>NC_091058.1:6842040-7490199 GCF_000393655.2 Nicotiana sylvestris | reverse complement strand
GAATGGGAAATGGGATTTGGATTCGGATTTGGTCAAATGATCGATCGATTGATTAATTTTTTGGACCAAATTTATTTGTTAATAGTGAATATTAACGTGATATAATCCGTGTTTGTAACAGATGTTTTCCATTCCGTATATTGTGTTGCAACACTAAGCAATAAGCAGCCTAGTGCACCTCCCACAATGGTGCAAGTGCTCCTCCCACCAAGCAAGTGTACATTCCACCATGTAAGTGCTTCCTCTATGATAGCCTAGTGCTTGTTGTACCATGGAGGGGGCGGATTTCTCTCAAATAACTGCTATAAATAGAGCATAAGTTGGAGATAAAGAATAACACATCGGAAAAAACACTCGAAACACTCTGTATACACTGGATATACACTTTGTATATACTAGATATACACTCTGTATACACTGAAAAAATGAATTGCAATCTGATATTCTCTTCAGTAAGAATTCAACATTGGCTATACTTTGCATTCCTTCCTCTCAGAATTTCCATTCAACTTCTGAGTTGTCCTTTTTATTCTGCATTGTTTTTAACTACAAACAAAACATCCATAAGTGTGATTTGCTGCCGAACTTTGTGTTCGCTAAAACATTGGGGTTTGAAGCACCGCTACACCAGTGTGTAATTCATTCTATCCTGAGAGGAAATAATCCATAACCTTGGGTACTAGGAGGGGATTAAATTCCTTAAGGAAACACTGTGAATTCAGTGGGCTCGAATTAATTTCTGTTTTATTTATATTTACGTTTATAAGCTAACGTTCTAATTTCCAGAATCATTATTTACAAGTACAGAAGAAACAACAAGCTTAAGGAATTTAATAACTTTTATTTCTGTATTTGTGTTATTCTTAATATTCTGGAAACTAAAACCTTTGTGGTTTTTGTGTACTCCCGTTTGGAGAGTAAAGCCTTCGTGGCGGTTTGTTGGAGATTAAAATCTACGTGATTTTTACTCCAGTTTTAAAGCCTTCGTGGCATTTTGTTGAAGATTAAAATCTACGTGATTTTTCACTCCAGTTTTAAACGTTTGATTGTATCATTTTTACAGTAAAAATGGCGAATGACGGAAATCAAGCTGTTCCGATGATGACTGCCAACGCATCGACAAGTCGAACTCCGGCGTTGGCACCGGCAGAGAAACCCGGAAAATTTTCCGGGATGGATTTCAAGCGCTGGCAGCAAAAGATGTTCTTCTACTTGACTACGTTATGTCTACAGAAGTTCATCAAGGAAGATGTTCCTGATCTTCCAGATGAAACTCCAGAGAATGATAGCTTTCTCGTGATTGAGGCGTGGAAGCATTCTGACTTCTTGTGCAGGAATTATATTCTTAGCGGACTGGAGGATAATCTGTATAATGTATACAGTGGCGTGGAGACGTCAAAAGAATTGTGGAATGCACTTGAAAAAAAGTACAAAACTGAAGATGCCGGGATGAAGAAATTCGTCGCTGCAAAATTTTTGGACTACAAAATGGTAGATAGCAAGTCTGTTATTACCCAAGTCCAAGAATTGCAAGTGATTATTCATGATCTACTTGCTGAAGGTATGTTTCAAATAAATACTGATATTGAAAGTAAAATTTTTAGTAATTTTACTAACGAAATTTTCATTGAAGGTCTTGTCATCAATGAAGCATTCCAAGTAGCAGCAATAATTGAGAAGTTGCCTCCATTGTGGAAGGACTTCAAAAATTATTTGAAACACAAACGAAAGGAGATGTCCCTTGAAGATCTCATTGTTCGATTGAGAATCGAAGAGGACAATAAAGCTGCTGAGAGAAGAGGTCGTAGAAATTCAACAATAATGGGAGCAAATATTGTTGAAGATAACAAAAAGAGAAAGAAGGCTTCTGGCCCGAAATACAACCCAAGCAAGAAGCGGTTCAGTGGAAACTGCTACAACTGTGGGAAAATCGGACACAAATCTACGGAGTGTCGTGCTCGGAAGAAAGACAAGCAAAGGGGTCAAGCAAACATGGTAGAAAAGCATGATGATGTTGATGACTTGTGAGCCATGCTTTCTGAATGCAACCTGGTAGGAAACCCAAAGGAGAGGTGGATTGATTCTGGAGCCACTCGCCATATTTGTGCTGTGAGGGAAGCATTTTCTACATATGTTTCTGCTGGACCCGAAGAGACGCTCTCTATGGGAAATGCTGCTACAGCAAAAATTGAAGGATACGGTAAGATATTTCTCAAGATGACTTCTGGCAAGGTCATGACTTTGAACAACGTCCTTCATGTTCCCGAGATTAGGAAGAACTTAGTCTCTACTGGACTTCTTGTAAAGCACGGTTTCAAGTGCGTTTTTGTATCTGACAAGGTAGTGATTAGTAAGAATGAAATGTTTGTAGGAAAAGGTTACCTTACTGAGGGCCTTTTCAAGCTGAATGTAATAGTTGTTGAAACTAATAATAAAACTTCAGCTTCTTCTTACTTACTTGAGTCAAATGATTTATGGCATGTACGTTTAGGTCATGTCAATTATAAAACCTTGCGAAAAATGATAAACTTGGAAGTATTGCCTAAGTTTGAATGCGAAAAATCAAAATGTCAAATATGTGTGGAATCTAAGTATGTTAAACATCCTTATAAGTCGGTTGAAAGGAATTCAAATCCTTTAGACTTAATTCACACAGATATTTGTGACATGAAGTCAATACCATCTCGCGGTGGAAAGAAGTATTTCATAACTTTTATTGACGATAGTACTCGATATTGCTATGTTTACTTACTTAATAGTAAAGATGAAGCAATAGACGCATTCAAGCAATACAAAAATGAAGTTGAAACGCAACTTAACAAGAAAATCAAAATGATAAGAAGTGATAGGGGTGGTGAATATGAATCTCCTTTTGAACAAATATGTTTAGAATATGGAATTATTCATCAAACAACAGCCCCTTACACGCCCCAATCCAATGGGATTGCGAAAAGAAAGAATCGTTCATTAAAGGAGATGATGAACGCATTGTTGATAAGTTCTGGTTTGCCACATAACTTGTGGGGGAAGCCGTTCTTACGGCCAGCCGAATACTAAATCGAGTACCCCATAGTAAAACACAATCCATTCCATATGAAAAATGTAAAGGAAGGAACCCCAATTTGAATTATTTTAAAGTGTGGGGGTGTTTGGCAAAAGTGCAAGTTCCTAAACCCAAAAGGGTAAAAATAGGACCGAAAATAGTTGATTGTGTTTTCATAGGATATGTGACTAATAGTAAAGCATATCGATTTCTGGTTCATAAATCAGAAAATCCCGACATTCATAATAATACGGTTATAGAATCAGATAATGCTGAGTTCTTTGAAAATATATATATCTGTATAAAAAGGAATACGAGTCGATTGGTGAAGGATCTAAACGACCTCGGGAAGAAACAAAAAAAAGTACATTTAATCAGGGGGGTCCAAGACGTAGTAAACGTCAAAGAACGTTTACTTCGTTTGGACCAGATTTTGTGACTTTCTTATTGGAAAATGAGCCTCGAACATTTAAAGAAGCTATGTCTTCTTCGGAATCATTGTTCTGGAAAGAGGCAGTCAATAGTGAAATAGAATCCATATTGAACAACCATACATGGGAATTGGTTGATCTTCCTCCTGGAAATAAACCTTTGGGTTCTAAATGGATTTTTAAGAGAAAAATGAAAGATGATGGCACTATTGATAAATTTAAGGCAAGACTTGTTGTCAAAGGGTATAGACAACGAGAAGGTCTTGACTACTTTGATACATACTCCCCAGTTACAAGGATTACGTCCATACGGATGTTAGTAGCATTAGCTGCAGTGTATGGTCTTGAAATTCATCAAATGGATGTTAAAACGGCCTTCTTAAATGGAGAGTTGGAGGAAGAAATTTACATGGAACAACCTGAAGGGTTTGTGGTTCCAGGTAAAGAAAATAAGGTATGTAGACTTGTTAAGTCCCTTTACGGACTAAAACAAGCACCCAAACAATGGCATGCGAAATTTGACCAAACAATGTTGTCAAATGGTTTTAAGATAAATGAATGTGATAAATGTGTGTACATTAAAAATGTTCCAAATCACATAGTCATTGTTTGCCTATATGTGGATGATATGCTGATAATGAGTAATAACTTTGCCAACATAAATGCTACTAAGCGTATGCTAACTAGCAAGTTTAATATGAAGGACTTGGGAATTGCAGATTTAATTCTGGGGATTAAGATCCAAAAGACTCCTCAAGGCCTGGCATTGTCACAATCTCATTATATTAAGACAGTACTTGAAAAATTCAAGCACTTGGGCTTTAAAGTTGCAAAGACTCCAATTGACGTGAATCTTGCACTAGCAAAGAACAAAGGCCAAAGCATATCACAATTGGATTATGCTCGTGTGTTGGGATGCTTAATGTACATCATGAATTGTACACGACCAGATATAGCTTGTGCTATAAGTAAACTAAGTCGATACACGAGCAATCCAGGTCAATCTCACTGGATGGCAATGAAACGAGTTTTGGGATACTTAGAACATACCCAAAACTTTGATTTGCACTACAGTAAATATCCTGCGGTGATTGAAGGATATTGTGATGCAAATTGGATCACCGGTTCAACTGATTCGAAGTCCACAAGTGGATATGTATTCACTATTGGTGGAGGAGCGGTATCTTGGAAGTCGTCCAAACAAACATGTATTGCCCGCTCTACAATGGAGGCTGAGTTCATAGCCTTAGATAAAGCCGGTGAAGAAGCTGAATGGCTCCGGAATTTCTTGGAAGACATTCCATTTTGGCCCAAACCGTTGGCACCAATATGCATACACTGTGATAGCCAAGCGGCAATTGGAAGGGCTGGGAGCGTTATGTATAACGGTAAATCTCGTCATATACGACGAAGACATAAAACCGTTAGGCAACTTCTCTCTAGAGGAATTATCACGATTGACTATGTAAAGTCAAGTGATAATGTGTCAGATCCACTTACAAAAGGCCTAACTAGAGAGGTAGTTGAGAAATCATCGAGGGGAATGGGACTATGGCCGAGAACAAGTCATTGTGGCGGTAACTCTACCTAGAAGACTGGAGATCCCAAGATCTAGGTTCAAGGAGATCAAACAAAGTCATTAATGACGGTTCAACATTGTCAACAAAATTTGTTTTAGTCCATTCTCGTGATGAGACAATGTTCAGTACCAAGGATAAAGCATTAAGGCTTTTTAATGATTTCTAAATTTGATACAGGGTATATCAAATAGTGTATCTATGAGATGACACGTTTAGGAATCACCTATGTATGTGTGAAGTGTTAGCCGCTTCAAGGAGAATTTTGCAAGGCCAATTCTCTACGCACTTATGAAACCAGGCAGTGTTCATGGCTGAAACGAACACAACAATGAGAACCAAAGACGGTTAAGGGATTGATTGTGTGACTTATGGTTGTCTAGGTATACACTAAAGTTCGACGGTTCAAAGATATCAAATCTACCGATTGACCGAGTATATCCGACATAAGTTCACTACGGAAAGTTCAAAGGGAAACCTACTTATCCAGATGCAATTAATTCTTGCTTGCAAATCACACAAGTTTTTCATGCATACTTCCGTGATATAGCCATTCCCCATTCATGTGGGGGATTGTTGAGTTTTTGTTTAAGATGAAATAGTCTTAAAATTAGAGTGAATGGGAAATGGGATTTGGATTCGGATTTGGTCAAATGATCGATCGATTGATTAATTTTTTGGACCAAATTTATTTGTTAATAGTGAATATTAACGTGATATAATCCGTGTTTGTAACGGATGTTTTCCAATCCGTGTATTGTGTTGCAACACTAAGCAATAAGCAGCTTAGTGCACCTCCCACAATGGTGCAAGTGCTCCTCCCACCAAGCAAGTGTACATTCCACCATGTAAGTGCTTCCTCCATGATAGCCTAGTGCTTGTTGCACCATGGAGGGGGCGGAATTTCTCTCAAATAACTGCTATAAATAGATCATAAGTTGGAGAGAAAGAATAACACATTGGAAAAAACACTCGAAACACTCTGTATACACTTAATATACACTCTGTATACACTTAATATACACTCTGTATACACTACGTATACACTGAAAAAACGAAGTGCAATCTGATATTCTCTTCAGTAAGAATTCAACATTGGCTATACTTTGCATTCCTTCCTCTCAGAATTTCCATTCGACTTCTGAGTTGTCCTCCTTATTCTGCATTGTTTTTAACTACAAACAAAGCATCCATAAGTGTGATTTGCTGCCGAACTTTGTGTTCGCTGAAACATTGGGGTTTGAAGTACCGCTACACCAGTGTGTAATTCGTTCTATCCTGGGAGGAAACAATCCATAACCTTGGGTACTAGGAGGGGATTAAATTCCTTAAGGAAACACTGTGAATTCAGTGGGCTCGAATTAATTTCTGTTTTAATTATATTTACGTTTATAAGCTAACGTTCTAATTTCCAGAATCATTATTTACAAGTACAGAAGGAACAACAGATTTGACTTATATGCAGGGCTTTCATATATAGGAATTTTTTGACAGATGAGGAGTGTGATCATCTCATCTCTCTGGTTAGCCTTTTTCCTCTTTCTTGCAGCTGCTCTCTATTCCTCTCTTTCTTTCTGAATTTTGGGAAACAACCTCTTGCATAAATACAGGGTAAGGTTGCGTACAATAGATCTTTGTGGTCCGGTTCTTCCCCGGTCCATGCGCATAGCGGAAGCTTAGTGCATTGGGCTGTCTTTCAGTAGTGCAATTAATTAAAGGTCATTTAATGTAGTTACTACTTGGTATGAGAGAAAATAATTTCTTATTAACACTGCCGATTACTTGAGTGTTTAGTTATTATTTTTGTTTACTTGTCAGTCAACTACGACTCAATTCGATATAAAGTATCTATTCGGACCCTAATCATTTCCAAACTATACAATATAAAGATTTCACCTTTAAAGGCTAAATAAAACCAGAGGTTATCTAAATGCCACAGAAATCCTTATATATACTTGCATACAAAATCTCTAAAAGTAGAATGAAAGACTGTTTTCTTGTACTATTACACATTAAAAATACAAAGCCGGCCTTTGATTTATATAGGCTAAAGGTAGACTGGAGAAATCCACGGTAGCTGACAATGTATCAGGAGAGAGCATAGAAAGTGAAGTTCGGACAAGCTCCGGCATGTTTCTTGTCAAAGCTCAGGTTAATTCATGTCCTGACTCTCTTGTCTGTGTTGCTATTACTTCTCCTTTTTGAATGTTAATATTGTTAGAAGTATTAGATGAGAAAGAACACTTAACATTTAATTTGTTTGTCTTCGTTAAAGGATGAAGTTGTTGCTAATGTCGAGGCCAGAATAGCTGCTTGGACATTTCTCCCAGAAGGTACTTTGGAATCTGTGGTGTTGATTGGCTTCATCGCTACATGCCTAAACTGAATTTCTTACTTTGTATAGTAACTTGTTATTCAGAGAATGGAGAATCAATTCAGATATTGCATTATGAACACGGGCAAAAATACGAGCCTCATTATGATTTTTTTACGGACAAGGTCAATCAAGAGATTGGTGGCCATCGTGTAGCTACTGTCCTTATGTATTTATCAGATGTTGAAAAGGGTGGAGAAACAATTTTTCCTAGATCAGAGGTAATTCGGGTTTTGTATGATTGTTCTTTCTTTTTTCTCCATAGTTAGCGAAGAAAATTTTCTTCTCTTCTTTGTTATTATTGAGTTGTGTCCCACATCAGTGGGTTATGGGTATCTTGGTCTCCTTATATGCTCTAGGGCAATCTTCACCTCACAAGCTAGCTTTTGGGGTTGAGTTAGGCTGCAGAATCTCAGCCAAAGGGTGATGATTGGTCTGATTGTGCTAAATATGGTTATGCAGGTACGTTTGTCACCATGAATTTCAATGTGGCATATTCATGTAGGATGTATTATTAGCCATTTTCAGTAAGGCACATTGTATTTCGATAATAAAAGGAGTTTAAGTTGTTTGACACTAAAATCAATGTCCTTTTGAAATCATGGGTTCAAAATTAAATATTTGCTGAAATTTTAGTGATTATATTCCGTATCGAAAAATACTATTCAGTTAAACCCATGAAATAGGTTGCATCTGCCTCTGAATAAAAGTAGGAAGGGTGATGCATTGTTGTTTTTCAGTCTACATCCAAATGCAACAACTGATCCTTTGAGCTTGCATGGAAGTTGCCCTGTCATTGAAGGCGAAAAGTGGTCTGCTACGAAGTGGATTCATGTAAGGTCCATTGACGACACACCATCATCAACGTAACAGATCAGTGTGTCGATCAGAATCCTGAATGCTCCGAGCGGGCTGCTGCTGGTGAATGTGATAAAATCCTTCTTACATGGTGGGCTATGAAGATCTTAATTTGTAGGTCATTGTAGGAAGAGTTGTAATGTGTGCTCATGATAGGAATACATACTCGGACTTTTCTATATCATTTTACCAGTAGAGAAAAGTGTATCCTCAATTGTTGTGTATCTGTTTGTACATTAAGAATAGAGCAATTTACTTTTCGTTTATCACATTATTTGGTAACTTGGTACTATAGAGCCCTGTGCCTCACTGCCTTGCTTGATGAGTTTATCTAATCTGATTCATCTAGCTTGTCAAAATTATCATAAGCGTAAAAGTTCTTAATTTAAGCATCAATTAATAATTAAATAATGGACTTTTAACTTGGGATAGAAAGATGCCCATTTTCTCCCCTGCTTAATTATTTCATACGTAAAGATGGAAATTCTAACGGCCAAGTGCCAACCAGAGAAGATAAAGAGGAAAATTATGAAAAACATAATAGCCCACAGAAAAAACCGTTAGTTTAGTTAGAAAATTAATGAACAGTTGAAAAACAAAAATCCAAAGAAAAAACAATGAGAAATATTCATCAAATATTTCCAACACAACTTTGATTAATCCATGACTACATTACAGAGATCATCATCTTCATTCCGGCGACAAGGATCCTCCGGCCGCATTTGGGATAACAGACTCAATACACCGGTTGATGGCGGGCCACCAACAGCCATTGCTCATGGAATCGGAAATTCTCAAAAATATAGAAGAATCCAATTTGACGAGGTTTCAAATGTTGCCACCACATCAATCGAAACGGAGACAAATAAAAACTCTTATGCAGCGACAGCCTCTGAACCATCTTCTAGATCTAAAAGTAAGCCGCCCAGGTGTTCCTTCATTGCCATTTTTAGAGGATGCACTAAAACTCATGCATCCTAAAAGTTTTGTAGGAGCTTTTCTTGTTCTTTTTCTTTTTTTATTTTCATGTGCCAAATGTTGTATTGCTACGCTAATTGTCAGATGTTCTTTTCAAGCAAGGATCATTATTGCATAGTGAAAGGCAACATTATCTACAGCTTTTCTTTTTCCCTATAAAAAATCAATGTTACACAGAATTTTTTAACGAGTGTGATAGGGGTGTAGAAAATTTAACGTACCCGTACAAGAACTTGTATACACTCGTACCCAGCTTGTAGCAATAGACCAATTTGTACAACATAAATGAAATCCATTCATTGCTCATTTTGGCAAAGATGATCTCGATTCTCAAGGATATGGAATTTCCAAAGTTTGGATCTTTTAAATTGATTCGTCATGAAAACATATTGGCTGCGCAATAAAATCAAGGGATAATTTCACATAAGTATACTTGGGGAAGCACTTTTCAGTTGCCTAACCCACAAATACAGTTTTCATGCGGTAGCCCACAAATAATTTTCAGCCGCCTAACCCACAACTTCATCAACTACACCCAAAACGCCTAAATCAAATTTCACTTTTTTCTTTCATTTTTATCTTTACCCTTTTTCCATTTTCATTCTTATTTATTTTTTACTTCCCTCTGTATAGTACTTCCTAAACTTCACAATATCAGGAAGTTAAAGTAAAAAATAAAAATATATTCATTCTTAGAGTCTATAATTTTATTTTTATATTTTTTTGCAAAATTTAAAGTTTTGTAAGGGAAATTCTTATTTCACTGGAAAAAATAAAAATTTACATTATTAAACACCTTATATACATTGTTATACACACAAATATACATGGTTATAATTATGTATAATCTTGTATACTTGTGTATAATCATGTATAATTCTATATAACTACGAGAATACCCACAAATATACATGATTATACAACGTATATAAATGTATATACAACATATACATCATTCTTCCTCCCTTCAGAAGTTATTTAAAGTGAGAAGAAGAAGAAGGAGAAGAACAAGCAAAATTACCAAAACCCAAAAAGGAGATTTCATAACTTAGAAAAACAAGAACTTATTCTATTGAGCCGCTGTGTAAAAACCAAGAAGAACAAGTGAAGGGATATGAGTATGTCCATGGGCAAGAAAAATCGTAAATCCAAAACCAAAAGCAAGCAGAGAAAACCCAAGTTTTCTCCTAAAAAATCTCAACCGTCAGATCATATGCCGGTAACGTCCACCGCTAGCACTCATGATCATCAGAATTCTCAACAGCTCAATCTCTTTCCTTTGCACCCAGAAAATTTAGTCGACGACAAAGACAGTGGGGTGGGGAGCAAGAGATTGAAAATGAAAGAGCAAGAGATTGAAAATGAAAGAGAAAGTGGAATGGAGAGAAAGTCTGAAAGAGAATTTGGGAATCGAAAAATTTCCTCTGCATAAAGAAAAAGAGTGGGGGCGGCGATGGCTAATCAGTGAAAAAAAATTTCAACAATATAGAACTGGGCCATACCGGATAAGAAGGAAAAATATGGGCGGTATTTTGTTAGGATAGTGGGCCAAGTGACATAGAGTGTAATTTCTTCTAAAATCAATGGTCTAAAATCAAATTTTAGTAAGAGAAACACATTCAAAAAGTTAGTGTAACGTAACCTTTTTTTATTCGTATTGTTTTTGTAATGTAATATTATTACAAGACATAAAATACTTAAGTTATAATAATATTACTATATACTATGTTTTATAAGTTAATTCAAGTTAAGATGTTAACCATACATTTGCAATAAATTACTTTGATTTTGTCATAAAAAAAATTATTTACTAATATAAGGATCTAACCAGTTTACTTCAGAATTCTTAAATATTTCTATTGTTAAAGTAGGCTTTCTATTTATAAAGATTTTTTTTTCTACAAACTTCAAAAAGATTCTCTAAACGACAATAAAATGATAAAATTCGTTATTAACAATTTTGGGACCCCATAAAATTGGGGACCTAAAGCAAATGCTTTACTGCTTCTCTCTTGAGCCGCCCCTATCAGATTGTTAATTGTGAGCTTTTTCCATTACATGAAATAATTGCTACAAGTATGGATAACATGAACCAGCTGTGCGATCAAATCATTTCCACTCTCATGGAACAGAAAATGTTGAAGAAAACTCCTTTCTCTCAATTTTCGTGTTAGCATACACTACAGGATAGAATTCAAAAAATGGCCAAGGCTATACATTCAGATGGAAGTTTTAAGAGAAGGAAAGAGTCGGCTCCTGTGTAGTATCAAGCAGCGCAACATTTGAGTATGTGTTGCAGATGTTTATGCAATGGTTTAAAAGCCAAGTTTGTGATACTTGGTGTAGTCAATCTCTTTCATTCTAATACAACACAACATATTTTCCGGCAAATCCTCTGCCTTGTTTCCCTGCACCATATATACAAGTAACATCAGATACAAGTCTTCAAGAGGTAGCCAAATCCTCTTTAGAGTTGTTAATAGCTACCTGAATTGTCAGACCGAAGTCAAGGACACAGTTTTTCAATCTGTCTTTAAACGATTCCACTCCTTTTCTAGCGAGGTAGTTGAATCTGTGAATGTCTAAATCAATTTCAAAATAGTTTTCTCCCTGCAACAGCCAACGCAAAAGATTTCAGTATGAACACCAAGAGAATTTGTTTGATTTTACATGCAAAATACATGAATGTCCGTACACAGCAAAAGGAGTGAATATCCTCATGAAAAGTTATAAGCTGTTGTTTAATTTGCACGACAAAAATGTGATCACGAAGATCTGTTCGAATATTCCTTTGTCCAGGTTCCACCACCATGCAAAAAGTGGCTTTCATTTGATGGAGAGGCATAAAAAGTTTTGTTGAAAGTTTGTTTTCGTAAGAGATAAAATCTGATATATCGTTTGTATGCAGTATAAAAATGTCAATATTTTAAGGGGTACAGTTAAAAAGTCTTGTTCTTTTTTACAAGTCTCATAAAGGTCGATTCAGAGTTCAATCTCAGAGCGTAAATATAACCAAGTCAGAAGAAAACAAATGCAATGATGCTAACTGCACAAAGTTTTTTAGATTAACGTACCAAATAAAATTCATGTTGAGGACGTGAGAGCACAGGCTTTTCATTGTATGCATTCAAGAGTTTCTTCTCGGCTGCACTTAATTGAAGATCATCCATGTTTGCAACTCGGCCCAAGAATTTCAATCTTTCCCTGAAGGGTGCATTTGTGTCCATGGGAAAACTTTTGATCTTCTCTATTTCGTCATGTATTAATCTCTGTCGCACAGATAGCAAGGAAAAGAATAACTAATCAGCAATTTATTGAAAAAGGGCAAATCTATATGTACACAGTAAAAACAAATATAATAGGTTGTACCTGTCTTACTAAGTGTTACTGAGAAATCAGAAAATGTAGTCATGTAAAGAAAATTCACCATCCTTACCTGGAGATTTTCTTGAAATTGGACTGGCATTTCTTTTGAGTAATTATCTGAAAGTTTGAAGTAGAGAACGATATTCATCCCTTCTCCATCGTATTCATTCTGGAAGATTGCTGGAGGGTATAACGGTATCTGAAACGAGAGAACCATCAATCAATTTTTGGGACAAGCAGTCATTCATTAATAGCATAACATTAGCCAAAATCTTCTTTGCCAGCATCTTCACTTGGCAGGTTTTAATTGCCAGATCTGAGCAACAAAAAATAAATCTAATCTCGGAATAAGATATGAAAAGAAAAATATTCTAATACCTGAAGATTCACAACAAGAATAGCAGGAACTTCACTAGATGAATCGATGGCTGGAAGTTCCACAAAACGTGCAATATGATCAATTTTCCTTGCTGACAAGAATACATCAGCCCCAAAAGGATAAAATGCAGCACAGTTTGGAGCAAACTCTTTCTTCTTATCCCTGCCAGAGAATTTAGAGGGATTCAACTTGATATTCAATTGAACAAAAATAAACACAAGGAATTTACTCAAGAAAGAAATGGACAAAGTTGGAGACATGTCTTTTATAATCTCATGTCACAGATAGAGTCCATCATCAGTAGCTTTCTCTTACCTGAAGTAATTTTTACCACGGACCTTGAAAGTATTTGGCTCAACTGATGACCAGCAGTCGGACATTTTCCTCTCCAACGGGCTGCAAGGAATTTGAGAACCAGCTATTGGTCTTTGCAGAACGGCTTTTGGCGATACTGGAGATAGAAAAGCAGACAAGTCAGTAACATAACACAATTACATTTTCAAGGTTAACGTGAATTCAGCTGTAGCTCAATCTAGAAAAAGTTAACACCCTCAATTGTCATCTATGATTTTTTCCTGGAAAATGGTAGCAGTATACTCATCAGCACTAGAGACATGCTATCCACCCTATTTACAGATCAACTAGACAAAATCGTGTTCATCTTACAAGAACTACTAACATTTAATGTACGTTTAGATAGGTTACAGTTATGCATGGATCACTGATCAATCTGACCAACTACAAATGAAGTAATAGCATACTAATCTCAAAATGTTTTTAAGGTTTCAGAAGCGGTTTATGCAAGAAAAGCAGCCAATTGGAGACTTTGGTGCCATTAACAGTATATACAAGGTAAAAGCACTTACATAATGCTGAACTTGAAGTTGTTTCTCTCCATTTAAAGGATAACATCTGCGTTAGGGATGATTTTCTACGGGTGCGTGGTGAGCTTGGGTTTAGCGACTTTTTCTTTTCATCTGAAGAGGCAACGCAAGCAAGACAAGGCAGGCATGGGTTCTGACTTCCACAATTGTGGAAAAATCCCGTTTCAACCCTAGCACCAACTCGATCCATGCTTCGGGGCGTTTTATCAATAGGGCTTGGGCCACCCATCTCATTTTGAGGATTGTTGGACTTAAATTGAGAATCTGCTGATGAGTTTCTTTTCGCAACATCCTCTTTGACAACATTTGGTTCTTCACATCCAAACGGTTGTTCATGTTTTGCCAGGAGGTCAGAAGTAGCATTTCCATTGTGATACACAAAATCAGAAAACCTTGGAGAAACCCCATTCGAAAAAGAACCATTTTGTGAAAAGACTGCACAATTGTGAAATAACCATATAATATCGATTAGAGATCCTGCCTAAACAATGCAATGACCTTGAACTTCTGACGAGGCAGATGACTTACCATCTTGAACGCTATGAAAATCATCATCACAGTCAGATTCAATCACCATCTCGGGGTCAAACCAAGACTCTGCATTTCCTGTTTAGCCCACACAATATCACAAAAACAAATTTGAGTCGTCCTCTATATAAGCCTCCAAGTACAGAAATTTAAGATCTTTACTAAATAGATAGAAACATTTCCATAAGGGTGTTGACTAACATACACAAAAACCAAATGAGATTGGAAACTCAATAAAAGAAAAATAAATAAAAATGAAAAAGTTCATAAACAAATACTCTCAACAAAATATTTCAATACTCAAGTCATCCAAAGCTAATAGCAAGAAATCAACTACGTAGATTCAAAGAGCAACTAAAATTTACCTAGGTACTCAATTTGTTTAATGAATCTAATCAACAACTGCATCTCTAATTTTACCTATTTTCGAGCTAACAAAAACACCAATAACGACCCAGTATATTCCCACAAGTGCGGTCTGGGATGGTTAGATGTACCCAGCCTCACCCCTACCCTGGACGGGCAGAGAGACTGTTTCGGATAGACTCTATCTATTTTCGAGCTAGATGGGGAAAAATCTTAAAATGGAAAAATTGAAAAAACAAGCTAAGGATCAAAATTTCATGATTTCAGAAGGAAAATAGAAAGGGATAACAATAAATAAAGTACCTTGAAATGCAGGATTATTGTATGAAAGATCTGCAGAAGCAGATGGTTCAATCTTACTGAGATTATGAGAAGCCGAATGGGATTTTGACACATTTCTACTTCTGCTAATTTTATGTTTCTTCCTATGAACAAATTTCCGCCCCTTAATTCCTACACACCCTTTAGGTTTCGATCCACATACTCCCATTTTTTCCTCTTTCAGCTCTCAGAAAAAAAGAAAAAAAACAAGAACTGAAATTCTCAAAATTTGAGTCAATGACTCACCAACAAGAACATATATACACAACAGACAGATTCTTGATGCTAATTATCAATATTCACGTTTATTATTTATTGGGTTTAGGAATCAAATATCTAATCAATATAAGTGCAGCAATTTGTACAGAAACTACTAGTGTTAGAAAAGTTAAGGGACAACTATATATAAAAATAGGTTTAGTTAAATGTTGAGTTGGGAATTAATAGGAGTGGATGATTGGTCAACGACAAAATACTTCGACTGTGGATGAGTAGTTTGATACGAAATTTCCTATGAGCTTGGTCCCGCGTCTCTTCATTATTGCCACGTACCTACCCATACTCAAATTTACCTCTCCTTTAGAATACGCGCTTAAAAAAGTGATTTTTTTAATTTATTTTTTACCTTTTTTACTGTTTAGTTTAGACTTTTAAATTGTTTTTGCATTGACGAATATGCATATGTCTTCCTTTTGTTTAGGGCGAATGTTGTGTTTAACTAGTTTATCCCGTGTTAATAAATGAAAGGTTCACTTTGTATTAATAAAATAACCATGTTTAAATTGAAGAACGAATTTCAATATCTTGGAAATCAAAACAAGACGTCTTTAGAAACCATAAATAACTTACAGGTAGATTTTCAAGAACATTCAACTGCTAGTTTTCAAAAATTGGAACAAAGAACAAGTTTTGAATACAAATGTCGGGATTTTTACATAAATATCTAATCAGTTTATTATTTATTATTTCTAGTCGGTATACGTAAGTTATACATATGTATATATAAATTATAAATAAATTATATATATTATACATATATTGACTATTTTTAGTTTAAGCGATTTGACGGACGACTATTTGAGTTAATTCTTCTATTAATATATATGCATCATAAATTCAGATTTTAATACGATAACTAAGGATTAGACAAAGAGATTAATTCATAGATTGACTATCACTGTAAAAATAGTCAAATCATAATCAATCTTATAAATATTGATTTGGTAGGAAATGGGACACGATGTTCCCTCACATCACCATGTGAATACGAATGAAATAGATCTAGATAAAGCATAATGAAATATAAGAATTTAAAACTAAAGTATACTTTTTTTATTCAGACATTAGATAGCATTACTAATATTCACTAATTGTTATTCAACGTATTATAGTTCCTATGTTATAAAGTTTTATGCTTGCAAACCAAACTATTCTATTTTATGTTGTTAAAAAGCAAGATAACGTGAAGTAACAACATAAACAAATTAATTAGGTAACTGTATGGGTCCAAATTTGACCGACCATGACCGACGACGAGTATGACGATTGACGGAACCTCCTTGAATTGACGCCATAAGGGAGACGACCTTGAGACAAACCAGAGACGGAACGACCCTTATAATAATGCATGGCCATCAGGGGACATTAGGAATATTCCTCTGAATATTCCTTGTGTTTTGTTTTTTACAGTTTAGAAGAATTTCTCTCTTAGTATAAAAGGAGGACAATAACTTTGTAACCGGCATTGAACACTCAGGAGACATTACTATTTATGATTGAAAAGAAACCTCGTGACCGATCTTCACTTTGTCTATCGATCTTTCTAGAGATTATTATCCTCATCTAAGATTTACCCCTTTATCTTTGATTGATTTGCTCAAAAAAGTTTTAATATCTTTTGAGTCAAACAATAACTAATTAATCATATCTTTCCTTTTTGTCTCGTTCATAAGAACATACATCGCTAATGACTTTGTGCTATTTTACAATTAAATAGGTAACTTGATCACATGTTATATTCTATAGGCTTTACCTCAAAGTTAAGATAAGATATTAAACAAGAATTAAAACTAGAGAGAATTCGGCGAAAAGGATCTTTACATAAATAGCCGATAATATTGATTGTTTACTTTTTTTAACCGTATACATAGATTATACACTGTTATAAATAATTATATACATATAATACATAAATTATATTATATCATACCTTAACCGGCTATTTTTAATTTAAGTAGTTGGTTAAACGATTATTTGAGTTAATTCCTAAAAAAGAAAGGTAAAAAGGGAGAGCGGATGGCGCGTGAAGGAATCTTAAAATTTTTTAGATACGAGGCCGAGTTGTTAGGCTAAATACGTGACATCCACGACCTTTGAACTGTTGAAGAAATGGTCCGTGAAACTAACGCGTCTTGAATAAAAGGGTTAAGGAACATTGAAATAACGTTGTGAGCCCCACGTGTTGCTATTTATTTTGTGGACCCACTGCTTCACCACTTCTCTATTGCCCACTCTTGGCCCGCCCAACACTTAAAGCGCCCATGGACCAGTTGGGCTCTTCTATGTATCAGGCTTGACTTGATTTAACAAAAATATATGTCTTATATGTGTATAATATATGTATTATATGTGTATAATTTATGTATATGGCTAGAAAAAATAAACAATGATTATGGACGGCTATTTGTGTAAAAATACCGACTTGATTTGAGGACCCAAACAAAGATACTTCGAATGATTTCCGACATACACCTGTATTGAATTCTTCGAAAATGCATTATTTTTGAAAATTTTGGCACACCTCCAACGGTATTTTTGTAGTAATGAAAGCCGAAATAATAGTAAAATCGAAAATTCCAGTAGACAAACTTGCATGAAGAGGAATAATTTAACTATAAAAGAAATTTCTAATAATCTCGAGGTAACTCAAAAATATAGGTATTTGTGGGTTCAATATGAGAATTAATATGGATTAAATTATAAGAAATTTTTGAAATAAAAAAATAAATATTTGTGGACGATGTGAATATCATTTGATTAATGAGTCTGAGCAACAAGCTTATTCTGATCCATTCAAGTGTATATAGGATATCGGCCTTGATTTTTGGTGTTATTAATTAGAAATAATGTGGACTGCTTAACGTGCACGGAGATAGCCTTGATTTTAGGTCTCCATCTTCGGTTGGTGTGTTTGGATAGTATTTCCTCTTTAGAGGAAAAACGTCTGCTTTATAGTGGTAGTTGGATCTCTGTTTCTAAATTATATGATTTCTTACTTATTTCCTTAATCCAGTTGCTCAAAACTAAAAATATCTGATGGGGATATGGTCCAAAGTCAGCAGAGAGGAAGAAAACAAAGTAGAAGTTGAATCTTGTTTGAAACGTGGAGATAGCAACACCTTTATAATTAGCTGTCGGAAAATTGCCTCACACATCTTCTAGTCAAGGCATCATATGCATTTAATTTATCGTACCAGACACTATTTATTCACATGCTGATTTTACTCCAATGTTCAGTGTTTCATAGTCATTTATATTTGGAATCTTCTCCTAAAATCCATTGACTTCTCGAACTGCAGCATTGGGCCTATCACCTCAAGCATGATTAACCGAACGCTGTTTGTCGAAAAGTTTTATATTGTATGGGTTAAATATTTTGTTTTATATGTTTATTTTGAATTTTGATTACACTTAACTAAATTCTTGCCTTCGTCACGCCACTAGGTTGTCTACGTCCCTAGCTGCCTGATCAGTTCAATGACATATTTGTTGTTCATGAGTCACAATCAGCCAAAGTAAGAAGGCAATACCAGTTTTCTGCAATAAATTTCTCGTCCATGTATACGGATGTGACTTTAAAAATGTGTTACTGTTGGGTTTTGTTATTAATAACAAAAGAAGGTGTGAATGGAAAATGACGAGAAAAGAAATGGAGGGAAGTGAAGTTATGAATTAGTTCACCTTACTAATGCACTTTGTCCCTCGGTGGAAGAAGAAATCTTTGTGTATATATATATAAGCTCATCATCTAGCTCTTAAAGAGTTAAGAAGAAGTGGTGCCTCGCGCCGTCATCGTCATCGCTCGCTCGGCTTGGCCAGCTTCGGCTTTGGCTTCGGATTTGGTCAAAGATTGATTGATTAATTTTTTTGGACAAAATTCTTTTCAATTAATTAATTAAATTAATTAACGAAAATTCAATCCGGGTAACCCATGACCCGCGACCCGGTCCAGTCCGGTCCATTTTCTTTCCCGGATTATTTTAAATCCGCTAGTTGTTTCCCGCGATTTTTTCCATTTGTTCCAACAACTATGGTTATTCTGAAAGGTTGCAAACCTTTTCGGAAACAGTGCCAAATTTGGCTATAAATAGAGGGTCTTAGCCTCATTTTCAACCACCGAAAAATCTGAAATTTCTCCCCTCAAACTTCTGCATTCTGCATTGTTTTCCAAAACCAAAAACATAAGCATTTTGTGTGATTTGCTCCGCCATTTGAGTTCGACGAAATTCTGTGATTTGAAGTGCCGCTATCACAGAATAGTTATTCTGTTCTATCCTAGGAGGAATTAATCTGCAACCTTGCGCATTGTGAGGGGATTAAATTCCTTAAGGGAACACAAGAAACTTGTGGGCTCAGAATTGTCTGCTTTTGTTTTTAAACCAAGTTTGTTCATTTACTGATTTTTGAATACAGAGTTCTAACAAGCTTAAGGAATTTAACGTTTTATTTTTGTATTCAATCTCACTTTCTGCTTTGGGAGACTGAAATCTTATTGATTTTCTACTCCCGTTTTGGAGATTAAAATCTTCGAATTTTCTACTCCTGTTTGAGATTAAAGTCTTTGTGAATTTCTAATCAATCCGAGATATAAAAACTCGGTTGTTTGTATGTTGTTTGAAGATATAAAAACTTCACCGAGATACTAATTATGTTTGTCAATTTCTTTTACAGAAATATGACAACGAGTGCGGAACAACATAATGGTTCTGTTGGGACTACTGCTGCAACGACAATTGCATCTTCAAGTCGCACAACTCCTGCACCGGCAGAAAAACCCGAAAAGTTTTCCGGTGTGGACTTTAAGTGTTGGTAGCAGAAAATGTTCCTCTACCTGACCACACTCAGTTTACAGCGTTTTATCAGCGAAGACATTCCAGTTCTGGGAGAAGAAACTCCTGAAAATGAACGATTTGTGGTCACTGAGGCATGGAAGTATTCTGACATTTTATGAAAAAACTATATTTTAAGTTGCTTGGAAGACGGCTTGTACAATGTTTATAGCGTCATGAAAACATCAAGAGAATTATGGAATGCTCTTGAAAAGAAGTACAAGACTGAAGATGATGGATTAAAGAAGTTTGTGGCAGCCAAATTTGTGGATTTCAAAATGGTTGACAGTAAATCTGTCATAACGCAAGTCCAAGAATTGTACGTTATTGTTCATGACCTCCTTGCTGAAGGTATAAAATGAGTCAATATTTTTATTCAAGATATTGATTATTTTACTAATTATAAATTTATAATTGAAGGTATGGTCATAAATGAAGCGTTTCAAGTTGCGGCATTTATTGAAAAGTTGCCTCCGTTGTGGAAAGACTTTAAGAATTACTTGAAACATAAGCGCAAAGAGATGACGCTTGAAGACCTTATTATTCATCTACGGATTGAAGAGGACAACAAGGCTGGTGAGAAGAAATCTCGTGGAAATTCAACAATAATGGGTGCAAATATTGTTGAGGAAGCTTCAACGAGTAAAAAGAGAAAGAAGTCGTCTAGACCAAAGAATTATCCAAGCAAGAAGAGGTTCAAAGGTAATTGCCACAACTGTGAAAAGGTTGGACACACGGCTATTGAATGTCGTGCACCAAAGAAGGACAAGAGGAAAAATCAAGCAAACATGATTGAGAAGAATGATGAAATAGACGACTTATGTGCCATGCTTTCAGAATGGAACCTAGTCAGAAATCCTAGAGAATGGTGGATTGATTCAGGAGCAACTCGACATGTTTGTGCTAACAAGGAGTTGTTTACTTCTTATGCTCCTGCTAGACCCAACGAGACAGTGTTCATGGCAAATTTTGCTACTGCAAAAATTGAAGGAACGGGCAAGATAGCTTTGAAGATGACTTCTGGAAAAATTGTGACTCTAAAAGATGTTCTTCATGTTCCTGAAATGCGGAAGAATTTAGTCTCGGCATCACTTCTAGTCAAGAATGGCTTTAAGTAGTTTTTTGTTTCCGACAAGGTTGTAGTTAGTAAGAATGAAATGTATGTAGGAAAAGGTTACCTGACTGAGGGCCTTTTTAAACTCAATGTAATTACCATTGATATGAATAAAATTTCAGCTTCTTCTTACTTGCTTGAGTCAAATAATTTATGGCATGAACGTTTAGGCCACGTCAACTTCAAAACTTTGCGAAAAATGATTAATTTGAAAGTATTTCCTATGTTTGAAATGTCAAATATGTGTGGAATCAAAGTATGTTAAGCATCCTTATAAGTCAGTTGAAAAGAATTCAAATCCTTTAGATTTAATTTACACGGATATTTGCGACATGAAGTCAATACCATCTTGCGGTGGGAAAAAGTATTTCATAATTTTCATTGACGACGGTACTTGATATTGCTATATTTATTTACTTAATAGTAAAGGTGAAGCAATAGACGCATTCAAACAATATGAAAATGAAGTTGAAATGCAATTAAACAAAAAGATCAAAATGATATGAAGTGATGGAGGCGGCGAATATGAATCTCCTTTTGAAGAAATATGGTTGGAAAATGGCAATATTCACCAAACAACTGCCCCTTACTCACCGCAATCTAATGGAATTGCAGAAAGAAAGAATAGACCGTTAAAGGAGATGATGAACACCTTGTTAATAAGTTCTAGTTTACCTTAGAACTTGTGGGGGGAAGCTATTCTTACAGCTAATCGAATACTGAATCGAGTTCCCCATAGCAAAACACAATCTATTTCATATAAAAAATGGAAAGGAAGGAACCCCAACTTAAAATATTTTAAAATATGGGGGTGTTTGATTAAAGTGCAACTTCCTAAACCCAAAAGGGTAAAAATTGGACCAAAAACTGTTGATTGCGTTTTCATAGGATATGCAACAAATAGTAAGGCATATCATTTTCTGGTTCATAAATCAGAAAATTCCAACATTCATATTAATACGGTAATTGAATCGGATAATGCTGAATTTTTTGAGAATATTTATCCGTATAAAATGAAATGTGAGTCGTCTAATGAAAAATCTAAGCGACCTCGGGAAGAAGCAAAGGAAAGTACGTTTGATGAGGAAAATCCAAGACGTAGTAAACATCAAAGGACATTTACTTCCTTTGGACCAGATTCTTATTGGAAAATGAGCCTCAAATGTTCAAAGAAGCAATGTCTTCCTCGGAAGCACAATATTGGAAAGAGGCAGCCGATAGTGAGATAGAATCCATATTAAGTAATCATACTTGGGAATTAGTTGATCTTCCTCCGAGAAATAAACCTTTAGATTCTAAATGGATTTTCAAAAGGAAAATGAAAGTTGATGGTACTATTGACAAATATAAGGCAAGATTAGTTGTTAAAGGGTTTAGACAACGAGAGGGTCTTGATTACTTTGACACATACTCACCGATAATAAGGATTACATCTATCCGATTGTTAATAGCTTTAGCCGCCATGTATGGCCTTCAAATCCATCAGATGGATGTAAAGACGACCTTCTTAAATGGAGATTTAGAGGAAGAAATCTATATGGAACAACCTAAAGGGTTTGTAGTTCCCGGAAAAGAAAAGAATATATGTCGACTTGTTAAGTCACTTTACAGACTAAAACAAGCAACAAAACAATGGCATGCGAAATTTGACCAAACAATGTTGTCAAATGGTTTCAAGATCAATGAGTGTGACAAATGTGTTTACATTAAGAATAGTCCAAATCAAATAGTCATTGTTTGTTTATATGTGGATGATATGTTGATAATGAGTAACCATATTGCTAACATAAATGCTACTAAGTGCATGCTTACTAGTAATTTGATATGAAAGATTTATGAGTTGCCGATTTAATTTTGGGAATTAAGATCCTACAGACTCCTCAAGGTCTAGCTTTGTCTCAATCTAATTATATTAAAATGGTTCTTGAAAGGTTCAAATATTTGGACTTTAAAGAAGCAAAAACGCCAATTGATTTAAACCATACTCTTGTAAAGAATAAAGGTCAAAGCAAATCTCAGTTGGAATATGCTCGAGTGTTGGGAAGTTTGATGTACATTATGAATTGTACACGACCTGATATAGCTTGTGCAATAAGCAAGCTTAGTCGATACACAAGTAATCCCAACCAAGCTCATTGGATAGCAATGAAACGAGTTTTGGGATATTTGAAATATACTCAAGACTATGAATTCATTACAATAATTATCCCGCAGTTATTGAGGGATATAGTGATGCAAATTGGATCATTGGAAACAAAATCCACAAGTGGATACGTTTTTGCCATTGGTGGAGGAGCAATGTCTTGGAAGTCATCCAAACAGACATGCATCAGTTGCTCTACAATGGATTCTGAGTTTATAGCTTTAGACAAGGCCGGTGAAGAAGCTGAATGGCTCCGGAATTTCTTAGAAGACATTCATTTTTGGCCCAAACATTTGGCACTACAGTCAAGCAACAATAGGAAGGGTTGGGAGCGTTATGCATAACGGAAAATCTCGTCACATTCGGCGAAGGCATAATACCGTTAGCCAACTACTCTCTAGTGGAATTATCACAATTGACTATGTAAAGTCAAAAGATAATGTATTAGATCCGCTTACAAAAGGCCTACCTAGAGAGGCGGTTGAGAAGTCATCAAAGGGAATGGGACTATGGCCGAGGACAAGTCACTATGGCGGTAACTCTATCTAGAAGACTAGAGATCCCAAGATCTAGGTTCAAGGAGATCAAACAAAGTCATTAGTGACGGTTCAACATTGTCAAATAAAATTTTGGTCCATTCTCATTGTTTAACCAAAAAATAAATTTTTAGTCAAAGCTAGAATTTAGAAGAATACGGGTTACTGATAATCAAAAGAGTGTATAAAAGGAAGTAATTTAGGTAGCAAGAGAGTAATCAAGAGAAAATATAAGTAAACCAAAGTTTATATTAATAGTATTTTGTATCCTTACAATTGATCAGATATCTCCTTTTTATAGATATTTTGGAGATATATGTTTTGCCCAAATCATAATGAGGCTATTATGAGTAATTAAAGACATTGAATGCTACGTTAAATAATCATTACATTCAATACAAATTCTCTAACGTATTCCACATTTAATACCTATTAAATGTCGTATCTGAACTCTTTTCTATTGTCAGATTCATTCCTTTTGATTCTTGGACATAAATGACTTAGATAGGTACGGGCGCTGGGTTATTTGTACACCTGCTCGTGCCTCTTCCTCTGCCATTTGCTCGTATCTGTTGCAACCCGTGCCTCTTGGCTAGTTATAATTCTTTGATCATTTGACCAGTCTACGTGTTTCGACACGTCACTTTTATATTTAAATACAATATTTTCCAATACAGATAGTCCCCCCACTTTCCATTTATTCATCAGTTGAATATTTGGGAAGTGGATTTCATTAAAAGAGAATTATTGTCACCATTAATGCTATGACAAAATTGACGCTTCAATTGTCGCTTTCATTTAATGCTCCATACATGTGTCAATTTTCCATTGGTTCTGCAGTTTTGCAGCCCTTTTCAAGGCTTTTTACGGCTCCACTATACACGAAGTGCCAGTTATCATTATTATGGTCCTTCCGTCACTGCCCTTTTACCTTTGGTGGTGGCTTATTAATATAAATATAACTTTTTTCCTTGTCTTTTACCACATAAAGCTTATTGAACACTTAATTCCTCAAATCTCAGTTCTCTTCTTCCTCACATTATTCTTCTTCGCCATGTCTTCACCAAATCCTAACCCTAGGAGAGTTCCCATTGTTGATACCTTCCCTAATGCCCCCATTAGACATAGAAAGGGAGGTAGGCTTCATAGCGTAGGGTCTACTCGCGGTGGTGGTTCGTCTATACCTTCTCCTAGTTCTGGTCCTTCTTCTAGAACCAGAGGTTCCCTTTCTCACAAATCTTCTTCTAGGGATAAAGAACAATCTGAACCATTACGTGAGCCTTTAGTAGAGGAGATAGTCCCTACAAAACTATCTTTTTACCATGATAGGGAATCTCTTAGAAACCAGGTTTCCGCTTTAGATCGTGTTGACGCTTACCCCACTCAAATAACAGAAGTTTTGACTCTTGTAGTTCGCAAAGACTGCCATTGGAGTAATAATTTTCCCATTATTATCCCTAATCCAAATCAGAGAATTACTTCTTACTTGATTGGGTTCTCTTTTGTTTATACATACCCTTTTACTTTAGGGTTCAAACCAGCCATTGACCCAGTCATTCTTGAATTTTGCCGTTTTTTAAATATTTGTTTGGGTCAAATTGGCCCAATCATATGGAGGGTTGTTGCCTGTTTGAGGCATTTAACCAATATGGCTGATGTTTCCTTTACTTTCCCTCACCTGATTTATCTTTACTCTCCTAGATTTTTTCGTAGTGGCGTTTTTACCATATTGGCCAGGAGTAAGAGGGTTTTAGTGAGCCCTGAAGATGACAAGGACCGTGGCTAGTACACCCGATTTGTTGTCGCCCCCACTATTAGTTTAGTTGGTGAGAATAACGTTCCCTTCCCTGAGAAGTGGAATTTTGCACGTAAGTCTTTTATCCATCTCGTGCCTTTTTCCTTCAAGTTTATCAACTTATTTAATTTTGCTTTTTTTAGCAACCATGGGAGTGGTGGAGGATATCCCCAATTTCCGTGGTTGGGTAGATAAATTGCTAAAGACCGCACCAATAGATGGTAAGTCTTGGAAAACCCTTTCTAACCGTTACGGTTGAAAAGTAAAGACTCATGGTAAGAGTTTTTATTTCATCTTTCACGCATGTATATATTTTTCTTTATTGTTCTAACTTCCATCCTTCTTTTTATCAGGATTTGCTATTTGAGGAGTTACTGCTGAAGCGGTTGCGGCCTCTCGTGTCTCTTCGAGAACCCGTACTCCTTCGGGAGCCTGTATCTCTTTAGAAAGAGCCCGAGAAATAGTCTTGGGTTCTTCTTCTGCAAAAAGGAAAACTGTTGATGAAGAAGACTCTGAAGAAGAGGAAGATGGGGGTTCCCTGGTGACGAGGCCACGAGCTAGGAGACGCATCATCTCTGATGACGAAGCTGAAGTTTCCCCTCGTTTTTCTGTTCCTCCTATTGAAACACCAGTAATAATTCCTGACGATGACATCACTCCCCATGATACTCATGAGTCTATTGATCAACTTTTCTTCAGTGGTTTTGGTAGTGGAAGTTTAGGGCCTATTTTAGATGAAATACCCTTATCTTCTTTTTCAACTCCCGTGCCCGTGATTCCTTCTTTACTAGCCCCAGTTGTTTCTGTTCCTTTTTCTACTGTTTTCACTTCCTCTACCGTTCTTCCTTCGACAATTCCCCCTCCTATAATTCACCATACGGAAGTGGGCTCCTCAAGTAGAAGTGTCGCTATGAGGAGGGTAACCATTGAAGTTCCTACTGATAGCAGCCTTTTGAGGAAGTTAGGTCAGGCAGATGTATGGCTGGAACCTTTAATTGGTCCAATTGAAAAAGCAAAGCTGGAGAGCCATAGTTCCCTGACTCTAATGAATGATATCGTGCATGCCACTTTGAAGGTATTTTCCTTCTCTCCCTTCTTTACTTTGTAAATTTTTTTTTATCTTTGGGATTCTTATATTCTTATTTCCCTTCCTTTTTTAGGCCAATCTTATCGGCACAAAAATGATGAACAAAATCCCTCTCTTGGAGAAGGTAGCACGTGATTCTCAGTTGGAGGCGATCAATTGGAAGGAACAATTTGAGAGTGCACAAATTGATATGGAAGATTTACAAGAAAGCAATAGTACCTTAGAGCAGCAGGTGCGGGCTTTAACTTCAGAGTTAGCGGTTGTAAAAGCTTCCTCAAGCCAAGCAGAAAAGGACAAAAAACGTCTCGAATCTTCCGTCTCAGAGCAACTATCTAAGGCCAGAGAAGAGAACAGAGAGTTGAAGGCTCTTTTGAGTCAAAAGGAAGTTTACGCTGGGGAGCTCGTGCAAAGCTTAACTCAAGCACAAGAAGACCTTCGAGTCTCGGCTGATAAGGTTCATGCTTTAGAGAGCTCCCATGCCTCTCTTCAAGCTTCTTACAACTCCGCCTTGACTGAAAATGAAGAGCTAAAGAATGAGATTGCTGATTGGGAAAAAGATTATGAGACCCTTGAAGAAAAATCTGTTGTTGAGGTAAGTTGAGCATTTTTGAATTCACGTCGTGATACCCTAATTGAAGCTGGCCAAGAAAACTTCAACCTGGAGTCGGAGTTATCTAAGATCAATGAAACTATTGAAAAAGCTCAGCAAACTCAAGACTTCCCTCCTCCCGTGGTTGAAGCTCTCGTGAATGTTGAAGCTGATACGGGTATCCCAACTCTTTCAAACTCAATCGAGCCTGTTGATGCAAGCCAAGTTGAAACCGCATCTGTTGATGCACCTGCCCAAATTGAGCCCTCTACTATAGATGTTCCTGCTTCAGTTCTACAAACTTCTCAGTGACCAGTTTTAATCATTTGAATGATTTTGTTTTTGTTTTTATTTTGGAAAATTGTAATCAAACCCTTAGCTTCATTTGAGGGTTGATTTTGGAAACGCAAGTCCCCAAGTCTTTTATGGGGCAATCTGTATAAACAATTTCATAGTTTATGACTAACTTCGAACTTAGTCTTAGATTTTTTTACATATTAAGAAGTTTTTCATGTTATTATCTTAAACTTCTGTTTGCTTTATTCTTGCCTTTATTTTTAAGGACTTACATAATAATTTGCATTTTTGTTTTTCGAAAATGTCTGTTAACCTCATGACTAATTAATTTAAACATGAGTTTTATAAAAGATGACCCTTTTATATTTCGACACTTAATGAAGAAGACGTCTCAACTTCATAATGGTGTTGTCATACGATAAAAGAAATAGGAAAATACATGTTTCTTTGAAATAACTTTGACAAGTTTTGAATAATACTTTACATGTATTTGAATTACATCTATAACTTTTTCATAACTGTTTTTCTTGTAACAGATATTTTCAAAAGAATAATAGACACGGGGTTTTTTCTTATAACCCGTTTTAGTACATAGTCTTTACCCTAACTATAGTGAAGTTTTTCTTTGGCCTTAGCTCGTGGCTCCATCTCGTGACCTTGTGACTTTTACTCTGCACTTGACTCTTTTAGGCTTGATTTTTCCTTAATTTTCTTTGCCTTCTTTATACACATGTCTGTGTATATTATGTAGTCTCCCAAGTGTTTGGGTGTTGAAGTATGAAGCCTCGAGTACTTGATAGTTTCTCTCATTTGGTCCTTTTCCTGAAAAGGAAAAACATACGGGACTCGGAGGTGCGATTATAGATGAAGACTGCTTAACCCGTTTGAATTTCTATCTGAATAATTGTAACCCTAGGCCAGGAATTTTAGGTTATTCCGTGTGCCTTACAGGTCGTGACTCATCATTTAGTACGGGTTAGCTTTTTGCCTTTCATCTAAAATCGTTAGTAAAATTTTAACAATTCAAAAGTTAAATTTAAAATGGTGATACATGACCGTGGGTATTCCTTAGAAATAGTATCTCTTCAAATGAACATCATTCCAATGTGAAGGTAGTATCTTGCCATCCATTGTCTCCAGCTCATATGCCCCCTTTCCTGTAATATCACGAACTCTATAGGGTCTTTCCCATGTTGGACTTAATTTACCCGCATTAGCTGCCTTTGTAGATTGAAAACCCTTTTTAAGCACGAAGTCCCCCACTTTGAAGAATCTGAGGCGTGCTATTCGGTTGTAATATCGTTCTGTGACTTGCTTTTGTGATGCCATTCTTATTAATGCAGCTTCTCTCCTCCCCTCGAGTAAATCTAGATTGACCCGCATCTCCTCGTCATTATATTCTTGTGTCGCCTGTGTGAACCGTGTACTTGGTTCCCCTATCTCAACTGGAATTAAAGCCTCAGCTCCATAAACCAATGAAAACGGTGTTTCTCCTGTACTTATTTTTGTAGTTGTGCGATATGCCCATAAAACTCCAGGTAGCACTTCAGGCTAGTTACCTTTTGATTCCTCTAATCGTTTCTTTAAATTATTGATAATAACCTTGTTCGTTGATTCTGCTTGCCCATTACCCACCGGATGATAAGGTGTTGACGTAATCCTTTTAATTTGCCAACTTTAAAAGAATTCCATGATTTGAGCTCCAATAAATTGAGGGCCATTATCACACACGATCTCTTTTGGTACACCGAATCGGCATATGATATTCCGCCAAATAAAATCTTTGACTTCCTTTTCTTGCACCTGCTTAAATGCTCCTGCCTCCACCCATTTAGTAAAATAATCAATGAGTACGAGCAGAAACTTTACCTGTCCTTTTGCTTGTGGTAATGGACCCATGATATCTATTCCCCATTTCATAAATGGCCATGGCGCAATGACCGGGTGTAATAACTCCGCAGGTCTATGCATATTGTTACCGTACCTTTGACATTTATCACATTTGGCCACGAAACTTTCTGCTTCTTCTTCCATTTTAGGCCAGTAATAACCTGCCCTAATTAAGGTTCTTACCAATGATCTTCCTCATGCGTGATCCCCGCAATGTCCCTCGTGTATTTCTTTCATTACATACTCCGTTTTCGAAGGTCCGAGGCATCTTGCTAAGGGACCACCCAACATTTTACGATATAAATTGCCTTGCTTTAAGCAGTACCGAGCAGCCTTCTTTCGAAGCGCATGAGTTTTCTTCTTATCATTAGGGACGGTACCATACTGCAAAAAAACAACAATCTCGTTCCTCCAATCCCAAGTTAAATTATTAAAATTTACCCCATTCTTATCAGGATCGAGAACTGGATGAAATAAATGTATAACTGAGGTGTTTGCATCGCTTGCCACATCAGCTGCAGATGCGAGATTAGCTAGTGCGTCCGCTTCAACATTTTTATCCCTTGGTATTTGTATAACTTTTCAGGTTTGAAATTGCTTTATCAATTCCCGTACCTTTTCTAAGTATTGTTGCATCCTTGCTTCCCTAGCTATATAAGTCCTTAGCATTTGATTAACCACGAGTTGCGAATCACTCTTAATTATAATCTGATTTATGCCAAGCTCTCGTGCCAATTCTAGACTTGCAATCATAGCCTCATACTCTGCTTCATTATTAGTTATGTAGTGACATTTAATAGCTTGTCGAATGGTCTCGCCCAACCTGCACCTTTTACATTAGATGAGCCATCAGTGAATAAAGTCTAAGTTCCCGGGTTAATTCCATTGAATACCTGTAATTCTTTTTCTGCTTCTAATTGCATCCCTTGGCTAAAATCAGCCACGCAATCAGCTAACACTTGTGATTTTATAGCAGTTCTAGGTTGGTATGTGATTTTGTATTCACTTAACTCTATTGTCCACTTAGCTAACCTACCTGATAACTCATGCTTATGATATATATTACATAAAGGGTAGGCAGCTACTACGGCAATAGGATGACACTGAAAGTAAGGTCTTAACTTTCTAGATGCCATGATTAATGCAAGTGCAAGTTTTTCTAACTGAGGATACCGCGTCTCCGCATCTAACAAAGATTTACTAACATAGTAGATAGGGGATTGTTTACCTTGTTCTTCTTGGACCAAACAACGCTTACCGCAACTTCCGAAATAGCAAGGTAAATGAGTAGTCTTTCCCCAGCCTTTAGTTTTGCCAGCAAAGGTGGATTTGATAAGTATGTTTTTAAATTTCTGAGTGCCTGTTGACATTCCTCATTCCATTCAAAATGATCCTACTTCTTAAGGGCTGAGAAGAATTTAAAACACTTCTCTGATGATTTAGAAATGAATCTTCCCAAGGCTGCAATTCTCCCTGTTAATCTTTGAACTTCTTTCTTGTTTGAAAGTATGTCAGGGATTTCCTCAATGGCCTTGATCTGTGCAGGATTCACTTCAATACCACGGTTAGAAACAAGAAAACCCAAAAATTTACCTGATGCAATGCCAAATGCACATTTTTCGGGATTTAACTTCATATTAAATTTGCGCAAAATTGAAAATATGTCAGATAAGTGTGATATGTGATCTTTTGAATACTAAGTTTTAATAAGCATATCATCTATATATACCTCCATAGTCTTTCCTAAATGCTCTTGAAACATTTTGGTAATTAACCTCTGATACGTTACACCTGCATTCTTTAGACCAAAGGGCATTATTTTATAACAGTAAGTCCCCTTGTCTGTTATGAATGAAGTTTTTTCTTCATCTCCTGGATCCATTTTAATCTGATTATAACCTGAATATGCATCTAAAAAACTTAATAGTTCATGACCTACAGTTGCATCAATCAATTGATCTATGTATGGTAGTGGAAAAGAATCTTTAGGGCAAGCTTTATTAAGATCTGTGTAATCTACACAAACCCGCCACTTACCATTCTTCTTTGGAACTACAACAGTGTTAGTTAACCCGTTAGGATACTTTACCTCACGATGGAACCAATTTTTAGCAATTTTTGGACTTAATCTTTAATCACCTCATTCTTAAAAGTTCATTGCTTTCTTTTCTTTTGCTTGACAAGAGGGTATGATGGATCTTCATTTAGTTTATGAGTCATCACCTCCGGTGGTATTCCTGTCATGTCAGAATGGGACCAATCAAAGCAGTCCACATTAGTTTTCAAAAATTCAATTAACTTACCTCTCATACCTTGGCTAAGATTGGCTCCAACATAGACTTTTTTATCAGGCCATTGGGCAAATAACACGACAGGCTCTAATTCCTCTATTGTTGTTTTGATATTTTCATTCTTTTCTAGTTCTTGAATGGTATCAGGCCTTGAATCTACATCTGTTTGCCCTTGTTTAGTTGAGGTTTGTGTTGTGGTGACCTCAACTGCCTTCTGTGATTGCTATTTACCTTCATTTCTCGTGCTTGTATCTGCAACAGAGTTGATAGCCCTAGTTGTATGTTGATCTCCACGAATTTGATAGATTCCCCATGACGATGGAAATTTAATAACTTGATGCAAGGTTGAAGGAACAACATCCATTTCGTGGATCCATGGTCTCCCAAGAATCATGTTGTAAGTCATCTCCATATCTACCACCTGGAACTTTGTATATTTAACGACTCCTTCAGCGAATGTGGTGAGTGTTACCTATCCTTTCGTGAGGACACTAGAATTATCAAATCCAGATAGAGTATGCGCCTTTGGTATCACTTTATCTTTAGCTTGCATCTCACGTGATACCCTTAGTAAAATAATGTTCACGGAACTACCTGGATCAATCAAAACTCGTTTCACATGAGTATCATGTATAATTAAAGATATTACCAGTGCGTCGTTATGAGGGGTTAATACGCCATCTGCATCTGCGTCATTGAATGTAATGTTGTCTTCCTCTAAATCATGTCGCACTCGTTTCCCTTGGGTAATTGTTTCTTTGGAAATTTTGTTAGTTTCAGTATACGATATATCATTGACGTCTTCACCCCCACTTATAACGTTGACAGTTCTTTTGGGAGAAGGTGGTTTTGGAGGCTCCTGCATGTTCTTCATGTAAGCTTGCTTACCTTTCTCACTGAACAACTCAGTAAGATATCCTTGTTTTAATAAATGATCAACTTCACTTTGTACAAATCTACAATCTGCGGCTTTATGTCCGTGGTCATTATGAAACTCGCACCAATGGTCAGGGTTGCGCCTGTTTGGATTCGATCTCATTTCCTTTGGCCATCGAACCTTATCTCCCATGCTTCTCAAAATAGCTACAAGCTCGGAGGTGCTGACGTTGAAGTTGTAACCACCGAATCTTGCTTTCAAATTTCTATCATCATCTCGTGACTTATAGTTGTTTCGCTCATTCCTAAATCTTGATGAAGAATCCGATTCTCTGTTTCTTGATCTGTGATCGTACCTTTGATTATCCTGCTTTGACCGTGAGTCCTTTCCCGCAGGTCCCATGTAAGGCTCGTACCTATTTTTACCGGATCTTTTTTCGATCTCCGCACGTCTCGAACTTACCTCTTCTTCTTTTTGAAATCGTGGAACAGTATCTTCCTCAATCCTCAGCTTCGTGCTATACCTATTATAAACATCATTCCACGTTGTAGCCGGGAATTCTCGAAGGCTTTCCTTGAGTCTCCTCGTAGCTTCCGAGCTTTTTTCATTCAAATTACTTGTGAAAGTTATAGCTGCCCAATTGTCAGGTACACGTGGCAATGTCATTCTTTCACATTGAAATCTATCCACGAATTCTCTAAGCTGTTCTGATTCCCCTTGCTTGATTTTGAAACTATCCTCCATTCTTTTCTCTACTTTTTGAGCTCCCGAGTGTGCTTTAATGAAAGAATCTGCAAGCTCAGCAAAAGAATTTATAGAATTTTTGGGTAAAAGAGAATACCATGTTAACGCTCCTTTGGTGAGCATTTCACCAAATTTTTTGACTAATACTGATTCAATCTCCTACTTAGTCAAATCGTTGCCTTTTACACCCGTTGTGAATGCACTCACATGATTTCGTGGGTCTGTTGTTCCATCATATTTTGGAATATCAGTCATTTTGAACTTTTTTGAAATTGGGAGTGGAGCAGCACTTGGCTTCCAGGGTTGTTGCGAATATCTATCAATATCTACCCCTTTGATTATGGGCGGCACCCCGGGAATCTGCTTTATGCGCTCACTTTGATCCTTGAGCTGTTTCTGCAAGGTTAGTACTAAATTTTGTAAATCTGAATTAACTAAATTACCTGGTTCTCCATCTTGCGATTCACTGGGGGTTCCACCGTTGCCTGAATTAACAAGTCCGGAACGAGGGTTCTCCAGAGTGTTATTATAGTAGGTGTGGGTGGTGCAGTAGGTAACTGGCTAACCAAGGCCTGAACAGCTTTATTGACCTGTGCGGTAATAAGTTTTTGTAAAGCCTCATCCATAGCTTCAACATTTTCGAATTGAGCCTGTCCATCTGTATGAGATCCCTCAGGAGTGCCTTCACGAGATCGCCGAGGAGAGCCTTGTGGAGAAATAATCAGTGTGTTATTATCTTGAGGGTCTCTCTGAAGTTGTTGGTTTATTTGGTTTTCTTGGTTTCCTTGAATGTTGTCATTGTTGTTCGACATAGTTGATGCAACAAGGAAAGTTAAGCGAAAAGAAGATAGATTATCAGATTTCCGGTAACGGAACCAATTTGTTTAACCAAAAAATAAAATTTTAGTCAAAGCTAGAATTTAGAAGAACACAGGTTACTGATAATCAAAATAGTGTATAAAAAGAAGTAATTTAGGTAGCAAGAGAGTAATCAAGAGAAAAAACAAGTAAACCAAAGTTTATATCAATAGTATTTCGTGTCCTTACAATTGATCAGATATCTCCCTTTTATAGATATCTTGGAGATATACGTTTTGCCCAAATCATAATGAGGTTATTATGAGTAATTAAAGACATTGAATTCTACGTTACATAATTATTACATTCAATACAAATTCTCTAACGTATTCCACATTTAATGTCTATTAAATGTCGTATCTGCACTCTTTTCTATTGTCAGATTCATTCCTTTTGATTCTCGAACATAAATGATTTAGATAGGTATGAGCGCTAGGTTATTTGTATACCTGTCCGTGCCTCTTCCTCTGCCATTTGCTCGTATCTGTTGCAACTCGTGCCTCTTGTCTAGTTGTAATTCTTTGATCATTTGACCAGTCTACGTGTTTCGACACGTCACCTTTATATTTAAATAGAATTTTTCCCAATACACTCATGATGCAGACAATGTTCAGTACCAAGGATAAAGCGTTAGGACTTTTTAATGGTTTCTAAGTTTGATATAGGGTATATCAAATAGTGTATCTACGGGATAACACATTTAGGAATCACCTATATAAGTGTGAAGTGTAAGCCGCTTCAAGGAGAATGTTGTAAGGTCAGTTCTCTACGCACTTATAAAACCAGGCGGTGTTCATGGCTGAAACGAACACAACAATGAGAACCAAAGACGGTTAAGGATTGATTGTGTGACATATAGTTGTCTAGGTATACACCAAAGTTCGACGGTTCAAAGATATCAAATCTACCGATTGATCGAGTATATCCGACATATGTTCACTATGGAAAGTTCAAAGGGAAACTTACTTATCCAGATGCGGTTAATCCTTACTTGCGAATCGCACACAATTTTTCATATATTTTTGTTTCGGATAGACATTCCCCATTCATGTGGGGGATTGTTGGGTTTTGTTATTAATAACAAAAGAAGGTGTGAATGGAAAATGGTGGGAAAAGAAATAGAGGGAAGTGGAATTTTGAATTAGTTCACTTTACTAATGCCCTTTATCCCTCATTGGAAGAAGGAAAGAAAATCTTTGTGTATATATGTAGAAGCTCATCTTCTACCTCTTAAAGATTTAAGAAGAAGTGGTGCCTCGCGCGCCCGTCGTCGTCGTCGCTCGCTTGGCTCGGCTTCGACTTCGGATTCGGATTTAGATTTGGCCAAAGATTGATTGATTAATCTTTTTGGACAAAATTCTTTTCAATTAATTAATTAAATTAATTAACGAAAATTCAATCCGGGTAACCCATGACCCGCGACCCGGTCCGGTCCGTTTTCTTTCCCAGATTATTTTAAATCCGTTAGTTGTTTCCCGCGATTTCTTCCATCTGTTCCAACAGTTATGGCTGTTCTGAAAGGTTGCAAACCTTTTCAGAAACAGTGCCAAATTTGGCTATAAATAGAGGGTCTTAGCCTCATTTTCAACCACCGGAAAATCTGAAATCTCTCCCCTCAAACTTCTGCATTGTTTCCCAAAACCAAAAACGTAAGCATTTTGTGTGATTTGCTCCGCCATTTGAGTTCGACGAAATTCTATGATTTGAAGTGTCGCTATCACAGAATAGTTATTTCGTTCTATCCTGGGAGGAATTAATCCGCAACCTTAGGTAATGTGAGGGGATTAAATTCCTTAAGGAAACACAAGAAACTTGTGGGCTCGGAATTTTTTGCTTTTGTTTTTAAACTAAGTTTGTTCATTTACTGATTTTTGAATACAGAGTTCTAAGAGTTACTAGCGCACAATTACCTAAATATCATATTTTTAAAGTCTGATTTGAAATATACTTTAGACTTAACTCAACCTTGAAATTCATGTAGCGACAATTGTATCGGACCATATTAAGAGACTACGGCCATACCTTAATCAGTTGGTATTCTAATACCCTCTGTATGCTCATGGAGTGTGAATAACATATGGCAATCCAATATTGAGTAATTTATAAATATAAGAGATGGATCTAGCTCTAATTAATACCATTTTAAGAAGGAAAAAAAAGGAACTTAGACTAATTAATTCAACCTCAAAATTTAGCACACAAGAGAAAGTTAAAAAAAAAAATACTACACCCCATACATCAGCCAATGTGTGAATGTGAAACTCTGAAATGTTCTTCAATGATTTGATCTGACATCCTATTTCAACTTCATGTGCAATGTATTACAGTATTTAAGAAATTGGTGTCACTACCCAAGTTGTGAAATAAGAGTACGTAGCACACAACTAGAAAGGAGCAACAACAACTAATGGCTACACCACTCTTATCAGCCTGCTGAAAGCTTAAATATGGCCACTTGCTATTATTACTTATCCTTCTGATTCAATTCTGCAAGCACATGTTATACCTTCTTTTATTTTTCTTAAATTCTATGAACTTATCTCAGATTTGAACTTAAGAAGATCTGGCATTCTCTAGGAAGACGGACATGACTACGTTGATTTTTATTAATTTAGAGTAGTCTTCAAAAGTTTTAACGTCAAAGGGCTAAATATACCCCTCTACTTTCAAATATTGTTTATCTATACCCTTTATTATATTATTGGGTTATTCATACCCCTACCGTCATACTTTGGAACAAAAATACCCCTATTGTCATACTTTGAAATAAAAATACCCCTATTTTGGATGGAGTGCACCGTGACAATACCAGATTAAAACGGCCCATTTCTTCTTTTTTTTACCCTATCCGTTTTTAAAAAATATTTAAAAAACAAAACAAAAAAAAGTTCTGCTTTTACACATTTGTTTTCCCAGTTTTTACAAAACAAAATTCTTTTAAAAAAATTTCAAAAAAAAATAATTCAAAAACGAAATATTTTGTTGAAAATAATGTTTTCAGTTTTTAAAAAACGAAAATATTTTGTTATAAACTGAATTTTTTTTTGTAAAGGGTTTTAACTTCTTTGGGTACTATAAATAAAGGATTTTTTTATAAGGTATATGAAATTTTATTTAACATATGAAACGAAAAGGAAGGAAGAGAGTGGTGGATGTGTGTGTGGGGGGGGGGTAATTTTGGGTAATATAGCAAAATTAATGTGTATAAATATGGGGATAAAAAGAGATAAAACAGGAAAAAAATATTTTTGTTTTTTAAAAAAATATTTTCGTTTTTGGAAAAAAAATTTCATTGTTTTAGTTTTTTAAAAGAATTTTGTTTTGTAAAAACTGGAAAAACAATTTTTTTTTGTTTTTTAACAAAATATTTTCGCTTTTTAAAAACTGAAATTTAAAAAAAAAACTGGAAAAAAATGAAAATAGGGGTCGGGTTGTGGGTTTTTTAAAAACAGATCGGGTAAAAAAAAAAGAAATTTGTCGTTTTAATCTGGTGTTGCCACGTGGCACTCCATCCAAAATAGGGGTATTTTTGTTTCAAAGTATGACAATAGGAGTATTTTTATTCCAAAGTATAACGATAGGGGTATGGATAGCCCAATAGTATAACGAAGGGTACATGTAAATAATATTTGAAAGTAGGGAGGTATATTTAACCCTTTTCGGAAGCTTAAACCAACATAATGCTTAATGTTACATGAACGTAATTCCTTGTGATTAGGACATGTGATTTTTTAGCAGCACCTAACTTTAGCTTCAATTATCCATAATAAGGCACCAAGAACATACTAACCTCCTTGACAGACTCGGATAGTTTCACATAATCCATTGCATTTCAATGTTTATAATTACACATTTTAGTGATACCATAAGTTTAAGACAATGCACTGTACATGGAGTCTATTACTCAGATGGTCACTCAACTATCCGAAAGTATCAAACAAAGTCATTTTTTTTTTTGTAAAAAATCATTTAACTATGTCTATAGTATTCATAAGATCACTCTATTACAAACAAACAAAAAGTATGACTTTACTAGGTAATTTCGAATAGTTGAATGACCATTTGAGTAATGTTATATCGTAAAAAAATGGTGAAAATATCACGGGCTAGCCAGTTTTCGGACTGGTAATTAAAAAATAGCCAACGTTTGCAAAGTCATTGAAAAATAGTCACTATTTTGCTGCAACACGGAAAGTTCCAGCATAATATACTGGAGATTGATACACCTGTGTATGCACTTCCACCATATTATGCTGGAACTCCAACACACGGAAAGTTGCAGCATACTGGAGATTGGAGCACCTGTGTATGAACTTCCAACATATTATACTGGAACTCCAGTATATTATGCTGGAAGTCGAGTATATTATGCTGGAACTCCAGTATATTCTGGAAGTCCAATATAACATAATATACTCCAGTATATCATGCTGGAATATTTTTCGGATTTTGAATAGTGTTTTCATTCAAATTTATCTTTATATGAAAAGTGGCTAAATTTCGATTACTTTTAAAGTTATGGCTATTTTTCAATTACCACTTATAAATCTGGCTATTTTTTAATTTCGCCCAAAAGAAAATGTTTGCCTAAATGAACAATATAAAGATAGTCTCTAGCTAACATAGCGGAAGCTTCTGTCTTTTTTCTGCTGGGAAGTGAAAGTTAGGTTTCTTGGTGTATAATCAAAAGTGGGATGCCCTCAGAAATCAGAAATCATATAATTCTCTTATCTCTATATTCGCTTAGTGTGAATCCTTGGATTAAAGCATTACATTTCTACTGTATACATTTTCCATCTCAGAATCTCTTCTTGCGATTAAAAGGCCTAAATTCATTAGGGACCACGCACTGCTGGTCCAGATTGTGATTCTAACAACATACTGTTTGATGAATTTGATTTTGATTACAACTACAGGTGCTAATTGATCAATGCTGATACTTTGAGTGCGTCACTTCAGTTATTTTTTCCCTGTATTATATTCTTGGCTCCTATTGTCAACAACAACAACAACCCAATATAATTCCACTTAGTGGGGTCTGGGGAGGGTAGTGTGTACGCAGACCTTACCCCTACCCTAGGGTAGAGAGACTGTTTCCAAATAGACCTCTGGCATCCTTCCCTCCAAGAACTTCCTACCTTGCTCTTGGGGAGACTCGAACTCACAACGTCTCGGTTGGCTCCTATTGTCAAATTACTTAAATAACACCAGTAAATATGGGAAGGGCCAAATGTAGACTCTAAATTAAGTAGTAAACAGTGAGGTCCCCATTGGCTGATTTGCATGAAAATGAGTAAAAGAAACTATGAAAGTATAGGAAGTGTTCTCGCATAGACAAATCAATTACTCCTATAAAGTAAAAAAAAGGATATCTCACTTTACTATAAACTTGGTGACCCACTCCCCCCATGCGAGACCGGAGACCGTCGGCCAGTCCTTCAATTGTTAATACTTAGTACTCATATGCGTTGACGGAGGCAGGATCTCCGCGAAGGAATTAAAAAGAAAAAAGTTAAAAAAGATTATAGCTAGAGAGAATTGAACATGACCTTACAATGGTTTTTAACCCCTTTAACGAATAAGCTACACTTTTGGGCTGGATTCAAAAATTAATATATAGAGGTAAAAAAAAAAGATTACCTTATATACAGTGTAATTTTTTGGCGAAGGAGATTCGAGTGAACCCTTCCGCGCCTAAATCCGCCCCTGCTCACATACGATAATTACATCAGATCAAATAAATTAACCAGCCACAAGTTAAAGTAAGAATATGTATCACTTAAGTACATGATTAAATAATAAGGTAAAAAATATGTATACAAAATACTGTGTATGATTTTTCCTTCACCCCACATCCTCTAACATTTCCTTCCTTTTTTGGCTTTTGGACATAACGAACTTTAACTTTTCCACATTATATATTCATGTAAAGCAAATGGAAATCTTTCATGAAAGATCAATAATTAGAGCAACATAGGATTGCCTATATTAGTCTGCTATATCATGGCCATGAAATACTCCTTTCTCCTTACTCATGAAATAATCTGAAGCTAACTCACTTGGCAATTAAGAACATAGAGTTATGGGTGGTGATGGTGCTATACGCAGGGTTAATGGTATGAAGGCTTTCTTGGGGTTTCTTCTTTTACTTAGTTTACTATGGCTTGTATTCAATGGGAGTCTAGCCAAGCAGGCAACAGCTTCCACCAAAACAATCAATCATTTAGATGTTTGGAAGACAATACAAACTGAAAGACATTATCTTCAAAAGAATTCAAATCTCAATTATGCGAGCGGAAGAAGAGCGTCTACTGGACTCAACGCTATTCGGAACAGGTATTCTCTATATATATATATAGGCGCATTAGTATCACTTGCATGCAAAAACATTAGAAATGTATTTTTAGTTGTAGTATATTTTCTAGTATACCTTATATCCTAGCAGCCGTGTGACCAAGAAGTCATAAGCTCAAGCCGTGAAAACAGCCTCTTCCAAAAATATAAGGTAAAGGTTTGTAAAATAGACCCAATATGGTCTGGCCTTTCTCCGGAACCTGTTTATTGGTGGAGCTTAGTGCACCGCACTGCCTATTTTACTTGTAATATTAATCTTGATAGTATACTCTATCAATATATAGACGTTAAACATTTTATGTATATTCTTGGTTTTTTCAGGGAAGCAGGGAAGGCAGCCAGGGCTGCAACCAAAATAGTCGACGATAGGGCAATCAAACCTTTAGATGTTTGGAAGATAATAGAAGCTGAGAGGCAATATCTTGAAAGGAATCCAAATGTCAATTATGTGAGCGAAAGAAGAGTGCCTACTGGACCAAATGCCATACACAACAGGTACATTACTGTTCCATATATGCATTAGTATGTAACAAATGAGACAAACTAACGTTATAGTTTATGATGTTTATTTATGTTTCTTGGTTTTCAGGAAAATAGGGAAGTATAGGGAGCCACCAACTCGAGCTTGAGCTTAAGAAAACAATTGAAAGTACTCTAGTAGAGTAACAAGATCCTTCAACCATATTTACAACATACAAACAGTGATCACAAGTAGGTGCTTCCTTAGAATGTACTAGTAGCTATGCATCTATAGGCAGAAAGATGCGGATGTAGCCTTATTTAAGTTGTTTAGCTAAATCAGTATAATTTCGACAGTGAATATAAATATATGTGAAAATAAGCGAAATTTTAACAAATATTAAATTTTGAAATCATAATTTTAAAAGTGCAATGAATTAAATTTTAAGAACTTAAAATTTGAATCCATAAAATTTAAATTATGGATATATCTATGCTTAGGACTTCTGAGATATTGTTTGTAGAGAAGTAGAATGAAATCCTAAGGAGATTTAAATTAACGAGGGAAAGTAGATTGGAAAGTAAAACTTTTCAAGACTTATGAAAGATGAAAGTAGGATGTGATTTGATTGTATGTGCTACCCACTTTTTTGTTCCTTTTTACTCGCTCCATGCCAGTGCCAAAAAGAATGACTAATTTCCCTTCATGCAATGATTTATAACCATACAAAATATATGTGTTTCATTTTATACTACAAGTTCAAAAATCTTCTCTCTTTTCTTAAATTTTGTGCTCAGTCAAATAGGTTGAAATAAATTGAAACGAGGGAGTAGTATTTTAGGAGGGTGTCATTTATAATTTGGACACTGCAAAAGATAGACAGAAATTATGGATAAATGCATGAAAAATGGGGAGTTTCCAAGATATTAATTTGTTTTGGGGAGTCTTTCTTGAATGATTATGTTGGCACTTTTGACGATTCAAAGGAACAAGTTTTTGCTTCTGGTTTGAGTGGAATTATTTTTTTCTTTAAGTAGCAAATATCACAAGGTAAAGCTAAGCTCCTAAACAAGACTCAGTTAAAGTTTACTTTTGTCCAACATTTTTAGCCGTGACTGGTGCCCAGTAAACTGCAATTATTAGATTTAATCATCACTTAGCTTAATGTTTCAATTTTCGGTGGCATTCTAGATGTTCAAAAAGTTGGTCAGAGTGTTCAAAAGGTAGACTTCTGGTTTTTGAAAGAGAATAAAGATTAATCATAAAAAAAGAAGATTAGCATATGCACATGCATGATCATAACCTCCACTCAATCCCTTCCCTGAGTTATTTTAACCATTACATCCACGGACAATCAAGTGGGTCAAAAGTCTACCATTCACATTGCAATTTCACGAGTTTAATAATGTCAATGACCAATCTACATAAGATTTCGCACTCACTTGTTAGCTATGTGAAAACAAATATTGATGAAAAAAGTTTATATCTTTAACAAGTTGCCATTTGGTCAAAATTCGATTAAACCTAAGGCTGAAATATATTATGAGACATGTGATTTGTGTTCGTGAAAAGTCGCAACACTGAGTCACTGACCATACCTCTAACGAAAGAAGCTCCCCAAAAATCATCTTCAAAGACAGAGATTTTGAAATTAACCTGAAATTACTAATTAACGTAAACCGAAGATGAAAAATACAATTCTCTATTATTATTATCTAACAACGTCACATTCATGTATGCTTTCAAGTTCACAAATTTTGGATAATTAAAGATGAAAAAATGACTCCAAAAAACGTCAATATGAAACCTTAACAATTAGATGCTCCATTTAATTAATCTTGGCTTGTGAACATGAAAGAAAAGGAGGGTTTAAGTATTTCAACAAACACCTGATAACAAAGTGACCATGAAAATCAAGCATGTAAACAGAACGAAACATGATCTTCTATAATAAACATGGAGTATTAAACATAACATCCCAAACAAGGATCTTGAATATGTCTAGACAACTTATTTTTAGAAAAGCTATATAATATTTTAACATATACATGCACACATAAATCCAAAAACACTCACACAGCACAAATTTATATGTCAAACTCAGGTTCAATTTTTCCCCAAATCAAACCAAATAGATGCCGGATTTTTAGTTGGTTTGATTGGATATTTTGGTTTGGCGTGGTTTTTCAGTTTTTGCTATACACAACTGGTTGCAAGCCACACATGAGTAGCAAAGGCCATTGATTCAACATTAAGAAGCAAACACCCCACCCAATTGCTTCCGAACAAGAGCTAAACTAGCAGTAATATAGACCAGTTTCAAGAAATGAGACGTTTAGTTGAGGATCCTCCGAGTACATAACATCCAATGTTATACGCAACAATAATCACATACATGAAGAACAATAAACAGTCGCTTCCTATACTACATATTTCAAACAAGCAAAATACTTGAGAATAATTTGTGCATTTTGCAAATATAATACAGCTATATTCTTAAGTGTGTACTCCTGAGCCAATCAAAATGGTGTTGTGCCACTTACACCAATAGGAACTGAAAACTTACAGCAGGATGCATCATATTCACTTGGTTTGAAACACATTGAAATGCTTTGAAAATTCCGGCTTCAAATAGGACTGCTCGTAGTACCTTCTTTGCCAAATAGTAACGGAAATTCATCATATTGTTCGGAGAAACCCCGTCTTTCACCCATGCTCTTAAGTGCTTCATAAACCTGATACATAGACCACCTGTCCTTGGGCCGAAAAGCCACTGAATTACAAGCAATTCTTAGGAATTGTACAATCTCTTCATCATGCCCCTTCCCACATATGTTCTGGTCGATTGCATCTTTAATGCGACCAGAAGCAGAGAGCTGATTTACCCAGTCCACCAAGTTACCCTTGAAGCCCTCTTCACCAGCAGTAACTTCAAGAGGTTTTTGTCCAGTAGCCAACTCCAAAAGCACTACCCCGAAGCTGTAAGCATCCCCTTTCAGTGAAGGCACCATTGTGCTAGAGTACTCCGGAGCTACATAACCAAATTCACCCAACTCCCCATTCACAAAACTAGACTCTTTTGCATCTGAAGGAGTCATCAGCCTTGCCAGCCCAAAATCCGTTAATCTAGCATCCAAGTCTTCATCGAGGAAAAAAACATTAGAACATATGTTTTGGTGCAAGATAGGTGGGTGGCAACCATGATGTAACCAAGCAAGGCCCCTAGCAGCACCCAGACCAATTCTAAACCGAGTAGGCCAATCTAATTCACTTGCATTCCGATTCAAGAATGAAGACAAAGTACCATTTGACAGGTGCTTGTAAACCAAAAGCTTCTCCTCTTCAACAACACAGTACCCCAGAAGTGGCACCAAATTAGGATGCCTAAGTTGACTTAACCTATTCATCTCAACCCGAAACTGCTTCTCGCTCAGTTTGCAAGCATTAAGCCGCTTAATGGCAAGCGCAGAACCATCGCGTAACACAGCGTTATAAGTGGTCCCCGTTCTAGTCGAGTTGATAACATTGTCCGTGCTGAAACTATTTGTGGCGACCAACAAATCAACTAATCTAACCTTAACAAGCGGTTTCTGAAACAACATAACCTGAGTGAGCTTGTGAGCCCTCAGCTTCTCAGCCCAACTATCTGAGTCGTCGCCTCTACCAATCCCATACCCTTTCTTCCTCTTCCCGGCCTTGGTGAAATACCAATACCAGGCACCAAAACCCAACAACATAGAAGCAGCAGCACCAAAGACCCCTGCCGCAATAATAATAGCCAAGTTTTTCTTACTGAGTCCTCCACATTTCCCCAAAGGTCCACCACAGAGTCCACTATTTCCTTCAAAGTTAGCCGAATCGGCCGAGTCAAAAGCTGCCGGAATTCTACCGGAAAGTTGATTGTTTGCCACAGATAAAGTTTTGAGCCTACTGAAACTAGAAAATTCAGGGGGAATATTTCCAGAAAGTTTGTTATCATTGAGCATTAATTTATTCAAATAAGCGCATTTAACTAGATCCGCCGGGATAGAGCCAGAGAAATCGTTACTGGACAAATCTAGGGTTGTTAAAAAAGGGAGCCAAGTACAAATTTTCGAAGGAATTGGACCTGAAAAGCGGTTACCGGAAAGATCAAGGGTTGTTAAGCTGGCACAATACTCTAACGATTCTGTTACCTTCCCGCCGAGGTTCATGGTCTGAAGAGCGAGGCCGTTGATGCGATTTTCGCGTTCGTTCCAGCAATTGACACCTGCAAACTTGCAGATAGCGCCGACAGTGGAATTGGTAAAGTCCCATGAGTTCAGATTCCCGCTTGGATCTTCTAAGGATTTTTTGAACCCTTCTAAACATTTGAGATCATCTTCAACTACAGCAGTATCGTAAAACTGAGGAAATACAAGAAAAAGCAGAATTAACAGAAATCTAAAACGAGTCATCGTGTAATTGAGCAGAGCCTCCTAGGGTTTTTAGGGATTTAACAGCTCTGTGTAATTGGTACGAGGTGTTTGATAATATGTACAAGAGAAATGGGCAGGAAATAGCAAAGCTAAGGAAGATGAAGACGGCTGAGGCATTGACTTGACAATATGAAAACCCAGTCTGTAATTACAGATTCTTTTTTTCTCTGTATTTTACTAGTATTGCTATTACATTAGTGGAGCCTTTTGGAGGGTGATACATTAATTAATGCATAAAGACAAATGGAAATTGTTAATGAATAAAGGCCAATTTTGACTATCAAAATGGCTTAAAGGAAGAATTTACAACTCTTTAAAGTATTGATGTTAGAATAAGAAAAGTTTTAGTCCCCTAAAAATTGGCTAGATAGTTAAAGCGTAGATTCAAATATTCTTGTTATATTCCGTTTATGGCTGCGCCTAGAATACCCAATTAATGTAAACTTTTTATTCTAACGAAGAATTTGTTTATTCTACAAAATCTTTTTGAATTTTTTGGTTGACTAATACGAATGTACCCCGCGTAGAAAAAAAAAAATTCCTTACCCAACAAAAGTTTATTCTTACAGTAACCTAATGAGATATTTAGTTAAGAATCTTTAATTAAGAATATAGGGATTCTATCCCTCCCACCATAATCATTTACCATATTTTTGAATTATTGACTTTGACCTATATTACCCTATGAGTTATTTGTAGGGGTGGACCTTTGGGCAGTTCGGATTGAATATGAAAATCTCGGTTTGGATTTTTAATTTTCGGATTGGAGAAATGACAATCCAAATCCAATTCAAATAAACTCAGATTGGACCGGATTTTTTAAGTTTAATTTTGGATTTTCGGTTTTGAGCTTATAAGTTGAGATGCTTCATCAATATCCAAATGAAGTACTTATGTTAAATTGCCACGAAAATTCTTCATTCTCACTACAATTATCCAAATAAAGTATTCAAGCAATGAAATTATTATCAAGAAAATGCAACAGAAACATTAATACGGCTGATAATAAGTAGCAATAGTAAAATCATATCCAAATAGAAAGTATTCTCACAATAACTTAGTAATTAATATTGAATATATGAGATAATATCTAATGCGTATGGTGTTGAATTTATTACAACTGACATATGGATAATGGGCTAAATATAAAGTATAAAAAATTTAGATTTTTTTTATATCCAAAAATTCGAAGCACTAAATCCAATATCCAATTCAAATCCAAAATTTTTAAAAATCAGATCCAAAATGTAATCCGTAATTCGAAAATCCAAACTAAAAATTCAAAAAAATTAGTTTTGGTTTGGATCTCGCATTTGTCCAAACTGTGTCCACCCCTATTATTTGGTACGTTTTAACACGGTATAAGCTTTAATAATCATTGAATTAATTGTTGAATCTATAATATATATAAAGTTAGGGAATAGAAAAGATGACTTCGCACTCTCTAAAGCCAAGAATCTTACTTATCTTTTTTCTCCTTTTTTTAAATTATTTTCCTCATCCATTCTATTAGTTTAGCTTATATAAAAAGTCTAAATTCTATATTAAATTCGTAAACGTTATGGTTCTTCTCCTCTTCCCTTTAATTAATTTTTTATGAATGTGCCTTATAACGTATCAAAAGTAGGAAATAAAAAGATAAGAACCAAAGCATCATATATATATGGTGCCATAGTAATTCTAATACATTACCTCTGCCAGACTGAGTTATTCAGGTACGGTCCATCCTATTTAGTTTTGATTGTGCATTGGAAAATTTACCAGCGTATCTTCACTTAAAGTCCACCAATGAGGTTCACTGTATTTTTAGTTATTTACTTTAGTTGAACTTTATTTGTACGTGCCATCTTTTTAGCATTTCAAATGTACTCATTTTTCCGTGCAAAGATACGCCGACGTTTTTGTTAAAAAGTTTATACTTTTGGGTTCCATAATTGCTTCTTACTCTGTATTTGCTAAATTTTGTTAAATCGTGATATGCCACCAACATCAAGGAGCGCCGTACTATCAATGGTATCTACCTTAACTTTGGATGCATTTCTTCTAGGGTAATATATTCTTTTTTTGGTTAATTTCACTCTCGGAATTCATTTTCTACTCCTATTTGTATTAATTTTTTAATTTTAATATAAAATTCACAATATTTTTCGAGTAGATGTTCAGGAATTTGACTTGATGTGATTTTAGAAGCTGCTTATGAAATTCAATGATTTTAAAATAGAGGCAAAACCTTACTTCCCTAATAACAAATGCTGATTTGCCTAGCATTTGCTGTGAAATTGAAAATAAGTTGCATAATGGGACATTCTTTGGTTGGTATACATAGATTTATTTTTTACTATAATTACTATTTTTCTATTGATAATTAAATTTTAACATTTGCTAAAAGAGGAGTTGAATAAAGTTCTGATTTCGAAAAATGGGAGTGGTCCTGTGGCATATAATGGTAAAACTGTTGGTTAGGAGGAAATGTTGACTTGTGCTATACAGTTATGTTCCAAAGCTAATTTCAACTTGAGAAATCATAAGAAGTTTTTATTTTTATTTTTATGCATGTAATAGCTTTACCCAATTGCTTTACTTAATTAGGCTATCTAATCTTTTGTCTAGCAATTCAAAATAATGTTTAAATATTCTAGAAATTATGTATATATACAAATTGGAGTCATGCCTTAACTCCTCCATCATGATGATGGAACTATAAAGTTAAAAAAAAGAAGAAGAAGATGTTCGTATGCAAGGAAAAGTTTCTTTCTTTTTGTTTCTTTAAGTATTTCTTTATTTTCATTGACAAAGATTGGAATCTCATACGAAATTATGCTCATCTATTTAAGCTTTGCATATTCTTATTCTTATTGTTTTATGTTTATCGTTACGCCGAATAATCATCAACCATACGTAATTCGTAAATTTTACTATTTTTGTGCTTGTAAGAGATTATCTTTTAAGACCGCGCGAATCGCGGACAAATTCCCTAGTTAAGTATAAGTGGAGGGAAGACTGATAATGAAAGCAGAATGGAATGCGTAGGGTTTGGGGGAGGACGTTGAGTTTCACTCTAGAAGAAAACGACGGATCAAAACTAAAGCTAATCCAGCAAATCGAATTCCAAGGGCACCATTAATTGTTTTGCAGAAACTTAACCAACACTATCCTTTACGTGGCTGTGTTACTGGAGACTTGCGGCATGTTTGGCCAAGTTAGAAAAAATCAGCTTAGTTTGAGAAGTGTTTTTTTAGAAAAAAGTATTTTTTTTAAAAGTAAAAAAAAACATTTTGTATTTGGCTAAATAATTTGAAAAACACTTTTAAATAATAATTTGTGTTTGGCCAAACTTTTGAAAAAGTGCGTTTTAAGTGTCAAATTATAAATAAGAACATGAAAAGATTTATTTAATAGTTAATATTATATAAGTAGATAAATAATTATAAATATTTATTATTAAAGATAATAATTAAATTTTTTATTTTGTTTAAGTAAAATACAAAAATAAAATTAAAAAGTACTTCATTTTTGCAAGATAATTTAAATATATCAAAAAATTATTTAATAAATATGAAAGTTTATCTCAAAAGTCATTTTGTATTACTTAATAGTTTAAACTAAGTATTTGGTATATATAATATTTTGCCAAGTGTATTTTTTGGTAGGAAGAAAAGTCAAAACTACTTCTGCTTCTGTTGCTTCTGTTGAGAAACTACTTTTTTCTGCTTCTTCAAAACTGCTTCTACTTCTAGCCAAAAACACTTTTTTCCGAAAAAAGCTTGGCCAAACACATCAAATTGAGCAAAAAAACACTTTTTTGGAAGAAAAAAAACACTTTTGGCCCGGAAGAAACTTGGCCAAAAAACAGGCTATTAAACTTGAGAGATAAAACTTGATTAGCTTGAGTACTAATTACACAAAGTACTTATTAATGATTTATATTATTAAACAAAAAGTGTTAGATTCATTTAATTTGTTACTTATTACAGATGGATAATGAGTTTAGTTAACGCTAATGTCGGATTTTCCCTATTAGTAAAAGTTAGCAATACTAGGCACATGGCTCTTATTACAGTTGTTGGATCACTATCTTATACAGTACTCCTATATTTACTTTGAGAAACGCTATTATATTTGTTGAATCTTAATTTTCGAATGAATTTAATGTTAAGGATAAGACTCCATTCTGCTGCTATACGCTCTACGAATCCTTTTAGTAATATTTAAGTTCCTAAATATTGCAATGGCACGATATTAAATGTAAATACATATTGTAAATGCTTATAATATAAAGAAACCTCTAAACGATAGATAATAATCTCCTATGACCGGTTACGATTTGAACAAATATAAAAATTTACAAAGATCTCATGTTATTTCGTTATCTTCTTTTGTGTTATTATATTGCTACTTTTTTTTATAAAAAGAATCATATTAAATTAACATTTTTAATGAGTTATAAATCGATTTCGTTTCTGGGGTTGTTCCGCATTTGCCCATAGTGGTCTAGTTCCATGTGGCCGGTGCAAATGTAGTTGGTGAAGGCGATGTTGTTCAGCTCCAAAAATTTTGGTTTTGACTTTTGACGATTCAATTTCGTTTTTTTATCTAAATTATTTCTTATTTATAACCTCCCTCCCCCAACCTAATTTATGTGTGAATTTGGCCAACTTTCAAAGTTGATCGGAGTTGGATTAGTTAATCTGCATAAATAAAAATGTATATATTTGAAAAAAAACTATAAAACAAAAGACTGCGCGTTGTAATTTCACCCATTAAAATAACGCTGGAGCGCACCTTTAACTACTCGTTAGTGTCACCTAATTAAACTATTTAAAAGTGATAACCTCTTTGAGACACGAGCATTATAATATTAGGGTCTATTTAGAAAGTCAACTGTAATTATATGGGATAGTAAGTACACGATATAGTAACCGCAATGACATATTTGTTTGCTAGAACGTTTTAGGGTGTAATTTTTATTGTCATGTCTGGTTGGACAGTTATTACACAGTTAAATAAATGTTTTTTCATATTAACCTATCGAAATATATTAAATAATTATCAATTGACAAATAATATCTTAAAAATAGTAATTATCTTCCCATATCTGACACGTGAAATTATATTGAGATTGTTGTTCCTGTAAAGGCAGTAAGTATCTTCCAAATAAATAATATTTTAAAAAATAAATAATTATAAATTGGTAACGTATATCGGAAAACTATATTTTATCTTGACTATTTTCAAATAAATAATATATTAACTTAAAATAACTAATAAAAGTTTCAACTATGAATTTAAAATTTTACCAACTTATATGAGTAAATATGAAATTTATGGTTATCTACACTTTTTAAATAACAAAAACATAAATATGAGTTTAAAAGATTTTTTTATTAATAATGATTTTATACTAATAAATAGAAAACAAAGTTAGTAAAACACAATGTCACGCCCCTTGGGAGGCGTGGCTGGCACCGGTACCGCACTGGCCCAAACGAATCACTCTGCAATTTTTTTTTCTTTGAAACTATCATGGGCCAACATGGTCACAACTCGTAATGTATAACTATAAGTGGGCAACATTGTATCACTGAACCATTTTTCATTTTTCTTAAAACATGAATACATATGGGCCATCAAGGCCTCTGACATACGGTACAAAATGAACCTCTATCTACAAAGCCTCTAAGATTATTTGAGATCAAATGGGACAGGGTACCGGCCTACCCATAAGTCTGTAGCAAAACTCTGACAAGAAGACACATAGACTCGGCTGCATTCTGAATAAGGTGGAGTCTTACCGATCCTTAGCTGAATGCTGACCTCATGTACTATGAGGGCTCGTCAAACTGATTGTCTATACCTGCAGGCATGAATGCAGCGTCCCCAACAAAAGGACATCAGTACAAATAATGTACCGAGTATGTAAGGCACATAAATAAGTATATAAAAGACATGGAAGAAACATGGAGTAAATGACTCAACCTGTAAGTCTGGATAACTCTGTAAATCATGAAATACTTATAATGCCATACATATGCGTATGAATGTCATGCCGTGCATAGGTACATGTGTTCATAACATCATCAAGACTATGAGGACATCTCATCATATCATCTCGGCCACTGTGGGCAAAATAATCAACGTATACCAGCTGATCAGGTGGTGGTGTGTATATAATGCAGTAACCTTTTTCCATATCCCTTATACATATATACGTGTATATAACGCCATGTGGTCATGAGTCAATGTACATGTATAAATGCATGAAATGCATAAGAAATACGTTAATAGGATTTTCTCGGAATGCCATAAAAATCAATATGCCTTTCGGATAAACGTAATCAAATACGTATTTTTCTGAGACCCATGAACAGAAGATATAATAATAATTCACATAGGGAATCAAGAATATAGATACCTCTAGTATTTTTATGAATAGAGTCATTTATGAAAATTGTACCTTTACTCGTTTTGTTTGTGACGTATAGATCATGCCAAAAAAATAAGGGATAACCTTAATATAACCTGAGCCAATTCTCTTAACAATCCGTCCAAGAAACTCTTCTCTCCTTTCATCTATGTCCTTCATTTTTCAATTTCATTTGGTCCTTTTTCCCCTCCTTTCGTCTCCTCCCCTACACCTCCTGTCACCCATGTGTCATCCACTCCCAATAACAGCTCGAAGCTCCAGTCAAACCATCATACCAAACACATATCCTCCTCTGCACATTCTGTCATAACATAGGCAACAATCTGAACTTCGAGAAACACAACAAGCTTTACATTATGCATATTAATTTGGTCACTCCCCTTAATCTATTTATCAATAAAGTGACATCATTGAAATTAGTCCTTATATTGTGAGAAACTAGAGCAAATAATGGACAATTGAAGAATTCAAGCTATCATCTATTACACAGTAATACTCTAGACAAAACAAAGCTACTTTCGAAGCTATAATAGGTCATAAAACCAGGACAAAGTTCTTAAATCTAGGCTGCCAACTATTTGACAGATGTTTAAAATTTGATAATCTTCATTTTGCATGAACTCCACGTATCCTTTTGTTGCCACGTAATTCCCTTGTAGGGGGTTAATCTTTATTTAGTTAGGTAATATTCTATTACCCAATAATTAACCAATAATCCACGTAATTAAGAATTATCTTAAATTACTTAAAATACTACTCACTTTTAGTACACTTTATATACCTCACTAACATGGTCATGTGGTACCATATAAAATTAATATATACACTATTATTTCATTAAAATATCCATATAAAAATATATATATATTCTCAACTTATAATTTTCTTAATCTCATATAAAGAGTAAAAAATTTAGTACGCTTAATTCTTAAAATGGTAAAAAGATGATCTTCTTTTCTTGTGAAAAAAAAATAATTCATATCTTTACATTAAAGAAAATCTCACAAAACTTTCCCATATTTTGTGTATAATTTAAAGCATATTCAAAAGTAGTAATATTAATAACTATATAAAATCATATTGTTCAGACTATTTTTTTACAAAAATTTCCACTCAAAATATCATATGAAATGTATATAACGGTATCATATTGTTAAACTTACAGGGTCTTACAATAATAGTCAAAATCCTTTATAATCTCATGAATGATCTTAGTTAATCCCTTCAAACTCATATGAATTACTACGACTTATCCTAATATTAAAGTACACGATGTAACACACAAAATTGTGTTTAGCAACTAAGAAAAAAAAAAAAAAATATGAGAAGTTGCAAAATGATATGGAAGCACACCGTAAGAAAACATATTGAAAGGTAAAAAATAAGAATAAGAGAAATAGAAAATAAAATATTATAAAAAGAATAGTACTTAATGTATTAGAAAAATAAAAATAAAAAAGATTAGAAAAGTCACATTATCTTATAATTACACAACGTAATTACCACTAATTCCCATATTCCTCTTGAGAATTAGAGAGTGTAATTATACCCTCCAAAACAATCATGTTAAAATGTGCAATTACATCCAATTACACTCAAATTTAATTTCTAGGTGGGTTTCCAAACAGTCTCTAGCTTTTCTTTATTTTTACTATGAGTAAATTTTGTCATTTTAAGACTTAGCAAAGTCATAATTTTATGAGGCTACGGAAACTATAAGGGAATGTAGAATTTTTTAAAAACGCAAGAAGAACAAGTTAAAAACTTCTAATTAAGTCTCTAATTTAACTGTATTATACAGTCGAAACTGGAGTTTTAAAACATTTCTTCTTTTTTTCTGTTCTTTTTAAAAGTTTCTAGTTTTAAATTAAAAAGAAAAACCAACCTTAACTAGTGCACAATATTAACTCCTATATGGTTAGCTAGTCATAGATGATAGGATATAGAGTTGAGATACAGGGTGGTCTTGAATTGAGGTTGGGACAATTTGTCTAACTATAAATTCAGTTATACTTGTACATATTCACTTGGGATAAAATACTTTTGTATACGGTGGAAATCGGAGCTATCCGATTTCGTTCTTCGATGAAAAAGGTGATATCACGTCGAGAGGCCAGGACACCGAGCTCGGGGTCGAGGCTCCTTTCCAATATCGAGGTCGAGGTCGAAATCATTTGCCGAGGTCGGAAGAAGGCATACCTCGAGCTAATACCGTTATGATTCAGTAACAGAAAGAGCAAGATACCCGCAACGGCCCGAAGGTCACGACGTAAATTGCAGAATGGATTGGCCCTTGGCAGTTAGACAACTGTCAAATATGATTTCCTACTATAATTAGAAGTGTACCTTATTTAAATGAAAGATACATTTTTTGACTGATAAGAGAAAACATGCACTTTATTCTCTAGCTATTTTACTTAATGTTCATTAGAGTTGCTTTATAACTTGTTGTTCCCACTATTCCACATCGAGATTGTCATAGTTCGAGGTTGAGATTTGGCTTGCACATTGGTTTGACTTATTTTATTCTCCAATTTATATATTTAATTCCTTGTTTATCAATTGGTATTGGATTAAATCACATATCCTTAAAACCAAAATATAAGTTTAATTGTTACTCGAATTTTATGGTAAATAGTTTAGCGCCCACCATGTGGCTAAGGATAATATTGATTGTTTCAGTGCTGATTCTGATAACACACGTTATTTTCACACTTGTTCTTGTCAAGAATTTTTGTTCTCGGGTTAAAACATGTCAAACTCACAAAAACGCACCTGTACATAGTGTTGATTGTCTTGGATTTCACGGGGAAAACGATAACGTAATTGCTCCAGGAGCCGGGGTGTCACCGGCTAATCTCGGGGGAGTACCAGTCGTCGATCCAGTCTATATTGTCACACCTCCTTTTTGTGCGCCTACCCCGAAGGATAAATGCGTGAGGGAGTTTTTCCAATTTAAGTGATAATATTCGAAATGAGATTATTTATTTAATTCAAAGTCGCCACTTGGGAAAGGTTTGGCTTTTGGTGTCTCAAGTCACCGATTTATCTTGAATCCCAATTCGAGGAAAATATTCGACTTTCCAAATGAAGTCTGCGAACCAGAAATTCTAAGTAAGGAATTCTGTTGACCCGAGGGAAGGTGTTAGGCACCCACAGATCTCGTGGTTCTAGCACGGTCGCTTAAATTGTTATAATGGCTAAATATCTGATTTTAATACATGTTATAACTTGTGTGCTTTTATTGAGTTTAAACCGCTTTTATTATTATTATTTTTTATAGAATTGCAACGTCGAGAAAACGTATCTCAAACCTCGTCACAATCAATGTACCTGTGGTCATAGACACATTTCGACTCCGTTGAGATTTGGATTTAGGTCACATAAATGCGCACCCAAGTTTAGGAAAGTAATATTATTAAAAACGTGCCTAAAGAGACTAACACGTTATTATTTTTGGGGACGACCGTGAAATTCGCTAAACGGTCCATCCCAAATTCTAAGTATTTAATATATACATTTATGAGGGCCTCGAGGTTTGTGCGTTTTATTCGGCGAGGCTCGTCTCATTTATTTTTAAAAGGATAATCTTAAAATGACTACATTTTCTATTTTTATTCGTCTCAAAAATGAAAGAAGAAATATATGCTAATTAAATTACATGCTTGGCAAGTTCGGGCCTCTTATCAATTATTAGGTTACAAAAGATGCTAACGCAAAATTGCGATCGAATTTGCTCAAAAGGAAATTGTTTCGTGTCTTATTCTATAATTGAACATTACCAAAAAAATGAAATTATAAATAAAATATGGAATTGACAAACAATATTATCAAAACAAACAAATTAGTCTTTAACTAATTTAGACTTCACATTATTAGGTGAATTGAATCATTGGAACTAATTATTTATTTTTTTAAAACTATTTGAAACTGAACCAACCTTGACTACCAATGCATACGAAAGTTGTTAAAACTTAATCGACACTTTGAAAATCTATTACATTTAAAGGAACTCTAACAAGCCTTGTTCGAAATCAACTCATGCCTATTAAGTTAATGACCTTAGCCTTACTACATCGAATCAAACTTCAAATATGGCAGACCTACTGATTTTGCGAAATTACTGACTTAGTATCCTACTTTACTAATTTGAGTCAACATTTAACATGCTTATTTTCAGATTATCACTACGGGATATTTAGGTTGAGGCATGCCATATTAAACAACACCAATAGTTTATGGCCCTCATAATTTTAAAATAAGAAGTTATTCGAACAAGTAGATTTGAGGCGTGCCATAAACAAGATCAAGTAACCCATGACCCTCGTTTAATTAGTTTTAGCTCTTTAAAAATCGAGGTATGCTATCAGTTGAATTTTTCATGGCCCTCGCAAACCTTTTTATTAATTTGAAATTTCGTAGTTGCTTTAGGCGCGCTATTTAAATTGATTTTCTTTTATTTATTAATTTTGGGTGTGCATTTCATGTGATCCAATTTCAATTCTTAACAACGTTAAATAAAACGTGTCGCGAACCGCGGGTGCATTTCAATGTAACGTGGTTTGCGATATGTTTTAAATAACCTTGAATTAATTTTTAAATAAATAAAAGCAGTTTTAAAGTTAAAAGGGCATGTAGTTTTAAAATGTGTAATTAAATCAGATAATTGAGCCAATAATAATAGTTGAGCGATCGTGCTAGAACCACGGAACCCGAAAATGCCTAACACCTTCTTCCGGGTTAAAAGAATTCCTTACTCGGATTTTTGTGTTCGTAGACCATAAATAAGAGTCATCTTTCCTCGATTCAGGATTTAAACCGGTGACTTGAGACACCATAAATTATCCCAAGTGGCGACCCTGAATTTTAAATAAAATAAATCTCGTTTGGATTGTCACTTTAATTGGACAAACTCCCTTATACCATTTGGATTTTTGTGTTCGCATTTGTCATTCCAGTCTTTGTAGTCAATGAAGTTTCATCCAAACACTTATAATTATTTCAAATCAATATTTTAAACCCTCTAACTGCATGTGTTCTTCAAACGACGTGATGTGGATGCCACATTAGTATCCACATCAGATTTTCTTTATTATTTAATTTTTTTTAAATATTATTCAAAAATTATATTTTTTTCTTTTCCATCCTACCATCTCATTCATTACCTTAATCCTCACTCACCATCTTTATTCTCCACAATTCACTACACATTTACCACCACCTTCAAAATAGCCCATTAAGTAACATTACAATGTTATGATACAAACAATGAGAGAAAGAATTTATTTAACTCTTGTTTTCCAACGGTAATCACTTTTTTACTCTTCCCTTTTCTTTTTCTTTTTCAACTCAACTCTTAAAAATCGGCCCACCAACTCCTGCAATTCTTTTCCGATCACCTTTGACCTAAAAAGCTTTTTTACATCCAATACTCCACCATAGCACCACCAATCAAGCACAAAAAAGAATCGTTTCGAAACGACTCCTAAAAACCATCTCACTCTAAGTTTATTAAGATTTCTCTACCGGAAAACGGCTCGTCGGAGATCATTTTGTACTTTTTCTATTTTTTTCCTTGCAAAACTCGTCTTTAGGAGTTTGGGGGGGGGGGGGATGGGGGATTTAGAAAAGAACTTTCTTCATAAGTTGGGATGATTTGGTGAAGTTTTGAGGTGGTTTGAATTGAAAATTCGGTAAAAACTGAACTATGAAAAAATGATATGTGTATCACACTGTGTATCATATTTGTATCTATTATGTATCACATGTATATCCATGTATACCTGTGTGTGAGATACATGCGTGATACATGTTTGATACATGTGTCGCAGAAGACTTTTTTGAACTCGATTTAATTACAAATTTTAATGTAAAACCAGTGCAAATCATCTCCAATCTTACTCAAATTTTGTATATTAACCTATCTATATATTTTCAATGAATTTCAACTATGCCCATTGAAAAAGTTCCTCTTTTGTTTAGATTTTTGGAATATTGTATATATTTTTGTATTTCATCACCTTATTTGCTACCTCATCCATAAAATTTCCTTTCCGTCTTGTATCTAGTGTTGTTAATCACGCTTAAAAATATGGAAGGTGATTTTTGCATGTGATTCTTTGAGAGAAAGAACCCTATTATTTGGTTTTTTAATTTTTGTTGGCCAGTTTTGGTAATTCTATGATTAATGACTAGAGGTTGGTAAATTGAGATTTATTTGGGACATTTGTGTAAGTTTCCAAAGTAAAATACGAGGGGCATTTGCATCTATTCCCGTTTTTTGTGTCACGTTTTAACTTGTGCCCACTTTGCAAAAAAAATTGCAAGCGTACCCGCTTTTTCGCATAACTTCAGCATACGAGGCTAAAGTAGCAAAGACAATTACGCAAAACTTCAGCATTCTAGTAGTCGGGCCTGAAGTTCAGCTCTAGAGCTGAAGTTTTTTATTTTTTAACTGGCGAACTTCAGCTCTAGAGCTGAAGTTTTTATTTTTGTAACTGGCGAACTTCAGCTCTAGAGCTGAAGTTTTTGTTTTGTAACTGGCGAACTTCAGCTCTAGAGCCGAAGCACCACAATTAGCAGTGATTTTTTTAAGAAAATAATGTACGTCTTCTCCGCTCAAACACGAATAAACATACAAAAACTCCAAAATTTTACGGCGCATCCTATTGGTAACTTAAACTCTTTCCTAAGACTAATTTGCTGTAAATTTGGAGCAGAAGTACAACTGCCGAACTGTTCAATTAAAAAAAATTGACCTTATAACTAAATCAGCATTGCTTCTAGAGATAAATATCAGTTTGTTTTGTAACTTGAAGAAGAAAACGAAGGAGGAGAAGGAGGCTAAAATTATTTAAAAAGTGGGTACAAGTTAAATTTTTTTTAAAAATCGGGTATATGTTAAATGGGGGCGACCAAATAGGGCGCACCGTGCAATTTTTACAAAATACAGCTATTTAAAGTTTTTATCTTATATGGGCTGCTATTTCAGTTTAAAATTCTAAGTTAATTATCATTTTTAATAGATTATTAATTTTTTTAATTTATAATTACTTAATAAATAATTTAATTATGTAAATATGTTTTATACCATAACTAGATTATAATTTTAACTCAAACAAAAAAATTCAAAGATGTTCCGATGTTGGGATGTGGAGTTGAGGACGAGGAATTGAGGGTTACAATTCAAAATTTGAAAATTCTCGAAAGCATTCCGCGCTTGGTGGGACCCACCTCCTCAATTTTATGCGCGCTTTTCAACTTACCCAAACTAGCAACTGAAAAACACCTCAAAAGTGTGAACTGAAGCGGCGATTCTCTTCACATTAAAAAAAGAGAAGAGCAAAATTCTGTTCACTTGACTGCCTCAAATTATTACGGCCATTGATGAGCTATAGAAGCAGATTTAACATTTTAAATCAGTAAGGTAAAATACTAGTCGATCCCCTTTTTATTTGTCACATTGAATTGATGAATTCTATTTAGTATAAATAAATAATCGTATTAAATTATTTTAACTAAGTATTTGTTTGATCCAGTGTTGGTTTGGATAGTAGAAGATGGAGGCTCTGAAGAAAGCATATGCGGAGATAATTCTGAATATGGCAAAGGAGGCGGCAGCTCGGGTCATGGCCTCAGAGCAAAAAGCCCTTAAATTTCAGCAGGATTTGCATTCCACTAAAGAGGAAGCCCTTCGAATGCTTCTTCGTTTGAAATTAATGATTGATACTAAGGTAGTTCCAAATTGTGAATATTCTACTTAAGCTGCCTACTTGTTTGATTGATTGAGTTGTTTGGTTTGGCGACTAATCATTTCTCTTCATTTGTATCGAATTTAATTTTTGTTTTTGAAGCAACTATACATTGAATAATCTTATTCTTAGTATAATATAATGAGTGCTCCATTAGATTTATCTGTCTTTAGAGTTTAGGAGAGTAATGCTATATTTTTCTCCATCTCTTGTTTTTTCGTTTGTTTTTGTTTTGCGTAGGACACTTTAACAAAGGCTCAGTCGATAAACATAAAAATTATTTGATTATGTTCGTCCTCACATGTCTGTTAGTTCAACCAATACACTGTTGCAGTTATTTTAATGTATTTTGTTATATATCCTTCTACCGGCTATATGATTGATAGGCTTTCTCGATCATATAGCACTCCCTAAAAGATGTGACTAATTGCGACTTCTAAATTTTGTTGAATTTTATAGCATTATACTGAATAGAACTCATAACAGATTGAGTGCTATACCAGCAATGGTAACCATAAAAAGAAAAACAACAAGAAGAGTATTAGTAACTTGAAGTAGCAAGACAACCAGGCGTGTTTAGAAGGAAAAACGTGATGGAACTGGGAAAAAAAATTTATAATGACTTCAGTGAGTCCAGGGCAAAAGAACTCAGAGCTTACTTCTTGCACAGATGTTCTCCGTTGTCTAACATCAATGGAGTTAAAGTACCACAGAGGTCACTAATTAAAATTATGCTGGTGCTAGTTATGTAGCTGGGTATTGCTTCTTCCCTTCAAAATTCTGAGACTTAATTAGCATGTCACCAGATTTTTTTTTTTTTTGAATCTAAATGCGTGCATGTGGATTTAAAAGCTGAGATATTTGGTGAAACAACTGTACTATGTACATGTCTGTTATTGGTTTTCTATTCTTTGAGGTGATTTCACTAGAAAGACATAATAGTATATCCTAGCAGGATGTTGATTCCTATATCTCACAGTTTCAAGTGGTCTGACTTACCTTTATTGCAGACAACTGAAGCTGAAAGATTGTCCCAAAATAAGCAAAGAAGAATTGACGAATTAGAAGCTCAGCTTAATGAAGCGGAAGGGATGATAATAGATCTTAGGGCAGAATTATACAACGTGCGGGAGCAGTTGAATGAGGCGAAGACTAAGCATCTCCATCACTTGAGACCACATGTAAAAGAGGATTTGGTTTGTTGCAAGAGTATTAAGTCAAAGCTAAATAATTCTGAGTCATTAAAGTTCCCTACTGAATTGGGATCCAATGTCTGCAAATCAGCAGACATGTCAGACATAGAATTGTGCAATTACTCAACAGACAATCATATTTTGGCTGTGGAGATTGTGAAAAGCAATGAGCCCGAGATTTATCAAAATGGACATTGTGCAATAGAGATGAGCCTAGCAGATGAGAGATTGCATTCTGGAGATGATCCAAGTTTTCCCATTGAAGTTACGCAGGTTACTGAACCAAGTGGACGAGATGCTGGAGCACACAATGTGCCAGTGACTAAAGCTAAGAAAATAGAGAATTTAGTTGGTGAAAAACCACTTAAAGGCCTTTCCTCTAAGCAGCGGCCCTATACATTTCGAGGAAAAAGACGAAGAAAAGCTCAATATGGCAAAACCAAAAATAGCTCTTGCAAGGTTCGTTGTAATAAGCTCATGTTGTCACAACGACCATTGACAACAATTTCTCGTTCTGCAAGATACTTGCATGCAGGCACTTATTATGATAGTCCTGATAGTCCTTCCACTAATACCGAGAGAAAAAACGTAGCAGGAAGTTCTTTCTTGTTGGGCAAAAGAGAGCCACAAAACAAGGATCTAACCATTGCTGTTGCTCCTAGAAGCATTAGGAAAAGACGCGTCAAATACTTGGACAATAGTTTTCCTGCATCATTGTCACATAGCTCCCATTCTAATCACCCGATCAGACCTGGTCAGCAGTGTCCATCTTTTTCTCATAGCAAGTCTAATGCAGTTGAATGCACCATGAAATCCACTAAATTAACAAATGAAGGCGATATTGAAGAAGGTGCAGGTTTTCTAATAGATAACAAGATATGTAGAAAGTCTGCAAGTGCAGATTCAAACGAGGACAAAGGGTTGATAGATGTCTCGGTGATGGTAGAGGAGGGCGATGATAAATCACTGCTTGACGTGACCATGTTACCAGTTGAATCTATCTTTGGAGACGACAAAACATCTGAAGGAAGTAAGGAATCACCTGTTCAAGGTAACAATAAGACACCTCTCAAGTTTACATTCAGCAGGAAGCGTAAGAAGGATTCTGTGTTGAACCCAAATGAGAACCCTTCTCCAGTAAGCTCAATGAAGAAAAGGTCTGCAGAGATAGAAAACATTGATCCAAGATTGAAGGATTCACCTTTAAGAAGTAAACAGTTGGTGCAGGTTGCTCGTCAGGTTAGTAGTAGTAAAACTCAATAATTTCAGGAGTCCATATTATTTGCTCTGTGACATTTTGAATTGTGCTTACAGTTTTATGCTGTGTTCTGATGACACATCTTTGATAAGTTGATATCTCTATTCCCCAACATCTGGAAATCCTCTGAGTAAGTTAACAGAGGCATATGATTAAGACAAAAAGGTCTTTTGGAAGTAGTAGTTTTTCACTAATTAAATGTTACTATCATTTACTTTGAAATAATGTTCACTTAGGAACTGAGATCATCTAGTTTAATGCTGTTGCATACTTGCAATTCTCAAGAATACTTCTCTGTTTGTTAAATGAGAGGACCAATTAATTGAAATAGAATCAGAGTTCTGGATGGAAATCTTCTTAGCTGACAATAATAGCTCGTGAAACTATTGTATACATTGGTGTTTCAGCTTTATCCACATCTACTTGATCAGATTCATTTATGAAAATATACATTGTGCCTTTTATTTCTTTTAATAGCTTTGTTAGATGTCTGAAATTTCTGGATATTTTGCTTTCCTCCAATTTTGCAGCTTGTCTCTCTGTCTGGAAGAAGCTGGTGGTAGTAGTTTCGCAGTCCTTATGGGTGTTCAAGAACATAATTTTACAAGGCTTTTGAGCAATGTAGTCGCATATTTATTCAATTTCCTGGTACTGCAGCAATGGCTTAATTTATAGTAGATGGGCTGTTCTTTTCCATCTCTGGCGGATCATCGTGTAATTATCCAGGCATTATGATAGTTGAGCTGTTTTTTGAGTGTCATTATCTACTATTTTCTTCTTTATTTTGAGGAAGCAGCACAATGGGTTTCAACCTATTGAAGGTGTATAAGCCAGTTTATCTTTAGGCAAAAATTATCCATGATAAACTGCTTTTGGCACAAGCAAAGTGGTGAACCTAATCTTTGCTTGGTAGCTTTCCAGAAACATAATCTCACATATTCTTGAGCAGTTTCTGTCGAAAGATTTCTTCGTTAAGGTGTTTTGTGTGTCGCAAGAAGTTAAAATAATAAAAATGAATTTACACTAGAGGACGAAAAGATCAAGTGTGTGACTCATTTTTATGAGACTCCCATTGTCTACTGCCCATGACCATCCACCTTCGTTTCAAATTTGACCAAATGCCAGAAGAAAAAAGCCTTTTCTACTTCTATTTACCTTGGTTGGGTAACTTTTCACTAAAACTCCCAACAACAAGCAATACATCTAAAGACCAACATTTCCAAGACGGGGGTTCTCGTAAATAACATGTCTCTTTTCGAATATAACACAATTATTTGATAAATAAAATTCAGAACATAATACAAGAAGAGCTAAAATGCAGATGAACTGCTACAATTGATGAGAACAAGTCCCAGCCGTGGATAATATTCAACTTAAAATCATATTGATGCATGATTGTTCTTGTTTTTAATAAATGGTAATTCACCAGCCAGTTTGGACATCTTTTCATCGTCTGTGCAAAGCAATGTGAGTCTATGGCAACAAGAACAAGTTGTTCTCTCTTGTTTAACCATTCGGAGTCCAAAATCACAACACGATTGATTTGATTTTTTTTGTCTTGAAAGTCCACTAAAGGGATAAAGCGCTCCCGAACATAATGTTTCTTAGTTAGTGTTTGGCCATAGATTCCCAAATTTGTTTTGAAAAATCTGATTTGGGTGAAGTTTGGTTTGAAGATGAAAATGTGTTTGGAAATCAGTTTTCAAAACATATTTCACTTTTTTTGGAAAAAACATGAAATATGACTTATATCTACAAGTTCTAAAAACTATCACAAATATCCAACAGTATCTTCATCAATAACATTCATTATATTATCGCAAACCATAGTCCTGAACATAAATAAAATTGGTACAAAATTATCATTTGTATAATGAACTACATAATACACTATGAGATGACCGAGAAGACGAAACAGCATTGTTACAAAATAATAAATGGTGGGCTCTTTTATAAAATACAAAAGTTTGGGGCAAGTTTTAAAAAATGTAACAGTAATATTTTGGGCCAAAACCAGCTCTTGAGCTGGTTTTGGGATTTGGGAATTTGTCAAAATATGGATAAAATTTATGAACAATTATGTATTTGCCAAAAAAAACCCAAATAATTTTGGCAAAATCTATGACGAAACGGTCCTTATTTCCAAGGCTCAAAGTGCAACGAAGTTATTCAAAACATAGCTTGAAACTGTTCAAGTAAACATCAAATGTAAACTTTGACCAACTTATCCTCTTTTTTCTGCAGGATTGTTCTCAATTACTTGCTATTTTGTGGGTTCATGTATAATGATAATGGTTTCTTTCATTCTTGTCCTTCCAATCCTGTGGCCACAATATGATGTCTTGTTTCTATGTTGCAAAAAAGTAGAAGAAATTCAAGCAATAGTGGCTGAACAAAGTAGTAATAGGATTTTACTCATTCGGTGTTTGAGGGACATGGTTGGCCTGAACCAACAAAAATATGTTTGGATAGTAATAGTGATGATGTGCACATATCGGACGCAAGTGGGGTCATATTGTGTTAATGGAAAACATCAAAGGACGTTGGCGTGCCTTTAGGCTCCCCCATGTACTCTTGACACATTTCTTCCACTTCTCTTATCACATCGGATTCCCTACTTTTTACTACATAGGTAGTTGTTCGGATTAACTTGCGCACATTTCGATTAATACCACATAGGTATTTGTTACCTCCCAATAGTACGAAGTAAATTTATCCATCAAGGCTTGAACATATAAAAAGAAATAGTATTTTTGCTTCCGCTAAAAATATAAATTTAAAACTTCATGGTTTTCAATTCACTTCATTGACCATCGGGTCTTCGCCCTTTGACCCTACTCATTCAGCTCTTAGCATGCCCTCAGCCTCATATGCCTAATACTGGAATGCACTGCCGTTTTTTTAAAAAAAATTATTTATTAATGTTCGAATTATTATGATCAATAGTCACCATTTCACCTTTAATGCGTATGCTACTTATCAATTTAAAACTCACTTATCTTAAGTATTGGATGCTTGGACAGATGAAAGATTTTACAAGAGTTAAATGTACTATCAAAAAAACGCCGCCAATCTTACCCTCTAAAGATAAGGGCGATATAATAAGTATTCAAAAAGGGGCAAAGGTCTCAAAATCATTCAGAGTTAGAGAAAAATATTAAGTTAATGCATCAACAAAATTGTCCTTTTAACTGATTATGTGGGGAAAAAAAGGAAAAACTATTGTAGAGAAGCAGGATTTCAAATTTCAAGGTGGTGATTGGTATAAGAACAGAATATTCTTAAGTTTAAATTGCTTTTTGGTATCATGTTAATGGTAAAAAGCCGGTGCACGCCTGAAATTGCAAAAAAGCCAAACAGTAACAAACAATTAAGTAAAGATAGAATAAATCAGTAGAAGCAAATGATAAAATACAGCAAAAGCAGAGTGCAGAGGTTTCTGTGATTGTTTATGAGAATGTTTTCTTGTCCCTCAAAAGACACTCTCTCTTGTCACATCACCTGATCATTAATAACCATGGCATTTCACGTAAATATACACCAAACTCGTGGGTTATTTTTCCCTTGTACCCTCTCTATAAAAATCTCTTTTACCCCATTCTCTCTTAAACATTGTGTTAAGAAAATAGCAATGGTGGTGGTTGTAGGAATGGAGGATAGAAAGAAAGAAGATAAATTACAAGCAGTATGGTTTGCTGCTGGAGTGGCTGCTTTAATGGCATGTTTGGAACGTGCTATGTTAGTTTCCTTTGTAGAGCAGTGGCGAGTGATTGCATTTCTTGCTCTTAATCTCTTGCTTTTAGCTATTCTTTTCACATCTAGAAGTACAATAGTTGAAGAAACCAGTCCAGAATGCATCAGCAACACTACTGATCAATCCAAGATTGAGGTGAGAACATGTTGAATTGCATGACCATTACATTTACCTGCCGTTTGGCCGTAATATTTGGGATCTTTTTTTTTAAATTTTATTTTCAAATATTTGTTTGTTTATAGATTTTAACTATTTTTTAGCAGATTTTGAAAACAAAATCTTCAAATCTCAAAAACGACTCTAGTGTAATTTTTTTACTCATAAAATGTTAAATTATTTTGAAGCAAAATGCATGTCCAAATACATACTGGATATATAAGTAAATAGACTTTAGACCATAGTGACGCATTTTAATGCCGTACGGGACTAGTCCCAAAACAGACAATATCATTAATGTGCTAGGTTGTTACAATTTGAACTTTCAAAAACTATTTTTCATCTCATCTTCGAAAACTTATTTTTTCAAAGTTCCAACCAAATTTATGGGCAAAGGCTAGCTTAAACGCTTGAGCCATTTTAAGTTGTTGCTCGGACTCTTAAGAATGCAGTTTGTGTGCATGTCGGCTCCATAAAAAATAGTGTATGTTTGGAGTATCCGATAGAATGTGACATTATTTTCAAAAAGTTCGAACAACATATATTTTAAGAGCACACTTTATTTTATTTATTAATTATGTCTTCAACACGTTCCTCACGTGCGAGTCTGATTCTTTTTTTCTTTTTTAGCAGCAAAGCACCACATGATTTTACAAATTTATTTATTTACATTTATTATATCTTCAACAGAAAAAGAGGGTGGAAGAATGCAAGAAACCTTTGGTGGTGCCTTCTGCAGATGAAATATCAGAAGAAGAAGCAAAGAATGTCAAAGAGAATTATACAATAATAGACAAGAGTGAAAACAAAGAAGACCAATTAGATGATTCTATAGATGAAACTCAGCAAATTTCAATGGAGGAATTAAATGAGAGAGCAGAGGCATTTATAGCAATGTTCAGACAACATTTAATATCTGATGCAAAGGCTTATAGTTATAGCAAAAGCTGCAGAATTCGAACTCCAATTACACTCAAAGGAGGTGACAAAAATTTTACCAAATGTAGACCCATTTATTAATTAGGCCAACTAGTCTAGTTGGTGATCAAGGTGGTTCTTCACATTCAAAATAGCATTTTATTTTACTCTTTGTAATGCTAAACATTTTTTTTTCTTCTGAATAGAAGACCTATCTTGATCTTTAGTTTACAAGTTACACATACCATTCTATTTTCTTTTAACTATTACTCCATCCGATCCACTTTAAGTAATTCTTTTGATTTTTTTTTTGTGGTCCACAATATTTTATTTTTTAAATATCAAACAAGAATTAACTTTTTTTTTTAAAGTTGCTCTTGGAGTAGAGTTTAGGAGTATTTGTTGTATTTCCAATGAACAAATTAAGGTTAATATGGTTAATTATATTGTTAATTAATGATAAAAGATAAATTTCTTAATATGTGTGAAAACAGTCAAAATCACTTAAAATGCACCGGAGGGAGTATTTAGTAGCAACCAAAGGGTTTCTCTTGTTGTTCCAATTGCCACAATTTTGAAGCTGTGTGTATCCTCATTATATTTCAGGTACAATATAATCTATATAGGCAAAGAACAAAAACTGATGTTTCTCAAGCTCTTGAAATGCAGTATTTTCTATTCGAATGAAAGAGAAAATATCCTTTATAAATTTATTCGCATTCAATATTTAAATCAAACCATTGAACGCAAGATATGTGTCTTTCCATTGAACACAAGATATGTGTCTTTTACGCACGCTTTATCAGTTAATTATGGTAAAGAACAACGATCCAATAAAATTTCACTAGTGGAGTCTGAGGAGGGTAGTGTGTATACAGACCTTATCCCTATCCTGAGGGAGTAGAGAGACTGTTTTCGAAAGACCCTCGGCTCAAGAAGACGAAAAAAGACAATAGTAGTACCACCAATAAAAGAGACAATATTAGTACCACCGATAAAACAGTTAATTATGGTAAAGTGACATGAATTTTTACTTTAATTTTTGACTTATAAAGTTAATTAAACTGTACTATAAACATTGAATGCGAAGAAAAAATTTTGTGATCTTTTCAAATTTTGAACTCAACTAAGATAAAAGAGCAATGATATTCATGGCCCGTTTGGCCAAGCTGCAAAAATCAGATTATTTTGAGAAATATTTTTTTTTTAAAAGTGTTTTTCTCAAAAGTACTTTTAGTGAGAAGCAGTTTGTGTTTGGCTAATGCGAAACACCTCAATTTTTAGCCAAAAGTGCTTTTGGCCAAAAATAGCTTGCCAAACAGGCTATTAGACAACTTTAAAAGGACATGATTAGTAGTCTTTTTTACTTTACATGCTTCGGCAGACCTTTTTGTTTCAAGTGAGTATATGATAGTAAGCGTGAAGGTAAATTAATTACATAACATTTGCACCTATCATACCAGCCACATTCTGGCCTGCAATTAGAAGAGCACGCGTAGTATCTTGTTTTCTCTAGAATGCTAGACTGATCTAAACATTTTTATTCTTCTGTATATTTGCAAAACTAGTTGGGTATACCCTTTCTTCAAATTGGATGAGCCGCTGACTTTTTTTTTAATTACCTATTACATGCGGAAGGTCTATCGAAAATAGTCTCTCGATCCTTTTAGAGCAGGGGTAAAATTACGTACATCCTACTCTCCCCAGACCCCACTTGTAAAATCATACTAGGTGATTGTTGTTGTTGTATTACATGCGGAAGGGAAAAGGGGAAAACCTGAAATGGAACTCATATATAATGTATGAAGAGTGAGTTTAATTTATATACATAGATATACCTGTATTGGGAAAAATTGAGTTTATATATTAAAGTGAAATAAAGATGACGTGTCAAGACACGTAGACTAGTCAAAGAATTACAGTTGGCAAAGAGACACGAGTTGTAACAGATACGAGCAAAGGCAAAGGAAGAGGCACGGGCAGATATTCAAAGGACTCGGCGCCCGTACCTATTTAAGTCATTTAGGTCCAGGAATCAAGGGGAATGAATCTGACAATATATGATAGTACAGATACAGTATTTAGTGAGCATTAAATACTGAATACGTTAGAAAATCTGTATTAAATATAATGATTGTGTAATGTAGCATTCAATGTCTTCAATTACTCATAATAGCCTTATTATGACAAGGGCAAAACGCATATCTCCCAAATAGCTATAAAAGGAAGATAACTGATCAATTGTAAGGACACAAAGACTATTTGAATATATTGATTTACTTATTTTTCTTCTGATTATATTATTGCTAGCCAAATTACTTTCTTTCATACATTCTTTTGATTATCAGTAACCCGAGTTCTTCTAAATTAAAGCTTTGACCGAAATCCCATTTTTTGGTTAAACAATACCAGACCCCTTTTACCTAGGTAATTAACCTTTTTCAATATTACAAATACCTTTTGTTCAAAGATGGTTACTGAAGATAATTTTTGAGTGACTTGACTTGATAATTAACTATTATTTTAAATTAAAGTTTTAAGCGTTACTGACCCTCTTCCATCACTTTGTCATTTGATTTGTCAGGAGGAGAGTGCAATTGTAAAAATTACACGGGGCGCCTTATTTGGTCGCCCCCATTTAATCTATACCTATTTTTTTTTAAAAAGTTTTAACTTGTACCTACTTTTTAAATAATTTCAACCCCCTTTATGCTCCTCATTCTCCTCCTTCGTCTTCTTCTTCTTATTCTTCTTCTTCTTCTATTGCTGCTGCTGCTGTTGGTGCTTCTATGAAACTTCAGTTCATGAGGATGATTGTCATAAGTATGTTTATCAGATTATTTAAAAATAAATTATAAATAACTTTCTAAGGTAAGTTTTGAAGAAGATAATAGTAACTTGTTGGATTCAGCTTTGTACATTATGAATGCATTTTAACCTGTTGTATTAATCATTTATCTAGTTTTTTAAGTTACTAATTCTACTTATGATAAATTTATTATCGGTACAAAAAATCAATTACATAGTAGCATAAAACATGCTGAAGTTCAGCAAATATAGAACAAAACTTCAACTAAAACATGCTAAAGTTCAGCAAATAGAGAACAAAACTTCAGCTACTAGAATGCTTAAGTTCAGCAATTACAAACAAAAACTTCAGCCAACACTAAGTTTATGTGAAAAATTTCAGCTAAAACATGCTGAAGTTTAGCAATTACAAACAAAAACTTCAGCAAATAGATAACAAAACTTCAGCTACTAGAATGCTTAAGTTTAGCAATTACAAACAAAAATTTCAGTCCGTATGCTGAAATTACGCGAAAAAGTAGGTACGCTTGCAATTATTTTTTGTAAAACGAATACAAGTTAAAACATGATCCAAAAGACGGGTATAAATACAAATGCTACAGTGTAATTTCTCTATGGACCAAAATGGTTTGGCATTAAAGGTTGAAAGCAAGTACAAGCAGATGGAGGAAGTACTATTTAATAAAAAAGAAATAAGAGCATTAAGTACGATATACACTTGGGGAGCCTCGAAGACCATCAACAATGAATAACTTTATCATCAATGGGCGTAGCGGAATGAATGTGAGATTTTTACATTCCTATACACTATATGAAATTATATTATATTTCTCAATTAAATTTTACTATAATTATATTTTATTTACCCGATTACTATTTATATATATTTTAAGGGAATTAATAATATTAATTAGTGTCCTAAAATAACTCTACCGTGTAAGTTTGCTCTCATACGCCTCTTATTTATGCTTAATTTATTTTTCTCAGTTTAACTATTACGTTAGGGATTAATTTCCAGTTACTATTTGAATTATAATTGATGTAGAAATTATTTCGCAGAAAGCTCGTATTCAGATATGGCTATTTGAGCAGAAGGATCTGAGGATTGAAGGGCGTATTATTGTATGTTATTTATTTATTTGTATAGAAGAATGAAGATTTATGTAAAACAAAGGAAAAGAGAGCAGCAATTCCATTATTGACAGCCATAAAAAAGCTTTGAAGCTTTGAATTTGATTTGGGTTTTAAAAACCCATTATTTGTTTGGATTGGGTGTTGTTGCAAATCATTGAGAATATGGTTTGGAGTTTATATCTCAATTTTGAGGGTGTTTTGCTGAAGATTTGACTTGATTTTTGCTGAATTTCAGATTGAAACTTGAAGAAGAAGAAGATGTGATATACATTATATTCATAAAATTGTAGTAAAATTGTAGAAAATTTATATTTTATATATATATATATATATATATAATTTAACTATTGTATGAAAATTGAACAACATCGTATAAAAATTATATTTAACTTGTATGATATTGTAGTTGTATATAATTGAGTAGAAATAATGTATGAAAATTGTAGATAAATTGTATAATATATAATTAGTTGTATGAAATTTATTTTTACTATGTATAAATCAGATACAAAAGACATATTGTATAAAATTTATATTTAAGTTGTATGTTATTGTAGTTGTATTTAACTGGGTAGAAATAATGTGTGAAAGTTGTAGATAAATTATATAATATATAATTAGTTATATAAAATTTATTTTTACTATGTATAAATTAGATACAAAATATACAAAGACATATTGTGTAAAATCTGTATTTAAGTTGTATGACATTGTAGTTGTATATAACTGGATAGAAATAATATATGAAAAATTATTAAAAAACCCAACAGAATCAACGGTTTGGAGATTAATATTTTCTTAAGGGGTCTGCCGAAGGATGGACCGGAGGGAGTAGTACGACATTTAGACAAAAAGATTCCATGAAATCAGATAAACCTGAGTGAATTCCATGCTGCACCACAGCACTAAGAACTGGGAAAAAGAAAGTAATGCTACAACTCACAGTTAATGGAGTTTGACTAAAATAAAAAAAACTCATCTTAATTATGAAATTGTTGGAATCTTTTAGTAGAAATCCCTCAACTTTGATAAGAGCAACTGAGACTTACATGCTAATATCCAAATAACTTAATCCATGTTACACTTAAACAATCAACCAATTAACTTCGTCTAAACTTGGAATCGGCTATACACTTTTGACAAAACTAGAAAAGACGAAAAGCAATTAAAAGTAGCACAGCCAGAATGAAGTCAAAGAAACCGTTGCGTCAATACTGTAACTCGTAAGAACAACAAGACCATCCCAAGGGTATAGCAAACAAAATCTGGAAAAAAGAGGAGAAAAAAAGAGAAAGAGTATAACTAAATCCGATTTGGGATTGTATATATTTTGTAAACAAAACTTGTTTATGCCAGCTAATTAGCTAAACATGGACAGTAAAAGTAATAAACTTTCAAATAGTTTATAGGAATGAAAAAATTCCATTTTTTTTATTTTTAACCAGACATTTCGAGCCTTGGGAATGAAGAAATCCTGATAAGGAGCATTTTCTTCTTTAATGAGTCTTATTGTACGCAAATCTAGATTAGTCAGGCCAATGAATTCTGAATACCAAATGTAATACAAAAAAAATCAAGGGATACCTTTGATCAATCGGTCTTTTTTCTTCTACGTCTATATTATGACAGGGGATGTCTACATTATTAACGTAGCTTGTGTTGATTTGGTGAAGGGCGATAAAAGGTAATGCAAATTTCATGCTACGAATTCAGCCCAAAGATCCAGTCCGTCCCAGCTAGATATTTGCCAACCAAGCATATGTCCTAAATTCTGACCTACCAACACGAACATCTCATCCTAGTTAGCCCAGAAATCATCAACCAGGGTATCTTCTATTACTACTTGACAAATAAATAAAACTCTCAAGGGAATAAAGGGGGATGTTGCTTGACTTATAACATTTCTAAAAGAGAGGGATGAGCAACAAATATTTATTAATTTCACGTCTCCAAGTGTTTTTTGAAAGGAAAACCAAGAGGGGTAGAAGAGTTGACTATTTTGGCATAGCTTTTTTTGGGATGAACAATGTGATTTTTTTTTCTTCGAGAAATTGCAGTTGCAAAATTGCCATAGTTCGAAGAGCAATGTTACGAGTACAAATTCATTCTTACGAGCGGAAGGTCTGTCGAAAATAACTTCTTTACGTAAATGATATCAGTAGTCACCTTAAAGAGATACTATTTAGGAATTAGTCAGTACGTCATAAATATCAGTTTTTCAAGACAAAAATGTTTTGAATTGACTTGGAATTAATATTTTTAGTTTAAAATTTCAATACAAAATAAATATTGGGTAATCTTTAAATAGCATCCCTGAAAATAATTATATGTGCACTTCTCCCCACACAGTAGGGATAAGATATGCATACACATTATCCGCTATATACTTTACTTGTAAAACTATATTGGGTATGTTATTATTCGTGTTGTATTTTTATGGTGGCAGGCCTCGCTTTCCATTTGCACATAGTTCAAAAGGAATAAGCTTAAGACTAAAAATCACATTACCTCACGACCTTCTTGCTTTATTCTTAAACTGATCAATTTGCACTATTTTTATTCTAATTAATTCTACTTAGCTTGCTTGCACGACATTCTCTTTGCTAACTTTAAAAAAAGGGAGCAAGTCAAGCACAAACTTTGAATGTTATTTGCTCTCCATTCTAAAATTTTATACTCATTCCGTTCACTTTTATTTGTCCACTATACTAAATCAAGAGAAAGCCAATCTTTTTTTTTTTTCTATTTTACCTTATCATTAATTACTCATTCCCAAAAATTTTAAAAATATTATCATTATTATGGGTAAAATTATAAAATATATATATCATTTGTTATTTCTTAAAAGACGTAACCGGTCCAAAGATAACTAAAAGTGAACTCATTACGAAGAAAGGCTTATACGTTTCCGTAATGGCCGGCTTCAATCCCATCAAAGTTATAATTAATTTTGGTAGAATGTCACAACCCGAGAAAGCTACTGCTATTGATATGTCGGACGTCGAAATCCATCGTCGTTAAATATTAATCATACATTTCTTTTAAGCAATCTAGATACTCTAGTTCTCCGATCCGTGGACCACTTTACTAGTTAATGTCCTTGAGCCGAAGGTCATCTCAATATTCCATCCTCATATGTTTTTATTAAGATTACGATGTCCTGAATCGAAATACAGATATTATATCTAATAGTATAAAAAATAACTTTTGAAACTCCAAGAATGAAAAAAGACTAAAAAATGTGTGAAATTCAAAAGTAGTCATATTTATAAGTGGTCGTTCAAAAATAGCCACAGTTTTAAAAGTCATCGAAATTTAGCCACTTTTTATGTAAAGATAAATATGAATGTCAACACTGTTCAAAATCCGAAAATACTCTAGCATAATATACTGGAATTCTAGTATAATATACTGGAGTTCCAGCAAAGTAGGAACTCTAGTATATTATACTGGTTTTTATATTGGAGTTCCAGCAAAGCATACTGCAACTCGAGTATATTATACTGGAGCTAGTATAGTATATCAGTCCAGCATAATTTGCTGGAAGTTCATACACAGGTGCACCGAACTCCAATATATTATGCTGGACTGGTCTCTATTGCATCAAAATAATGGCTATTTTTCAATGGCTTGGCAAACGCTGACTATTTTTGAATGACCAGTCCGAAAACTGACTAGCCCGTGCTATTTTAATCTAAAAAATGCCATCAATCATACTAGTATAAAATACAAGTTTTGAAAACTCCACGCCAAGAATGAAGAATCTGTCACCATACAACTGGTGGATAATTATAATGTTGGGATGGTTCAACTTGGACAAGAAATATTTATTATGATAGTTACTGCCTTGAAGTAATAGGTCGTTTCACGACCTTCTCTCAATAATAATTCACATTTTATGTTTTAATGATGGAGGCCTAAATTAAACAATTACAGCTTAAGTACTGATAATCCTACTTACTGCTCATGACAGTACGAGCCAAATGGTCAGAGATGATTCTAAGATTTTAGATCAATAAACATCTAACACTAATATGCCACCTACTAGTTTGTTATAGAAGGTACAAACTTGATATAAATATAAATATATTTAAAATTGTTCAACCATAGAGGGTACTGCAGCATCGTTGCTATACTTCACCTATCCATGTTTTTGGTAGTGAAGCTTGACAGTTACAAAATTGGCAGCTGATATTTGATAAAGGAAACATAGTGAAAACATATCTTATTACGTGATAAATAGTGGTGTGAAAATGGTTAATAGGAGACCGCTAACCACTCATATGATCCATTAAAAAATGGGTTGGATAATCGACTTTTAAAAACGGATCAAATATGGATAAGAATCATATTATTCACTTCGAAAATGGATACCCAATGGATAACTTATTAGTTTAGTTTTTACATTTGTAAAACCTTAAATTGGGCGAGTCCTCAAATTTAGGAGACTAGGTATTCTCCCAAAAGTAAGCATATTCAAGAAGCCATAAATAATATAGATATTCACATTATACGCCTATTAACCTAGTTTTTATCTGTATTAAATACGGGTCAGATCGATTAATTTATCCATTTTTACATTACCTGTTTTTGACCCGTCCATATCCGACCCGACCGTTTGCGACCCTAGTGATGAATTCGAGACTTGGGAGACGATGTCATCTCACGCAAATGATGCAGATATGTACGGTTGTAAAAAAGGGTTAGTTTAGTTAGGTATCGTGTTTGATTGAAAGTAATTAACAAATGCACGTCTTAGACAGTTTGATCTGGCCATGTGGTATGATAACTTCTAGACACAGCTAAAAAGTTGCACACGAGACTTAAATGAACTTGTTGTAAAAGTACAACATAATCGTAAAACTGATAGAACCTTGTGTGGCCTATATTCTGTTCCAATTTCTACCTGGTTGAACTACTCAGTGAAAATAAAATAGACTTTTAGAGAAGCTTCTCAAATGGGCAATTCAACCACCTTTGACATTTCGTTCTTTCTCTTCAAGTCTTGGAATTATCGCTTAAATTAGGTGGTTTTCGACCTTCTTGGGGCTGTCTTTTTCGTCCAGTCCATGACATTTTCTTCTATCAAGGCGACCAATACAATAATAGCTTTACCCAGAGCCTAAAAGCCAGCCATGTGTATATTCTTCAGCTATCCAACTTGACAAGAAAGAGATGTCATCTCTTTGAGTTTGAGGAATGGACTTTATTTCAAATCATGGGTAACAGGCAACGAAAATCAAGACGAAAAGCAATTCGGTTGTGGTTTATCAAAAGACGAAGCAAAGCTGATGCATCGCATTTAAGCGAAGTTTCAGGTTTATTTCATTTCTTGGTAATCTTGATAGAGTCTTGTCTTGATGTTATTCGTTTAATTCGTTTTATGTATTCAAAGTTCTTTTGGTTGGTTTCCACAGATAACGACGAACAAGATGATGAATGCATGGATGGTTTTTTTGGTAGGTCACTGGACATGGAACCATGCATTAGAAACAATGAATTAAGGTGAGCATTTCGGTTTGTATATCATGTTATAGACTTTAATGCTTTACAGGATAATACATTTTTGGGGGAAATAATTCGATATTTGCTCTGTAGAATCTTTGTTGGTACATGGAATGTTGCAGGAAGATCTCCCGTGGGAAGTCTAGCTCTAGATTTGATTGAGTGGCTCCATCTGAAAGAACCAGCTGATATTTATGTTCTTGGGTATGTATAAAATTCAAAAGACAACATTCTTTACTCATCACACTTAAAGAATTGGTCATTTAAGAAAGCTTTTCCTCTAGCAGCTTTCAAGAAATAGTACCTCTAAAGACTAAAACAGTAATTGGAGCAGAAGATCCAACAGAAGCAACTAACTGGAACTCGCTCATCGGTAAAACTCTAAATAGCAAGTATGGTGGTGCCTGGTTGACACCCATGATCATTCCAGTCACGAATGACAATTATCAATATGATGGAGCTGCTGAATCGGATAGGAGACTGAGTGACTATGAAATATCAAGTCCAGCAAGAGGTCAGACTAGAACCAAATGTGAGCTTTCAGATCGTGTTGGTAGGTACAAATTGATGGCGAGCAAGAAGATGGTTGGTGTCTTCATTAGTGTCTGGATGAGAAGGGCATTGCTAAAGAAACATCGTGTCTCGGAGGTGAAAGTCTCTTCAGTAGCTTGTGGTATTATGGGCTATTTGGGAAACAAAGGATCAGTCTCTGTGAGCATGTCCATAGGAGGAACTAGTTTTTGTTTTGTGGCAGCTCACTTAGCCTCAGGAGAAAAGAAAGGTGATGAAGGGAAAAGGAACCATCAAGTCTCGGAAATTTTTAGGAGAACATCTTTCCCTCGGCAGCCAGAAGACAGACGTAAAGGTCTTCCTCTCACCATCTTAGGACATGAGTAAGTCAGTCTTTCTCATACCCAACTAATTACAAGAGTTGTCCTAACATGAATGTATCTGGTCAACACCGTTGTAACATAGATTCAACATATTGTGTTCAATATAAAAACATAGGCAGAGGAATTTCCTTTCAGAATCAAACTACAAGAATGATAATGGAAATAATAATAGTCAGAAAGTAATGGATTCAAAGTAAAGATATAGACCTGAGAGGCTAAGCAGATCTTTTATAATTACTAAAACTCCACTGCATAACAAAAGGATGACATGTTTTCACCTAAGATGACAAGATGCATTTTCTTGTAGAACAGCCAGATATTTTGGTTTGGAGATCTCAACTACAGATTATACTTGGAAGACAACTTAGCAAGGGAATTAATAAAGCAGCAAAATTGGAGTGCCCTGCAAGAGTTTGACCAGTTGCGGAAGGAACTCGAAGAAGGTGGAGTTTTTCAGGGTTGGAAAGAGGGAAATATAGAGTTTGCACCCACATACAAATATTCTTCTTACAATTGCAATCGTTATTCTGGTGGACTTCCAAGCAGAGCTGGGGAGAAGCAAAGAACTCCAGCATGGTACAATCATCACTTGACATTTTTTCCTAGTACTTTTGACAGTTAAACATCCCCACCCCTTGCGAAAAGGCACTAGTTGCTATCCCCCAGAAAATTGAAAAACCTCAGGTCTAGTCCCTTTGTCCAAAACTGATGGTTTAAATTAAACAAAAGAAAGATTCTATAGGAATCTGACCAAGTAATGGTCATTGCTAGCCCCTATGTGCTCATACTTACTATCATGACATTTGGAATGTTGATGGCAGGTGCGATAGGATCCTATGGTATGGTAAGGGAGTTAAACAGCTTTCCTATTTCCGCAGTGAAAGCAAGTTCTCTGACCATCGGCCCGTCTCTGCTTTATTCTCTATACATGTTGAAGATCAAAAGTGTGCCCGTTCAGGTCTGGTTTCATTTCCTCCATCAGTCCCCTCCACAATTCCTAGTAAAGCTGTAAGTATCTGACTCATTGTTCACTGTAGTTTCTTGGCTCTTTAGCTGATTATGGATGACTTTTTGAATGTCAATTTACAAAGTTCTAAAGTTGAGGACATGTTGGCAGGCAGCCAGGTACAGGGCAAGGGTAGTAGAGATGCTAGATCTCCAGTCTTATCATTGATTGTGAGGGATATATAAGGATCAACAACATATGAGCAAACAGAAAATCCAATAGATGACTTCCTATTCAGCCGAACAAAACAATTCATATTCTTACGACAATCACTTCCAATCCTTCAAAAAAGCATTCTGGTGGATTCACTTTCAAGCCCCCCATAATACCACAATAATGGGAGGTAGAGCATGGGCGGTGACAACCATTTTATTAGGATATTAGAGACAAGTACATTTAACTTTCTTCTTTACCAATGCAAAAGATTGCTGAAAGAGCAGAAATACAACTATCCTCATGGTAACAGTATGTTTTATTTTACAGTTTTCATTAATTTGTTCTTTGGGAAGTATTGGGGAAATGAGTAGAAAAGTAGGAGTGTCAATTTTGCAAACTAGACCTATCTATAGTAGAACAAAGCTTAGCCAAGCCAGTGGAAGACATAAGAGCAGAAACGTAAGCACCTCAGTGTCCTGCTTTTGACTATCATCAGCTTAATGTCAGGGACTACTTACAAGAAGCTCATATTCATCACCTGCTTGAAGAATTTCACCTAATGCCTCTGCATTGTCCCTATGACAACTGGGAGATACCGACCTCTGTAGCTCATCACCAAGGGAAGCACATCTTTTTCTGATTCAGAAGGCTGCTTGCTTCCAGTCAAGGACACAAAAATAGTTGACAAATCTAAAGCATGGGTGCTCATTCCATAAGTGTCATTTTGAGGTGTGAAAGAGTTTCTCAGTAATACAATAGGAGATTACGAGACTGTAACAGCAAATGTGGAACATGTCATGAAAATATGAGATCCACTACAAATTCATTCTCTTCCACCAATGAGGTGAACTAGTAAATAATTAGCTATAAGTAGAGGAGTCCAAACAATATCGATTAAAGGATATCTGGCTAACTCCTGCATTTCCATATGTTCTTTTGTGATTCCCTCTATCATTGATGCTTTCCTCTCTGAAACACTTAACTTCTCTTCAAGCTGAAAAACGCCACACAGCTCAACATACTAAGTTCTCCTAATACTAATAACCAGACAATACAGCAACATAAAAAAGGAAATGAGAGCAGTTAGGCTTAACAAAAACGTAATAAGTTGCCTGCCTATGAATATTCTGTTCAACTTGGTATTCCTCTTTTTCCTTAGTGATCTGGGAACTGTCTGAGCCAGCTTATTCTGGAGGTCTGTTTTGACAGCTTCAGCATCTTCTGCTTTGGTTTTTGCAGAACCTACTAGTGAAGATTTAAAAATTCTTGATCCCCTTGAAAAAGCTATCGTATAGAAAAGCAACAATAGAATTTTTGAAATCTTTAAATTTGAACATCCTTATAATAGAAGAACCTCCCCAACAAATCAAAAAAAGAGAGCGCTTATCTGTGAGCGTTAACACACCAGGATTTGATGCTGGCTCGCTGCAATTATCATTTTGGAATGTAGAGACTATTGTCTATTGTCTCATGGAATTTCCTGCATCCACTTTAGTAGAAGAAAACTCAGCCATTTAACAGCAGGTCAGCTAAATCTCAACATGGTGAAGTCACAAAATTCAAATGAAATGAGCTATGGAGTTGGAGCAGAAACAGATAAATTTATATCTGGCCACTAAATCTTCTGTGCTCGAGCTAACGTGTCACTTTGATAAATAAATTTGAGATATCCAGTTCCCTCAAGAAAAGAAGTATACTAACAAGACTGGCACTAATTAAAAGGTTTTTCTGCCAAATTAGAAACTCAGAGTTTTAAATTACTATCACAATAGTGGAGAATATTTGCTCTGCATCTCCATGTCTACACTTTCCCGGTTGAACAACTAATGTGCATGAGTGCCAATGGAGGGAATATGTACTAGTTCCAGTGATAACACCGCTGGATCACGTTCAATTTATATTATTTGCATACTTCTGAGCCAGAACTGAACAAGAAATATAGGCTAGAGGACTGGGCTTAATAAAAAATTCTTTGTTTCTCTTACTATACAATATCACCAAATTAATCTTGAAAAGCGAAACAACAACAACAACAACAACTACCCAGTATAGTCCCACAAAGTGGGGTCTGGGGAGGGTAATACGTACAGAGGCCTTACCCCTACCCGAAAGGGCAGAGAGGCTGTTTCCAATCGACCCTCGGCTCAGGAAAGGAAAAGAAAAACAAAAAAAAAACAAAAGAGCATTAGTAACTCCAGCAGAAATAACATAAATAATTATCTAAACATAAAAACCATAAATAAAATGGCATGCAATAATATCAAACAGTAACTACCATAAGGGGGCACAATCCAATACACAAATCATCTATGGAGAGCCCTACCCAACCCCACCCAACCCCGGGGAAGAAGTACGAAAAATTCTAAAAGCCCATATCCTACAACCCTGGTACTAGACCTCCAGACTTTCCTATCAAGGGCCATGTTCTCGGAAATCCGCATTCTAGCCATGTCCTGCCTAATCACCTCTTCCCAATACCTCTTAGGCCTCCCTCTGCCTCGACTCAAGCCGACCACCGCCAGCCGCTCACAACTCCTCACCGGGGCATCAGGGCTTCTCCTCCGCACATGCCCGAACCACCTGAGCCTCGCTTCTCGCATCTTCTCATCCACTGGGGTCACCCCCACCTTCTCCCGAATAACTTCATTCTTAATCTTATCTAACCTGGTGAGCCCGCACATCCACCTGAGCATCCTCATCTCCGCAACCTTCATTCTCTGAACATGAGAGTTCTTCACCGGCCAGCACTCCGCCCCATACAACATGGCAGGTCTAACCACAGCTCTATAAAACTTCCCCTTGAAAAGCGAAATAAAAACCACATAATCATTGTATAACTGTAGATTCTAATTCAGAAGGTCAAAGTATTCGTCTTTCTCATTTAAAAAGAAGCCACAAATTATGATCACCCCCAAGCATAATTACGTTTTGCTAGTTATCATGACATACCCAAAGATTGTAAGCATGTCTAAACAACAATATACATTGATCATCTTCAAACATCAAGTACTACAAACTGAATCAGGCATTAATGTAATGCCAAGTTGGTTGTACTACTTAGGCCATGACATGTATAAATGAATTAGATCCTAAAATATTAGCAGCAGCCAAGTAAGAGTTAGCTCTTCTAACATCAGCCTGGATTGACTAGAGACTGTTTTATCTCCGAGCCTGCACTTAGCTGTCCTATGTTTGAAAAAACTAAAGTATGGAAGGGCAGCCCGGTGCACTAGGCTCCCGCTATGCGCGGGGTTCGGGGAAGCCGGACCACAAGGGTCTATTGTGCGCAGCCTTACCCTGCATTTCTGCAAGAGGATGTTTTCACTGCTCGAACCCGTGGCCTCCTGATCACATGGCAGCAACTTTTACCGGTTACTCCAAGACTCCCTTTGAAAAAACTACAGTATAAGAGCTATAAACCTTATCTGCAAAGAAAGAAAAGAAATCTACTGGTAGTACCTAATTAGCCTGACTTCATACTTCCATTTCAATAGTAAAACATTACTGCCCATTAAGGACACACAAAAATTAACTCCTAATATTTGCAGGGGAAAAAATTCATATGCCACATAATGGAATCACATAAAAACTAAAATAAGATGACGTCCATGTTAATAGAAGTGAAAACTACCGATAACTTACTTCAACAAACAGTACCTTATCTGTGCATTGAGTTCATGCATTTTCTCAATGAAGCCATCTCTGCATAGGCATTGATAGATAGAATAAGAAAGACAATTGCAAAGACATTCTAAATGTAGTTAGTCTTAAAGATGCAGTTTCTACTTAGCCAAAGTGATTGTAATAGAACAAAGAGAGTTGAGAAGTTTTAACTGAAGGAAGCATGTCATAACCGAGTTTCTGCCTCTTTGTTCTTTTCACGTTCAGAATATCATCAATCGACCAGTGAGTTCATATAAGAAACAGCGTTATTGTTAGCAAGCCAATGCAGTAATGTTCAGATATACAAATATAAATAAGTAGAAATACAAATCTAATACAAACTTCAACAATCATTACAAGCTAACAGAGAACTAAGTGCGCCTTAAAGGAGAATATAACTTCGAGTAGATATTTTTTACCTCAAGTGCCTCTACATCAGATCCATAAATAGATAATTCATCTTGAATCAAACCGATCCTAAACTATAACATAAAATTGAAACAGATCTCTTAGAAATAGGAGAAAAGTAATTTTCTGGAGTTAACATTCAGCTAATTAAATTGTTTCAATTAGCTTAAAAAGTTCACCAGTAAATATCAGCGAATTCAAATACTAAACAAATGGAAAACCTCCTAGGGCTTGAATAGCAGATTCTTTCCTGGCTAATTCAACCTCGTAGCCTTTGAGCTCTTGCTCAGCAAATTCCTTCTGGTGGTTTGCCTCTTCAAACTCAGCATTTGCAATTGCAAGCTCCAATTGAAGCTCTTGACTTTGTTTCTTCAGATTTATTATTCTTCTCTCTGAAAATTTCGAAATATTAGAATACAAAATCAATTTCAATTTGTATCAATTTTCAGTTTTCAAAATTCGTTGAATTATCAATTGAAGAATGCGAGTTCTATTGGAGGAAATGAGGGAGCAAAACGAACCTCCTTGAGATTTTTCAGATGCAAAGTCGCGGAATAGAATTTAGAGTTAGGAATTGCTTCTAAGAATCATTTCCCGCCATCTCTTCCTTGTCTGAGAAGCTGTTTCAAAATATCTCGTCATGTAAAAATTTCACCCCATACCCAGTTAACCTGAACTCACTTTTTAAAAAAACTTTAATCTGTACCCAATTTGTGCAAACTTCAGATACCGCCCGCCTCTTTTTCGCCATAGTGACAACAAATTCTTGGTACCCTCAGATTTAACAATGGTGAATCAGGCTTCTTCTTTCATATATGTTGTATCAGTTTATGAGTTTTACAGTTTTTGCAACTTGAGATAAATTTTGTCCAAAGTTTGTGTGAGGTAGTGCAAACTTCAGATTTATTTTGGTAAGCAAATAGTTATTCTCATCCCAAACTCAAAATAATCCATAACATAAGCCGTTTGGAACTCTAGCAATCTTCAAGCTGCATTCACTATGCATAAGCAATGGATCGGACGAGTTTTGTGTTAACTATTATCCTATTTTATATATTTAGTTCATTTTTTTATTAAATTATGGTTAATGAACAAACTGAAACACGCCTATGTACTTCTTATGAAATGTATTATATAATTTAAATGAAATAAACTCAAGCTATGGGAGCAAACTTCTTTCGATTTTTTACAGGAAGCTAAAAGAAAGACCAAAACCATATTACTAGTTTGGTTTATCTTCAGAAGCTTTTATTCTACATCCCTGCCTCTTGAGTAATTTTTCCTTAGAGAATGTCAACTGCTGCTGGGAAGGAACAAAGATGATATTTCGAAGAAAGTTATAACTGGAGAGGTGAGTGGCTCATCAACTTTATCGAGGCCTCAAGAAAATTTTAAAATAAAGAATAGCATATGAGCACAACAATCGTGTTGTCGTTTAATTTTTTTTACAAGCAATAATAACATTTAATGAAATGCTGGTTAAAAAGAAACTAAAAGATTTGAGAATTTAAAGAGGATTAGGTATTTCCATGAGCAGAGTGATGGAGAGGCCAGAGAAACTATTGAGCCACTTTAGCATAATAGCCCTCTGCTTTACCAACTGTAAATTGTTGAAACAGAGCCATAAATATTAGTCACCAAACACAGAAATACAATTTGAAATTCCATAATACAGTGGACACAGGCTCATACACCTCAAGAAATTGACTAAGTTTTTGGTTGTTTCCTGTAAAGCATATTCTACAACACAGGGTCACATTCAGGAATATCACCTTCTGGTATCCACACACGAAGAAGCTGGTCATAAAACGAGCAAGTAGCAATGACATTATTCTTACCCCTACCGTTCCTCCCTAATCCTCTTTGCCAATCAGCTCCATATGCCAGGGAACCATGTTTGTTGTAGGTTTCAATTACTTCAGCTGTATCCCCTTTAACTTTAACAACTGCAAATCCATTGTGCATACAAGCTGTCAAGACTAGGTTAGGTACAGAAGGATGGTACTTAATTCTCCAAACTCCTCCACCTAAGGAGATTGATGTCTCGTGTACAGGTTTTGAGATTGATCTTACATCCCATACCCTCAGGTGTTCATCATAGCAACCGGTGAGTAAGGTGTAAGGATCACTTGGACGCTTAGTAATGCAGCAAATCCCCATTGTGTGAACCTTTCTATTTTGGAATGCCAAGTTAGATGGATCTTCTCGCAAATCCCAGCAACTAAATTTGCAGTCATCTGACCCTGTGTACACTAGCTGTGGTTGGTGGATATCAAAAGAGGCAGCCCAAAGTTCAAAGTCATGTGCTTTCCAGTCTCTGGAAATGCTTAGTTGAGACTCAAGGAGTGAAATTATTGAGACTGACCCATCAGAAAGCCCCACAGCGAGGGATGTAGCTGATGGGTTCCAGTCTATACACAAGCACATAGAGGAACTGACATGTTCATCACATACCTCTAGCAAATGATTCCCTATAAGAAAGAAGAAGATGTCATTGTAGCATGGTAGTGCTTCAGTTAATGCAAAAGTACAGTGTTAAATGAAGAAAGGTACCACAAGGACCACCAGTGCTAAATGAAAAAGGATAGAAAAGCCGATGACAATATGATATATATAAGTCCATGTACTCGGACGAATCAGAACAAAATCATAATACTTGTTAGAATTTACTGAGCACCAAAGCATGTATGTTCCAGCCCCCCGCCGAAAAAGCAAATAATCTCTAGTAAGATAGTAAAGATGGAGATAATGATTGAAGCGCTCAAACAAAAGAACTAACTTATCAAGTGTTTCAAACTCTAAAATATATCATTTCACACTGTAACACCAAAGAGAAGTGCTGACAGGTCATTGCTTCTTGTCATGAGAACAGACAACTAGGTAGTTTTATTAATATTCAGCATGCACAACATTGGACTTTAACACTCAGTTAAAAATATGCCCCCCTATGATCTATGCATTCCGAGCTACCGTAGTATGATCACTCACAAGACAAGAATTATCAATACCAAAAACATGAGTCTTTCATTATTACTTTGAGTAACCGCTTGAGTTGGCTAGCCATTTACTTATTAAAGATTAAAGGCCAAATATATATGTGCCCCTTAAATTTATCTGACTTGTTCATTTAGACACATGAACTCAGGCTAGTACCAAGTGGACAACCTAAACTCCTTCAAAAGTGTACCAACTAGACATATTTTCTCTAATTATACCTAAATTACTAATTGTCTAATTGGTACACTTTTTAATGAGTTTAGATGTCCAAAAAATAGTAGCCTGAGTTCAAGTGTCTAAATAAAAAAATCAGACAAGTTTATGGGGCCGCATATATATTTGGCCAAGATTAAAAAAGAATGATATTGGAACTGACGGAAAGTTTTTGATAGCTAAGTTAAGAAAAATTCAGTTTCTAATGAAGATGGTTATGAAGTTCGTATTACACCTAGGTCATTGACACATCGTACTGTGATTCTTACAATCTACACATTCTTAAAACTTTCCAGTCTTTCCTTTCCTTTGGTTCAATCTTATAGTGAGAAAAGAAAACTGTGTAATTCTATTAATATTCTACCTACACATTGAACTCCTATACTCTGTCAAAATATATGCCCTCACACTTGTGATTTATGCATTCCAAGCTACTTATGAAGTATGAAGACTTACAAGAAAAAAAAATGTTGGTATCAAAAAACTTAAGAGTCGTTGACCACTACTCTGAGTAACCACTTTACTTTGCTAGAGAATTACTTATAAAGACTTTAAAAGATGATATTTCAACGGAGGGACACTTCTTGATAGCTAAGTTCTTTTTTCAAATAAAAATATTCAGTTTCTAATGGAAGTGGTTAAGCAACATGTATTACATCTAAGACATTGACACATCGTACTCCAATTCCTACAATCTACACATTACTTAAAAAAATTCAGTCTTTCCTTCCTTCCAGCAACTGCTATATACAAATGTAATAAAAGTAAGAAAATAATATCACATACAGTTATTTATTCATGATCTGACAGTAACCAGAGGGACTTCTTCATATTCCAATGATACAATACAACATACTACACACCCTTACAATATCACATTATAGGAATCCAAAATACCCATTTCACTTCACTTTACAACTTGGCATTCATTAACTGTAAAGAATATTAGTTCTTTTCTCCGTCACTTAACATTTTCCACAATGACAATTATAAAATATCACACAAGAGGAGACGCTCCAACATACCAGGAATTTCTGATTCATTCAAACAAGATTCAAGTCTGTGAACTCTCACATAACCATTAGCATCAGCTTGAGCAAGTGATGGACCCACATTTCCACCAACTGGGCTCCATTTTATATCAAAAATACCAGCTGTTTGTACTCTGTGTGTCAAGCTAAGTCGACTGGATTCAGCATCAACATCAAAGAGGGATATACTGCCAGTTCTACTAGGCTGATCTCCTTCTTGTAAAGTATAGGTGCAAGCGGCGAGAACATTATGGAAAGATTCGTGTAGACAAAACTCCACAGCATCGGCATTTCCATCAAGGTGGCAATGAGCTATATCCATACCTGCATAAGTTTAACAAATATGGTGAATGGGAAAAAATAAATCAGGTAAGTTGGACAATTCGTCGACCAGGTTGTGAACTATAAACTATAAGAGAAATATGTTTTCTCAAAGAAAGATAATTAAAAGAAAAAGAACGAAATTGACCTTTTTAGTGCAGCGAACCAGGGCGTGTCCAACGATCTACTATCTACGGCTACCTTGAACGGCTGTCGAACTCCGGAAAGAACAAAGTAACGCCTCTGTTATAGTTGCGCAAAACAGCAACAGGTAGAGGCTACAAGAAGAGATGCTCTTTAGAGTTGCCCGAAATGTGAAATTCAATTGAGCATGAAGATGGTATGGCCACTGGGGATACGCCAAAATGAAGGCAGATGGCGGACCACCTTTGCTCAAAATGCTGGATTTTGGGCTTAATGGGTCAATATTGGGTCTTCTTGTTCGACTGCTGTTACAGCAATTTTGGGCAGATGGCGGACGTCAGCTTGACGTGGGGGAGGGGGGAGGGAAGGATTGTATCAGTTACATCCTAATTTAATTTTAAGGATGCTCTCTTTATTAAGGTTTAGTATATAAATAGTAAATATAGATAGAGAATATAATTTTTAAGGAACCTAAAGAAAAATAATAAATAAATAAATTTCCCTTTAATCGGCCTAAAATAGTCCTTAATGACCTCGAAGACCATTCTATAGGTCCAACGTTTTAGCTGACTAAAATCATAATTCTAACAAGTATTATGATTTTGTTCTGATTCGTCCGAGTACATGGACTTATATATATCATATTGCCATCGGCTTTTCTATCCTTTTTCATTTAGCACTGGTGGTCCTTGTGGTACCTTTCTTCATTTAACACTGTACTTTTGCATTAACTGAAGCACTACCATGCTACAATGACATCTTCTTCTTTCTTATAGGGAATCATTTGCTAGAGGTATGTGATGAACATGTCAGTTCCTCTATGTGCTTGTGTATAAACTGGAACCCATCAGCTACATCCCTCGCTGTGGGGCTTTCTGATGGGTCAGTCTCAATAATTTCACTCCTTGAGTCTCAACTAAGCATTTCCAGAGACTGGAAAGCACATGACTTTGAACTTTGGGCTGCCTCTTTTGGCCTTAGCATAATTAGTAGCTGCCCTGAAATAGAAACTTTATGCTTTATGTATTGATAGCTGATTCCCTCATAGTGCTAGTCTGCTAGATGCATCAATGGCAATAGTTCCAAAACGTTCAAGATTCCATCAGACAGAGAGAGCATAATCATAACTTACAAATATCAGTTTTTTTGGCATCTAATATCTTCCTATATTTGGTGAATAATTGTGATAAACAGTAGAAATTGCTGTATGTAGTAAGGTTAAATCACCAACTACTATACTTCTCACTATTATTCGTATTGCTCGTCTATATTTACCATTGTTATTGAATTTCAACAAACACCATAAAATAGTCAAGAAACAGGAGTTTCTCGTTAACTTTCATAGATGATATATACCATTGACAATCAAGACATAATTGAACACAGCTAGTCCTTAGATTCAATAGATTTTGAAAGTTAACTAATCCAAGTAGACTTAGCAAAGTAAACATAAAGGAAGGAACAAGTGAATGAATCCAAAAACACTAGCTAGCTAGTTACTAACAAAATACTCCTAATCTACAATTTGTGGCATCATATATGCAAATTCAGATAGTCCTTTATTCGCCTCAGATCACATCCAAATAAACATCATACGCACCAAGAGATGATTATAACTCTTCACATTCTGTTATCCTTGTGAAATATTCCTGAAAGAAACTAAGATTTCAACAAGCTAACTTATGACTCGAGCAACCAGCAACCATAAGAAAGTCACAACAAAGAAGACTAACAGTGAATTCACTCAACTGTCATCATCCTAAAGTGTCTATCACAAGAAAAATGCAAGGAAAGTTCTAAAAATCAGACCTAAACAAAGTAATCATATGGTAAGCCTAACACATAGTCGTGTACTCACAACTATTATTATACAAGCAAATGAATTAAACAGCATGAACGTGATACAGATGATATTTGCCTACTAAAGGGAAAAGCTCGGAACAGCAGTTCATTCAATCAGCAGTACAACCAAAAGAGAACGAAACATACCTTTGAAATTGAAATTGAATCGAGCTCGGAACACTGGAACAGGACAGCAGCGTCTTCGACTCTTCGTTTGCCCGGAATTTGTGAGGAGTGAGGAATCGAATCGAGCTGGAAATCGCCGCCTATAACCCTAAATTAGTTTGATGCAGAAAATCAGAAATTAAAAGAATTATGCGTCTGAACTCTGAACTCAAAAAATTCAAAACTTAAAAATATAAAAATTCAGAAGAAACCTCAGAGAGTACTGGGATGAGACTTACAAAAGTAGTGAAGTTAACCGGTGATGAGATGAGAGCTCGACTGCGTAACTCGTAGACTGGCAGTCGATTCTCGATTCAGATGACATCCTAATGCCCTAATTTGATTCAGATGGTCTAAGAGAGTAACTAAGGCTGTAAGTGGTAAGAGGAGATTAGAGAGGAAGAGTAATGGGCTTGGGGCTTGGGTAATTGGGCTTGGGGAGCTGGCTGGGACGGTATGGCCGTATGGGTACTGGGCTATAGTCATTCGGTAATTGGGCTTAGATATAGTCATATATATTATATAGGTTCACCGAAATTTTGGTATTTCGGTTTATCGAAATTGTAAAATTATAATACCAAGAACCGAATCGAAATACCGAAATACCGAAATATCAAAAATTCAGTACCGAATTAGACCGAAATACCGAAAAAATCGAAACCGAAATATCAAATTAATTTGGTTCGGTTCGGAATTCGATTTTTCGGATTTTATGCCCACCCCTATCATATACCGAACCGAATTACCGAAATACCGAAATTTTTGTACCGAAAAAACCGAAACCGAAATACCAAATTAATTCGATTTGGTTCGGAATTCGGTTTTTCGGATTTTATGCTCACCCCTAACGTCAGCCCCCTCTCACTCTCATGTATATCAGTTATACAAAGCTCCTAAAATCATGTTTTCACTCCATTTTTCAAAAGTTGAAATATTTCTCTCTTTCATACAAATTAACCCAAATCTCATCCACTTCACACAAATTCATCGACATTATTTCTAAAAATGCAGTAGCAAAGAGATCTCCATTACAATCATTAAAAAGCTTCGCAACTTTGAATTCAACAATTGGGTTTTATGAATTTGTGAATTGTTTGGATTGGGTATTCTAGCAAATCATTAAGAATATAAATTGGAGTTTATACCTCAATTTTGAGAGAGATTGGTTAAGTTTAGAGTTGTTTTTAGGTAAAATTTCATATTGAAACTCGGAGAAGAAGTTTCTGAATTGTATCAAGATTGTATGATAATTGTATCAGAATTGTTTCATAATTGTATCACAATTGTATCAAAATTGAATTTAACTTATATCTGATACATTAATACATATAATAATACCGGATACAATACGAATAGAATTATAATACAATATTGTATCAGAATTTAAGTTTAGAGTTATGATTGAAACTTGAAGAAGATGAAGATTAGAATTGTATCACGATTGTATCATAATTGTATTTGTATCATAAGTGTTGCAGAAATTATATCACAGATGTATGATAATTGTATACGGTGATGAGCAATTGTAAGTTTGTGACCAATTTCACATTTGAATTGTGTATGAGCCATTATCCTATTAGTAATAGTTTGCTAGAGTTTAACGATTTTTGAATATTGTTGAAGAAACTTTTAGCAACTGAATTTTTTTGCCATCACATGACATTATATTTCGTGTGTATAGATTTCTTATTGCAAATATATTTTTACTTTTTTTTGTTGCTATTATGGAAAGCATATATGTGTTATTGGATTTGTTAGATTAGGGATAACTTTTCTAACATTATAAGGATAATAGAAGCATAAAATATATAGTAGTATTTGAAGGTTCCAACCAAAACCATTCAACAACTGAAGTAAAATTACCAACTTCTTGTTGAAGACTTGCAACTATCGAAGAGAGAGAGAGAAGATGAGATCGACGTACTGAAAAAATTAGGATGCATCAAATGGGGATAAATGTGAAAAAAGGAAAGGACATAATTGAATCTCTTAATTCAAGGTATTAATAACAGGATGAGAGCTTTTTAAGGGGGGAACGTATACAATTTGTAAGAAAAATCTAGATACTTCTTGAAAACTACAAAACCTAGAGAAAATAAATTAATAAGTTCCTACTATAGTATATATAAGAGAAAAACGGACTTTAGTCTTTGCTTTAGGCCTTTTCCTGATGTTTCTTGGCAACTAAGGATAAACAAATGAGGAATTTATACAACCTTTAAAGACTTATTTATAGAGACGTTTTCCTTCTTATACCATATATGAAACCTTATTATCAAAAATGTGCATAGTTTCATATTTACCTGCCATGTTCGCAGTTTTTCTATAATTATTATACAATTCATTAAATACTAATTATTAGGAGTCGATTCTTTCCTAATTAGGCGCGCTACAAATCAGGAACAAAATATTCTAATTGATTTAGCGACCTTCAAATCAAATTTGAAACGCAAATTCTATATCTTCAATTTAAAATCAAATTACATAGACTCTTTTCTGCATCTGTTCTTCGATATTTTTCCTTAAGCCACAAATAAAAAAGAAGAAGACAAAATCGTCAACAAATTCGAATCAAACTCAATTCTGCAAAAGCTCAGTTCGTCGACATTCTCTCTACATCTCTCTCTATTTCTCAATCACAAATTTCAGTAATACAAAGCAAATGAAAAGAGAGCAACAATTCCACCATTGACAGCCATTAAAAAATTTGAAAGCTTTGAATTCAAATTTGGGTTTTCAAAAATCATTATTTGTTTAGATTGGGTGTTGTTGAAAATAATCGGGAATATGGTTTGGAGTTTATATCTCAATTTTGAGGGGTTTTGGTGAAGATTAGACTTGGTTTTGCGAATTTAAGATTGAAACTCGAAGAAGAAGACATATTGTAGAAATTGTAGATAAATTGTAAATTATTTGTATTCTGATTGTAGATGCTTTATTTTTTGTTTTTACAAATAAAAAACAGCTAAAACTTTTACAAATCTTTTGAAAAAATGCAATTATATCAAAAATCTCAATTATGCTACAATTGAATGAGAATTGAGATATAAAAATTCAATGTACATAGTTTGTAGATATTTTGTAGATAAATTATAGATTATTTGTATTCTAATTGTAGATGCTTTGTTTTCTGTTTTCACAAATCAAAAACGACTAAAACTTCTTCAAATCTTCTGCAAAAAACGGAATTATGTCGAAAATCCCAATTAAACTACAATCGAATGAGAATTGGAATATTAAAATGCAATATACCCAGTTTGTAGATGAATTATAGATTATTTGTATTCTGATTGTAGATGCATTGTTTTTTGTTTTCACAAATCCTAAACGACTAAAACTTCTACAAAATCTTCTGCAAAAAACACAATTATGTCTAAAATACAGTGCTATATTTTTACAGTGAAATGTACTTTGGTTCTTAGTTCTTAATTTTCAGGTGAGTTTATTCCTAAGTTCAAAGGAAGCTTAAAATCTAGTAACTCACTCTCGATAATCCAAAAGTGCTAGCTACTCCATTTATTTTAGAAGCGTGATGAATGATGATTGAAGGATTCTATCTCAATCTATTCTCTGTATATTAGACTGCAAACAAAGTTGGCCTTGGAACATAGTCAAGCTAGTGTATGGTAATTGGTATGAAAACTGATTTGACGTTCAAGTTCTATGCAAGTGGCCAGCTCTTCTTTTTCTTTTCTTACAAATCTGATCAAGTTTTTCTTTTACCGCTATTTTCTCTTTCATTAATTTAACTAATATCTCAATATCTTTGTTGCATGCTACTTTGTTTCTCTCTTGAAGTAACTATCAAAGGAAATACTGTTTATAATGCATTAATTGTACCCTTAAAATACACTATGATATAGAATTAGTAATTTGATATACTAAATGTAATTATATCAAACCTTAAATATTGAGGGTAATACGGTTTCCTGTATGATATAGGAATGTAAAAATCTTTTATTTTATATTCCCTACAACTGCTTTTACAAAATTACTTTTAGTACAAAACAAATCACAAGAGACTCCAAATAGAACAGTGAGCTTGAGGACGAAATTTTCGCAAATTAAAATACCAAACATTCGCTTCCTATTTTTCCGCTCAGAAAATTGATTTGGATATTGATCCATATACCAGTTGGAATTGTACTTATTATATGCCATACAATATACATTATACTTATTGCTCATATTACAAAAAATGAAATTATTAAATTTGGAATATAGACTATATATAATATACAATGTATAAATCATGTATAAATTACAGTACATAATTATACACGACATAAACCATATTACATCAGATATTATATCAAGTATAAACCATGTATAATCGAAAATATATATAACGATAATTCCGGTTTATTGCAATATTTAATTAGGACTAGTGGTACAATAATGGAATAATTCCTAAATTCCATTATATCTTTACGGAATAGTAATATTTATTTATATATGATAATGACATAATGTATATCATTTGTATTTATTTGTGCAATTTATTTAAAAAAATTGTAGATTTATTTGTGTTAATAAATCTAAATTTTAAAGTGATAGAGTAATCATAAAGAGAAGGGAATAAATTGACAAGAATTAAAAGTGATCCCCTTAATATGAGGGTCGGTAGTTATTGGTTTCTAAACCTAATAACTACTACACGTAAGCTTCTTGTAATACAATTGTTATTAAATCTGCTATTTTTAAATAAACCAAAAGTAATGTTGTTTATGAAATAAATTCTTAATTAGTGCCCTACAACGTAAAAATCCCAATTAATTAAATATTTTAGGATAACATTAATATTACTTTGGTAATTTAGATTATTTAAAATGCCTAATTATATTTGCTAAAATTATATATTTGAATAAAATGTTAATCATAAAATGCGGCAAGACTGGTTAAATAACTATTGCTTTAACTTAGAAACAAAATATTCTACAGAATTAGGAACATTCTCTTGTTTGATCATAAAATAAAAATAAAAATGCTTTTTGCGAATGGCAATGATAATAAATATTATAAATGAATGAATGATAAAGACTTAGTGACGATGATAGCTACTTTGTTATTATAATTTAAAATATAATTAAATTCTAATAGCCGACTCAAAATGTGACTATTTATCAATGTCTCTGTTTTGTCATTGGTTTTGTCACAAGGAGAGTGTAATTTCTCTATGGACCGAAATGTTTTTGCATATTAAAGGTTGAAAGCTACTGCCTGCAAGTGGCATTAACCAGGAAAAATATTAGGGTAGAGGCAGTACAATCATACACGAGTAGCTACAGCGTGAAAATTGAGGAATAATACTCCAATATAATTTGGAAGGAAAAGAGGAAGAAAGAATTAACCCAAATAGCCGTTTATCTAACCATTTAAACTAAACATAGTTGGTGGCAGGGGCGACTCAACAATATCTGAGGCCTAAAGCAAAGCCTTAATAAGAGGCCTGATATATATATGTATAATAATTTAATGAGCATCGTTTTTTGAAAAATTAGACAAGCGAGGATGTGAAATGAAAAAAATAAGAACTTGGTTTTATAAAGTACAAAAAGATGAATGAATTTAATGTTGATTGCATCACAACTGAAATGGAAGAACCCAGAAAACATACTTCCTTCGTCCCAACTTATGTGACTCCTTTTTTTTAGTCAGCCCCCTTTCTATATTTGGTAACAATTCAACTTTAGATTTTTCTTTTTACCCTTAATGACATGATTTCTAGCCTACAAATTTTTATGATTTATTTTAGATTACAAGTTTCAAAACTCTTCCTTTATTTCATAAATTCCATGTCCAGTCAAACACTTTCATATAAATTGAGAAGGAGATAGTATAATTTATGTAAGGAAAATAAGTGATAAGTTAGATTATTAGATATAATTATGTGACTAACTAATGAATAGTGAAATATAATTCAGTAGAAACATAAATTAAGAGTGACAGAAAACTATTTTGGTTTTATTAATTAGTGGAAGAAATTGAGTTATTAAAAATTATTATGTCAATAAAAAAATACATTTATCAACAATAAGAAATAATTATATAAATAATATACTGTTATACACAGAGAAATAGTAATTTTGGGGCCCTTAAATTTTTGGGGCCTAATCACTTGCTTTAGGGTCTGGCCGCCCCTGGTTGGTGGATGTATAATATATGCATAATTTATGTATATATGTGTATAATTATATACAATCAATGTATAATTTATGTATATGGCTAAAAAAAGTTAATAATGAATATGATCGGTCATTTATGTAAAAATCCCAAGAAGAAGAAAAAAAGTAAAAGGGCATTGCCGTGAAAGCATTCTTATTGACGTGCGCTTCACGAAACAAGGCGAAGTCAACATATTTCACATGGTTATTTAATTTAAAAGTTACTACCAGGGGCAGAGGTAAAAGTCGAGTTACGGATTTGACCGAACCAATAACTTTTGTTGAAAAATTCATTAAATATATGTACATTATTAAATTTAGAATCTAATAGAAATCATTACTTTAGCATCCAAAACTCATAAAATTGAAATTCTGGCTCTACCTCTGATTACCACTCCATTTATTTAGTTTGATTGAGCACGAATTGTAGAAAATATTATATTTTTTAAAACTTATGATCTTAAACATATCATAATATTTGTGTCAGCGTAAGACTTTTACATCTTGTGTTTTTTAAACATTTCCATAATATTTGTATGGCTATAAAAAGATATCATTTTGAGTAAAGTTGAAAGTTTTTTCAATTTAAGAAAACTATCAACTACTCCCTCCGTTCACTTTTAATTGTCCACTTTGAACTTCTTACGCCCCTTAAGAAACAATAAATAAAATATGTATTTTACAATTTTACCCATAATAATGATAGCATTTCCAAAAGTCTTGGGAAATGAGTACTTAATGATAAGGGTAAAACAGGAAAAAAATTTATCTTTATCTTGATTTAGTATAGTGGACAAGTAAAAGTAAAAATATATTTTTAATATAGTGAACAAGTAAAAGTGAACGGAGGAAGTAATTAAAAAGAAAATGTTGCCCTTAAAATAGAATAGAGGGAGTACTATTTAACAAAAAGAAATAGTTGCATTAATGAAGTACTCCTAGTAGGATATATTTTGGGAAGCCTCCGAGAATGGGATCAAAAATGGATTCCTTACTACCAAGAGGTGTGGTCGGATGGATATGGTTCATCTATCTTTAGTAAAAGATTTCAGATTCGAGCCATAAGAATGAAGAAACCCTTTTAGAGGCTTTCCTTATTTCCGCAGTGAAAGCAAGTTCTCTGAATATCGGCCCGCCACTGTTTTATTCTCTATACATATTGAAGATCAAAAGTGTGCCCGTTCAAGTCTGGTCTCATTTCCTCCTTCAGTCCCCTCCCCAATTCCTAGTAAAGATGTAAAGTATCTGACTCACTGTTCACTGTAGTCTCTTGGCTCTTTTGAATGTCAATTTACAAAGCTGATATTACAAAGTTCTAAAGTTGAGCACATGTTGGCAGGTAGCCAGGTACAGTGCAAGGGTAATAGAGATGCTAGATCTCCAGTCTTATCACTGATTGTGAGGGATATATAAGGATCAACATGTGTGCAAACAGGAAAATCCAATTGATGACTTCCCATTCAGCTGAACTAAAAAATTCATATTCTTACAAGTTACAACTCAATCGTTCCAATCCTTCAAAAAAAAGCATTTTCTGGTGGATTCACTTTCAAGCATCCCCCCCCCCCCGCGCGGGTAACACCAACAATAGGAGGTGGGGACCATGGGCGACGGGCGGTATGTCCCAGTGGTAAAAGTATGTTTTCATTTTACAGCTTTCATTACACTTGTTCTTTGGAAGTATAGAGGAAGTAGAAAAACTAGGAGTGTCAATTATGCAAACTAGCCATATCTATAGTAGAGCAAAGCTTAGCCAAAAGTAAATCCAGTGGAAGACATAAGAGCAGATATGTAAGCACCTCAATGTCCTGCGTTTGACTATCATCAGCGTAATGTCCGGGACTACTTACAAGAAGCTAATTTTCATCGCCTGCTTGAACAATTTCACTTAATGCCTCTGTGTTGTCCCTATGGCAACTGGGACATACCGACCTCTTTTGTAGCTCATCACCAAGGGAAGCACATCTGTTTTCCAATTCAGAAGTCTGCTTGCTTCTAGTCAAGGATACAATAATTGCTGACGAATGTAAAGCATGAGTGCTAATTCCATAAGTATCATTTTGAGGCGTGAAAGAGTTTTTCAGGAATAGAATAAGATAATTTTTGCAGAAAAAGTGGAACGTCTCATAAAATTTCGAGATCCACTGTCGACTAATTTCTCTTTTCACCAATGAGTTGAACATAGTAAACAATTAGCTATAAGTAGCAGGACTCCAAACAATAACGATTTAAGGATATCTGGCTAACTCCTGCATTTCCATATTTTCTTTTGTGATTCCCTCTATCAGCGATGCTTTCCTTTCCAAAATATTCAACTCCTCTTGAAGCTGAAAAACACCACACAGATCGATGTACTTAGTTCTCCAAATACTAATAACCAGACATATAGCAATAGAAGAAAGGAAATGACAACAGACAAGCCTAACAAAAACATAATTACTTGCCTGAGTATGAATATTCTGTTCAACTTGGTATTCCTCTTCTTCCTTAGTGATCTGGAAAACTATCTGAGCCAACTTATTCTGGAGGTCTCTTTTGACAGCTTCAGCATCTTCTGCTTTGGCTTTTGCTGGACCTGCTTGTGGAGGTGTAAAACAATTCTTTATCAACTTGAAGAAGCTGTTGTATTGAAGCAACAATAGAACTTTGGAAGTCTTTAAATTTGAACATCCATATAATACAAGAAACACCCCAACACATCGCAAAAAGAAGAGCGCTTATCTATGTGCGATAACACACCAGGCTTTGATGCTGACTCGCTGCAATTATCATTTTGGAATATAGAGGCTCTTGTCTCATGGAATTTCCTGCATCCAGTTCAGTAGAAAAAAGTTAAGCCATTTAACAGCAGATCAGCTAGATTTCAATATAGTGTAGTCACAAAATCCCAATGAATAAGCCTCAAGTTAGAACAAAAACAGGTAGATTTATCTCTGGCCACAATATCTTCTGTGGTCGAGTTAACGAGTCACTTTGATTACTACATTTGAGATATAAGTGCCTCGCAAGACTGGCAACTAGATAACAGTTTTATCTGCCAAATTAAAGAAACATGGTTTTAAATAATAAATACTACCACAACAGTGGAGAATATTTACTCTGCATTGGACTCTCCTTGTCTAGACTGTGCCAGTAGAACAACTAATGTGCATGAGTGTGACAGGAGGGAATATGTAATAAATCAGCGATAAGACTGCTTGATCACACCCAATTTATACAATTGACATAATTCTGATATCAGAACTTAAATAATTGAGATACAATATGGGCTAGATGACTGGCAACTTAATCAAAAAGTCTTTGTTTCTGTTACCATACAATATCACCAAATTATTTTGAAAAGCAAAACAAAAACCACATAATCATTGTAAAAGTAGATTTTAAAGCAGAAAATCAAGTGCTTCTCTTTCTCATTTAACAGCTATGATCACTCCCCAAGCATAATTACTTTTTGCTAGTAATCATGACATGAAAGTTTATAAGCATGACTAAACAACAATATAGATAGATGATCTCCATTCTTCAAGTATTACAAACTGAAGCAGCCGTTAGAGCAATGCCATGCGGTATTACTTAGGCCATGGTATGTATAAATGCAAATTAGATCTCCTATAATAAGAGCAGAAGCCAAGCAATGCCAAGTAAGTATTACTTGGGCCAGGTATGTGTAAATGCAAATTAGATATAAGAAGAACAATGACTAAGTTAGCTCTTCTAATTAACATCAGCATGGATTGACAAGAGACTATTTTATTTCTCCGTCCGTACTTAGCTATTGTATGTATGAAAAAAATCTACAGTCCTGGAGCTTTAAACCTTATTGACATTTTTTGTGAAAAAAAAAAATCAAATTAGCTACCAAACTAACCTAAGTTCATGCAGTCATTTCAATAGTTAAAGATTACTGCTTATTAAGGACGCACAATAGAAGAGAGCACTACCCATTAATTAATTCAACAAACTGTACCTTATCTGTGCATTGAGATCCAACATTTTCTCAATGAAGTCGTCTCTGCATAAGCAACGATAGATACAACAAGAAAGAGAATTTCGATGAGATTCTTTTCACAATGCTAAATTGAGTTAAAGATGCATTTTCTACTTAGTAAAAGTGATTGTAATAGAACAAAAAGAGTTGAAACGTAAACTGAAGGAAGCATGTAGTTACCGAGTTTCTGCTTCTTTGTTCTTTTCACAGTTCAGATATCATCAATTGACCAACGAGTTTATAAGAAGAAACAGGGTCATTATTAGCAAGCCAATACAAAAAATAATGTTCAAATTTACAAATATAAATAAGTACAAATACAAATCTAATATAAACAAGTACAGACATCAACAATCAATACAAGCCAAGGGAGCATTAAGTGCGCCTTAAAGGAGAACATAACCTCAAGTCAACTTTTACCTTAAGAGCCTCTACATCAGATCCGTAGGCTGATAGTTCATCTTGAATAGAAACGATCCTTTCCTATAATGTAATTGTAAAAGGATCTCTTAGAAAATCGCAAAAAGTATTGTTCAGGTTTTAAAATTTCAACTAATTTTTTTTTCAGTAACTAATTAAATATGTTTCGATAAGCTTAAAACGTAGACCAAAAAACGTAACCGTATATAAAAATACGAATGAGATTGACAACCTCTAGGGTTTGAATAGCAGATTCATTCCTGGCCAATTCAACTTCGTAGCCTTTGAGCTCTTGGTCAGCAGTCTCCTTCAGATGTTTTGCCTCTTCAACCTCAGTGTTTGCAGTTTCAAGCTCCGATTGAAGCTCTTGACTTCGTTTCTTCAAATTTATTATTCTTCGCTCTGAAAATTTTGAAGTATTATAGCTCAAAAATCAATTTTAGTTTGTATCAGTTTCCAGTTAACAAATACGTTGAATCATCAAGTGAAAAATTTCATACGAGTTTCGAAGGAGGAAATGAAGAAGGAAAACGAACCTCCTTGAGATTTTTCAGATGCGAAGTCGCGGATTAGAGTGAGGAATTGCTTCTGAGAATCGTTTCCCGCCATCTCTTCTTTTTCTAGAGTAGCTGTTTCGAAATTTTGAACTATTCTGTATTCCCTTTATGTTCTTTATAGTGGAGTAGTGGACCGCGTTGATCTCGTGAATGGGGCTCGCGTGTTACTTGGGCTATTAGCCCATTATTAATTCACGCAAGCCCAAAAATTACCAGCCCATGTCCATTTTCAGTCGCAAACTGCCAGTCCTCATATTTTGTGATAGACCTTTTTAAAATCACTATTTATACTTTAATTTCATTAAGAATTTTTTTTGAGAAAATAGCTCTGCGTCACAATTTTAATACAAGCTCGCCAATATTTTGAAGCATCCGCAAGAATTTTAAAGCACCAGAAATTTAACAATCACTAGAATTTTCATCGTCAAAATTTTGTCAAATTAATTCAATGAGCGAGAATGAAATCGACAGGGTAACAGAGAGAAGAGGAGCTGAAGAAAACTTGGAGAGAAATCTATGAGATTTTCATTTCCTCTTCATGCTACAGTGAGTGGTGTACCTCATATATATATACATAGACAAGCTAACTATAACTTTTTAACCGACTAAGCTAACTCCTAAGATAAATAACTGACTCATTAGCTAACCAACTAACTATTACACGTCAGCTTGTTATGCTCTCAACACTTTTCCTCAAGCTAATGCTTTGAATTATATTTTCAACTCCAAGTTGATTCAATAGAACTTCATGATATGTTTTCCCAATGCTCTTAATCAGCAAATCTGCTAGCTGATCCTTTGTTCAGAGAGGATAAGTTATGATTACTCCTTGGCTCAGTTTTTTTCTCACTAAGTGACAGTCTATGTCTATGTGTTTGGTTCATTCATGAAAGGATTTGCTGCTATATAGATGGCAGCTTTGCTGTCACAAAACAGATCAACAGGTTGGTGCAGTTCATTTCCAAGTTCCTTAAACAGACCTATCAGCCATGCAACTTCAGCCACACAGGATGCCATGCTTCTAAATTCAGCTACAGCTGGACTTCTAGCTACAGATTCCTGTTTCTTTGACTTTCATTACACTAAGGCTTCTCCAAATTTCACAAGATAGCCTGTAACAGATCTCCTGGTCTGCAGGCAAGAGCCCCAGTCAGAGTCACAGAAGGCGTGCAGATGCTTGGTCTTTTCTGATGGCATTAGGAGTCCTAGACCTGGTGATGCTTTCAGATATCTAATAATCCTTAGAGTAGCTTCCATGTGTGATTGTTTTGGGGATGCATATACTGGCTCAACACATGTATTCTAAATGAGATATCTGGTCTAGTCATAGTCAAGTACAAAAGTCTGCCTACAAGCCTGTGTTATTCTCTAGCATCATTTAGTATAGGATCTTAATGACCCGCACCTTTGTTAAATGTTCGGTCATACTCCATTGAAGTAAGCTTTTAATTGCACTTCAAAATACCAGTTGTCTTTGCTCCAATTTCAGAGATCAACTCCAAGGAATGCTTCCTTTGACACATATGTATTCCTCTTTTTGACCTGGCAAATTCACTACCTAAGAAGAATTTTAGTTCCCCCAAGTTTTTCATCTTGAACTTCTTCTAAAGGTCTTCCCTGGTTTTGATTAATAGATCACTATTGCTTCCTGTGATGATCAAGACATCAACATAGATTAGGATCACAACTATGGCACTTCCTAGCTTCTGTGTGAATAGTGAGTAGTCAAAGTGTCTTTGAGAAAACCCAACTACTGTAGAGCTTCAGTCAACTTGAGATTCCACTGTCTTGGTGCTTGTTTCAGACCATACAGTAATTTGTGTAGTTTGCAGACTTGTTTGGTCTCCCCTGTCTTGCAAACCCATTTGGAATAGTCATGTAAACCTCTTCTAATAGATCTCCTTATAAGAAGGCATTGTGAACATCCATTTGATAAATGAACCAATGTCTAGAAGCTGTCACAACCATTATTGATCTAACAGTAACCATTTTAGCTACTGGTGAAAATGTTTCTTTGTAGTCTAACCCTGCTTGTTGACTATAACCCTTTGCTACCTATCGTGCCTTGTACCTCTCCACTTCTCCTGATGATTTATATTTAACCTTGAACACCCATTTGCATCCAATAGGAGTTTTTCCCTTAAGCAGGTCCACAATGCTCCAAGTTTTGTTTTCTTCAAGTGTTGTAATCTCTAATTTCATGGCTTCAGTCCACTTTGGATCTGCAGCTACTTCCTTGTAACTAGAAGGATCCACAATAGAGGAGTAGGAGTTTAAGGCAACCTTATAAGAGAGAGTCAAGTGTTTATAATAGACATAGGATGATAAAGGATAAGTACAATTGGATTTTTTGGTAATGATAAAATCATATATCCACAAAGGTTGTTTAACAGTTCTAGAGGATTTTCTAAATGCTTCAATTTGTTGTTGCTCAGGAACATGTAATAAACTGATGACAGAGTCATCATTACCATATTATCAGGTGCAGTTGGACATATAGAGTGATACACAACAATGGAAGGAATTGGAGGTGGAGGAATTTCTCTGTCTAATTCTTCTTGAGTAGGTGGAGTAATTGATATGTTATCAGGTGTTGTGTTTGGAAAAAGTTTTGGTTGATCAGGTGAAGGTTCTAACACTGGAAACAAAGGTAGTGTAGAGGGTTTAAAGTGTTTAAAGGGAAATAAGTCTTCTCTGAAGACTATATTTCTACTAACAAAAAAAGCTCTAGCATGTAGGTCATAGAGTTTATAACCTTTTTGAGTGGAAGAATACCCCATTAAGGCAGCAAGAATGGTTCTTGGTGATATTTTATCAGTAACACTTGGATTTGATGCATAGGCAAGACAACCAAAGGTTCTCAAATGGCCAAGGTTAGGAGGATGTGAGTGTAACATTTCAAAGGATGATTTGTTCTGCAATATAGCAGAGAGTAACCTATTGAGTAGATAGACAGTTGTAGAAACACATTATCCCCAAAACTTCACAGGTACAACACCTTGAAACCTCAGAGACCTAGCTACATTTAAAATTGACCTATGCTTTCTCTCAACTACACCATTCTGCTAAGGTGTATAGACACATGGGCTCTGGTGTACAATGCCATTTTCCTTAATCGTCTCATTAAATTGAGAATTAAAGAATTCACAGCCTCTATTTGTTCTCAAAGTCTGAACATTAGAATATAACATATTCTTTACTAAAGCCAGAAACTATTTCACAATAACAAAAGTTTCAGTTTTATTATTCAACAACAATATCCAAGTATACCTGGATAAATCATCCACTAGTGCTAGAAAATATCTCTTATCATCATGTGTAGGTACTCTATAAGGACCTCAAACATCACCATGTACTAGTTGGAAAGGTTTATTTGAACTAGTAGTGATGATAGAAAAGGAGAGTTTTGACTGTTTTGCAAGTGGACATACAATGCAGTGATGGTTTTTATCTAAATTGGATTGTTTCAAGGGCTCTATTTTGCTGAGTACATCTAAAGGAGCATGACCTAGTCTATTATGAAATACAAATAGTGGAACATTAGCAGACACAGAATTGCAAGCTTCTCTGTTAGGCTTCTGTAACTATAATTGTGCTGGTGTCATGACCCTAACCCTAATCTCGGTCGTGATGGCGCCTCTCGTGAAGACAAGGCCAGCCAGTTTAACTCAATTCATCTTTTTAAGCAGTTAATCAATACAAAAATAGTCTAAACATGATTTAATAATACTAAATAGCGGAAATATCAATAACAATGCGGAAAAATCCAACCCGACACAGCCCTAACCGGAGTGTCACAAGTCACGAGCATCTACTAGGGTATAAATACAACTGAAAGTCTGAAGTGTACAAATACAGACTAATGAAATGAAGAGAGAGAGAAGCAGTGCTGAGAACGCCGACAACTACCTTGCTAAACTCCGATGACTTTGCCTCCGATCAGCCAAAACCCGCTACCGGGTGTATAAATACCTGAATCTGCACTCAAGGTGCAGGGAGTAAAGTGAGTACTCCAACTCAGTGAGTAATAATCATAACTAAAGTCTGAATGGTAAGAAATCACAAAAAGTATATCAAGATGTTGTATAGAAGCTGTTCAGAAACCAGTAAGAAAGCAGTGAAGCTGTAAAAATCCCTTAAAACATCTTAGCTCAATTTAAACTTCTTTGAAAATGACTTGTTCCAACAGCTACGTAAATGAATGCAAAATAGTTAGTGCAGATAGGCACAGAAATCTACCCCTCGGGCACAAATACCATAGCCTAATAGGTAAATGACCGGTAAATACAAAAGATAAACACATAAAGGTTCGCCCCTCGGGCTCAATATCAATAACTCTGCCCCTCGGGAAATATCTCAGAATAATACCAGCCCCTCGGGAAATCACATAGAATGGTACCAGCCCCTCGGGCAATCACATAGAATGGTACCAGCCCCTCGGGCAATCACATAGAACAATACCAGCCCCTCGGGCTATCACATAGAACAATATCAGACTCTCGGGCTATATCTCATATCACAATAGGTACCCACGCTCACTGTGGGTGTACAGACTCTGGTAGGGGCCCCTTACGGCCCAAGCGCAATAACAAGTCATCTCGTGGCATCAAATCTAGGCCCTTGACCTCATATCAATCAAGCCACCTCGTGGCATATATATGTATCTCAGGCCCTCGGCCTCATATCAATATCAGTGTATCCTCACAACTAGGCCCTCGGCTTTACTCAGTCCGAAAATCATCACAAGCCCCTTGGGCAATAGTAAAAGAAATTTCTTAGCCCAAAACATCATTTAAAAATATCATTTAAGTCTCAAAACTGAGTAAAAATGGCTGAGTAGTAAAACAGTGGAAAATAACATGACTGAGTTCAAGTAATAAGTCAAAACAGTGAGGAAATAGCAATAAAAATCCCCGAAGGGTACAAATAGTTGTCACGAAGCCCCAAATATGGCAATCAGCCCAAACCACGATGATAGCAAATAAGTTTCAGTCAAATACGCGGTAAAATCATCAATCGGGACGGACCAAGTCACAATCCCCAATAGTGCACGACCCTACGCTCGTCATCAAGCATGTGTCTCACCTCAATATAGCACTACGATGTGCAATCCGGGGTTTCAAACCCTCAGAGCATCATTTACAATCATTACTCACCTCGAACCGACTAAATCTCTAGCTCGCAATGCTTTTGCCCCTCAAATCGGCATCCACGCGCGTCGAATCTATCCAAAATCAGAACGAGAACATCAAAATATGCTAAGGGAACAAAGCCCAAGCGAAAGCAATCAATAAAGGGCACAAATACCGAAATTAGCAAAACCCAAGCCCCGGGCCCGCTTCTCAAAACTCAGCAATTTTCATATCAATAGATTCCTCATCTCCCCATGAGTCTGCATATCAAGAATACCAAAATCGGAGTTCAAATGACCCCTCAAATCCTCAATTTAAGGCCTCTTATTCTCAAGCCCTAATCCTCCATTTTAGCCCTTTAATTCCCTTAATTTCAGTCTTAATTCATGAAATACTACCATAGAAATGTGTTTTAGGCCCAAAATCCTTACCTTAACGAAGTTCCCTTGAAATCCCTCTTCCAAATCGTACAAAAGATCTCAAGCCGAAGTAAAAAATGGTGGAATAACTCAAACTCGCGAAATGAAATAACTTATATGTTCTGCCCAAGCCTTTTGATGTTCCAAACGACAATACCACACAAGGGGGGGGTGATTTGTGTGGTACCCAATTTTCGATCTAGAAGAACCTGGTTCTTCTAGGTGTTCTACCTAATATTGTTTGCGGAATTAAAAGTACAGAAATTAAAGAACACAGAGATTTTTACGTGGAAAACACTTGTCTCAAAAGGTGAAAAAACTATGACCTACTACTCAGTAGGATTTTCCCAAACATCCACTAAAATCAATGAGCCAAAACAGCATTTATAAAGCTCTTATAAACCTAAGGATTAACTCTAATCCCAGTATGGCACACAGCCTCAACTGTTGCGACACCTTCAAGTTAACTATAACTTGAATACTCAAAGTACCCAATATAATTGCTTCTATGAAAGCTGGAAAGGTACAAGTTTAAACCATCACTACAATTGAACTAGAATAAGAATAAACACAATGGAACTGGTTCTTCTATCTCGTTCAAGTAGCTGCAGGAGTGCACACTTTTATCTCACATAAATTGCTTGCAAAATTGCCTTGCTCTTTTGCTCTCAATTTAGTTTAACTCCTGCGTATGTGCATACCTGTAAAAGAGAACAAACTCAGTTATTTATTGAGTTAGTAATCAGAGTTTGATTGAGACTCAAATGATGATCCTCCATCGAATTTGAGTCCTTGAACAATACAAACTCCAACCCTTATCCTTGATCCGGATTGAGTTCTCTTCTCATAAGGAGACTTCTTCTCCTTATCCCATATGCAATCTTTTTGATCAGTTCAGAAGATATTCAGAAGATATTATTGCTTTATCCCTAAGACTTATCTTCTTCACGTGTATCTCATATGCATAGGTTGATAACCACTGTGTCTCATAAGATGGACCTGGTCCATCACTGAGTTCATTTGTCATTCTTCAAAACTTCAATTGAACTTGGGCAAACAAATTCCCCCTTTTTGATGATGACAAACTCTGTGCTTTTACTGATTAGAGAACCTGTGGAACTTAGCTAAATTATCAACACTTTTACTTAGGAAATTTAACTCATCATTAAGGACCAGATTTAATCAGGTTATAATTATCACTTTTTCATAATATAAAGTAAAGAACAATATTTCTTTCCCCTTTTGGCATCATCGAAAAGTTGCATATAATGTGAATCCCAGATTGTAATAGTTACTCATGACCACTGGGGCAACTGCAAGTGAAAGCATGGTTTAGTGAAACAATAATCAATCTTGACAAAAAAACTTAACTATTAAGAACATGATCATCACAAAGCAAGAGAAAAGCAAATTGTCATTGATAAGGAAATGCTTCTACAAACCAGTCCACAAAGAGAAAGAAAAAACATCCAACCATGAGCAAAAAAGAATCAAAGAAAAATCCCTAATCTGGGTCACTGGGGGGTTTTACTAGACTGGTTTAAGGACAGTGCTGGAGGACCTAAGGCTTGGAGGAACTAGAGGGTTGGGATTGGAGAAGATTGAGCATTGTTTGAAGCATCCCTTCACCCTTTTCCTTTTCCTTTGCTAGCTCATCTTTTAGGCTATTCCTCTCATTTTCCAGTTCAGCAACACGAGCCTGGAGCCTAGCAATCTCAGCATCCTTTGTCCCGCACTCTTGAACCAAGGCCCTAACCTTGCTATTCACAGGAGTCTTCAGAGATGAACTAGGTTCAACTGGGGCTACACTGAGGAGATAGTCACAAGCCTGCAGGGTTTTGACACCAAAATGGTCCTTGCTGGAAGCCATCTCCCATTTCTTCAACGGAACATTCAACCTATCCAGCACAGTCGTCAATATGAACCCATAAGGAGTAGCATGTGCCTTGGAACCATTTTATGACCCTGTCCAGCAGCTTGACAATGAAGGTAGGCCAGTTAATCTGCTTTCCCCTCACAAGGCATTCCAGAAAAACCAAGTCCATGTAGTTAGCAGTATGTCTTCTCTCATGTCTGAGCAGCAGACACTTGTTCACAAATTCAAATAGCACCTTGTGCTCAGGCTTCATCTCACTCTTCTAAACAAATCTTTCCTCTGGCACATCTTCAATAGAATCTGTATCACAAAAGTTTATGGTGATTTGGAGAGCACTAGGAAGATCATCTAGACAAGGCCACCTCTGCCTAGTGTAGTCATCATAACCTTCACAGGGTATGTCCAGAATCTTGCCCAATTTAGGTGCATCAAACTGCACCTTCACTCCCCTAACCACACTGGTGACTACCCCATTTTTCATAGTAGCATTAGCCATGAACTCGATCAGCTCCTTTCTTGCCAACCTTCCATCTAATTGAAGAACCATGTCCTTCCAGCCTTGTGCACCTATGGCATCCACCAATTTGATCATGCCTGGCTCCTCCAGATCTTTCAGCAACCTCCCCTTCAGAATCTTCCTCCTGCCAAAGATGGCAAATCGATATTGTTCCTTTTAAGACTCCTCATCTTCTTCTTCTCCACTCCATTCTTCTTCTTCTTCTTCAGTAACTTTTACCTGTTTTCCCTTCACTGCAGACCTAGTTCTTTTGGCCAAGGAGGGTTCAGCAGATACAGATTTTGAAGACTTCTTTGCAGGAGTCTTGGTTCCTTTTGGTTTGGCAATGGGAACATCCACAGTTGTACCTCTCTCTTGATGGATCAGTTCCATCTCCTCCTCCTCTTCTTCAACAGCCTCAGAACTTTCCATAACTTTTGCCTTTCCTTTTTCCTTCTTCTTTTTCTTACTTTCCTCTAAAGCTTTCTGTAGTTCTACCTCGCTTTGCTTGACCCTGCTCCTTGTTGCTCTTCCTTTAGGTAATGAAGGAACAACAGACTTGGAAGATGACACCTTGCTTTTCTTTGTTGGTTTGGAAGCAATTGGGATCTTTTGGGAAGAAGCCTTGTGCTTCTTTGGATCATATCTGGCCCCAACCTTCTTCAAGATGTCGGCCAAGGTTTCCTCCACAGATGAACCAGGTTCATCTTGCTGCTTACTCAGATGAACAAGGCCTTCAGCAGCCTCTCCAGAACCACTTTCCCCTGACTTGATGCCACCCTCTTCCACGCTACCACAGATAGCAAGAACCTCTCCTTGCTTTTTCTTTCCCTTTCTACTAAACCCAGCCCCTTCTACATTTTTCATAGATCCCACCAACACAAACCTATTTTCTTCCCTTTCTACCACATCAGAAAATGTAAAACAAGTAATTACCTCTCCTGGGGTTTCTTGATTTTTGTCAGTGTCAGAAGACCCATGTTCTTCTCCTTCGCTAGCAGAGATAAATATCTCAGGCTCAGAGCTTGAGTCAGATTCTGGGCTTTCTTTCCTATGGCTAGCTTTCAGTTTTTCGTTTAAGGCTTTTCTCAAGGAACCAGAAGCTACAGTTTTCCTGGCCAGCATTTTCTGGCGACGAAATCTAGGTTTTGGGGGTTTCAATAGGAGGTATTGATGATGAAGTATTAGGGGATACTGGTGGTGGAGTACCTGGATTGTCTTGAGGGTTTGTCATAGTAGAGTATTTCTAGGAATTTTGGGAATTTTGGAGATGAAAGGGATGATCAGAATTTTGGAAGAGGTGAATGACGGTTATGAACAAAAAGAAAGAATGTGGTGTGTATTTAAATAGGGGTTATGATTAAGTACAGTAACAACAGGCTTTTTCAGTAGTCAATTAGAGGTCTAATCACATTAGAATTACAGTCTCTTGGTGATTAATGGGCGATGCTGGTTTTTAGGAAAAAGTCCCATTTTATTTAGACTCCTAGGATAATGAAACTGGTTCAATGCTCAACGGATAGAATTTCTGGAAATTTGGTGCAATTAGGACTTTTGCACACGATCGGAAAATTTATCTTTCTAATTGTGCAAAGTATAGAAACATACCTGAACTTTCTCATGAGCATATACTGATGAACCTAGTTCTTCAAGTAAAACTTCTCTTGATCATGCCTCAAATGTCAGAATAGAAAAACTTTGTAAGAGATTAGTGAGTCATATAAATACATGTTACAGGAGTATACTGGTTAAAGTATGAAACTGAGTAAGAATTAGTCTAGATATTTACATAATATTAAGAACTTCTAACCAATTTTTTTTATTGTGCATTCTGAACTGGACCTTTTAGGTGATTTTAATCATCCCTAATTCCAACCTGTTCCTTTCAAAGTTTTCTCTACTCAGTGCTTTAGTGAAGATGTCAGCTATTTGTTTATCAGTGGCACAGAATTCTATTGATATTAACCCTTTTCTCATAGTTATCTCTTAAGAAGTGGTGTCTAACATCTATGTGCTTGGTCCTTTTATGATGAACAGGGTTCTTTGTCATACTTATAGCACTACTGTTATCACAAAGTATTGGAATGCATCCCACTTCAATTCCAAAGTCTACCAGCTGTTGTTTGATCCATAGCAATTGAGCACAACAAGAAGCAGCAACAACATATTTGGCTTCAGCGGTAGATAAGGCTACTGAATTTTGCTTTTTGGTAGCCCATGACACAAGACATGAACCAAGGAAATGTGCCATATCTGAAGTGCTCTTTCTGTCCACTAGGAAACCTGCATAATCAGCATCAGCATATCCTACTAGATCAAAATTACTACCTTTGGGATACCAAAGACACAGATCAGTGATGCCTTTCAGATATCTCAATATCCTCTTCACAGCAGTCAAGTGTGACTCTTTTGGATTTGCCTGGAAATGAGCACAAAGCCCTACATTGAAAACAATGTTAGGTTTACTGGCAGTAAGATACAAGAGTGAACCAATCATACCCCTATATAACTTTTGATCAACTGATGAATCAGGTTCATCAACATCTAATTTAGTGGCAGTTGCAATAGGTGTATCTATTTCTTTGGAGTCCTCCATTTTAAACTTTTTGATTAGTTCTTTCGTATACTTCTGCTGATGGATCATGGTTCCATTTGGGCTTTGTTTGATCTGCAAGCCTAAGAAAAAGTTTAGTTCACCCATCATACCTATTTCAAACTCACTTCCCATTAGTTTTGCAAAGTCCTTACTCAACCTATCAGTAGTGGCCCCAAATATTATGTCATCAACATATATTTGCACAACAAGGAGGTCTTTACCTTTTTTTCTTAGGAAAAAAGTGCTGTCAATTTTACCTCTTTTGTACCCATGCTCCAGTAAGAATTTTGATAGTCGTTCATACCAAGCTCTTAGGGCCTGCTTGAGCCCATATAGAGCTTTGTCCATCTTGTACACATGATCAGGACATTCCTTGCTTTCAAAACCTGGAGGTTGTTTCACAAACACTTCTTCCTTGAGGTAGCCATTAAGGAAGGCACTTTTGATATCCATCTGATGGAGAGTGAATTCCATTTGTACTGCAAAGGCTATGAGGAGTCTGATTGCCTCTAGTCTTGCAACTAGAGCAAAGGTCTCATCATAGTCAATACCTTCCTCTTGGCTGTAGCCCTGAACCACCAGCCTTGCCTTATTTCTTGTAACTGTTCCATCTTCATCAAGTTTGTTCCTGAATACCCATTTTGTACTAATGACTGATCTGTCCTTGGGTCTTGGAACTAGATGCCAGACTTGACTTCTTTCAAATTGGTTGAGTTCCTCGTGCATAGCATTAACCCAATCTGCATCCTGCAAAGCCTCAACAACATTTTTAGGTTCAATAGGAGATAGAAAAGCATCAAATGCACACATCTTTAGTTGTGATCTAGTTTTGACTCCAGATGTTGGATCAGTAATGATGTTCTCAATGGGATGAGAACTTTGATAGTTGTGGGACTTTACCACCAACTGGTTTTTACTAGATGATTCTCCTTTGTTCTGTTGCTGAGGAATAGGTTCATAGATAGGTTCTTGTAGAGAGTTTGTTTCAATTTCTCCCTGATTAGTTCCCCCTGTCAGGTTGCCCTGAGTGGAAGAACCTGTTCCATCACCTGTTCCTTCTTTTGATGCTACTTCAGTCAATTCTTTTACCAGTCCAATTGTTTCATCTTCATGTTCCTGTCTCTCAGAAAGAATGTTAGTTTCATCAAATACAACATGCACACTTTCTTCTACACATAAAGTTCTTTTATTGAACACTTTATATGGTTTGCTATGTGAAGAATATCCCAAGAATACTCCCTCATCACTTCTGGGATCAAACTTACCTAGGGAGTTTTTTCCATTATTGTGCACATAGCACTTGCAACCAAATGCCCTAAGATGGGATATGTTTGGTTTTACCCCTTTAAGTAACTCATAGGTAGTTTTCTCAACAAGAGTTCTAGTCATGAATCTATTGATTATGTAACATGCAGTGTTTACAACCTCTACCTAGAAGCTGTGAGGTAATTTACTAGAGAGAAACATGGTCCTTTCCATATCCTCAAGGGTCCTGTTCTTTCTTTCAACTACTCCATTTTGCTGAGCAGTCCTAGGGGCAGAGAAGTTGTTATCTATACCATTTTCATCACAATATTCAGCAAATTTTGCATTTTCAAATTCAGTTCCATGATCATACCTAATGGATGCAAGTTGATTTCCTAATTGTTTCTGAGTTTTTCTAACAAAAGCAGTAAACATTTCAAATGCCTCATCTTTAGATGTCAAAAATAGTGCCCAGGTAAATCTAGAATAATCATCAACGAGCACCATCACATATTTCTTTCCACCTCTGCTCATGGTTCTCATTGGACCACAGAGATCCATATGAACCAGTTGCAACGTCTTGGACGTACTTACCATTTTCTTGGATTTGAAGGATGACCTTACCTGCTTCCCCCTTGCACATGCTTCACAAACTTTGTCTTCCTTGAACTTGATATTAGGTAACCCTATCACCAAGTCCTTGGAGACTAATTTATTTAGCTGATTTAGACTGGCATGGATAAGTCTTTTGTGCCACAGGAGGGGATAATTGACTAACATACTTAAGCAAGTGAGTTCATTTTCTGAAAAATTTGACAAATCTACAATGTAAATATTGTTAACTCTTTTTCCCTGCAAAACAATCTTGTCAGTGGTAATGTTAATCACAAAACATTTGGTAGAGGTGAAAGCTACAAGGTTTCCTCTGTCACACAGTTGTGACACACTGATTAGGCTATATTTCAAGTCATCTATCAAGTAGACATTCTCAATGGAATGAGAGTCTGTCTTACCTACTTTTCCAACCCCAATGATCTCATCTTTCTTTCCATTACCAAAGGAGACATTACCTCCTTTTAGGTTCTCAAGTGAAAGGAACTGGTCCTCGTTCCCAGTCATGTGTTTTGAGCAACCACTATCCATGTACCATATTTGGCTACTCCCTTTTCACTTGAACCTGCAAAAAGAAATCAGGGGTTAGTCTTAGGAACCCAAACTAGTTTGGGTCCCTTTCTACGGGCAAAAGGATGAATCAGATTCTTTCTTGCCCAACCAGGCAACTTGTATTTCTCTTGAACAAAAGCTTTGTTCTTTTGACTAGCCTTTTTTTTTGCATTGCATTCATTTTTATAATGGCCAGTCTTACCACAGTGTGTGCAGATCTTATTCTCAGGAAGTGTGAGGTACTTATTTTTGGGGTCCTATTTTGGAGCTTGAGTCCCATAACCAAGTCCTCTTTTGTTGCTACTGTGATGCTCTTGCAACCAGGAAAGTGCATCAGAAGCTTTATTCCATTTGCAAGTTCTGTCTAGTTCAGGTTTCACCTATCCTAGATCTTCTTTTAGGACCTTAATCAATTCATCTTTCATTTTTCCTAGATTTTCTTCTAGAGTGAGAAATGAGTGATAAGCTTTCTTCTTTCCTGTTCCTAGTTTCAATTTTAGGTTTTCAGACCTAAGTTCTAGAACACTATTTTCAAGTTCAAGAACCTGGTTCTTCAACTCAGCATTTTTGTTATCACTTTCATCAGCCCTAGATTCTAGACTTTTGCATTTTGCTTTTAGGATAACGCATTCCCTAGACAGAACTTCCTTTTCATTGTTAACTATCTCAGACTCATCAATGAAGTCTAGTAATAGCTCAGCCAACCTTTCTTTAGACAAAAAATTAATTTTGTCTTTGAGATGCAAAATACTTACCTCTTACTCATCATATGATTCTCCAATAGCCATAAGAGCTTGCTCTTCTTCAGCTTCATCTTCTGAGTCTTCATCAAAGGTTTCACCCCAAGCAGCAACCATAGCCTTGGTTGAACCTTTGTTTCTTTTGGGTTGAACCTGTTCCTTCTTCTTGTTTTTTCGTTCAGCCCTTTCTTTCTTCCACTCAATTTAACACTGAGGGCAATTCTTGATCATGTAGTCAGTCTTACCACACTTATAGCAGCCGTCATTGGTCTGTTTCTCAGGAGCTCTTATTTTGTTGAAGTTTGTACCTCTTGATGAACCATTTCCTCTCATCAGGTACTTTTTGAAATCTCTAGTGATCATATCCATATCATCATCTTCCAGATCTGAACCTTCTGTAATTTTGAGAGCTAGGCTTCTCTCCTTCTTGGGTGTATCCATCTTCCTGGTTTGCCTTCTTAGTTCATAAGAAGTAAGATTTCTAATCAGTTCATCCAGTCTGAGAGTAGCCATATTCTTGGATTCCTGAATAGCAGTGATTTTGCTTTCCCAAGCAACTGGAAGAACTCTTGTCAGAATTTTCTCAACCTTGTCTTCTTCAAGAATAACCCTTCCAAGAGATTTAAATTCATTTGTCAGTGTAGTGAACCTAGTATACATCTCTTTAATAGTTTCTCCATCTTTCATAGTAAAATTCTCATATTGAGAATACAACAGTGTTCCTCTAGATCTCTTCACTTGAGGTGTTCCTTCATGAGCCACTTGCAAAGTATCCCATATCTCTTTGGCAGTAGTACAACTTTGGATCCTGCTGTACTCATCTGGACTCAGTCCACATACAAGACATTTCTTGGCCTTAGCATTTTTCTCCCACTTTTCAAGTCTTCACCAGTGTAGTCAGCCCTTGTCTTTGGCACATCCACTCCTTCCTCATTTTCATTGTAGTTGCCAAAGGACCATCAAAGACTATGTCCCAGAGTTCATAGTCTTCCCCTATGATGTGATCCTTCATCCTATTCTTCCACCAAGAGTAATACTGTCCATTGAACAGTGAGGCCTGGCAGTGGATTGCCCTTCCCAGTTCCCAGGTGGTGCACTCATGTTGATCTTTTCCTAAGGTGTTAGCCTCTTCAAGGATAACCTGCTCTGATACCAATTGATGTTCCAAACGTCAATACCACACAAGAGGGGGGGGGGTGATTTGTGTGGTACCCAATTTTCGATCTAGAAGAACCTGGTTCTTCTAGGTGTTCTACCTAATACTGTTTGCAGAATTAAAAGTACAGAAATTAAAGAACACAATGATTTTTACGTGGAAAACACCTGGCTCAAAAGGTGAGAAAACCACGAACTACTACTCAGTAGGATTTTCCCAAGCATCCACTAAAATCAATGAGCCAAAACAGCATTTACAAAACTCTTGTAAACCTAAGGATTAACTCTAATCCCAGTATGGCACATAGCCTCAACTGTTGCGACACCTTCAAGTTAACTCTAACTTGAATACTCAAAGTACCTAATACAATTGCTTCTATGAAAGCTGGAAAGGTACAAGTTTAAACCACCTACTATAATTGAACTAGAATAAGAATAAACACAATGGAACTGGTTCTTCTATCTCGTTCAAGTAGCTGCAGGAGTGCACACTTTTATCTCACATAAATTGCTTGCAAAATTGCCTTGCTCTTTTGCTCTCAATTTAGTTTAACTTCTGCGTATGTGCAAACCTATAAAAGAGAACAAACTCAGTTATTTATTGAGTTAGTAATCAGAGTTTGATTGAGACTCAAATGCTGATCCTCCATCGAATTTGACTCCTTGAACAATACAAACTCCAACCCTTATCCTTGATCCGGATTGAGTTCTCTTCTCACAAGGAGACTTCCTCTCCTTATCCTATATTCAATCTTTTCGATCAGTTCAGAAGATATTGTTGCTTTATCCCTAAGACTTATCTTCTTCACGTGCATCTCATATGCATAGGTTGATAACCACTATGTCTCATAAGATGGACCTGGTCCATCAGTGAGTTCATTTGTCATTCTTCAAAACTTCAACTGAACTTGGGCCAATACCTTTCCGCATCTATGTACATTAACCGCATCTGCGGTACCGCATATGCGGACCAACCATCGCTTATGCGGTCCTTTACTTAAAACTCACAATCGCATCTGCGATAAGACTTCCGCATCTGTGGCTTTGCAAAAGCCAACCAATCGCTGAATAACCTTACCATGCGTATACTCGGGGGTGATCCCACGTCACCCTATCTCATATAGGTTCGATAACACAATATAACTGAAATTTCACAACCCAATCTGGCCCATAAACATAGAATCACATTTCCACTTCTAACATCATCAATACGATCAGAATCTCACATTTATACCGTGAATGAGTCCGAACAAGATATAACGAACCATATCTGCAATATCGGCATGATCACATGATATGCCACATAACTCATACACTTGTAGTGATAACTTCTAATCACAACAGCTGCACACAACACCCGAATACCGATGGAAAAACTCTTATCAACTAAAGCCTTATTCCAACACCTTCATATACTGCCAATGGTGAATGAGACACGTAATAAACAGTAACCATTTCTCAGATCAACCATTCAAGAAGCCATTACTCCTTTGGCAAAGACCATAGCAAATTCCTGAGCCGAACCTCGATATTATCCTTCCAATATGCTGAAATCGAATCCCTTCGTATTCATTAAAGATCCCAATGATCTCATCTAATCCAACACACCACTTTGGTGACATGACACACCAATACAGGCTAAAACCGCAACTTGTGCAATCCGCACACCAATAAGCAACGGTCCGAACATACTCAAATCATGAAAATGACCCAAATGAAAGAGTTGTACCTCAAGCTCACCAGTACCACCATAACACAAGGCTGGAAACCCGTCTCACATCATAGGAACAGAATACATAAATCTAACCCGCAAGGTCATACCCCCACATAACTTTGTTGCGATGCGCGATCGCATCCAAACACTGCTCCACATGAAACACCTCAGGTCATTATGCTCGAAATCGACAACCACGCGCAATTTGATGTCTGGAACCAAAGCAAGTCATCATAACCACGGTGAATAAAATACATAACACCGCACAAACCTGAAAGGACATAACCGATATGCTATCCACCGAGCAACACCTAATTACTCTTCCTGTTCGACTTCCACTATGAGACCCCAATGGAACCGCACCATACGTGCCTATAACCAACACTTCATAACATCTCGCAACACGGAAAGGTAGCTCATAGATCTCCCCGGATTACTAATAAGCTCAATAACAATCGAATCAACACATCCTTTAACAATACAATTTGGTGCCAACCAAGCCGACTCAAGTTAGAATACGCATCCATATTGGCCTGCCAACGAACTCCTTATCAAGGAAATCATGAAGTTTCTCCTTCTACCTCTATAACTCTGTCGGTGCCATAAGATACACAGTGCCCGACATCAAATCAATACCAAAACCAACAACCTTGCCCGGCGACATGCCCTTCCAGAAGAAACACATCCGAAAAGTCCCTCACTATCGAAACTGAATCAATGGTAGACGTCACTGCACTGACATCCATCACGAAAGCACAAATAAGAAAAACAATCCTTCCTAGACGTCCGCTGGGTCTTCAAAATATAAAACCACTTCAATAGGACATAATCCATCGAACCTCGTCACTCCATCTGTGGCATTCCCGGCATAGCCAACATCGCCGCCTTAGCTCAATAGTCAAGAATAACACGAAACGAAGACAACCAGTTTATACCCAATGTTACGTCAAAATCTAACATACCAAGCAGCAAAAGATCCACTTGGGTCTCCAAACCCCGATAGTCACTATCCAGTGCTGATATACGTTACCCGCAACCACAACATGACCTGTATATGAGAACTCCTAGTCTACAACTCCATATGGCACATGACTCAACACACCTGATCCCAATTCCGTCGTCCGAATGCATACCACACCTTAAATACCCAATCATTCCACGAAAGATACTCTAAAATTCCCCTGTGCCACCAAGCAAACTCGAATATCAGCAGTCGATCTAAAAAGAAAGCGCTGCAGTACTACCGAAGTACCATCAACTTAATCACATTGCCTTTTTCTGAAACATACACCCTCGTCAAATCACTCTGATTAGCAATACCATTTCCTTAATCATCTGAAGCTCATTTCTCTAATCATCTGAAATTGCCGTGCTGCCTAAGAATTTTATGACATTCCGTTCAGAACTGAACCGTAACCTTACACACGCAAATCTCAATCCTCTATAACATACCGCATATACCATACCATCCTAGGATAACGTGAGAATTTCATCTTCCTTCCGAGCCACAAACACCTACGTACCCAACTAGTCAAGAACTTTCCATTGATCCTACCTAGAAGAAAAAATCACTATACATCCCATGCTCCTCATGCCCACAAAAAATATACATCTCCAACCGAGGTAGAAACCATCAAGAACTCTCCGAATTTCCACGTGCACAAACTAGATTGTCAGGACTGAATCCTTCTAACTCGACCAAGCTACGCAGGTCACTAAAACCCAAGAGAATAGCCGCAAAACACCTGTAGAAACTCATTATCTCGTAAGCATCCAAAGAACTAATCATATCCTTACCATACCGACTCGTCCTACCACCAAGTTGTACCATCTATCCGAGATTCCTTCTAATTTACCTTCAACTTGATACTCCTTCTTTCTATAACATCACAATTCCTCAACCCAGACTTACCACACGGGACGTAAGCATAAAGCCACACCGTCTAAGGCTCATAAGCCGCCGAATACTTTCTTAGACATCCCCATAAGAACCACGTTCAAAATACTTTACTCTGAAGAGATTTCCTGCGAATCTAAATCCGTTACCTTTACCTTCGTGATACTGATACATAGAATCCCATAATTAACATTAGGAAATACCACAAGTCTTGACATCTTCCAATGAAAACTCGATTTCTAACCACATATACAACTTTGAAATACCCAATCGTTACATGTAGAATCTTGAACACATTAGAACCATTCTCGAGAGTCATTCACTCTATTCAACTACAATTAGCCTGATCAAACAAACAGAACCACCCGTGCTCAATAGCATTCCTACACCGCGGAGTGTAAGCTCATCCTAGAACAACCAAGCCACTTCCTGCTCTATGCACCGAGCATCCATTAACAACAACAACTCAAGACATTCCGTGATTCTCATACACCTATGAAGTATTACATAACATTTGTCAAAATTTTCCTTTACTCAAGACATCCTCGATCTCAATCCCCGTAAGCCATAACTAATTCACTAGTATGCCTCAAACTGGAACCAACATAGCATATAACCGTACAATCAACTAATCAATAGCAAACTCCCCCACTTAGCTCGAAGCCATAGATCAAAACACACACAATAACTCATAACGCATATACTTTATTGTTACTATAATACCATAGCGAGATTAACTCAATCCTTCATAAGTTCGTGGAACACAGACCATCTGGTACTTCATATCTTCTGCAAATCTTGCATTCACCCTCGTAGCAGCTAAATTCACTCTCTTGAGCGACCCAAATTTTAAATTTCAACACGTGTATTTCACTTGTAAATGAGATCTTCTAACAGACAACATAAGGATCACACAACTTCAGAACACTCCGCAGGAGATAACCCACCCGCTTCGCCTCAAACTAACATTTCTGCATACCATCCACCGTCATACACATTACACAGTCACTTAGTCTTCCTGAGTCTGAACTCATACAACAACATGAAATTTACTTCACTCTCAACTAGGAGACATGAAAAGATTTTTCACGCACCCATAACTTGGGATATATCTCGAATCAATATGGAATTCAAGCACCTAATAGTTCTTCTATCCTCCAGCAAACCCTCCTCGTCGCTTCCAAATCATATGGATACATCTCGCTGTACTAACATACTCATCACATAGATATCCAGCCGTCACTTCTACTAATAGGGGCACTATTGAATATATAAGGTCAAAAACACGTGCCCACACAATCAGCACCTCAGTGCTCAAGCCATAGGCAAAGATCCGGCCTCTAGTCCTCCAGACTGGCCCAACATCAACTCACAGAGATCACATCTCGCCCCTCGTTCAAGGAATCACAATCCATCAATGCACATCTGATACTGAGCGCTCATGCGCGCAAACAAACGCGTGGAAGGAATTTCAAGAGTTACATTTCAAGCTGAATCAAGGATGCCCGATAAGAATTCAATAATGTGAAGTTTTTCCTAAAGGTTCTGCAGCCTCTCGAGGATAAATACAGACGTCTCCGTACCTATCCGCGAGAATCTACTAAACCTGCTCATGACTCGTGTGACCTATGTAACCTAGGCTTTGATACCAAGTTGTCACGATCCTAACCCCAATCCCGGTCGTGATGACGCCTCTCGTGAAGACAAGGCCAGCCAGTTTAACCCAATTCATCTTTTTATGCAGTTAATCAACACAAAAATAGTCTAAACATGATTTAATAATACTGAATAGCGGAAATATCAATAACAATGCGGAAAAATCCAACCAGACACAGCCCTAACCGGGGTGTCACAAGTCACGAGCATTTACTAGGGTATAAATACAACTGAAAGTCTGAAGTGTACAAATACAGACTAATGAAATGAAGAGAGAGAGAAGCAGTGCTGCGAACGCCGGTAGCTACCTTGCTAAACTCTGATGACTTTGCCTCCGATTAGCCAAAACCCGCTACCGGGTGTATAAATACCTGAATCTGCACATAAGGTGCAGGGAGTAAAGTGAGTACTCCAAATCAATGAGTAATAATCATAACTAAAGTCTGAATGGTAAGAAATCACGCAAATCATATCAAGATACTGTATAGAAGTAGTTCAAAAACCAGCAAGAAAGCAGTGAAGCTGTAAAAATCCCTTAAAACATCTTAGCTCAATTTAAACTTCTTTGAAAATGACTTTTTCCAACAGCTACGCAAATGATTGCTAAATAGTTAGTGCAAATAGGCACAGAAATTCGCCCATCGGGCACAAATACCATAGTTTAACAGGTAAATGACAGGTAAATATGAAAGATAAACACATAAAGGTTTGTCCCTCGGGCTCAATGTCAACAACTCCGCCCCTCGGGCAATATCTCAGAACAATACCAGCCCCTCGGGCAATCACATAGAAGGGTACCAGCCCCTCGGGCAATCACATAGAACAATACCAGCCCCTCGGGCAATCACATAGAACAATACCAGCCCCTCGGGCTATCACATAGAACAATATCAGCCCCTCGGGTTATATCTCACATCACAATGGATACCCGCGCTCACTGAGGGTGTACAGACTTCGGGAGGGCCCATTTACGGCCCAAGCACAATAACAAGTCATCTCGTGGCATCAAATCTAGGCCCTCGGCCTCATATCAATCAAGCCATCTCGTGGCGTATATATGTATCTCAGGCCCTCGGCCTCATATCAATATTAGTGTATCCTCACAACTAGGCCCTCAACCTTACTCAGTCCGAAAATTATCACAAGCCCCTCGGGAAATAGTAAAACAGTATTTCTCAGCCCAAAACATCATCTAAAAATATCATTTAAGTCTCAAAACTGAGTAAAAATGGATGAGTAGTAAAACAGTAGAAAATGACATAACTGAGTTCAAGTAATAAGTCAAAACAGTGAGGAAATAGCAATAAAAATTTCCGAAGGGTTCAAATAGTTGGCACGAAGCCCCAAATATGACAATCAGCCCAAACCATAATGATAACAAATAAGTTTCAGTCAAATACGCGGTAAACTCATCAATCGGGACGGACCAAGTCACAATCCCCAATAGTGCACGACCCCACGCTCGTCATCAAGCGTATGTCTCACCTCAATATAGCACTACGATGTGCAATCCGGGGTTTCAAACCCTCAGAGCATCATTTACAATCATTAGTCACCTCGAACCGGCTAAATCTCTAGCTTATGATGCTTTTGCCCCACAAATCGGCATCCACGCACTTTGAATCTATCCAAAATCAGAACGAGAACATTAAAATATGCTAAGGGAACAAAGCTCAAGCGAAAGTAATCAATAAAGGGCACAAATCCCGAAATTAGCAAAACCCGAGCCTCAGGCTCGCTTCATGAAACTCAAATATTTTCACATCAATAAATTCCTCATCTCCCCACGAGTCTATGCATATTAAGAATACCAAAATTGGAGTTCAAATGACCCCTCAAATCCTCAATTTAAGGCCTCTTATTCTTAAGCCATAATCCTCCATTTTTAGCCCTCTAATTCCCTTAATTTCAGTCTTAATTAATGAAATACTACCATAGAAATGTGTTTTAGGTCCAATATCCTTACTTCAATGAAGTTCCCTTGAAATCCCTCTTCCAAATCATCCAAAAGCTCTCAAGCCAAAGTAAAAAATGGTGGAATAACTCAAACTCGCGAAATGAAATAACTTATATGTTCTGCCTAGGCCTTTCCGCATCTGCATACTTTAACCGCATCTGCGGTACCACATATGCGGCCCAACCACCGCTTCTGCGGTCCTTCACTTAAAACCCACAATCATATCTGCGATAAGACTTCCGCATCCGCGGCTTCGAAGATGCGGCCACTTGACCGCTTCTGCGGTATCTGCACACCTGACCAGCTTCGCTTCTGCGACCAACTATCCGCCTATGCAGCCCTGCACCTGCGGTCATCAAACCGTACGTGCGAAAATACCAGAAGCAGCAATATTAGCTACTGCAACACAAATTTCAGTTTCTCCGTTAACCATCCGAACCCCGAGTAGGGACCTCAACCAAAAGCACAAACATAACCCACTACCTTATTCAAACTTGTTCCAATTATCAAGACACCTCAAACAACATCAAATCTTCCAAATCACATCGATTTCAAGCCTAAGTTTCTAAAATCTTCCAAAATATGCTTTTGATCGAAAACCCAACCAAACCATGTTCGAATGACCTCACAAATGACACACTGAAGCTATTGCAACTTCTAAAATTCCATTCCGCCCCTATATCAAAATCTCACCTATCAACCATAAAACGCCAAAATCTTAATTTCATCAATTCAAGCCTAAACCTTCCATGGACTTCCAAAATGCATTCCGATCACGCTCCTAAGTCCCAAATCACCAAACGGAGCTAACCAAATCATAAAAATTCTGATCCGAGATCATATACGAACAAGTCAAATATTGGTCAAACCTTTCCAAATTTAAAACTTCAAACTGAGAATTGTTTTTCCAAATTCATTCTGATTACCCTGAAAACCAAAACCAACGATTTACATAAGTCATAATACATCACACAGGGCAAGTCATGCCCGAGAACTGACGAGCAATGTGCAAAATCTCAAAACGACCGGTCAGGTCGTTACAGCTGGTAATTGAACTTATGTTGAGGTTGGCTTCAAGTAGTATAGGGTACAGTCTTCTATACCAATCCCCCACCTGTTCACTGAAGAGGTCTAGGAAGTGGCAGAAGTCAGAAAAAATGCCACATAACATTTCAGTTCCTTTGTCAACTGTAAGACAGATAAAAGGTTAAACTTGAAGTCAGTAATATGCATCACATCTTGTATTTTCTGATCCTTGAATATACTAGATGTCCCTGTGTTTGAAATTGACATAACATTACTAGTTGGTAGATGCATTTTTTCACCTTTTAGACTAGACTCTTTGTCCAACTTGTTTAACAAAGTAGAATTTTCTACCATGTGATTAGTAGCTCCATTATAAATTATTCACATATCATCAAATATTCTGGATAGGAAGGAAAATATACTTGTTGCTGCTGGTTGAGCAGAGCCTATTTCCTCATTCATTTTGTCAAACATCTATAGGATTTGTTGGTACTGTTCTAGAGTAAAGTAGGGTGCTGAGAAGGGTCGTATTATCAGCTGATTTTTGCCACTATCACCATGGTATCCTCCACTGTTGTTACTTGCAAAATTAGCTACGAAAAAGGGCTCTTGGCTATCAGTAGTATGCATCAGTGATCCAGTTGTTGTAGTCATAGGCGAGGTTAAAATTCTTTCTAGGTTTCTGATGAAATCCACCTCTAGCAGCCACAAGAACAGTAATATCATGGTTCTTTATAGGCACACCTATGTGTACAATTGCCCTCTGGCTTTTCCTTTCCATTATCATAGAGTAAAGCTTGTTAACCGAGGAAGTTGGTATCATCATGAGCAGTTGACTTCTAGCTTGATCATACGACTCATTTAGCCCCATAAGGAACTGTAGAAGCTTCAATCTCTCCATGAACACAAAAATTTCGATTTCTCATAGTCACACCCAGGGACTGGAGCTAGACTATCAAACTCAGCCTACTGTAGACGCAATTTTGAAAAATAGGAAGAAATTGAGAATGTACCTTGATTGATTGTAGCAATGTCCTTATGAATCTGAAAAATTCTGGAGAGATCAACTTTGTCGAACCTCTCTTTAAGATCATTCCACACAGCACTTGCATTTGAGGAGTAAACAATTCCACAGAGTAATTTCAGCGATACACAGTTCATTATCCACGATAGCATTATTGCATTAAATTTCTCCCATAGATCCAATATATTTGGACAATAATTTCCTCGCTTGCATGTACTGTCTATATACCCTAGCTTATTTCGCCCTAAAATGGCGATTCTCATTGCACGACTCCACACCGAGTAATTTTTTAGACCTCATAGTTGTAATGAAATCAAAATTGCTCATGAATTATCGTTTGAATTCAGGAACAAAGGATGATTATGACTTAGCTTCTCAGGAACTTCATTATCGATTTCCGCCATTGTGATACAGAGCTGAGCAATTAAACTCGAACTTACAAACATACAATTAAGCGGTTTAGATTTGAGCAATAGGCTCTGATACCATGTCAAATTAATCCAATGAGCGAGAATGAAATCGATAGAGTAATAGAGAGAAGAGGAGCTGAAGAAAACTTGAAGAGAAATTTATGAGATTCTCATTTCTTCTGCATGCTACAGTGAGTGGTGTACCATATATATATACAAAGACAAGCTAACTACATCTTTTTAACCGACTAAGCTAACTCCAAACATAAATAATTGACTCATTAGCTAACTAACTAACTAACTAACTATTACACATCAGCTTGTTATGCTCTCAACAAATTTTGAAGCACCCAATATTAGGACGATCACCAGAGTTTTCAGCTACAATGCTAAAAAATTCTAGCTAATTCATCAAGACTTATGGCAAAATTTTGACATTTACCATAACTACTACGTGCTTTAAAATTCATAAAATGGACTAGGGAGCAAGTATCCACCTTAAGTTAATCAAAGCAATTTTAGCCCAACGACATCCAATTTAATAATTTCAGCTTGAATTTGAAATGAACTAGTTATAGTACATCTACTGATTGTTTGTATGGATATGATACAGATCTAAAATTTTAAAATTTATTTAATAAAATTAATAAAATAAAATATTATATTAATATCAGTATGGTTCTACCATTGTTTGGTCGAAGAGGAGGTTAGAAGGATTAGAGACTGCAAAAGGGAAGTAAAAAATATAACATTTAATTTGCAGCATAAGTGCTGCCAAGTTCGAACTACTAGCAGAGTTTTTTTTTTGTTTACTTCATTTAGTATAAGTTTTAATGATTTACTTCTAGTTATATGATAAAAATAGAAGAGAAGTAAATATGAAATACTTTTGGAAAGAGGGATTTGATTTTTTTCTTGATTTTTTCTCATGTTGACGATTTTATTTAATTATTGTAAAGGAAATATTAGACAATTTGTAGAAATTAGAGGCGACGAAGCTCCTGTAAGGCTGTATATTAAGGGCTCTAGGAATTTATTTTTTTGGGAATAAATATATATTTAATCAAATAGAAGTTGATATGAACTTACAATAGCTTAATAGCTAAAAATAAAATCTAAAGAGAGGTGAACTTCAATAACAGAGAGAGAAACTCCAGCTTCTATCTAGAAAACCTCTATCACATTATCACCTAATATACCTTGCCCGCTACCTGAATGTCTACCTCAGACACTAAAATGGAGATGCCTACAATCCCCTAAAAGCCTCCAGACATTGAAAAATAAAAATATGCTCAACCCCTGGTAATCCCCATCTTACGTTCAAAGATACATTACTAAGGGGAGAGGAAGGTATTGATATTAACATTGATGCTACCTCCTCCATACTTGAAAGTGTATCAATCCCTAATGCAATATGCACTCAAATGAAAGAATTGACTACTAAAAAAAGGGTCACTTTGTCTCAAGAAGATCGAAATCGCATATATATACCATAGAAATTCTCGATAATCATTAAATTACAAGAAAAATGAATTCTCTACCAAATAGGGGGGGGGGATCCAATAACTGTGGAAAGTGAAAGAAATTTTTTCCCTAATTGACCTAGGGGCAGATTATTACATAGCAAAATTTCGGAAACAGGAAAGTATGAGATCGGCTCCTCAGTGGAGCCTGGTTAATATTTGGTCACTTCCTCTCATGCCAGAGGTGGGAGCCAAATTTTATGGCTTCTGAAGCTAAATAAACTCTCACCGCTGTATGGCTTCGCCTTCCCCACCTACCTACTGAATTCTATGATGGAATTATTCTCCAAAAAATTAGAAACTCAATAGGTAGACTAATAAAAATTGATGCATGCGCGTCAGCTATACTAAGAGGGCGTTACTCTAGATTATGTGTAGAGCTTCCGTTGGATCAACCAATTGCAAAATTTATCCTTATTGGAGACCATAAATAACAAATTGAATATGAAGGTGACAATTTCCTATGTATATCGTATGGAATATTGGGCCACACTACACCCCATTGCCCAACCCCATTAAATACAGTGCCTGACATGGGCAACAAAAGGAAGGCAGAAGTTAACCAACAAGATGTTCAACAGTCACACGCTCACAATGACAAGGAGGGCTAGCAAACAATAACATTTCAAACAACAAGAAGATCGCAGGCAAGACCAATTGAAGTCAAAGAAGCTACTAAAGAGGCAAGTATAAACGTCAAAATTTTTAATGCCTCCACAGGTAAGTACATAAATACTCAAAATCTGAAATTTATCAATAAAGATTTTTTTTTATCACTAACCAAGGTAACAAGGCCAATACATTAATGTCTAATAGCACAAAGCCTTCAAAACCATCTGGATTTCATCTGGAAAACCGTTTTTTTCATAATGAACAATGAGCACACTATTTTGCTAATACCTCTCTAAAAAATAATTCAATATTAGATAATAAAAATTGCATGCATGACAATATTGGGGATAACGACACGTCTAATTATGAGGTCCCTAGTGTCATAAGTAAATCTCCATGCATGCACGCTAATCTTTCTACTAATTCTACTACTATGGAAAATCAATTAGGCCACCTCATAAATAACCTAATTACTTCTCACAATAACAGTTTCCTTATTTCTTCCTTTATTAGAGATAACACTTCTAATATTAATCTACACCTGTCAAAAGACCCTCTGAACACAAGCCAAATGGCTGAAAGCCATAAACACGTGGCTAAGTCCATGCATGCAAAATCTATTAAAATATCTCCCATGTTAACTCACTCTAATTGCATGCACATAGATGCAATCATTTCTTACTCCCCAAACTCTTCTAATTTAAACGATAATAACGGTACTAACATGTCATTGTCAAGAGAATCGACTCAGGTATGTTAAAGCTATTTCTTCTTTCTTTTTGGCATTATCTATACGACACAAATGAAACGAGCAAGTACACAATTTTCATAAATTACTTTATATATAGAAATGCTAGAGATGCGTATATTCTTATTTTCCCATAAGTCTTATTATTCTATTGTTTGTTCATGGGCCGCAAAAAATAGATAAGTTTATAAAGTTTATTTCATGATATTAATCAAAGGCATAATGGTCTAATGACACTCCAGAAGATTTTTTTGACGTACTTATTATTCAATGCATTCATTTACATTGATCCATGACCAGATGACATTATAGACGCGTATATATATATATATGGGATATGGAAAAAGGTTGTGGTGTTATAAACACATCACCACCTGATCAGTTGGTATATGTTGATGATTTCGCCTACAGTGGCTGAGATGATATGATGGGATGCCCTCAGAGGCTTGATGATATTATGTACACCTATACCTATGCATGACATGACATTTATACGCATGTGCATGACATTATAAATGTTTCAAGATTTCCAAAGTTATTTAGACTTACAGGTGGAATTCTTTATTCCATGTTTCATCTATGTCTTTTATGTACTGATTTTTATGCCTTACATACTCAGTATATTATTCGTACTGACGCCCTATTTTCTGGGGCCTGCGTTTCATGGCTGCAGGTGTAGGTAGACAAAATGACGGTCCCCCTACTTAGGATCCTTGACCAGCGAGAGTTGGCGTGCTCCATTTGATCCGGAGCTGCTTTTGATTTTGGTACGATATGCTTATATACATCTATGGGTATGACGTGGCCCAGTCCCATCCTTGTACAATTGTATATTCTGTTATAGGTATGTAGACAATATGTATAGTTGGATAGTATGTGGCCTTGCCGGCTTCTAGTTTTAGATATATAGTTGTCTATAGCATCCTTGTCGGTTTTCCCTACGTATTCCACACGTATATGTCCATATGTCTTTTGGGCAGGTTTCCCTCACGTATGTTATTCTCATAATTCAACAGATATTATTCATATTTATATCTTAGACGCATGCTCAAGGGTGTTCCACATGTAGGACTTGGGCGCGCCCGCGGCCATCCCTCTAACACACGCCAACCATGACGAAACACGTAATAGCGAAATCGGAATAGGAAACAATTCGTATGAAATGCTTGACACAATAACGTTGCTTACTACAAAAACTTTTGTCAAGAGAATCGACTCAGGTATGTTAAGGCTATTCCTTCTTTCTTTTTGGCATGATCTATACGACACAAACGAAACGAGCAAATACACAACTTCCATAAATTACTCTATTTGTAGAAATGCTAGAGATACGTATATTCTTATTTTCCTATAAGTCTTATTATTTTATCGTTTGTCATGTTTCTTAGAAAATACGTAAGTTGATAATGTTTATTTCATGATATTAATCAAAGGCATAATGGTCTTATGACACTCCGAAAGATTTTATTGACGTATTTATCATGCAATGCATTCATTTACATTGACCCATGACCAGATGACATTATATATATATATATGGGATATGGGAAAAGGTTACGACATTATATACGCACCACCACTTGATCAGTTGATATATGTTGATGATTTTGCCCATAGTGACCGAGATGATATGATGAGATACCCTCAGAGGCTTGATGATATTATGTACACCTATACCTATGCATGACACGACATTTATACGCACGTGCGTGACATTATAAATATTTCAGAATTTACAAAGTTATTTAGACTTACAGGTGGAATTCTTTATTCTATGTTTCATCTACGTCTTTTATGTACTGATTTTTATGACTTACATAATCAATACATTATTCGTACTGACGCACTATTTTTCGGGGTCTGCGTTTCATGCCCGCAGGTGCAGGTAGACAAGCTGATGGTCCCCCTCCTTAGGATCCTTGATCAGCGAGAGTTGACGTGCTCCATTTGATCCGGAACTGGTTTTAATTTTGGTACGATATGCGTGTATACATATATGGGTATGATGTGGCCTAGTCCCTTCCTTGTACAATTGTAAATTCTGTTACAGGTCTGTAAACAGTATGTATAGTTGGATAGTATGTGGCCTTGCCGGCTTCCAATTTTGGATATATAGTTGTCTATAGCAGCCTTGTCGGCTCGCCCTACGTATTTTGCACGTATATGTATATATGTCTTTTGGGCAAGTTTCCCTCACGTATGTTATTCTTATAATTTATCAAATGTTATTCATGTTTATATCTTAGACGCATGCTCAAGGGTGTTCGACATGTAGGACTCGAGCACCGTCGTAGCCATCAGTTTGGATTGTGACATAACAATGCCAAAAATCCCACTAAACAACCGAAGAAGATATCGCCTCCTCTAAATCCTCTATCGCCATTGTCCCTTGAACATGACAAACTTTCCCCCACTTCCTCAACAACTTCAAAACCCTCATCAAAACCCTTCAATAATCTATGCTTGGCCTTCTATGCCCGAAGATCATTACCCACTATCCTGAATAGAACTAGGGTTAATGGGGATGGGCCTCATGTTCAATGCCACAATCAATAGCCAGAAAAGTGTGATCCTAATCCAAAACTCACGTTACTTAACCCAACTAGTGGCCGAAGGATTACACCTAGCCATGAGCAACAACATGTCATATGTGGGTGAATAACATTCTCCAACCCCTAGAACCATCAATGAACCCCAACCTAGTTTAGAAAATGAGAGCTCAATGGAACCTACCTCCTCACTTCAATCCCATTCCCATACTACCTCAAAACCTGGGTTTGGATATTCCCTTTCTTCCACCAAAAGTTCTGACTACAGTCAACCCAATCTTGATGCAATGAGAGATCCCACAACCTCAGTTGCAACCACAGAATCATACCAGTGCCAATGGAGGACATGAACCAAAATCCTTCAGTGGTACCAAACGTAGGCAATCCAGTAGAAGAGGAAATGATCGAACAAATAGACTTAGTAGGAGAATCAGTGGTAGAATTGTCAAACCTAAATGAGGTAACAGTCTTTCTCTTCAAGGAAACTCAAGAGAAGAGGCACATTCTAGTATGTCCTCGAAACCTCTACAACTGTGCAATAGATATTCGTCCCCCACAAGATCCAACTATGTGCAACAAGGCAATTATCCCGGTCACATCTCTAAGGAGGAACTCAACTCCTCCGAGGAGAATGATGGAAAATGGTCACCCACCAACACAAAATGTTAACATGTTGAGTGCAACAAACTTTATTATTTGGAACATTAGGGGTGAAAATAATGATGACTTTAGGAGGAATTTTAGGGAGCTTATGGGTCAACACAGGCCATGCATGGTTACACTTCTTGAAACTAAAATGCATAAATATGTCACTCTTTTGAACGAGTTTGGGTTTTCTAAGATGATCGAGATACCAGCAGAAGACCAAGCAGTTGGTATGGTTATTCTCTACAATCATGCTAAAGTGAATGTTCCTAACTTTATCCATAAAAACTATGAAATACATGCTACCATTGAGGTATGCCCCATTAGACTTACTTGGTTATTTTCTTCAATCTATGCTAGCATAAATTCTGTTGTTAGATACCAAATATGAAAAGAATATTGAAAATATTTCGGATAATTATAAAGGGCCTTGGTTAGTTGGGGGTAATTTTAACTATATGTTTAAAGCTAATGAGAAATTATAAGGTAGGTCATTAAACCGTAAAAGGGCTGCCCAACTTTGGTCTAGTTTAAATTACTGTAATTTAATTGATCTTGGTTACAAAGGTTGCAAATACACTTTGTACAACCATAGATTCTCTAATAATAGCCTTACTATGGAACGTCTTGATAAAATTTTTGGTAATGACCAATGGATACAAACCTTTACAAATGCTTCTATTACTCACCTCCCAAAAACTCACTCGGACCACAATTCTTTACTTGTTAATCCCATTCCTAAACAAATCCCCTAATACCCAAAACCATTCCGGCTAGAACCTTTTTGGTGTAGGCACCCAGATTTTAAAAATATTGTATCAAATGCTTGGTGTGTAATAATGTAATGACTCGACCGGTCGTTTTGAACTTTTGCACTTCGCTTGCTAGTTCATGGGCATGAATAGCCCCGTGTGATGTATTATGTCCTATGTAAATCATCGGTTTTAGTTTTCAGGGTAATCAGAATGAATTTTGAAGAACAGTTCTCAGTTTGAAGCTTAAAATTTGAAAGGTTTGACCAAGTTTTGACTTGTTAGTATATGATCTCGGATAGGAATTTTTATGACTTGGTTAACTCCTTTAGGTTATTTGGGACTTAGGAGCATGATCGGAATGTATTTTGGAGGTCCGTGGAAGGTTTAGGATTGAATTGGCGAAATAGGAATTTTGGCGTTTTCTGGTTGATAGGTGAGATTTTCATATAGGGGTCAGAATAGAATTCCGGAAATTGCAGTAGGTCCGTTGTGTTATTTGAGATGAGTGTGAAAAAAATCAGGTCATTCGGACGTAGTTTGATAGACTTTTTGATCGAAAGCAAAATTTGGAAGTTTTTGGAATTCTTAGGCTTGAATCCGATGTGATTTTGGTGTTTTGATGTTGTTTTGAGCATTCTGAAGGTTGGAACAAGTTTTAATGAGGTTATGGAATATGTTGGCATGTTTGGTTGAGGTCCCGAAGGCCTCGGGTGAGTTTCGGGTGGTAAACGGATCAATTTTTGGACTTTGGACTTGGCAGTTTTTGCTGGTTGTGTTGTAGACGATTTGTTCTTCGCATTCGCGATCAGGGACTCACGTTCGCGAAGGGTGTTCTTTGAAGCGTTGAATTCTTTCTTCGCGTTCACTCTTTGGGTGTCGCGTTCGCGATGTTGTGATGTTGTGTTCTTCGCGTTCGCGGTCAGGATGTCGCGTTCGCGTAGTTATGTCCCCCAGTAGGTATCGCGTTCGCGTGGCTTGTGTTGCGAACGCGTAGAGCATTTTGGGAGCCAATATTTTTCTTCATCGCGAACGCGATGGTCGTCCCACGTTCGCGAAAGAGGAGGCCTGGGCAACTTTATAAAGTACTCCATTTCGAGGATTTCAGCCATTTTGCATTTTTGGAGCTATAGAGCTCGGGAGAAGGCTATTTTGGAGGGGATTTTCAGAGAATGGATTGGGGTAAGTGTTCTTCACCCAAATTTAGTGTAATACCATGATTTTGTCTTAACTTTTATCATTTAATTTGGGAAATTGGGATGAAAACTTGAAGAAAAATTGGAGAGTTGAATTGGGAATTTGAGGGGCCATTTGAGGTTCGATTTTGATGTTCTTGGTATGTATAGACTCTGTTGATACCCAATTTTTTCCTATGTATTTTTTATACCCAAAATACTTTCAAAATAGCATATATGTGCATATATAAGCACACCCAAGAGTTTGGCATTTTTTAATGACTTTTAAACCAAGTTATTGCCTATTTTTATACCATAAAATTCAATAATTATTCCCAAAATTATAATTTTGGTGAATAACTTATTTTATCCTCACATTTATGCCAAAATATAATAAGGTGATTTTTGCATATTTTTACAAATTTATTTGACATTTTTAAAGCTAAATTGCATATAATTACAATTATAGCCTATTTTGTAATTGATAGCATTTTATAATTATAAAATTAACCCCAGTATTTTTAAATTAATATTTACATAATATTTGTTTACCAAGTACTTTTAATTTATTTTAAAATCGTTATTGCTATTTTTATAAAAGACAAAATGGGAAAAGTGGCTATTTACAATCTAGCCTCAATTGCTTTCAATTTCAGCCAATTTGGCATCCCTAATTAACCCAAATTCGAGCCCAAACTACCCAGCCCAATTGCCTTTAACCCGACCTAGCAACCGACCCAGCCCATAACCCCTTTCAATCTCGGTTGTTGATCATTTAGATCAACGACCCCCGTTGCCCCTTTCCTTTTTAATTTCAAACGACCCCTAAACCTACCCCATTCTCTCAGATACACCGCCTCTAATTCCTCTCTTCTCTTAAACGTTCTCAAAATCCTAATCGCCGCCTACCCCTCTTCGACCTGAAATCCACCAGAATCCATGGCTGCTCTTGCCATGGACGACCTATACGCACCTCCTACTGCTCCCACATGCCTGATGCCTGAAGATTCAAGCCAGTCTTCAAGGATCTTCACCCAGACCTTCGTCAATTCAAGGTTTTCAACCATCTCCGGCCGTGCTCGGGCATATCTTAGCCTCCTGAGCCTGGTTCCGACCTTATCGACTCAGATCTGATCTTGTATTTTCCAAGCCTTTCTCGTCCTTTAGGGTTCTCAGAAATCCTAGACTATTCAAGGTTCTTTTTCATTTATTCGTTTAGATCTGTGCTAGATCTATGCTATATGTGAAGTTTATAGCATTTTCCCCAAATTTCCTTTTCAAAACCCTTTGATTTTATATTAGGGTTTCTGAGTCTGTCTATTAATGCTTTGTTCGATTCATCTGCTTAGCATCTCTAGGTCTAGTTGGTATTGAAAACCCTAATTTTCGAGATTTGCTTGAGTTTCTGAGTCTACATGTTAGTGTTCGTTTGATTTACTGCTTAAGTGGTGAAAACCCTAATTTTTAGGGTTTATTTGAGATTCTGAGACTGTTGGTGTGTTTATCTGCTTATCTCCTCTAAACTCGACTGATTTCGAAAACCCTAGTTCTTTGGGGCCTATTCAAGTCCTTTGAGTTTGTTTGTGCAAATCGTCTGTTTAAAATAGCTCAATTTGATTCTTTTGCTTCAACATCTCTTTTCCTTTATGTGATTTCTTTTTGTTCCGAGTTCCTGCTATCTGTCAAACTCGACTATGGTTTTCACTCGGCTCTTTGCACGCTCTTGACCCTTTTCTCTATTACTAAGCCACTGAGACCTAACTATCATGTTTCGAATGTTTGCTCTATGCTATTGCTGTATGCTGTTTCTTTTGCCATAGCTTGGCCTCACATGTCTGCTACTTGTGCATTCATTATATACTGAGTCCCTTATGCAATTGATTTTCAAACTCGTAATTGATTTCAAAACTTTTCCTTCCGTGAGATTCTGATTTTTACTAGCCTGTCAAGGGTTAATTGATTCTCTTTCCTTGTTTGGCCTTACTGAATCTTTCTAAAAATAATTACAATCATATACATAGACTTAATTGCCTACTGTATGATTTTACTGTTTCTTTTATGGTAATAGCCATTCTGTTCACAGATTGATTTTTCTTTCCTTATTTGGATCCTGTTAGTATCAGTTTGAATAAGAATCCCTTGACTAAAGGGAAGTATTGTGTTAATTGATTTTGATTGTGATCATGCCCATATTTGTGTTAAAATTGTACTTATTACCTTACTCTCTACTCGTTTTCAAAACTATAAATACCTATACTCTTCTCTTTCAAAACAAAAATAGACACACAACATAAGTCACTACTTCTTGTCTCAAATACATCTAAAATTTCTTAAGCCTTCAAATTCTCTGAACTCACAAGTTCAAACTTCCTTCTCTGATTGTGGTTTTGGCTAAAGAATACTGCTGTTTCTTTGTTTACTTTCTCTGCAACTGGTATGTCTCTCCTTGTTTAAATTCTGCCTCTCCACTACATGTTTATTCTTCAGCCTCTCCTCTGTTTGTCTTACTGTTTCGATGCTATAATTTCTGCAAGTTTTACTTACTGTTTTCTCTGTGTTTAAATAAATTCCCACTCCCCAATTCCCTTTGTATGTTGAGTTATGGTTCAGAAAAACATGACAACATTTAACATTGTTGTTCATGTATATGGACTGGACTCCCCGAGTCCTAAACTCTTTCAATCCTCATTCCCCTTCCCCTTTATGTGTATTCTGAGCCTGAGACTTTGGTCTAGCAGTGTCCTAATCACTGTCCAGACCATAGTCTGACCTTCAACAGGTCTGTGCTCCTCTTTGTTAGCTGAACAGGCTTGGACGGGGGGGGGGGGTTGCCAACCTACTTTGTGGCTAGGCATGACCACTAGCCTGCCTTGGCACTCCCTAACCCCTCTATTGCACTTGCACTCATTCTTAGAACATTAAGTTCTGCCCCTCTCTTGTGAGCCTTCTGCTTTGGGATCCATGAGCTCCCTCTGAACTTGGACACCTGATAGTTGGCTCTTCCACACTGCACTATGATTCTTTCTAATCAATATCTTGGGTGTAAGCACTGCCTGGAGTTCTTGAAACTCCTTGGATATCTGAAACACCCTAGATAAGAGAAGGCTTTGGAAATCTGGATCTTGGAAGTGGTTCAATTTCATATTGTTAGATACTAAGTCTGAATTAGGTTCCTTGGATGCAACTGTAATTTTTGATGTATTTTTAATTTCTGTCTTACTTTTTTGGTCTGTAATAATTTGTATAAACTCTCGGATCTAGTGAAAAGGGAGGGTTTTTTACTTTTATGCACAAAGGGTAGAACCATACTTATAGGACTTTTACTGTTAACCTATGAAATTTCACAAGTAGAAACCATGCCTGTAGGATCTAACTTTCTCATTTCTGCAACTATGCATATAGATACCATGCCTATAGGGATTTGCATTCCTGCATTTATGATGACGTTAGGCAAACCGTAGGTTAATAATAAATCATCATATAGATATCATGTTTATAAGGCTATTAACGTTTTAAAAAGGTATTAAAATCAGTAACTCGTAGAGATCATGCCTATAGGAACTTCAAGCCAGAACCGTCTCACTTATCTAAAACAGTACCGATTTTTACCAAAACAAACAAATTTCTGCACGCTTTCTGAACTCTTTAAATTTTTCTCATAATCAATTCAGTGCATGTTTTCTGAAACTTACTGCTTTTTGATAAATATTTTCCAAATCATCCTAAACCTACTTTTTTATACTTCTCTGATAAACCTTTGGGTCAGTCTGCAACTAAATTCTTTGTTAAAACTCGGCAACTCTTTTTCTTAAACAATATGTTTTCTGAAACTCGTTTAAAACCATTTTCTTGTATTAAGTCTGCAATTTTTTCTGAAACCTATATTATTCTGCAACTCCTTTGCAATCATTAGTTCTACCCCACACTTAGATAAAAACGTGTTAATCAAGTGGCTCGGTCTCTGGCAACTGCATTCGAGTGAGTCTAATGCGGACTTCCTGTCTAAAAATATGTGTTGAACTAGTCCACTTACCGCTTTAATTTAATTTAAGACCAAACCAGTACTTGCAAGACATGCTAAACTATGTAGTTTATATGATTTAAGGAGGTTTACGTGAGTCTTACTTGCTTATCTTCTTTCCACTTTATTGCATTATGTGTTTTTGATTGATGCCTTAGTATTTTATCCTTTGAAACTCTCAAAAGGCCTCAAATCCCTTTCTCTTTAGGATTAGTAGTCCTAAACGCCTTCGGGACTGATAGGATTGGGACGGATACTAGCATGCAATAAGTAACAAAACTTTTCGCGCTTTAATACCTTAACAGGGTGGGAAGGGTTGAATATGGATATGATGACCGGTGCGCTAATATCACGTGTGACCCCTCTTCTGATGAGTGATTGTTGGATATTGCATTGATGTGATCCATATTATCGGTAAATCTAGGACTCCTCTCCCCTTTACTTGTTAATTTTTAGTTTTCTTTTAAAACTAACTTTTTCTAAACTCTCTACTTCTTTTATTTTTAAACTTGTTTGCAAAACTATGTGAAGCCCTTTGCCTTATTTTTCTACTTGCCTTCTTAAAGTCACAATTGTAACATGGCCGGGAACCATACTTGTGGATCCTAAGGGGTGCCTAACACCTTCCCCTCGGGATAATTTCTAGCCCTTACCCTAATCTCTGGTCTCTTCATCTCAAACTCTTCTAAAAAGTGTCCTAATGCACTATAATCATTAGGTGACGACTCTTCAGCTCTTATAAACCCAATTCTCGAAAGGGAATAGAGTTTTCCTCCCAATGTCGTATACCCGATTTCAACCCATTAGAAAAATGGGGCGTCGACAGCATGTCGACTCTGCTGGGGAATTCTTTAGGCTTTTACCATTGCATGTTGCTTGTGATTTTACTATCTCATTAATTTCTTTATTTACTGTTTTTTATTCTTTCAATACGAAACTGACTTGGCTCTTCATGTCTTTTCTTTCCTTTAACTGCTTTCCTTTACTGCTTTATTTCAATGTTGTTGTAATCACGAGCAATTATTTATCTTATGACTGTGGAAATACATGTCAATTTGTTTCATTCTTGTAAACTGCATCTTCAACATCATATTCCACTCGTGCCAAACAAATACCATATCAACGATTATAATGAGTGGTTGTGCTCTTCCGATACTATCACCCTTTAAATTTGTCAAAGGCGTATTTGCGGTAAAATCAGTCGATCAGCGGTGCAGTCGATGGTTCCGTGCCTTTCCCTCTTGAGTTGTCCGCTCAAGGGTACCTGTCTAATACCCCAATAGAAACCTTACTCTATTTAACTGTACATGCATCATGGTCAAACCTAGCCGAGTCAGTTATGTTGTCCACATAATAACTCATTAAGATAGCCTAATCCAAAAGTCCATCGGGTTTCCCCGAAACCCAAACAGACACCTACATGTTCTGTGCATTTATTTGGAGAACTAAATGCTTGCTATGCTAATTATTGGTTTAAATAGTCAAGTCTGGTGGGGTAAGGGTATAACACTCTGTTTTGCAGAAAATGAGGCACGAAGTCCCCAGATTTGGCATGGTAACCAACATTCATCCAATGCTGCTAAATTGGTGGAAAGACCTCCACTCCAGTGATCAGACGCTCGTCCGCAAATACTTAGGGAATTTGCCTTCCCTTCTAGAAATCCAGCCTGACAACAAAATCATAGAGGCTGCAACACTGTTCTGGGATAGTAACCGGTCTGTATTCCACTTCGGGGACCTTGAAATGACTCCTTTGCTCAAGGAAATAGGAGGTTTAGCTGGTATTCCTTGGGAGACTCCGGGTTTGCTTATGCTAGAGAATCGCAAGGGTAGGGGTTTCTTTAAGATGATGGGACTGAAAAAGAATCCAGACTTGACCTTTTTGAAAGACTCCTACATCCCATTCGACTATCCGTACGAGAGATACGGCCATAGCAAGTCATACCGCACCTACTCAGACGAATTCGCCCTTACCTCACTAGGGAACATTCACAGAAGGGTCTTCGTATTCATGTTTTGTTTCCTGGGGATGATAGTGTTCCCTATGAAGAAGGCTAGGATCCACATCAGACTGGCCATGGTAACCAAGACTCTAATGGAAGGAATTGGCGGGCAGCCCTTCAGTATAGTGCCCATGATCGTTCCTGAAATATACCGAGCCCTGGACAACTGTCAGCAAAAGGCCAATCATTTTGAGGGATGCCACTTATTACTTCAGCTCTGGCTTATGGAGCACCTCCAGAAAGGAGAATACCGGCAAGAGATCCTATGCAGAGACTGGGATGATCACATCGCCTTCCACCAGCCAAGGCGTATGAATTATATGCCTAACATGTTCGCTCAGCCATAGGATGCTGGAGGATGGGTAGAGTTATTTGAGAATCTGAAAGAAGAGCAGGTACAGTGGATGGTCGAGTGGTTCCCTACAGAAGAATTCATTGTTCGATCCCGAGACGCACCATTTATCATACTCATTGTCTGAGAGGAACTTATCCCTATGTTTCCCTCCGGGCCATGATGCAGGCTGGAAGAAAGCAAATCATACCAAAGGTCAACAAAATGAGTCACTTCAGGGCTAACTTCCAGGACGATGATAGCCCTCACAAGTACCAAGCTCGGCACATGTGGCATTACAAGCTCGTTTTGGGGAAAGAATCTGTTGAGCCAGACAGGTATCACACCGGTTGTGTGCCGCACTATTCGGGTTGGTTGGAAGATAATCACAATGGTATGGGTCAGCCCGAGTTCATCCGAGGTCACAAGGTCATCGACGAGAAAGCTGAAGTATGGGTTAAGTAAAATAAATTGCGCAAGAGGATTCGAGAGTGTGAAAGTGAGCATCGGGAAATACAAGAAGCCTATCAGAAGATGATCGAGGAATGGAAGGATATGGCTATCAGCGCCAACAAGCAACTAGGGTATTTGGAGCGGGGTCTAGTGGAGCTAGAAGGAAAGTTCATCAAGATGATTGAAGACTGTCAAAACGCTGAAGGGAATGCAGGCGGACATTTGGCCCAAGCTTATCTACTGCTAGGACTGCACGAGCTGGTGAAGCTGTTCGAGGGAGACAAAGATGCCGAATCTGGGGAAGGTCCTTCTGGGACCAAGTAGTTAGGAGTCTTTCATTTTGTTGTAATAAGGCCAATGACTACTAGTGACATTTTACTTTCTGTTATTTAGTGTCGTTTTGGATTCGTCTTATTTTTATCAATAAAATGAGGCATTTAGCATTATAAGTTATCCAAAATAATTTTTCGCTAGGCCTATCTCGGGCACAACGAGGCACCCAAATCAGGACGTGATATATATCCTTGCACAATGTGTTTAAATACTGCAACAGTTTTCCTCATAATCCGCACTAACTTGTTACCTTTTGTTTTTCTTTTATTATTCCCCTCCCCAAAGGTTAGTTCGTGCATTTTGGCACCATCATCATACAGTACGAGATCCAAGGGCCCTCCACCTCCTCCTTCTTCGAGTCCTATCAGGAACAAAAACAAAAGTAGAATGGAAGATTCAAGCACCAGAAAGGAAAGAACTGAGATTCCTCAGGGTACCCCGGTTGCTAAGGAAACTGCTGGCCAACTTGAGCAGAAATTATTGAAGTTCCGAGAAGAACTGGATCAAGTTTAGAACTTGGCAAATTTATCATTCTCTCTCACCGCTCCTGATGTCAACTTTCCAAATGCTTAAAATCCCGCACCTCCACAGAACACCCCACAACCACATATGCAACCCACTCATGCTCAACACTGCAACACATGCCACACTCCAAACAACACTCCACTACTCATTCCTGAACCACTGAACACCACAAACGACCACCTCCACAACACTCCCATCTACGTAGATACCATACCCCACTACACTCAACCAATCTCAAGTGTACCTGAGTTTGATGACAAGGACTCTCTTATTAGAAACTTGGCAGCAGAACTCAAGAAGTTGACCAGCCGAGTCTAGGGCATGGAAAGAAACAAAGGTATAGAGGGGCTGAATTATGAGGACCTCTGCATTCAGCCAGATGTTGAACTTCCAGAGGGGTACAAACCTCCCAAGTTTGAAATGTTCGATGGCACGGAAGATCCCAGAGTGCATTTGAGGACATATTGTGATAAGATGGTCGGAGTCGGAAGGGATGAGAAAATCCGTATGAAACTCTTCATGAGAAGCTTGAAAGGGGATGCTTTATCTTGGCACATCAGTCAGGACCCCAAGAAATGGACAAGATAGGTAGGTATGGCATCAGATTTCATGGATAGGTTCCGATTCAATACAGAGAATGCACCGAATGTATTCTACATCCAGAATTTAAAGAAGAAGCCTACGTAGACATTCTGCGAGTATGCTACTCGTTGGAGATCAGAGGCTGCTAAGGCCAGGCCGGCCTTAGAAGAGGAACAAATGAAAAGATTCTTCATTAGGGCTCAGGATCCACAATATTACGAGAGGTTGATGCTGATCGAGGGTCAGAAATTCTCCAATATCATCAAGTTGGGAGAAAGAATTGAGGAAGGCATTAAGAATGGTATGGTTACTAATCTTGAAGCATTGCAGGCCACCAACAAGGCTTTACAGTCTAGTGGCATGTCCAAGAAGAAGGATGTGAGTGTCGTGATGGTCACATAGGGAGCCAAATCACCACTAAAATACCACACTTACCCGTCACCTCCACTTACATATCAGCCTACCCGAATTACCAAGCACTCGCACCCTCTTACCAAAATCCACCACCCGTTTACCAATCATCTCCACCTCCCACCTATCAACCCACTTTACCCAGATACTCTCAACCTGCACCTGTTTACCAAGCTTATAATGCCCAACCCTCTCACTACCAATCACCTCCCACTCGCCAGAATTTCCCTAGACCAAGACCAAATTTTGACTGCAGACCTCCCAGACAATACACAACCATCGCTGAGCCAATTGACCAGCTATATGAGAGACTTAAAGCTGTTGGTTACGTCTCCCCTATCCCTGCCATAACTCCAGAAAATCCTTCCCAGTGGGTCAACCCTAATAAGACCTGGGCGTACCACTCCAGCATGAAGGGACATACCATTGACGAGTGCCGCTCGTTGAAGGACAAGATTCAAACTCTGATCGACAATAAGGTTATCGTAGCAAAGGAGCTTGCTCCTAATGTCCGCAACAACCCTCTGCCTGGCCACAAAGGTGGAGACATTCACATGATCGAGATCGAAGATAACTGGGACCCCAAGGGGTCGATAAGATTGATTGTTGAGGGTGATGAGCCAAAGAAACCGGCGGTCACGCTTAACACAATTGTTGTGAAGAATCAGCCCTCCAAGGGCGATGAAGTAAATATGTCTATACCTCTCGAATTTGAAGCACCTTCTTCTGCAAAGGCGCCCGGACCAATTGAGGTTGAGTTTGGAGTCCCGAAGGCACCTGCACCTTTCGAAGTTGCTGTGTTACCACCAAGGGTACCTATTCCTGTAGCAATGTCTGACATAATACCGTTCCACTCAAATGCCATACTATGGGATTACACAGCTGAAGCGAGGAGGAAAGGGAAGACCAAGATGGGAGAAGCAATTGCTGCGCAGGGTATGACCAGAACAGGCAGGGTTTACACTCCAGAGCACCTAGCTGAGTCCAGTAAGCAGGCCTCTGGACGGATTATTGAAACTGGGCCCGATGATCTTTGGAGGAAAATACAAGCTAAGGAGTACTCGGTCGTTGAGCAGTTGAACAAAACACCAGCGCAGATCTCCATCCTAGCTCTTCTGCAGAGCTCTGACGCGCACAAAAATACCTTGATGAATATATTGAGCGAAGCTTATGTGCCCAGCAACATAACTGGAGGCGAAATGGCAAATATGGTAGGGCAGGTACTGGAAAGCCACAAGATCACCTTCCATGAAGATGAGCTGCCGTCGGAAGGACTGAGTCACAAAAAGGCCCTGTACATCATCGTGCAATGCGAGGATTACTTCATCACTAGAGTCCTGATCGACGGAGGATCCAGCCTCAACATCTGTCCGCTGATCACTCTCAGAACATTGGGAAAGAGCCTGCACGAGATCAAAGATGGAGCCATCAATGTCAAAGCCTTCGATGGGTCTCAAAGGTCTACTATTGGAGAGATTAGTCTATTCCTGCAAATGGGACCAATTTGGTTCGATGTTGACTTTCAAGTGATAGATGTCCCAACATCCTACAACTTGTTGTTGGGACGACCATGGATCCACGCCGCTGGAGCTGTAGCATCGACCCTGCATCAGGCAGTGAAGTTCGAATGGAATCACCAAGAGGTGATTATTCATGGTGATGGTAGCAACCCCATATATAGTCGCCAGACCATCCCGATGATTGTAGGCAGAAGGAGAATAGGCGGAGAAACATACCACCACATTGAAAGGGTCAACGCTGTAGACAAGGATAAATGGTGGGATAACAAGATTGAAAGTATCTTGCAGTGATGTGGGTATGAACCGGGAAAAGGGACTCGGCAAAAACCTCCAAGGAATCACCAAATCCATCAAGCTGAAGAAACATGGTACTATATTCGGTTTGGGGTATGAATACACTTGGAAGGAGTTCGATGACTGGTCACCACCATGGCGCGGCCCCTACTATCCACTTGAGCATCCGATACCTCGCCTGGAGCAGACTTTCCAGCCGGCAGACATTATATATGGATCAGAGGAAGATGAAACATTAGCAGCTATGAAGAATCTGTTCCTGGGGGATGATGATATGGACTGCTGTGTTATTTTCGAGGAGGAAGGGGAGGAAGGCCCTTCTATACAAGCTGTAAACCGAGGAGAGCGCCTCAGCAATTGGTCAATCAAACCACTAGAGCCCGGAAAGCTTCGGGGTAGCAAGGCTAAACAAAAGCACCATGCATCACATTTTTACTTTTTACTAGCTGATTTTATTTCCGCATTGTCTTTAATTTTGAAAAGAGCTCCGATGTTCAAAACAATTAGGAATTCAATCAATGCATTTCAGTTTATTATATATCTCTCTCTTATTATTTTCCCCATCATTTACTTTATTTACACAACATTACTATTACTTACCTTGACGATAAACCAACGATTGTGACTTGCAACGAGACAACGCAACAAACGGATATAGATTCAAAAGAGGATGATATACCAGAAGAGGTCGTCAGAGAAGTCGAGAATTTTGAGAATAGACCTAAATATAACTTGGATGAAACTGAAGTCATTAATTTGGGAGATACAGAGAATGTCAAAGAAACGCGCATCAATGTTCAACTGTCACTATCATAGAAGAAAGAGTACACGGAATTCCTAAAGGAATATGAAGACATATTTGCCTGGTCGTATGATGATATGACTGGTCTCAGTACATCCATTGTAGCTCACAAACTGCCAACAGATCCAACATGTCCGCCGGTAAAACAGAAGCTCAGGAAATTCAAACCCGATATGAGTTTGAAAATCAAAGAAGAGGTTACCAAGCAAGAGAAAACCAAGGTTCTCAGGGTAGTAGAGTATCCGATATGGTTAGACAACATCGTGCCAGTACCAAAGAAGGATTTAGAGTCTGTGTCAACTACCAGGATCTTAACCGGGCCAGTCCTAAAGACGACTTCCCCTTACCTAACATACACATTCTTATCGACAATTGCGCCAAGCATGAGTTGTATTCTTTTGTTGATTGTTTCGCTGGATATCATCAGATATGGATGGATGAGGAAGATGTAGAGAAAACGGCTTTCATCACGCCGTGGGGAATGTACTGTTACAAAATGATGCCATTCGGTTTGAAGAATGTTGGTGCCACCTATATGAGAGCCATGTCTACCATCTTCCATGACATGATACACAAGGAGATCGAGGTATATGTAGATGACATCATCATCAAATCGAAGAAAGCCATGGATCACATAGAAGACCTAAGAAAGTTCTTCAACAGACTGAGGAGGTACAATCTGAAACTGAATCCCGCCAAGTGTGCATTCGGGGTTCCTGCTGGAAAATTATTAGGTTTCATCGTGAGTCGTCGAGGAATAGAATTGGATCCATCAAAGGTCAAAGTTATCCAAGAATTGCCGCCGCCAAAAAACAAAAAGGACGTGATGAGTTTCCTGGGGAGACTCAACTATATCAGCCGGTTCAAAGCTCAGTCCACGGTCATTTGGGAACCTATCTTCAAAATGTTGAAAAAGGACGCTGCTACCAAGTGGACTGATGATTATCAGAAAGCTTTTGACAAAATTAAGGAATACCTGTCAACGCCACCGGTCTTGGTTCCGCCTGAGCCAGGAAGGCCCCTATTGCTTTACCTTGCAGTATTGGATGGAGCATTCGGTTGTGTTCTGGGACAACACGTTGAAATAGGGAGAAAGGAGCAAGATATCTACTATCTCAGTAAGAAGTTCACACCGTACGAGGCCCGATATTCTCTTTTAGAGTGCACTTGTTGTGCTCTGACTTGGGTCGCGCAGAAGTTGAGGCATTACTTTTGTGCTTACACTACTTATCGCATATCAAGGATGGACCCGCTGAAGTATATCTTCCAGAAATCCATGCCCACCGGCAAGCTCGCCAAGTGGAAAATCCTGCTAAGTGAATTTGACATTGTTTACGTGAACCAAAAAGCAATCAAAGGGCAAGCTTTAGCGGATCATCTCGCCGAGAATCCCGTGGACGGAGAATACGAGCCCCTAAAAATGTATTTTCCCGATGAAGAGGTATCTTTCATAGGAGAATATATTGCAGAATCCTATGATGGTTGGAGGTTGTTTTTCGACGGAGCTGCAAATTTCAAAGGAGTTGGCATAGGAGCAGTCCTAGTATCAGAAACTGGCCAGCACTACCTGGTATCTTCCAAGCTCAGGTTCCCTTGCACCAATAATATGGTCGAATATGAAGCCTGCATCTTGGGGCTCAAAATGGCCATTGACATAACATTCAGGAGTTGCTAGTGATCGGGGATTCAGACTTGCTCATACATCAGGTTCGAGAAGAGTGGGCAACCAAGAACTCTAAGATACTTCCCTACTTGCATCACATACAGGAGTTGAGGAAAATGTTCACAAAGACGGAATTTCAGCACGTCCCCAGAGTCCAGAACGAGTTTGCTGATGCATTAGCTACTTTATCGTCCATGATCCAGCATCCAGATACAAATTTCATTGATCCCATCCCAGTAAAGATTCATGATCAGCCAGCTTATTGTGCTCATGTCGAGGAGGAAGCAGATGGAAAACCATGGTTCCATGACATCAAGGAGTACTTGACAACATGGGAATATCCAGAACTTGCCGATGCTACTCAGAAGCGCACACTTGGTATGTTATCCAACAACTTCTTTCACAGTGGAGGAATCCTGTATAGGAGGACTCCCAATTTGGGTTTACTAAGTTGTGTCGAAGCAAAAGAAGTATCCAGACTATTGGACGAAGTGCATGCAGGGACCTGCGGGCCGCACATGAATGGCTTTGTATTAGCAAAGAAGATACTCTGAGCATGGTATTTTTGGATGACTATGGAAACAGACTGTATCCAGTATGTTCGGAAATGCCATCGCTGTCAGATACATGCAGATATGATAAAGGTGCCTCCGAACGAGCTTACTGCAACAAGCTCACCATGGTCGTTCGCCGTTTGGGGAATGGATGTTATCGGACCTATCGAGCCTGCCGCGTCAAACGGGCACATGTTCATCTTAGTAGCAATTGATTGTTTCACCAAATGGGTCGAATCAGCATCATACAAGGCGGGCACTAAGAAGGTTATGGCAGATTTCATCCGCGACCACATTGTTTGTTGGTTCGGAATTCCAGAATCAATCATCACCGATAATGGTTCCAATCTCAACAGCGATTTGATAAAAGCAATGTGTGAAACATTCAAGATCAAACATAAGAACTCCACAACCTACAGGCCTCAGATGAATGGAGCTGTGGAGGCAGCCAACAAGAATATAAAGAAAATTCTAAGGAAGATGATCGAAAGGCACAAACAATGGAATGATAAATTATCATTCGCCTTATTGGGATACCGCATCACAGTCCGCACATCGACCGGAGCAACTCCCTACATGCTAGTTTATGGTACAGAGGTGGTCATCCCCGCCGAAGTCGAAATTCCCTCCTTAAGGATCATACAAGAAGCAGAGTTAGATGATGCAGAATGGGTAAAGGGTCTCTACAAGCAGTTAGCCCTTATAGATGGGAAAAGGACGAATGCAGTTTGCCACGGTCAGTTGTATCAGAACAGAATGTCCAAAGCTTTCAACAAAAGAGTCAAGCCGAGGAAGTTTACACCAAGGCAGCTTGTGTTGAAGAAAATATTCCCACATCAAGATGAAGCCAAGGGGAAGTTCTCTCCCAATTGGCAGGGTCCGTACATGGTTCACCGGGTTCTAACTGGAGGAGCCCTTATTCTTGCAGAGATGGATGGAGAAGTCTGGCCGAAGCCAACCAATTCAGATGCAGTGAAACGATATTATGTGTAACCACTTATGATTCCATTTATGATGTAACTTGAACTACGCCTGACCTGATTCCCATTTAAGAGGGGATACGTAGGCATCCCTATGGGTTTGGTCACAATTTAATAAAATTTCATTTTCCCCGCTATTGGAACTGGGGCAGAATTTTGAGGAGGACCCTCAAAATTCCGAAGTTGATTTTAGTCCATGCATCGCCGAAAGCGCCAGCCTAGTAAACTGGGGCAGAATTTTGAGGAGGACCCTCAAAATTCCGAAGATGATTTTCTTAGCCATTCAGCACAGCCGTCAAAAATATCCGCTCAGCAAACCGGGGCAGAATTTTGAGGAGGACCCTCAAAATTTCGAAACAGAAAGAGGTTGCAATGTCTTGAACCCCGTCGTAGTCATTGATTCATCAAAAGAAAACTATTTTCTATTATATACTTACGTTGTATTTACTAAAGCATGCATAACTATTATCCGAATTGCTGTTGTTTAGCGATGCTACCCCAATGATACATAACGTCAAGAGCCAGGGGAAGACGAACTAACCTTTCCCCCCTTTTTAGAACTCACGATTTTTCTTTGGATGCAGGCACTCGACTTGCAGTATCGAAGTATATTTATGTACGCATACTTTCCCAAGAATATAACTTCTCAGAATCATCACTTGCCCGCAATTGCTATCCGTACACAATCTCCCCAGCAATCATATTGTCGTAATTAACTATCAGCTAAGAAATCTTCTATTATTCGCTCTTTACATTCTTGCATTGCATAAGACTACTTTTTTCCTTTCGAGACTAAGCTCTGTCTCCATCTACATTTTGCATAAGGCTACTTATCTACCTTTCGAGACTAAGCACTATCTCCATCTGCATGTTTCTGCATAAGGCTACTTATTTGCCTTTCGAGACTAAGCATTGTCTCCATCTGCATTTTTCTGCATAAGGTTACTTTTCTGACTTCCGAGGTTAAGCTCTACCTTCATCATCATCTGCATAAGGCTACTTATCTGCCTTTCGAGCCTAAGCACTGTTTCTATCTGCATTTTTCTGCATAAGGATACTCATCTGCCTTCCGAGGTTAAGCTCTACCTCCATCATCATCTGCATAAGGCTACTTATCTGCCTTCCGAGACTAAGCTCTGTCTCTATCTGCATTATTTGCAAAAGGCTACTTATCTGCCTTTCGAGACTAAGCCCTGTCTCCATCTGCATAAGGCTACTCTATCTGCCTTCCGAAACTAAGCATTGTCTCCATCCTGCATGGATGAAATATCGCCTCTTTACTTTTCTCGCACTGCTACAACATCGCCACCTTCATTTAAATTCTGTACTGGCTGAAAAATCACCATTTCTTGCATAGGCTAAAAGATCACCACCTTTTGCATTTCATGGGCTGAAAGATCGCCAACCAATTCAAAGGCATTATAGTTCGGAGGCACCATCTACATGGCCTGAGAACATCATTTCATGGCCTGTGAATTTTTATTTACGCTCTTCATAGCCCGGGACGTCATGGTCCAAGGACGTCATCCTAACCGTCGAAAGACAACATTCATGATCCGATGAGAACTTGCATCACGTTTAAGTTTATGCACGATATACGCTCGTATTGCTTACTTGCAGGTACACTGGTTGGCAACGACCGTCTCAGCAGGAGCGATCCCGCTCCGGTTCCCGCAGCCTATCGATTTTCAGAAACCTCTCTCACTTTAAACATCGCGTCCGTCGTTTCGAATCTCCATCGGCATATTTCATCAATGGTTCCTGAACTACATATGGCCTGATTCCTGTAAGACCAGGGATATGTAGGCAGCTCAGAAACCAGAGCTCGGTCAAAATTCTTTTCAAATCGCCATTTCCGGTCAAAATTGGCCATCTTGTCTTTACCCGACAACTCTTTCATCCTCCTCGGGTAAAAAGGGGCAGCTGTTGATACCCAATTTTTCCCTATGTATTTTTTGTACCCAAAATACTTTCAAAATAGCATATATGTGCATATATAAGCACACCCAAGAGTTTGACATTTTTTAATGATTTTTAAACCAAGTTATTGCCTATTTTTATACCATAAAATCCGATAATTATTCCCAAAATTATCATTTTGGTGAATAACATATTTTATCCTCACATTTATGCAAAATATAATTAAGGTGTTTTTTGCATATTTTTACAAATTCATTTGACATTTTTAAAGCTAAATTGCATATAATTGCAATTATAGCATATTTTGTAATTGATAGCATTTTATAATTATAAAAGTAACCCTATAATTTTTAAATTAATATTTATATAATATTTGTTTACCCAGCACTTTTAATTTGTTTTAAAATCGTTATTGCTATTTTTATAAAAGACAAAATGAGAAAAGTGGCTATTTACAATCTAGCCTGAATTGCTTTCAATTTCAGCCAATTTGGCATCCCTAATTAACCCAAATTCGAGCCCAAACTATCCACCCCAATTGCCTTTAACCCCACCCAGCCCATAACCCCTTTCAATCTCGGCCGTTGATCATTTAGATCAACGACCCCCGCTGATCATTTCCTTTTTAATTTCAAACGACCCCTAAACCTACCCCATTCTCTCAGTTACGCTGCCTCTAATTCCTCTCTTCTCTCAAATACTCTCAAAACCCTAATTTCCGCCTACCCCTCTTCGACCTCAAATCCACCAGAATCCATGGCTGCTCTAGCCATGGACGACCTATGCGCATGTCCTACTGCTCTCACATGCCAGATGCCTGAAGATTCGAGGCCAGTCTTCGAGGATCTTCACCCAGACCTTCGTCGATTCAAGGTTTTCAGCCATCTCCGGCCGTGCTCCGGCATATCTTAGCCTCCTGAGCCTGGTTCTGACCTTATCGACTCAGATCTGATCTTGTATTTTCCAAGCCTTTCTCGTCCTTTAGGGTTCTCAGAAACCCTAGCCTATTCAAGGTTCTTTTTCGTTTAATCATTTAGATCTGTGCTAGATCTATGCTATATGTGACGTTTAAAGCATTTTCCCCAAATTTCATTTTCAAAACCTTTTGATTTTAAATTAGGGTTTCTGAGTTTGTCAGTTAATGCTTTGTTCGATTCATCTACTTAGCATCTCTAGGTCTAGTTGGTATTGAAAACCCTAATTTTCGAGATTTGCTTGAGTTTCTGAGTCTACATGTTAGTGTTCGTTTGATTTACTACTTAAGTGGTGAAAACCCTAATTTTTAGGGTTTATTTGAGATTCTGAGACTATTGGTGTGTTTATCTGCTTATCTCCTCTAAACTCAACTGATTTCGAAAACCCTAGTTCTTTGGGGCCTATTCAAGTCCTTTGAGTTTGTTTGTGCAAATCGTCTATTTAAAATTGCTCAATTTGATTCTTTTGCTTCAGCATCTCTTTTCCTTTATGTGATTTCTTTTTGTTCCGAGTTCTTGCTACCTGTCAAACTCGACTATGGTTTTTACTCGTCTCTTTGCACGCTCCTGACCCTTTTCTCTATTACTAAACCACTTAGACCTAACTAGAATGTTTGGAATGTTTGCTCTATGCTATTGCTGTATGCTGTTTCTTTTGCCATAGCTTGGCCTCACAAGTCTGCTACTTGTGCATTCATTATATACTGAGTCCCTTCTGCGATTGATTTTCAAATGCGTAGTTGATTTCAAAACTTTTCCTTCTGTGAGATTCTGATTTTTACTAGCCTGTCAAGGGTTAATTGATTCTCATTCCTTGTTTAGCCTTACTGAATCTTTCCAAAAATAATTTCAATCATGTACTTAGACTTAATTGCCTACTGTATGATTTTACTGTTTCTTTTATGGTAATAGTCATTCTGTTCACAGATTGATTTTTCTTTCCTTATTTGGATCCTGTTAGTATCTGTTTGAATAAGAATCCCCTTATTAAAGGGAAGTCTTGTGTTAATTGACTCTGATTGTGATCGTGCCCATATTTATGTTTAAATTCTGCCTCTCCACTACATGTTTATTCTTCAGCCTCTCCTCTGTTTGTCTTACTGTTTCGATGCTATAATTTCTGCAAGTTTTACTTACTGTTTTTCTCTGTGTTTACATAAATTCCCACTCCCCAATTCCCTTTGTATATTGAGTTATGGTTAAGAAAAACATGACAATATTTAACATTGTTGTTCATGTATATGAACTGGACTCCTTGAGTCCTAAACTCTTTCAATCCCTATTCCCCTTCCCCTTTATGTGTATTTTGAGCCTGAGACTTTGGTCTAGCAGCGTCCTAATCACTGTCCAGAAGATAGTCTGATCTTCAACAGGTCTATGCTCCTCTTTGTTGGCTGAACAGGCTTGGTTAGGGGTGTGCCAGCCTACTTTGTGCCTAGGCATGACCACCAGCCTGCCTTGGCACTCCCTAACCCCTCTATTGCACTTGCACTCATTCTTAGAACATTAAGTTCTGCCCCTCTCTTGTGAGCCTTGCTTTGGGATCTATGAGCTCCCTCTGAACTTGGACACCTGAGAGTTGGCTCTTCCACACTGCACTATGACTCTTTCTAATCAATATCTTGGGTGTAAGCATTGCCTGGAGTTCTTGAAACTCCTTGGATATCTGAAACACCCTAGATAAGAGAAGACTTTGGAAATTTGGATCTCGGAAGTGGTTCAATCTCATATTGTTATATACTAAGTCTGAATTAGGTTCCTTGGATGCAGCTGTAATTTCTGATGTATTTTTAATTTCTGTCTTACTTTTTTGGTCTGTAATAATTTGTATAAACTCGAGGATCTAGTGAAAAGGGAGGGGTTTTTGCTTTTATGCACAAAGGGTAGAAACCATGCCTATAGGACTTTTACTGTTAACCTATGCAATTTCACAAGTAGAAACCATGCCTGTAGGATTTAACTTTCTGATTTCTACAACTATGCATATAGATACCATGCTTATAGGGATTTGCATTCCTGCATTTATGATGTCGTTAGACAAACCATAGGTTAATAATAAACCAGCATATAGATATCATGTTTATAAGGCTGTTAACGTTTGAAAAAGGTATTAAATCAGTAACTCGTAGAGATCATGCCTATAGGAACTTCAAGCCAGAACTGTCTCACTCGTCAAAAACAATACTGATTTTTACCAAGACAAACAAATTTCTGCACGCTTTCTGAACTCTTTAAACTTTTCTTATAATCAATTCAGTGCATGTTTTCTGAAACTTACTGCTTTCTGATAAACATTTTCCAAATCAGCCTAAACCTACTTTTTTTATACTTCTCTGATAAACCTTTGGGTTAGTCTGCAACTAAATTCTTTGTTAAAACTCGGCAGCTCTTTTTCTTAAACAATATGTTTTCTAAAACTTGTTTAAAACCATTTTCTTGTGTTAAGTCTGCAATCTTTTCTGAAACCTATCTTATTCTGCAACTCCTTTACAATCAATAGTTCTGCCCCACACTTAGATAAAAACGTGTTAATCAGGTGGCTCGATCTCTGGCAACTGCATTCGAGTGGGCCTAATGTGGACTTCCTGTCTAAAAATATGTGTTGAACCAGTCCTCTTACCGCTTTAATTTAATTTAAGACCAAACTAGTACTTGCAAGACATGCTAAACTATGTGGTTTATCTGATTTAAGGAGGTTTACGTGAGCCTTACTTGCTTATCTGCTTTCCCCTTTATTGCATTATGTGTTTTTGATTGTCGCCTTAGTATTTTATCCTTTGAAACTCTCAAAAGGCCCCAAATCCCTTTCCCTTTAGGATTAGTAGTCCTAAACGCCTTCGGAACTGATAGGATTGGGACGGGTACTAGCATGCAATAAGTAACGAAACTTTCCGCGCTTTAATATCTTAACGGGGTGGGAAGGGTAGAATATGGATATGATGACCGGTGCGCTAATATCACGTGCGACCCTTCTTCTGAGGAGTGATTGCTGGATATTGCATTGATGTGATCCATATTATCGGTAAACCTAGGACCCCTCTCCCCTTTACTTGTTAATTTTTAGTTTTCTTTTAAAACTAACTTTTTCTAAACTCTCTACTACTCTTAAACTTGTTTGCAAAACTATGTGAAGCCCTTTGCCTTATTTTTCTACTTGCCTTCTTAAAGTCACAATTGTAGCATGGTCGTGAACCACACTTGTGGATCCTGAGAGGTGCCTAACACCTTCCCCTCGGGATAATTTCTAGCCCTTACCCTAATCTCTGGTCTCTTCATCTCAAACTCTTCTGAAAGGTGTCCTAATGCACTATAATCATTAGGTGGCGACTCTTCAACTCTTATAAACCCAATTCTCGAAAGACAATGTCGTATACCCAATTTCGACCCATTAGAAAAAGGGGGTGTCGACAGACTCATGGTAGAATGAGATTCTATTGATGTGATTTTTATCAGATTCCGAGACATGGGCCCGGGAGTCGGGTTTGGCCAATTTCGAGATTTTTGAGTTAATTCAATTATTTTCTCTTGGGCCTTGTTCCTTTAGCGTGTATTAATGATATGAAACTGATTTTGGTTAGATTCAAAGCAATTGGAGACTGATTCGATAGGCAAAGGCATCGCATGCTAGAGTTTGGACCAGATAGAGGTAAGTAATGATTGTAAATGCCGTCCTGAGGGTTTGAAACCCCGGATTTCACATCGTTGTGCTATTTTGAGGTGACACACACGCTAGATGATGAGCGTGGGGTCGTGCACCATTGGGTATTGTGACTTATGTCCGTCCCGTATGACTGTTTAACTGCGTAGTTGAATGAAAATTATTTGTTATCATCATGTTTTGGGCTAAATTCTATGTTTGGGCCTCGTGCCAACTGTTTTGGACCCTTATGGGAATTTTACTACTTTTCCTAACTGTTTTGACTTAATAATTGTACTCAGTCATGCTGCATTCTTTGAAATTTCCTAACTCAGCCTTATTTACTACATCTTGGTACTATAAATGATATTTGAGCTGAATGCCCCATTTTACTGATAGTTCGAGTGACTTGTGAGGTTGATGGCTGAGAGAGGCCGAAGGCCTAATTGTGAGATTGATGGCTGAGATAGATCGAGGGTCTGAGTGTGAGGTTAATGACTGAGAGAGGCTGAGAGCTTGGTTGTGAGGATTATATATTTGTGGATCGGGCTGCACGTCGCAGCAATATATATATATATATGGGGATCGGGCTGCACGCCGCAACGATATAGCGTTTGGGCTGTAGGAGCCCCTCCGGAGCCTGCACACCCTAGTGAGCTCAGTCAACTATATATATGGATCGGGCTGCACGCCGCAGCGATATATGGATCGGGTTGCACGCCGCAGTGGTTATTATATGGTACCTATTGAGCGTGGGTGCTGAGTGTGAGCGTTGATTGGTAAGAGTTGAGTCATGAGTGACTGAGAGGCTAGCTCAATGGGCTATATATACATGTATACGAGTGATGATTTGCCTGACGGGCCTGATTATTAACTTTCTTGTTTTACTCCTCCTTAAAGTGAGTTCCTATTGAAAATGTTGATTTAATTACTGCTTTCACTCATATTTAGACTGAGCCTCTATTGAAAATGTTAAACAAATATTTTTAAACAACTTTCCTTTAAACTGAAGGTTTTACAAGGTATTCGGAATTTAGTTACTGATTTGGCTTTGTTACTTTCACTGAGATTTTTATGTTACAAAATGGTTATGAATTTCTGTTTGCCCGAGGGGCTCTATACAAATTAAGTTTTGGCCGAGGGGCCGATTATGGTTTTCATCACTTTCACTATATATTTCATTAAACCTCTATTGAAAATGTTAGAACGATATTTTTCTAAAGCATTTTACTGAAGTTGGAAATTTAACGAAATGATTTGATGTGTATCTTATTTTAGAAATATGCGGTATCCACTATGGTGCCATGATATGGTTTACGTGATTTCTTACTGCTCAGACTTTATTTACTTTTATTACTTATTGAGTTGGAGTACTCACATTACTCTCTGCACCTTGTGTGCAGATTCAAGTATTTTTGAACCCGGTAGCGGGTGTTGATCGCTCAGAGACAGAGTCATCGGAGTTTAGCAAGGTAGTTGTCGGGCGTTCGCAACACAGCTTTTCTCCCTCTTATTTTTATTAGACTGTATTTAGTACATTTTCAGACTTTTTATTGCATTTAGATTTTAGTAGATGCTCATGACTAGTGACACCCCGATGGCGGGCTTATGTAATTATTCCACACTATTCTTTTAATTTTACATCACGATATTATTGATTAATAAATGGTATAAAAATAACTTTTATGGAATAATGGTATATTCGGGAGTTGTATCGGCTGTCCTAGTTTCATGATAGGCGCCATCACGACCGAGTCGGTTTTTGGGTAGTGACAAGTTGACATCAAAGCCTAGGTTACGTAGGTCTCACGAGTCATGAGCAGGTTTAGTAGAGTCTCGCGGATCGGTACGGAGACGTCTGTACTTATCCTCGGGAGGCTGCAGAACCTTTAGGAAAAACTTCACATTCTTGAATTCTTGTCGTGCGTCCTTGATTCAGCTTGAAATGTAACTCTTGAAATTCCTTCCACGCGTTCATATGTGCGCATGAGCGCTCAGTATTAGATATGCATCAATGGCTTGTGATTCCCTGATTGAGGGGCGAGATGTGATCTCTGTGTGTTGATGTTGGGCTAGTCTGGAGGACATGAGGCCGAGTTTTGCCTATAGCTTGAGCACCGAGGCATTGGTTGTGAGAGAACGTGCTTTTGGATTTGTATGTCTGATAGTGTCCCTATTATTGGGAGTGATGACTGGATAACTATGTGATGAGTATGATATGACTACGAGATGTGCGTATATGATTTGAACGAGACAACAAAGGTCTGCTTGGGGGTAGTAAGAACTATCCGGTGCTTGATTTCCATCGTGATTTGATGTATAGCCCGAGTTGTAGTTGGGTTGAAGGACCTTTTCATGTTGCCTAGTTGGGAAGTGAAATAAATTTCACGTTGTGATATGATTTCAGACTCAGGAAGATTAAGTAACTGCATAATGTTTATGCCATTAGAGGGGTATGAAGAGATGCTAGTTAGAGGCGAAGCAGGTGGGTTATCTCCTGCGAATTGTTCTAAAGTGTGCGTGATCCTTATGCCGTTTATTGGAAGATCTCTGTTACCAGTGAAAGATATGTGTTACAATTTGAATTTGGGTTGCTTAAGAGAGTGGGCTTGACTGTTATGAGGGTAAATGGGAGATTTGCAGAAGATTTAAAGTACTATATGGTCTGTGTTTCACGAGCTTATGAAGGATTGAGTTTAATCTCACTATGGTATTATGGCAATAATAGAGTATATGCGTTAGGAGTTATTATGTGTTTTGATTTATGGCTTTTAGCCAAGTGGGGGAGTCTGCTATTGATTAATTGATTGCACGGTTATGTGCTATGTTGATTCCAGTTTGAGGCGTATGTGCGAACCAGTTATGACTTACGAAGGTTGAGGCCGAGGATGACTCGAGTGAAGGAAATTTCAATAAAGGTTATGTTATGCTTTATGGGTGTATGAGAATCATGGAATGACTTGACTTGTTATTGGCAAGGATGTACGGTGCATAGAGCAGGAAGTGGTGTACTAGCAAGGAAACATATAAATTTGAGGGTAATTCGGAAGGAACTCGGAGAATTTGGACAGTTTGGTAGTAGGCTGGATCGGCAGGGTAATAGATATAATCGGTTCTTGGGTGCTTATGATGCACTGGATTTCTACAGGTGTTTCATAGCAATGCTCTTAGGTTTTGATGGCCTGCATAGCTGGGTTGAGTTAGAGGAATTTAGTTTTGACGGTGCAACTAGACTTCAGAGAGTTCTTGATGGTTTCAACCACGGTTAGAGATGTATATTTTCTACTGGCATGAGGAGCATGAGATTTATAATGATTTTCTCCTAGATGAGATCAAATGGAAAAGTTCTTGGCTGGTTGAGTACGTAGTTGCTTGTAGCTCGGAGTGGATTGTGAAGTTATCATATTTATCATTGGATAGTATGGTGTATGCGGTATGTTGTGTGGGGTTGAGATTTGCATGTGTAAGGTCACAGTTCAGTCTTGAAAGGAAGGTCATAAATTCTTAGGCAGCATGGATAGCTTCAGACGACTAGATGAACGAGATCACTGATTGGTGTGGCTTGATAAGGGTATACATTTCAGAAAGGGCAATGTGTATGAGTTATGGATGCTTTATTGGTATTGAGGCACTAACTTGTCTGATTGACTGCTGATATTCAAGGTTTGCTTGGTGGCACAAAAGAATTTTTGAAGTACCCCTCGTGGGATGATCGAATAGTAGGGATGCGTTAGATATTCGGGTGGTGGAGTTAGGATCAGATATGGTGATTCGTGTGCTTTACGGATTTGGAGACTGGGGGTTCCCGTAAACAGGTTATTTGGCGGTTGTGGACTGTAAAGATGTGGGTAAGCTAGTCAGATGATAGCTTGTGCTATGTTTCAGTCATTGTGAACCTTCGGAGGGTTATTTATCTGCTATGGGTGACCAGAGTTGATGTGTGATTCATTGGTAGGCCCAATATGGATGCGTTTTCACCAGGTCAGGATTGTTGACTCCAAACTGTTATTGTTGAGAGATGTGCCATTCGATTGTTGTTGATCTTATCCGTGTTCTAGAGTGATCTATAAGTTACTCTTCTATGTTACGAGGGGTTGTGATTTGTTGGTTATATGCGCATATGGTGTGATTCCATTTGAGCTTTATAGCAGAATTCAAGCGAGACGGGTAATTAGGCATTGCATGAGTTGTCGCGCATTGGGTATGTTCTTTCAGACTGACATGGCATTGCGTCATTTGCTTCTCCATGGTTATGATGATTCACTTTTGGGTGCTAGGCATCAAAGTGTGCTTGGTTGATGATTTTGAGCATGGTGATTTGAGGTGTCTCATGGGAGCCAGTGTTTGGATAGGGTCGCGCATTGCAGCGAAGTTATGTCGAGCTATGATCCTTCGGAGTTGGATTCGTGTGTTATGTTCCTGCCACGTGTGATGAGTTCTCAGCATTTTATTGTGGTGGTACTGTCGAGATTGCGGTACAACTCTCTCATTTGAGTCATTCTCATGATTTGAGTATGTTCGGGTTGTTGCTTATTGGTGTGCGGATTGCACGAGTTGTGGTTTTAGATGGTATTGATGTGTCATGTCACCAGTGTAGTTGTGTTGAATTAGATGAGATCATTGGGGATCTATAATGAATACAAACGGATTCGGTTTCAGCGTGTTGGAAGGATATTATCGATGTTCTGCTCAGAAGTTTGCTATGGTCTTTGCCAAAGGAGAAGGGCTTCACAGATGGTTGATCTGAGGAATGGTTATGGCTTTTTACGTATTTCATTTATCAGTTACAGTATACAAAAGTGTTGGAATGAGGCTTTATTTGATAAAAGGCTTATTATCGAAATTCAGATGTTTTGAGCAACTGCTATGATTAGAAGTTATCGCTACAAGTGCTTGAGTTATGTGGTATGTCATGTAATTGCACCCAAGGTTGCAGGAATGGGTTATTATAGCTGGTTCGGGCTTATTCAAAGCATAGATGTGAGATTCTAATCTTGTAGATGGTTTCAGAAGTGGAAATGTGGTTCTAAGGTTTATGGGCTAGGTTGGATTGTGAAATTTCAGTTACATTGTGTTATCGGACCTATATGAGATAGGGTCACGTGGGATCACCCCCGGGTATATGCATGCAAGGTTACACAACGACTTGTTGGTTTTCGAAACAACTGTGGGCACGATCGAGGACGAACGTATGTTTAAGTGGGGGAGGATGTAATGACCCGATTGGTTGTTTTGAGCTTTTGCACTTCGCTCGCCAGTTCTTGGGCATGACTAGCCCCGTGTGATGTATTATTACCTATGTAAATTATCGGTTTTGGTTTTCAGGGTAATCAGAATGAATTTTGAAGAACAGTTCTTAGTTTGAAGCTTAAAATTTGAAAGGTTTGACCAAGTTTTGATTTGTTAGTATATAATCTCGGATTGGAATTTTTATGACTTGGTTAGATACGTTAGGTGATTTGAGACTTAGGAGCATGATAGGAATGTATTTTGGAGGTCCGTGGAAGGTTTAGGCTTGAATTGGCCAAATTGGATTTTTGACGTTTTCCGGTTGATAGGCAAAATTTTGATATCGGGGTCGGAATGGAATTCCGGAAGTTGAAGTAGGTCCGTTGTGTCATTTGGGATGTGTGTGCAAAATTTCAGGTCATTCAGACGTGGTTTGATAGACTTTTTGATCGAACACAGAATTTGGAAGTTTTTGGAATTCTTAGGCTTGAATCCGATGTGATTTTGGTGTTTTGATGTTGTTTTGGGCGTTCCGAAGGTTGGAACAAGTTTGAATGAGGTTATGGGATATGTTGACATGTTTGGTTGAGGTCCCGAGGGCCTCGGGTAAGTTTCGGATGGTAAACGAATCAATTTTTGGACTTTGGGCTTGACAATTTTTGCTGGTTTTGTTGCAGACGATTTGTTCTTCACGTTCACGAAGGGTGTTCTCTGAGACGGTGTTCTGTCTTCGCATTCGCTCTTTGAGTGTCGCGTTCGCGATGTTGTGATGTTGTGTTCTTCGAGTTTGCGGTCAGGATGTCGCGTTCGCGTAGTTATGTCCCCAGTAGGTATCGTGTTCGCGTGGCTTGTGTCGCGAACACGTAGAGCATTTTGGGAGCCGATATTTTTCTTCATCGCGGACACGATGGTCGTCCCGCGTTCGCGAAAGAGGAGGCCTGGGAAGCTTTATAAAGTTCTCTATTTCGAGGATTTCGGCCATTTTTGTATTTTTGGAGCTATGAAGCACGGGAAAAGACGATTTTGGAGGGGATTTTTAGAGAATGGATTGGGGTAAATGTTCTTCACCCAAATTTGGTTTAATATTATGATTTTGTCTTAACTTTTATCATTTAATTTGGGAAATTGGGATGAAAATTTGAAGAAAAATTGGAGAGTTGAATTAGGGATTTGAGGGGCCATTTGAGGTCTGATTTTGATGTTCTTGGTATGTATAGACTCGTGGGAGGATGACAATTCTATTGATGTGATTTTTATCAGATTTTGAGACATGGGCCCGGGGGTCTTGTTTGGCTAATTTCGGGATTTTTGAGTTAATTCAATTATTTTCGCTTGGGTCTTGTTCCTTTAGCATATATTAATGATATGGAACTGATTTTGGTTAGATTCGGAGCAATTGGAGACTAATTCAAGAGGCAAAGGCATCGCGGACTAGAATTTGGACCGGATAGAGGTAACAAATGATTGTAAATGCCGTCCTGAGGGTTTGAAACCTCGGATTTTACATCGTTGTGCTATTTTGTGGTGACGCACACGCTAGATGGCGAGCGTGGGCTCGTGCACCGTTGGGGATTATGACTTATATCCATCCCGTATGACTGTTTAACTGCGTATTTGAATGAAAATTGTTTGTTATCATCATGTTTTGGACTAAATGTTATGTTTGGGTCTCGTGCCAACTGTTTTGGGCCCTTATGGGACTTTTACTACTTTTTCTCACTGTTTTGACTTAATAATTTTACTCAGTCATGCTGCATTCTTTGAAATTTCCTAACTCATCCTTATTTACTACATCTTGGTACTATAAATGATATTTGAACTGAATGCCCCATTTTACTGATAGTTCGAGTGACTTGTGAGGTTGGTGGCGGAGAGAGGCCGAAGGCCTAATTATGAGATTGATGACTGAGATAGACCGAGGGTCTGAGTGTGAGGTTAATGACTAAGAGAGGTTGAGGACCTGGTTGTGAGGATTATATATTTGTGGATCGGGCTGCACGCCGCAGCAATATATACAAAAAGTGTATAAAATTTATATAATTTTCGTATATAACATACAAAATGTATGTGTATATATATATGTATGTATATGGATCGGGCTGCACGCCGCAGTGATATATGGATTGGGCACCGTAGCGATATGTTGGATCGGGCTGCACGCCACAGCGATATAGCGCTTGGGCTATAGGAGCCTCTCCGGAGTCTGCACACCCTCAGTGAGCGCAGTCGACTATATATATGGATCGGACTGCAAGCCGCAACGATATATGGATCGGGATGCATGCTGCAGCGGTTATTATAGGGTACTTATTGAGCGTGAGTGCTGAGTGTGAGCGCTGATTGGTAAGGGTTGAGCCGTGAGTGACTGAGAGGCTTGCCCGAGGGGCTATATATACATCTATACGAGTGATGTTTTGCCTGAGGGGCCTAATTATGAACTTACTGGTTTCACTCCTCCTTAAAGTGAGTTCCTATTGAAAATGTTGATTTAATTACTACTTTCACTCATCTTTAGACTGAGCCTCTATCAAAATGTTAAAAAAATATTTTTAAACAAATTTCTTTTAAACTGAAGTTTTTAAAAGGTATTCGGAATTTAGTCACTGATTTGGCTTTGTTACTTCCACTGAGATTTTTAAGTTACGAAATGATTATGAATTTCTGTTTGCTCGAGGGGTTGTATACGAATTATGTTTTAGCCGAGGGGCCGATTATGGTTTTTATCACTTTCACTATATATTTCATTATACCTCTATTGAAAAGGTTTGAAAGATATTTTTCTAAATAATTTTACCGAAGTTGGAAATTTAACGAAATGATTTGATGTATATCATGTTTTGGAAATATGCGGTATCCACTGTGGTTCCATGATGTGGTTTACGTGATTTCATACTACTCAGACTTTATTTATTTTTATTACTTACTGAGTTGGAGTACTCACATTACTCCCTGCACCTTGTGCGCCGATTCAGGTATTTCTGAACCTGGTAGTGGGTGTTGATCGCTCAGAGGCAGAGTCATCGGAGTTTAGCAAGGTAGCTGCCCGATGTTCGCAGCACAGCTTTTCTCCCTCTTATTTTCATTAGACTGTATTTAGTACATTTTCAGACATTTCGTTTTATTCAGATTTTAGTAGATGCTCATGACTAGTGACACTCTAATGTCGGGCTTGTGTAATTATTCCGCACTATTCTTTTAATTTTACATCCCGAGATTATTGATTAATAAATGGTATAAAATAACTTTTATTGAATAATGATAGATTTGGGAGTTGTATCGGCTGGCCTAGTTTCACGATAGACGCCATCACGACCGGGGTCAGTTTTTGGCTCGTGACAAATAATTCCTTCACTATGGCTACATCCATTTTAGAGATAAAATTATTAACTGGAAAAATACTGTTTGTGGTGACATTTTAAAAAATAAGAGACGCATTCTAACAAGACTCAATGGCATCCAAAAATCTATTTCTTACCATACTAGTACCTTCATACAAAATTTAGAAGCTTCCCTAAAAAATAACTTTAATATCATTCTAAAAATATAGGAAGACTGCTAGAAACTCCGATCTAGAATCTATTGGTTAAATGAAAGCGATGCTAATACAAAACTTTATCAAATTATGACTACAAATAGGAAGAGAAAAAATAAAATTATTTTCTTTAAGGATGATAATAACAACTAGATGGATGACCCACATGCCATCATGAATCATACTTTAATTACTTTAGGAATATTTTTACAACTTCTCATGTCAATAGCAATTGGAACAACATTAAAAGTTATCCTAAAAGTTTTAATAATATTAATCTCTCCTCCCTTGATAATCCTATCACTGAATCTAAAATTAGTAAAGCTTGTTTTTCTTTTAAACCTTACAAAGTCGGGCCCGGATGGCCTTCACCTTTCTTTTTTCAAAAATATTGGAACACAATAGGGAATTCAGTGATTAGCTTATGCCAAGGTATTTTCAATAATGGTAGTATTCCAGATGGTATAAACGACACTCTTCTCTGCCTAATTCCAAAGATTCCCAGTGCTAACAACTTAAATTTTTTAGGCGTATTGGATTATGTAACACAATCAACAAGATCATTACTAAAATTATCAGTAATCGCTTAAAACCTTTCCTAAACTCTTTAATCAACCCCTGTCAATCTAGTTTCTTGAAAAATAGAAAGGTTTGTGATAATGTCATCATTATCCAAGAGCTTATCCTCAAAATGAATAAATATCGTGGTAGAAAGCACAACATGATTCTAAAAATAGATCCCGAAAAGGCTTTTGACCGACTTGAATGGTCCTTTTGTCTATAGAGCCCTCACATTATTTGGATTCACTCCAAATATTATTAAGCTTATAATGAATTGTGTTTTATCCAGTAGAAAAGTTGTCCTTGTCAATGACTCTTGAACATATTAGTTTACTCCCTGTAGAGCCATTAAGCAAGGTGATCCTATGTCACCATATCTATTCATTCTTTGTATGGAAATATTTTCTACTCTTATTAACCAAAAATTAGATAATAGATGTTGGCATCCAGTTACCATAGGTAAAAACAATCACCAACTATACCATCATTTTTTTGCAAATGATCTTACCCTAAGGGCACAAATTAACAAAAATCCTGCCACTACTATAAAGCAATGCCTGGATCTATTTTGCAGCATGTCAGATCAAAGCATTGTTGATACCCAAATTTACCCTCACATTTTATAAAAATCATGTATACTTTCAAAAGTATTTTTTATATATTCATAATTTTTAAAGTTTTAAAATTGATTTTCTTGCACTTAAATTATTCAAATATTTATTAATTACCCTTTTAAATTACTCTATAATGAATTAATCATTAAAATTCATTATTTACATTTACATATATGTTTTATAATATTTTATTTTATTTCATATATTTATCTTTGCATTTTTGAGCTATTTACATAATTTTACAATAATATCCTATATTCTATGCATAATTATATTTATTACATTATTCATTCTAAAATAATATTTCTATATTTTTTATAATACTAAGTTATTATTTTCAATTATTTTATTACATAAGTAATATTTTTATTAATTATTAATTATTTTTTTATAAATTTTTCTAGTAAACTTCATATATTTAATTTATAGCCCCAACATAGGGCTAATTTCGGTCAAATATTTAACCTAAATCATTAGCCCAACACGTCCAACCCAAACCAAACGACCCTCTCTAAATAACCCAGTCGCAACCCGTTTAAACGACCCGCCCTGCTCCCCTTCTGATTTTGGCCGTGATCTCAAATGATCAACTGTCCACAATAGCCCTTCCCCTTTCCTTATATCTCCCTAACCCAAACCCTAAAGAAATTTCCACCTAACAGTCGTCCTTGAATCCTCTCTATTCTCTTCTTCTATGAGAAACCCTAGCTGCCATTTCCCTTAATACTCTCTGATTTCGACCTTAATATGGAATTCCTCCATGATTTTCTTTCCATATATGCTCTGTCTCTTTGTTACTTACACGATTATGGCATTACCTAGTGCTTTCCTATTTTTGGCAAGTACTACGCCCTGAATCATGTGCAATCGTCTTCAATCTTCAAGATCTATACGGTATTTCGTCTGTATACATGCATAGCAATGTGATATGGGGCCGATTCACCAAGATCTTTGGTCGATTTTTGATTTCTGTCGAACTACGATTTTTTCGGGTTTTCTCCTTATCTGATTCGAAATTGATTTTGCATGATATTCTTTCATTTATTATGTTTGATTGATTGTTTTTCTTGTTTGTTAGTTTGAATTTTACTACTATATAAACCACTCACTTGATTCCCTTTAGACAAGCCTAAAATCAATGTATTCTTACTCTCACTAGTCCTATACAATTATGAAATTCGAGCTCTTGGCTGGCTGAAAGCCAAGGCCACCAGAATTCAATTATTCGACCTCTCTCGGTGCGAGCACTGCCCGGGGTTCACCTGAAGCCCTTGGGAACTCTAATGCACTGAGAATTTTGGAGTTTCTACTAATCTCTTTGTGTTACTGATAAGCAAGCTGTTGGCTCTTAGTCTTTATGTAATGACCCGACCAGTCGTTTTAAGAATTTACGCCCTGATCCCCTATTAACTATTTTTCCCGTGTTTTTTCTGCTATTTTTATTCGCCGAGATATTTGGTTTTGAGTTTCGGAGTGTTTTGGGACACTTAGTCCCTAAATGAGAGCCTAAGGTTTGGAAATTTGATCGTAGTTGGAACAGTATAAAGACAGACTCGGAATGAAATTACGTTGGTTCCGTTAGCTCCGTTGGGTAATTTCGGGCTTAGGGGCGTGTTCAGATTGTGTTTTGGAGGTCCGTAGCTAATTTAGGTTTGAAATGCCGAAAGTTGAGTTTTTGGAAGTTTCCGGTTCGATAGTTATATTTTGATCTAAGGGTCGGAATGGGATTCCAGAAGTTGTAGTAGCTCCGTAATGTTGAATGTGACGTTTGTGCAAAATTTCAGGTCATTCGGACGAGGTTTGATAGACTTTTTGATCGAAAGCGTAAATGGAGAGTTTTGGAGTTCTTAGGCTTGAATCCACGGTTAATTCGATGTTTGATGTTGTTTTAGGTGTTTTAAGGATTAGTATAAGTTTGGATAGTGGTATATGACTTGTTTGTGCTTTTGGTTGAGGTCTCGGGGGGTCTCGGGATGATTTTGGGTGGTTAACGGGAAGTTGAAAAGTTGAAGTTTGCAGCTGAAGTGTTTGGGCTGCTATCATAACCGCATCTGCAGTTGAGAGGTCACAGATGCAACTCCCGCAGATGCGGAGTCAAGCCACAGAAGCGACCAAGAGGAAACAAGGCTGAAAGCGCAGATGCAGAAGTTTAGCAGCACCTACGAGTCCGCAGATGCGGTGACGGGGGGCACAAGTGCAGAAAAGGAGAACTTATGGGAAACCACATAAGCGGTAGTTTTTGCATATAAGCGGTCTGCATGTACGTAAATTTGGACCACAGATGCGGTATCGCTGGATAGAACATATAAAGAGTTACCTTCGCGAATTTGAGTTATTCTTTCACTATTTTCATCCGGAAATTGAGCTTTTGGGGAGGTTTTTGAGAGGGAATTCAAGGGATCTTCGAGGAGGTAAGATTCTTGGAACCTAAACTCGTTATTATGGTGATTTTTATCATTCTAAGCATAAAAATTTAAGGAAAATCAGTGGTAAATTGAGGGTTAGGGCTCTATTATTTGGAGGGTTTTGAGTGACGATTTGAAGGGCCATTTGAGGTCCGATTTTGGTACTTTTGGTATGAATGAGCTCGTGAGAGTGTGAGGATTCTGAAAATATAAATTTTACCCGATTCCGAGACGTGGGTCCGAGGGGCATTTTGGTTATTTTATCTAATTTCGCGTATTAGCTTAGAATTTATTGTAGAATCAGTTACTTAAAGTGTTATTTACATTATTCAAATGAACTGAATAGATTTGGGCTATTTGGAGTCGAGTACTCATGGCAAAAACATGGTTTCAGGTTGACTTTGAGCCGGTACGAGGTAAGTGGCTTGCCTAACCTTGTGCGGGGAACATTCCCCTTAGGATTGGGTATTATTGATAGTTGAAATGCCTTGTACGTGAGGTGATGAGTGCGTACTTGTGTTAATTGTTGAAAATTTGATTTTTATTAAGTAATTACTAGTATGTTTCTTTTCCTGTTTATACTACTTGCAATTTAAGCATGTTGTTAGCTTAGGAAAGCATGTCTAATTGACTTAATTGTCTTACTTGCTCAAACTGCCTTATTTGGATTACATGCAGCATGCTAGGTTAGAAATACCTGTTTTACCTTGGTATGGAACTTGAATTGAACTATGTACTCTTCTTATTTTTGTTGTGTTTTACTTTGGGACTACGGGACAGTATCCCGGGAGATCCTCCTGTATGTTTACTTTGGGACTACGGAACGATATTCCGGGATACCCCCCTGCACAGTTACATTGGAACTACGGGACCGCACCCAGTAGATTCTCCCTGTACTGAGTATTTACATTTGGGACTACGGATCGGTATTCCGGGAGATCCCCTCGCATTATGAGTTGGACTACGGGACAGTATACCGGGAGATCCACTGGATATTTATATTTGGGACTACAAGACGGTATCCTAGGAGATCCCCGATTGTTATTTTTGTGATGAGCTGTATTCTTTCTGTGTTTACTTTGCCTCTGTAGTAGTTTTTGTTGTCCTTTATATCCTGTGTTACTTTTACTGTTGTACTTATTTATATTGTTTTTTCCTACACTATGAACCTTATATTTTATTTAGCCTCAGTAGGGCCCTGACCTTCCTCGTCACTACCCGACCGAGGCTAGACTTGGCACTTACTGAGTACCGCTGTGGTGTACTCGTGCCTTTTCTGCGCATGTTTTTCATGTGCAGATCCAGGTACTTCCACTAAGACTTATCACACTTGAGACGAGGCGCTTGTAGAGACTACGAGGTATATCTACCGCGTCCGCAAACCGAAGAGCCCCTATCTACTCTCCCTTTTGTATTAGCCCTTCTGTACTTTCGTTTCTTTGTTAGATATTCTGGAGTTAGATGCTTGTAGACATTCAAAGGCTTGTGATGAGATTCCAGATTTTGGGAAATGTTACTAGTTTCGAGAGTTGTTATTGTGTATGCTGAGAGGCATTTTAAATACTGTTTTATTTCACTATTCCGGTTTTTAATTATTTCTTCCGCAATGGTTATTTATACTCTGCATTTTAGGCTTTCCTAGTCGTAGAGACTAGGTACCGTCACGATGGTTAACGGAGGGCGAACCGGGGTCGTAACACTCTACCTTATAAGTTTGTTAATTCTGCTAACTGGTGAGTAATGAGACCCTTGCGATTGTCACACCTCTTTTTTTACACCCCGAGAGGTATATAAGGGAGTTTTTCCAATTTAAGTGACATTATTCGAAATAGGATTATTTATTCGTTTTCAGAGTCGCCACTTGGAATAAATTATGGTGTCCCAAGTCACCAGTTTATGTTAAATCCCAAATCGAGGAAGTTTTATTTTTAGAGAGTCTGCGAACCAGAAATTCTAGATAAGGAATTCTGTTAACCCGGGAGAAGGTGTTAGGCATTCCCGGATTCCGTGGTTCTAGCACGGTCGCTTAGCAATTTATACTTGGCTTAATTGTTTAACTACTCATTTTTAGGACCTATGTGTAATTATCTTTTACCACTTTTAAAAACACTTGAATTATTCGCGATTAAAGGATCGAATTACGCGCACGTATACTCTTTTCCTTAGGCGCGTTAAAAATCATGTCACGTGAATGTGTCCACGATTAATACCGCTTTATTTATTTATTAAGAAAATTTGTTTGAAGTTGCGCGAACGCATACCTCAAGTCTTTTAAGAATTTAATTTACAATTATGTTACACGAACATATACATAATTGCAATACTAATCTAAATCGGACCTAAAGTAAGCTACGATTATTTAAGGTTATTTTAATACTAAGTTAATGTTCATGTGAGGGCCATAGATTATGAATTTTATATGGCACCCCTCGAAGCAGAAACTTGAAGAACTTTTGAAGCTAAAAGAAAACAGCGTTGTCCATATTCAAAGGATTGTGAAGTTCTTTGCAGACTTTTGGAGCTTCCAAGCCTCTACATGTATAGATGATATGATAGCCCATGTAGATACTAACTTGAACCTATAGTAATTTTATAAAGAAAGTAACAGTAACTTGAACCTACAACATTCGCAAATGGGTTAGCCTTTTGGTCAATTAACCCAAATCAACATCTGTATGCCATCTCAAGAGTTTGCACGCTAGGCTAACATACCAATTGACAATAGTATTTTTTATGACCCCGTATGCGCCTACAGTGATTTCAAAGCAACTTTTTGTGGACTTTAAAAGTAATTTATACTACTGGAGCAAGTCCACATTACTAGAACAAAGTGAACAATAAAGTGAATAATCTCACTTAAACATCAGCTACACAAGTTTCAAAATAAAGTGAACAATTGCTCAGATTTCAACAGAAGCCTTTTTAGGCTTTTTTTTTTTTTATAAAAAAAATAGCAACCTATAGACTACTCTTGTAACTACATGTAGTTTTTTTTTAATCTTGACAAGAACGATTAATAAACAAAATATGACTCTTAAATAAAAAAAAGACTTGATTAAAAAAAAACCCGGTAACATTCGTTGTTGATGAAATGGAAATCAAATACTCTTCTGGACTATTTTGCCATTTTTTTAAAGCATTTTTACAAGTTAATGTCCCAGAGTATTATTTTAACAACTAATACAATCCGAATCTGCAAAAAAAATATCAGGACCACACTGCTTTTGGCCTGGAATACACTTGCAAAAATCATTCTCCAAAATGACTAATCCACATGTAGAGAGCAAAGATACAGAAGCAACACACCCTTCATGACTAAATAAATGAAAGCAATTGTATCATTTTAGGCCTTTCTGACTAAATCGATGAAATTTCTTTAAAAAAAATACAATTGTTCTCAATAGAATACTCAGTTTCTAGAAGGAAGTGTTTCAAATTAACGAGTGAAGTTCATCTCCATTTAGAAAAATTAACAAAGAAAGAGCCACATATCTTTCCACTTGTGTTGCTACTTATAATATGAATCAAACAATAAAATCGTACATCATATGACGAACAATATCAGACTTTATTTATTTGCATAGGTGAATACAGAGAATACGTGCAACTTACTTGGTGTTAAAAGGAAGTCACTATCCACCAAATAGAAATCGAAACGGAGAGAACAGATAGAATCCGTCACAGTAGACAAGAGCAATAGCAACCAAATAAAAGCTGAGAAATATAGGAATCTAGCCCAGCCAACGCAAATTCAGCAGTCAAAATCAACAGGAATCCAACGGCAAACCCGCAGCTCATATATATATATACCCTCGAAACTTCTCGAATCTTCTGCTCAAATATCCGAAAATCTTCAGATTTTTTGAACGATTTGGGGACCAATGGAGGGCATGGATTGATTTACATCTATCCACGGCCCCAATTAGTCCAGCAATCGTCCTTTTGTACGAAAAATCCGCGGTTTCGAGGGAATAATGGTACTCCTTTCTGACAAATCCGTTGGAAATAGAGGTGATGTGGAGAGGGGGGACAAACGAGTGAGCTCGGGCGAGTCAATGGTGAGTTTGAGAGTTGGGGAAGATGATGAACAGTAGAAAGGGGGCGCCACATCTGTTTGGTCTCTGGGGTTAGGGAATTTGGGGGCAAAAATTATAAGAGGGGTTTTATATTAAGGGAAACGGGCGGGTCATTTGGTGGGTCAAAACCCGGTTGGGCTGGGGCGGATAAGAGGGTGTTTGGGCCTAGAGAGTTAATATTTAATGGGAAGAAATTGGGCCGAAAATGGGGTGTTAAAGTGGCCCAAAACCAAATGAAAACTCTTGTCTTCAATTAATTTCTTTTATTCCTTTCTTTTCTCTTTTTTTTAATTATATCCTAAAATTAAAAAGAATCCTAAATTATCAAAAAAAATGTAAAATCAAGCTAATTAAATAATTATAAAATTATAAAAGCTATTTAATCCTAAATGAAAAGAGAAAAATCAATAACTTAAAAACAAAGGAAAAAATGTTGAAATTGGCCATTTTTCTGATTTTCATTTTTAATAAAACGAATAATTAATTAATTAATCCTAAAAATATAAAAATAAATCCTAAATGCAATGCATGATATTTTTTTGTATTTTTTATAATTTAAATAAAATTTAAGCATGCACAAAATGTAAACAATTAAGAAAAATCTAAGAAAAAATCCTAAAAATGGCAAATAAATAAGAAAAAATCTATTTTCTTAGATTTTGTAGGAGTATTTCATGTATGGCAAAAATCACGTGCTCACAGCGATTTTATTCTCTTTTGCTTGTATCCATGTCATTCAGGCCTTTGTGAACCAATATGATATTGCTTGCCTCTGTTCGTATTCATGTTTGTCTTAGCCTTATCCTATACCACTATATTTTTCTAGTATCTGAACCTACTTGAATTTTGAGCTTCGATGCATGCCTGTTATATGTGCGCAATTTTGAATAATTTCTGATTATTTTCAGCCTACTCCGCTATTCTAATTACTAGTTGCTCTTCAAAATCGTTTTCTCATGCCTTGCCTTGGATTCTTGCATTCTTAAGGAGGTTATCTCCTGCCATGCTTGAGAGAATTTCTTTCTAATGAATCCTCATGTATGATCTACTGTTCTCCTACTTACATGAGCCTTATGTGCCCATTACTATCTCAATATTTTAGCCAAACATGTTGCTAATTTTGTATTTGGTTAATCCTGCATTCTTCAGTGTTTCCTTGGCTTCTAGTTAAACCCAATATGCTTGGTTTTTAGCATTATGCATAAATTGATTGGCTTAAGTTCTGAAGTATGTCTATCCTTTAACCTTAAGATTGATATATCTTCCTACTATGATGTCTTTGGACTTAGAAAGTTTTGTGATTAGGATTCTTATCGACTGTTATAAACCTTTCCTACTTGTTTGTTTACTTTGTATTCTCTGACTATGACTTTATTAGACCTTCATGCCGTAAATTCTTAATTTTGAGCCTTTTTTAGGTTAATTCATGCTTTACAATAATCTTGTTGTTCATAAAACTAAGAATGTATTCTTACCATGTTGACCTAAGTGATATGCCTCCTCAACTCTGCTAATGTTGCACATACTATACTCTTTCGCTTTTTTTGAATTAATATTGTCATTCTTTATGCTAAACTAATCTATTAAGGTCATTCTCTGTTGATCCTTCAGCTTTCATAATTAGATCCCCTGCTTGAAATTGTCTTAAGTTGCTTTTGACCATGTTAGTATTTGAAACTTCTTTGGAAATAGTCTGCTATCCTATGATGATCAATCATGTCCCCTAAACGTAGAAAATGTAAACATGAACCTGCATATGTGTGTCCTGCCAGCATGCCTATGCATCTTGGTGGTAATTAGCTTTACAATCCTAAGAAATAAGTGTGTGCACTTCCTGCTCTGTTTAGTTAGTTCAACATATAGTTTGTTGCTTGTGTGATCATGTGTGAGTCATTCGTTTGGTTTTGGTGTCTGGTTCTATGTGATTTTGGGCTTGATTGTTGGATTCAGACTTACTAGGCTGATCTTATGAGCTGGAACTTGAGTCTACTGGAGCTGTCGAAGGCCTAGAGAAACACTGGTTATTTGTACTAGACCTATCATTGGGCCTATAATTCTCTTCTTCTGTAGTTGTCATATTTGATTTGTATTATTCCACTCAGACTGTAATAACTTATAATAACGAATGATGGCAAAAATTAATAAAAAGGGGGTTAGGGTATTCTAATACTTGCATGAAAGGTTAGAAAACATGCATATAGGGTCTATGTGTTCTATTTTCTATTACGTCCAGCATGCCTTATTTGTTTTTTTGTTTAGTGTGTGTTGCACACTAATAGGAATCTTGCCTACCGAGAAAGTTGTGATTTCATTGTTGTTGCTGCTGTTTCTGCTTGCTGAGCTCCTTATTACACCAAAATAGAAAATAAAAAGCTAAGCTAGCTAAGCCTATCAACTACGAGTTACAAGATTCCTATCTATAAATCTCTTGAAGCTTGATCTTGAGTCTTGGCTAGCTCTTGTTGCGGACTCCGATCTGAATCTTGATGCTCCCAAGTTGTAGGTGTCGTTTCTTTCTGCAGCATTGAGTCAAAACATGATTGGCGGAGTTTGTGACTTCAATCAGATTTTGAGCAATTCGCACCTTTGTTCGCTTCAACATTTGAGCTCATTTCTTTTTGTTCTTTTCTTCTTTTCTTTATTCTGGATTGAGACTCATTCCGTAGGCTATCTCGAACCTCTGTGCCTCGACGTCAACATGCGTAAGATACCAAAACAAACGAACGAACGAAATCTTCTGCCCCAATTTTCACTAGGAAAATTTCGTGAGTTAGTTGTGACACATATCTAAGCGATCAAATCAGGATTGTGTATCCTTGTGAACAACTTCCTTCGAAAATCTTGGAATCCGGGCACGTGGGTCCGGGATCGAAATTTAGGAAACTTGTGTTAATGGTTGGGGAATTTCTTAAATAGCTAGAATTCGATCTTGTGAGGTTATATTAATTAGTTCTTACTTCGTTTAAATAGTTTGGGATTGTTCGACTTCGAATTAAGGACTTGGGCTCATTCTTGGAAATTGGAAGTGCATTTTGGAGCGAGGTGAGTTTCCTTTCTAACCTTGTAAGAGGGAATTGCCCCCATAGTTATAATAATTGAATAAATTTCCTTATATGCGGGGGCTACGTACGTACTAGGTGACGAGAGTCCGTGCGTAGCGACTTATATGCTAAGTCCGGGTAGTCTAGGGCCCAAAAGCATGTTTTATGTGTTGTTCTTGCAACTTGATGTTAAATTTGGGACTTGTATGAATTATTTGATTAAGGTAAATGCTACTAGTAAGGTAATTTCTATACAATTTCATCTTTAAAGGGAGAATTTAGGGTTTCCTGTGTTATACATTGCTCCTCAGATATATGTTATTGTCTGCTTGTGATGTTCTCATTTATGTTTGACCGTGTCGCATGGATGATTCGCGAGCGGGTTAATAGATGCATCTATGGTTCGAGCGGTTCGACCCTCGGCAGTGCACATTTATTTTTATGTTGGATCGGGCCGTACTTTCCTCGGTGATTATCTGCGCATGAGTTATTTAGCTTTCTACTTGTGGGTTAAACTTCATAATTGTTTTAATATATATGAACGAACACTCTTTATGAAAGGTTAAAGGAAGAATTTCTATTTCATACTTGTTATTCTTATGACTTGAGTTATTCTTGCTTATTATAAATTCTTCTCATTTTTACTTGACCTTAGTAAGTATCGAGTCGACCTCTCGTCTCTACTTCTTCGAGATTAGAAGGGATACTTACTGGGTACATATTGTTTATATACTCATGCTACACTTCTGTACTTAAATGTACAGGATCTGAGGCATGTGGATCTGGATATCATTCTGGTGCGCATCAGTGGGCACATTTGGGACTTCTACGGTGAGCTGCTTCTCCTTCATGTCGATCCGCAACCGAAGAAGTCTTTCTTTGTACTTTTATTTTTCTGTCTATCCTGATTCAGACAGTAGGATAGTGTATTATTTTTTTGTATATTCTACTAGATACCCGTACTTGTGACACCAGGTCTTGGCACACACACGCATCAGTAGACTTATTCTTTTGGATTTGTAATATTATATTACTTACAATATCTATCTCTTTTAGTCTTAAATCCAAATTGGAATGGTTATTTCACTTAAATCCTGATAAAATCAACATAAGATGTTAGAAATGTTCCGCAATGGCTTGCCTGGCAGCGGTGCCGGGCGCTCTCACAACCTATTATGGAAATGGGTCGTGACAACTTACTAGCAAATTTTGTTACAAACTAATCACTAGCCACTCTCCCCACAGATAAAGACTTTAGTTGGACCTGAGATCTGAATTATCCTAACAAATTAAAATATTTAGTCTGGAAATGCTACCATGAGAGACTACCTACTAGAAGCTACTTAAATCATATTGGCATGAACAATGACCCTATCTGCACGTTTTGTAAACTTCACAGCGAGACCATTAATCATATCTTCCTTAAGTGCAAAGCTGTTAAGGAATTTTGGCTACTCTTAGACCTGGATACATGTACCTTGGGATAATAATACCAACTGGATCACTAATATTCGTGACCATAATAAAAATCTAAGAAATAGTATCATTAGGCTGAATGACTTCTTCCTGTTTGCTATCGGGAACATTTGGATTAAAAGAAATAATAACTTGTATAACAACACTACTTACAAGGTTTATTTAAAAAATGTCTACAAACAAGTTGAGGAATTCAAGCTTCTGAAAGAGAAGGAATCCATTCCTCAGCAAAAGATCCCTATCACTATTACATGGCTTAAGCCATCACGCGACTGTGTCAAACTCAATATCGATGGCTCTTTTAAGGAAAACACATCCCTTTGCAGCTACAATGATCTCTTTAAGGATATCTTGGGTCATTGGATACTCGGCTTTCAAGGATCAAACACTGGATTATCTCCTCTTCATGCTGAGTTGATGGCTCTAAAAGAAGGCCTGCATATTGCTCATGAACAAGGATATTCTTCCATTGAAGTGGAAACTGACTCAACTAATGTCATTAATTGTATAGACCAGGAATACACAATTTTTAACGATATTATTCATGATTGTAGGTTATTAATGATCCAGGTGAAGTTTCAAACAATCCACCACAGTTTCAGGGAAGCCAACAATAAGCAGGCTCACAAGCTGGCTAAAAGTGCTCTTCAGGATATTAATGGCAGGGATCTTAAGATTATGTACTATCCTCCGTTTTTTGTAACTACTACACTGTCGTCAGATCATGAAGGAACTGCTTACCTAGTTAAATATTTTAGTAAGGATGTTTGCACTAATCTTGAATCAATTGGAAATCAAAATGTCCTAATTAAGCGACATATCTAAGCTTTGTAATAGCCAAGTAGGAAATGTCCACTCGAACATAGTTTCTGATGTAAACTCTATTCCCTAATTTCTATATATTTATATATATAGTGTTTAACCAAAAATCTGAGTCTTTGGTTAAAGCTAGAAATAAAGAGAAATTCGGGTTACTGATAATCAAGAGACAAAAATAATAAAAGATTTTTGAGAGCAATAGTAAAACAGTAAATAATTTTGTATTTCAGTGATCTCAATAGTATTTCGTGTCCTACAGATGCTGAAACCTTCTCCTTTTATAGTTGATTATAGGAGAGTGTGTAATGCCTTTGTCTTAATGAGGCAATTATGAGCAATAAATGACATTAAAAGAAATGTTACTCAGTCATTCTTATTAAATACATATTCTCTAGCGTATTTAGCATTTAATGTTGAATTTGGCCTCTTTTGCGTTGTCAGGTTCATTTCTTCAATTCCTTCTGATCTTCGGGCTTTAAATGATTCGAATAGGTACGAGACTCGTGCCATTTGAGTAGCGACTCGTGCCTTTTTAAGTTTCTTCTCCCCGTATTTGTTGTTGCCCGTGCCTCTTGACTGATTACCGTACTTTGACCATTTGACCAGTCCACGTATCATGACACGTCATCTTCAATATGTAAATCCAGTTTTTTCCCAATACAGATAGTCCCCCCACTTTCCATTTATTTATCAATTAAATATTTGGGAAGTGGTTCTTCATTAAAAAGAGAATTTTTGCCATAATCAATGCTATGACAATACTGACGCTTCAGTTGTCTTTTCTATTTAATGCACTGCACACGTGTCACTTTCCTATTAGCTCTGCAATTTTTCAGCCTTTTTTCAAGGCTTCTTCAACTCCACTATTCACGAAGTGATAGTTGCCTTTATTATAGGTTTTCCATCATTACACTTCTTGGCCTTTGACGGTTGCTATTATATACAAATTTAACCCTTTTTTCCTTGTCTTCTTCTTCATAAACCTTTATCAAGTACTTTACTCTTTACTTCTATTCACTTCTTCCTTAGTTCACCTCTTTCTACCATGTCATCTTCAAACCCTAACCCTAGAAAAGTTTCAATTCTTGACAATTTTTCCAATGCCTCTGTTAGACATAGAAGGGGTAGAGGAGACAGACTTCGTAGCCTAGGGTCTGTTTGTGGTAGTAGTTCTGGTTCCATTACAACTTCTTCTAGTTCTGGCCTTGTTACCAGAGGTACTTTTAGTCGAAAATCCTCTTCTAAAGGCAAAGAACCTTCTGAGCCTCTTCAAGAACCTTTAGTTGAGGAAATAGTTCCAAATGACCTATCTTTTGAGCATGATAGAGAATCTCTTCGTGAACAAGTTACTAATTTAGATAGAGCTGACACCTATCCCTCTCTAATTACTGAACCTTTGATTTCCATTATTCGAAAAGATTGCCATTAGAGAAGTGATCTTCGTATAGTAATCCCTAATCCAAACCAGAGAATATCTTCTTATAGGATTGGATTTTCTTTTGTTTATACTTATCCCTTCACTTTGGGATTTATTCCTGCTATCGACTCAGTTATACTTGATTTTTGTCATTTTTTAAAATTTGTTTGGGAAAAATTGGCCCCCTCGTATGGAGAGCAGTGACTTGTTTAAGATATTTATCTGTCAAAGCTGATGTTGACTTTACCTTTCCCCTTCTTATTCATCTTTACCACCCCAAGCTATTCTGCAATGGTGTTTTTACCTTAACTACAAGAAGTAAAAGGGTCTTGGTAAGCCCTGAAGATGATAAAGATCGTGGCTGGTACATCCGTTATGTTGCGGTACACACAGTTGGTTTGGTGGGTGAAACAAATATTCCCTTTCCTAAAAAATGAAACCTTGCACGTAGGTCTTTCTTCCTTACCGTACCTATTTTAAAGAATTTTAACTCCTTCTCTAATTTCATTCTTTTTTGCTTTTTTGTAGCAACCATGGGAGACGTGGAACCCGTTCCTAATTTCCGTGGTTGGGTAGATGCAATTTTGAAAGCCGTGCCTATGGAGGCACGAACCTGGAAGTCCATTTCCAATCTACATGGTTGGAAAGTGAAAACTCACGGTATGCATCTCTTATGCTTTTTCGTATGTTAAATTTTTTCTCCTCTTTTGTTTTTTTGTTAACTTTTTACCCTTCTTTTTGTCAGGATTTGCTATTCGAGGAATGACAGCTGAAGTGGCTATCGCCCTTCGAGCCTCTTCTGGAACTCCCCTCTATTTGGAAAGAACTCAGGCTACGCTGTCAAAGAGAAAAAATGTTGAAGAAGATTCCGAGGAAGATGAAGATGAAGACAGTTCTTTGGTGTCTAGGCCAAGAGCTAGGAGACACATCATTTATGAAGATGAGGCCGAAGTTTCTCCTGCCCGTGCTTCTCTTAACGAACCTGTTCACCTTGTTTTTGATGACGAGACCGTCCCCCAAGACACTAATGAATCCATTCAACGTCTTTCATTAGTGGTTTCGAAAGTGGTGAGCTAGGTCCGGTTTTGGATGAACCTCCTCTTTCTTCCTCTGTTCCCGTTCCTTCTATTCCTCCTTTAGCTACAAGTGCCTCTTTGCCCACTTTATCTGCTCTTGCTCCCTTACCTGTTTCTACTGCCCCAGCTTCGACTCCTGTTATTTTTACTTCTTCTTTCGCTCCTCCTTCCATAGCTACCCCTTCCTCTGTTCAACATACAGAGGAGGGCTCCACTAGCAGAAGTTTGGCTATGAGGAGCGTGACACTCGAAGTTCCTGCTAATAACAGTCTCCTAAGGAAATCTGGTAGAGCAGATGTCTGGCTCGAGCCTTTAATTGGAGATATTGAAAAGAAGAAAATGAACAGCCACAGTTGCTTAACTTTGATGAATGACATAGTTCATTCTACTTTAAAGGTATTTTTCCTTTATTTACTTACAAGTTTTTTTTACTTCTAGATTCTTACTTTCATTTTACCATTGTAGGCTAACTTTATTGGCACAGAATTGATGGGAAGAATTTCCCTTCTAGAAAAGAAGGCCCGTGAGTCTGAAAAATCTATCCTCGAGGCTGAGAGAATAGCTAAAGGAGCCCAGCTAGAAGCAGCTAATTGGAAGGAGCAGTTTGAAAATACTCAAGGAACTATAGAAGAATTGCAAGAGAGTAGAGATCACCTGGAGCAGCAGAAGCGAGCACTGACCTCTGAATTAGCAGTTGCCAAGGCTTCTTCAAGCCAATTTGAGAAGGATAAGGAGCGCCTTGAGTGTTCCTTTTCAGAACAGTTGTCAATGTTAAGTGAAGAGATCAGAGAACTTAGCGCACTTCTGAGCAAAAAAAAAAAAGAATATGTAGGAGAATTGGTACAAAGCTTGACTCAAGCTCAAGCTGATTTAAGAACCTCTTCTGATAAAGTACGTGCTTTAGAGAGTTCTCATGCCTCCCTTCGTGTTTCTGTTGATTCAACCTTAGCTGAAAACGAAGAGCTAAAGAAGGAGCTTGCTGTGTGGGAGAAAGATTATGAAACTCTCGAAGATAAGTTAGACTTGGAAGTGAGTTGGGCTTTTCTGAACTCTCGTCGTGATGCTTTAACTGAGGCCAGTCAAGAAAACTTTGATTTGGAATCAGAATTGGCAAAAGTTTTAGACGCTATTGAAAAGACTCAACAACCACTTGACTTTCCTTCTCCGGCGATTGAGACTCCCGTGGCTGAAAAACCTGCAAATGAAGAAGCTACGACTGAAGCTCTAGAAGTTGAAAACGTTGCAGCTCAAGTTCCCGAGGGTGAAACTTTCATGACTCAGTCAACAGAAGCTGAAGCTTCTGTGACTCTTGCTGCCCTCGCTGATCCTATCACTTCAAGTCAAGCTGACACCGCACATGTTGCTTCTTCAGAAGTTGATACCATGCCTATGGTTGTTCCTGAAAACGAAGCTAATATCACAACTTCTGATGTTACAGCACCTCAATGACCAGTTTATGTTTCTGAACTTGTCTTTATATTTTTCTTTTTTGAATGGTGGTTTATCCCTTGGTTAGTTTTTAAGGGATTTTTGGAAAAAGTCCTCAGTTATCATGATGGGGTACTTGTATAAACATTTTGTTGACTAAGTTTCTACTTAGTCTTTTTAATTATATTGAGAAGTTTTTCCAGTACTTCTATATGTTCTATTCTTGCCTTTTTCATTTCTTTAGGACTTAAAGAATAGTTTAACATTTTTATCCTCTGAAAATGCTTTATGATTATTCTCATGACTTATTAACATGAGGTTTATAAAAGAGAACCCTTTTATATTTATCGACACTTAATGAAGAAGACGTCTCAACTTCATAATGGTGTTATGACACTTGATGTAGAGTTGATGGGACATCATCCATGTCATGGATCCATGGTCTTCCAATGATCATATTATAAGCCATTTCCATATCTACTACCTGAAATTTGGTTTCTTTAACAACACCTTCAGCAAAAATTGTTAGAATTACCTCTCCTTTTGTTACCACACTTGAATTGTTAAACCCGGACAGGGTATGCGCCTTCGGTATAATTTTGTCTTCAGCTTGCATCTCACGCAATACCCTTAGTAGTATAATATTTACGGAACTTCCTGGATCAATCAAAACTCGTTTTACATTAGTGTCATGTACAAGTAAATATTACCAGTGCGTCGTTGTGGGGGGGTCAACACTCCTTCTGTATCTACATCATCGAAAGAGATACTTTCGTCTTCTAAAACCTACCGTACCCGTTTCCCGTGTGTAATTGTTACTTTAGAAACCTTGTTTGAAGTCGTATATGTTACACCATAAATATCTTCTCCCCCACTTATAACATTAACGATTCTCTTGGGTGATGGGGGCTTTGGTGGCTCTTGCCTATTTTTCATATAGGCTTGCTTACCTTTCTCACTAAATAACTCAGTGAGATACCCTTGTTTCAATAGATGGTCCACTTCACTTTGTAAGAATCTATATTATGAAGTTTTATGCCCGTGATCATTGTGGAATTCGCACCAATGGTCTGGATTGCGCCTGTTTGGATTTGACCGCATCTCCTTTGGCCACCGTACCTTATCTCTTATACTCCTTAAAACAGCCACGAGCTCGGAAGTACTTACGTTGAAATTATAACCACTGAATCTTGCCTTTAAATTTCTTTCGTCATCACGGGACTCTTGAGTGTTTCGATCAGTTCTGAACCTTGATGAAGAACTAGATTCCCTGTTCCTCGATCTTTGATCAAATCGTTGATTATTCTGCTTCGACCGTGAGTTTTTTCCTGCAGGTCCCATATATAGATCGTACCTGTTTTTACCTGATCTTTTTTCGGTTTCTGACCTCCTGGAATTGCTCCTTTCTTCATGATGAAACCGAGGTACGGTATCTTCCTCAATTCGCAACTTCGTACTGTACCTATTATAAACGTCATTCCACGTGGTTGCAGGGTACTCTCGAAGGCTTTCTTTAAGTCTTCTCGTGGATTCTGAACTTTTGTCATTTAAGTTGCTTGCAAAAGCTATTGCAGCCCAATTATCAGGTACACGGGGTAAAGCCATCCTTTCACGTTGGAATCTATCAACAAAATCTCTGAGCAACTCTGAGTCCCCTTGTTTGATTTTGAAAATATCCTCCATTCTTTTCTCAACCTTTTGAGCTCCCGAGTGTGCTTTAATAAAAGAATCTGCAAGCTCAGCAAAAGAGTTTATAGAATTTTCAGGTAAAAGAGAATACCATGTTAATGCACCCTTGGTGAATGTTTCTCCAAATTTCTTGACCAATACTGATTCAATTTCTTGCTTGGTCAAGTCGCTGCCTTTTACGCCTGTAGTGAATGCAGTTACGTGATCACGTGGGTCTGTTATGCCGTCGTACTTTGGGATGTCAGGCATTTTGAACTTTTTAGGGATTGGAAGGGGAGCAGCACTTCGTTTCCAAGGTTGTTGCGAATATTTATCCATATCCACTCCTTTGATTACAGGGGGAACTCTAGGGATTTGCTCGATGCGCTCATTTTGTTCCTTAAGTTGTTTCTGCAAGGTTAGTACTAAATTTTGCAAATGAGAATTATTTGAATTACCTGGTTCTCCCTCCTGTGGTTCACTGGGGGTTCCTCCATTTTCAGAATTAACAAGCCCAGAACGAGGATTCTCCAACGTATTATTATTAGGCGTAGGTGTGAGTGGTGCAACAGGTAATCGACTAACTAGAGCCTGAAGAGCTTTGCTAACCCGTGCATCAATTACTTTTTGTAAAGCTTCATCTACCCCTTCAAAATGTTCAGATTGCTCCTGTTCATCAGCACGAGATTCAGGAGCAGGAGAGCCTTCACGAGATTGTCGTGACGAATCTTGAGGGGAAGGAACCACGTTAATGTTTTGTAAATCTCCTTGATCTTGCTGGATTTGATTTTCATGGTTTCCCAAGGTGTTGCCAATGTTGTTGTTGTTTGCCATAATAGAAGGAAATTGATTATTAGATTCCCGGTAACAGAACCAATTTATTTAACCAAAAATCTGAGTCTTTGGTCAAAGCTAGAAATAAAGAGAAATTCGGGTTACTGATAATCAAGAGACAAAAATAATAAAAGATTTTTGAGAGCAATAGTAAAGCAGTAAATAATTTTATATTTCAGTGATATCTCAATAGTATTCCGTGTCCTACAGATGCTGAGACCTTCTCCTTTTTATAGTTGATTCTAGGAGAGTGTGTAATGTCTTTGTCTTAATGAGGCAATTATGAGCAATAAATTACATTAAAAGAAACGTTACTCAATCATTCTTATTAAATACAAATTCTCTAACGTATTTAGCATTTAATGTTGAATTTGGCCTCTTTTGCGTTATCAGGTTCATTTCTTCAATTCCTTCTGATCTTCGGGCTTTAAATGATTTGAACAGGTATGAGACTCGTGCCATTTGAGTAGCGACTCGTGCCTTTTTAAGTTTCTTCTTCCCGTATCTGTTGTTGCCCGTGCCTCTTGACTGATTACCGTACTTTGACCATTTGACCAGTCCACGTGCCATGACACGTCATCTTTAATTTGTAAATCCAGTTTTTTTCCAATACATATAGATCCCTGTTTATCAAAAAAAGAATTTACAACAGCTTAGAAGTTAGGAGTCGCGATGTTTCACCGAAGGGGTCACATTTTCCACAAGAAGTTAAAGCATATAAATAGTACTCTTAAGAAATAGTGAAATTAATGGCACTCACAATTAAGTCCGTCTTTCTCGGGTCTGCCATGCCATCAATTTTCATGTTTATTCCATTTGCATAATATACCAACTCCATTCTAATATAGGAAGTCTAGTCCGTTTCCATAGAATAATAAAAGTTTTAGGTTGCTAATTATTGCTACTAATTATAAAGATAGTATCCAGGTGTAATATGGTGTAAAGAATTTTTATTCAAATTATTTTTTCGGAGCCTAGAGAAAACATTAATGTTTAAATAATGCGATACCAAGTAGTCCAATTTTCAGATTATTGGAAACTGAGCAACTGATGGAGATAAATGGAAAATAAAACAAATGAATCTTCTCCGAAATGGGATTGCATATTTTTCCTCTAGGATGGACGAGGTATGAATGACAAAGTTAAATACATCTGCAAAAATTAAACCGGTAAAAAGTACGACATTAATTAACAGCTTGTTTGGATGGTTGTTACATGTCATTTCATAATGTATCGTACCGTATTGTATTACTTTGGTGAATAGAATATTTGGATAGATTGTATCGTTTGTCGTTATTTCATGATGCCATGCACTATCAATATGAAGAATAAACTCGCAATATTACAAAAAAAAATGATACGAACATTATTATATAAAAAGGTAAGGTAAAAAATAAAATATGATTATTTAATAATAAAAATTGACAAGATGAAAGAAAAAAGCAAAGTAATAATGCGATCACACCAAATTGGTCGTTACACAAAGTAACATTTTTGCCGTTCCATAACAACAAATTTAACGATACGATGCAATAAAATTTAAGTAATATTCCAAATAGATATTATATTTAAAGTGACAATACGATATAATACAATGGATAACAATCATATCAAAATTAATATATGTACTAATGAATGAGAAAGAGGAAGACTAATAGCAGAATTAGAATTAGGCATTGATAGTGTAATAACTATCCTTAAGAAATTTAAGTTTCCCACTAATTGCTGCAGGGATAATAGCATAATTCCTCTAGGATTTAACAAAGCCTCTGAAATTCGAGTTTCAGCAATTAACTCGAATTTCCCATAAGAACAGAGTATTTGTGGGTTGTAGAAAATAAGTAAAAGAGAAAGAGATGAAAATTTCAGATAATTTCGTTTTGGAGATGATATGGATATTTATAATACCTCTAAGAGTCTGTTGGAATTATTAGACTCATCTCTTCATAATAGGCACCTTTTTATTAATTTTGTTTTGTCTTTAAATTTCAGAAAACATTTTTTTAACAGCTTTCTTTTTAAATTCAAAAAAGGTAACTAAAATATTAATTCCGGGCTACTTAATTCCTTCCAAAACACCCTTAAAAATATTCAAACTATATAAGACAAAGAAGTGTTTTTAAACACCTCTTCCTTTCTTTCTTTTTTCAATGAGGGACAAAATAACATCTTCTCCAATACTCCCATCAAACACTAAGGGGTCGTTTGGTATGAGGTATAAGAAGGTATAGTGCTGGTATAAAAATTTAATACCACCTTAATACTTCGTTTGGTTAGCAAACCAGGTATAAGTTATCCCAGGATTAAAATTAACATCGGAATAACTTATACCTTATAGAGGGTGGGGTAATTAGCACCGGTATAACTTATACATTCTTACAAATTATGCAATTGTCATATTTAATACAACATACCAAACAATAGATAAAAAACAATCCCATCATAACTAATCCCAACATAATTTATCCCAGCATAACTTATATTAGTATAACTTCTCCCGGCATAAACTGTATTCAAACCAAATGACCCCTAACTAATCTAATAATATATTCCAAGATATTTTTGAACTTGCTTAAATTGGAAAAGATGGAATGAGACTTCATGGGAAGCCCCATTAAGTAGTTCAAATTAAAGCTCTAGTCATGATGATCGAAAAGAACTTAGCTTTTATTTCGGGGTAAAAAACGTCTATGATTTTTGATTGAACTGTGGTTTAACCAATGGACAAGTAGTAATGGAATTTGTATACTCTTTTCACTATGTCAGTGATCATCAGAAATGGAAAGATCCCCAACATAGGCACATTTGCGAGTGACTTGTCCAGTTCTCTATAGGATAGTGGATGTTTTGATTTGGTGTCGTTGATTGATTGTCAATTACATCCTTAGATACTGGAACTCCACGTCGTTGCTTGATATTCTTCTATTTTATTTTATGTGACACATTTTTTTAATTTGCACAAAAAGAAGAAGATTTTTATCTCTTTTTGAAAGTTGTGATACATTTGACATAAAAGTTCATTCTTTTATAGGGTGAGTGAAGATAGAAGTATGGGTAAAACTCTCGCCACTACTAATTTTCGGTGGTATACAACTATACATATGGTTTAAATGTCAAAAGTCTTCTTTCAATTTGATTTGTTAATATATTCAAATAGGTCTTTAATTCAACAAAATTTGTCTGTTTCCTTGACCTGAACTCTACACAAGTTCCACTTGCTCCAGTTCGGTTGGCCTATGGGTTTTGATCGAGACACTTTCACTGCAGAGAATGATAAGATAAATCACACTACTACTGAGTGTCTGCTGTATGTTTTTTTGTCGTTCTCAACAAAGTGCATTTGGGCTGTGATTTAATGATGTAATTTCCATGGTTCTCCATGCTCTGCTCAAATCACTCGAGACTTCAACAAAAAAAAATTAATTTACTTCTTCGTCATCACATTCAAAGGGGTTCGTTAGATAATTATATTGTATACGATTAAAATCTGGCCTATCCGACTATGCTATTTGATCGAGACAAGGGAACTGTATCAATGGATAGCCTCATAATGAATTAGACTAGAGAACGAAGACGAGGCATCGAGTCCGACGAGATCGAGGCCAACAACGACCAATACCAAATGTGACGTACTTCGAGCAAAGTGTAATAACGGAAAGGTAGGATATCCGTGACTGACCAGATATCATGGTGTAAATCACGGAACAGATCAAATCAATGGTGGTTATCTAGTTAATCACGTGATTTACTTCCATATTTAGAATTGTATCTTAAATAGGATTCCTCTACTATATAAAAGGGGTCCTAATCATCTTGTAAACACTTTACATTCACTTAGATTAAAGCAATACAATATTTTCTTTTTAATTCACATTCTCTTGTTTATCAGCTCGTTGCATTTTAACTGTTCTTGCATAACTAGCTCGAGGGATCTATCCAAACGCTGATTTGCTTTATATTATTATCAATTTTAATCACTTATCTTTACGTTTATCAATTGGTATTAGGTGAAATTATATATCCTTAAAACCACATTATAAGTTTAATTGTTATCCAATATATATATATATATATATATATATATATATATGTTAATTCTACCAAATTTTTTTCTGAATTACTTTTTTATATTTTTAACTCCTTAAATAAAATTCTTGCTCTCCTACTAATTCTATAATAGAGTTGTGCCCATCTATCTATTTATGTCTTTGTCCTATTATGAAAATCTGTAAATCAGCCCTACCGCAGATATCGTGATCAATCCACTGACCCAGACATTTTTTTTCTGATAGGGCAAAAAAGGTATATTTCCTTTTATGATGATCATCCATATCCAATATAATCCACCACCATGTATTAACAGAGGCGAACATAGTCTTTTGGTTATGGATTAATTTAAACTCAAAATTTATGATACAGAATATAAATATTTGTATAAAAACGTGTTAAAATCTTAAAAATATTAAATTTGAACACATAATTTTAATTGTATAATAAATTCAGTAGGTGCAACAGCAATGTAGGTGCAAGACGATACTGTCTCGTCGCGTGCAACTCTTCTGCAAACTTGGTTCAAATCATAATAATTATGACGACAGCAACCAAGAGGAAAATCAATGGTTTAGTATTAATTAATAATAAATAAAATATGTGTTTTTACGTTCATTTTTATTAATGTGTTCGATTTTTTTATCTCTATTTATGACTTAACCAAAATAATGTAAGTAAACAAGTCTTAAATCATGATTTATAGTCTTAAAACATCTTTAATGTTTTATACTCGATTTGCTTATTTTCTGAATCCTTCACCTAATATGAATAGCCAACGCATAAATTGTGTGGTTCTCAGTTATGATTGCCCAATGTACTTTCAGATTATCAGTCACGTAAGTATTAAGTACATAAATGCTCTTAATTAATTAGAAGATCATTTACGTAAATTGATTTGCCAGCAGTGGGATACCAATATTTTTATACAATCCGTTTTTAGGACATGCATTATATGCCAAGATTAGTTAGCCAAGGGCGACGCCAGTGGCGAAGCCATTAGGATGTTCAAATTTGAAATAAGTATAAAAAATTTACGATAAACGATATTTAATATATATTAAATACTATTAAAATTTGATATTTTTCTTATACATTCAGTATAATTTTTCGATGAATGATGATCAATTGACCGCCCTTAGGATATGTACCTTCGCCCTCGGTGAGGCAGTTGGAGTTTACCTCTCAAGGCCTCCTTTTTAAATGATTGTTATTATCTAATTAAGCCACGGACTCCTTTCTTAAAAGGATAGAGGTTCTTCCAGTAAGTTCGGATCGTTGACCAAGTATTTTCTTTCTTTCTTTTTTGTTGACCTTCAAAAACTAATTTAATTTTTTGGATTATAACTGCAAATGTGTTTTAAAGATAGGAAAATATTTAAAGAGTAAATTTTACAATAACTAATACGAATATTCTACAAAAACACATTTTCAAACGGTTATAAGCTAACCAGAAACAACCAAATGTTTGAGGTGTTAACGTAGTTTTACTTCCTACTAAAAAATAATGCTGCTTCTTACCAATACACGGTGAAAACGGGCGAGTCGGGTAGGATATGATAGATCGAAAGCGGGTAACGCAAAAAAAAAAAAAAAATATCCGACTCGACCCATATTTAATACGGGTAAAAAATAAGTTAACCGGCGGATAATATGGATATCCGTATTATCCGTGGCTTCTTGAATGATTACTATTGGGAGAATTTCCTAGTTTTTCAAACTTGAGAAACTCCCAATTTGACTCTTTTACAAATGTAAAATTTTAAACCCATTAGTTATCCATTTTCTAAGCGGATAATATGGTTCCTATCCATATTTAACCCATTTTTAAAAAGTTCATTATCCAACCCATTTTTTAATGAATAATATGGATGGATAACTGTTTCCTTTTAATCATTTTATCACCATACCAATATAGTTTTGTATCGGTAAATATATAGTTAAACTTCCTTCACTCACTTCCACGGGTGAATAACACTTTTTTTCACACTGGAAGGAAGCAGAAAAGAATAATTAAATATGTTTGATTGTGAGAGAGAATTGAGAAGGAAGAAGAGAAAATGAAATTGTATTCTGAAAATATGAGTTTTTTCGTTACATACAAGGCTGTATATACAGCTTCTCCATTACTTAGATGACATCACATGTACAACTGTCAATTACCTAACATAACCAACTAATTTTCCTTTTGCTAACTTGCACACTCCTAGTTTTATTTTGTACACTTTGACTCCCACATGCTAAGACTCCCCCTCAAGCTGGAGGGTGAAAAGCATCGAACACTCCAAGCTTAGAAAGAAGGAAGGAATGTTGAGCAACACCAAGTCCCTTTGTCAAGAGATCAGCCAACTGAAGTTTGGTCGAAATGTGATGAGGAGCAAGCAAGCCAGACTTGATTTTTTCTCGAACAAAGTGACAATCTAGCTCAATGTGCTTTGTTCTTTCATGAAAAATGGGATTAGCTGCTATTTGAAGTGCAACTTTACTATCACAATAGACATCAACAGGCTGATGTATCTCAATACTCAATTCTTGCAGCAATTTAACAAGCCAAGTAACTTCAGTTGTTACTGCTGCAAGGCTTCTATATTCAGCTTCAGCTGAGCTACGACTCACTATTTGCTGCTTCTTTGACTTCCACGACAATAAGGAATCCCCAAGCTTAACGGCATATCCAGTGATCGACCTTCGTGTGTTTGGGCAAGCTGCCCAGTCTGAATCACAGAAGGCAGAAAGGTGGGTGATAGGACCCTTCTTGAGGAAAATGCCAAGACCAGGTGACCCCTTAATGTACCTAACCACTCGAAGTGTTGCAGTTAAGTGTGATTGTTTGGGATGCTGCATGAATTGGCTAAGAACTTGCACAGCAAAACAAATATCAGGCCGTGTAATGGTTAAATAGAGTAACTGGCCTACTAGTCTTTGATAGCTCCCCACATCTTGCAACTCCTCATCACCATTGTGCCCAACATGCTTGTCATATTCTGTAGTGGTCAATTTCTGATTTAGCTCAATAGGGGTAGATGCAGGTTTAGTAGCAACCAAGCCTATGGAAGAGATTAACTCCAGTGCATATTTTCGTTGGTTCAACAATATCCCCTGGTCTGATCTCATCACCTCAATCCCCAAAAAATATCTGAGCTCACCCAAATCCTTGACCTTAAAGCTATTATACAAAGTGTGTTTGCCTCTTCTACTAAGGAGATATTACTGCCTCTAATCAAGAGATCATCAACATACACCAATATAATCACAAATTCATGTGATGTTTGTTTGATCATATGCACTCTGTTGATACCCTGCTCCCACTAAGGCCTCTGTGAGTTTAATATTCCATTGTCTTGAAGTCTGTTTCATCCCATAGAGTGACTTCAACAATCTTCAGACTTTGTTCTCCCCCTGTCAAAACCATGTAAACTTCTTTATAAAGGTCCCCTTGGAGGAATGTATTATTGACATCCATTTGATAGAGGCTCCATCCCTTTGAGGCTGCTATGCTTAAGACAGTTCTCACAGTTACCATTTTGGCAACTGGTGAAAAAGTCTCATGATAGTCTAGCCCTTCTTTTTATGTGAATCCTTTAGCTACCAACCGTGGCTTAAACTTGTCAATCTCACTAGATGACTTATACTTGATCTTAAACACCCATTTAGAACCAATATGTTTCTTTCCTTCTGGTAAGTCAACTACTTCCCAAGTATGGTTTTCTTCAAGAGCCCTAATTTCTTGATCAATGGCTTCTATCCACCTTGGATCATTTACAGCCTCCTTGAAGGATTGTGTTCAGTTAAAACTGAAAAAGTATTGAGGAATGACTGGTAGGCAGGGGATAGATGATCATATGAAAGGACATTAGAGATAGAGTACACAGTATTTGTTCGTGTCTTGGGCTCAGTGATGTAGTCCTTAAGCCATACATGAGGTCTTCCCTTTCCTTGTCGATTAGATTTCCTAGGCTGTCCCACTATAGATGGTGGTTGTGAGTGAACATCTTCTAATCCTACTTCTTCTATGCTTGTCTCAACTTCTGGTTCCAAGATGATAGGATAGGGATTCTGATTTGCTGAAGCATCTGCTGGGATCTCATGGTGCATATGGGACTATGTGAACTGTGGCTGAATCCAGATTATCTGAAGTTTCATGATTATCACTACATTCTGCATGGTTTGTGACCAACTCCATATCAACAGTCTCCACCTCTATGGTGCCATTGCATTAATTGGCACTTGTATGTTCTGAGATGGAGTTGTAATTATAGGAGCTTGTGGTTCCAGTATTGGAGGTTGTGAAACAAATAGATCCTCTGTACAATTTGAATTAGCAACCCTTTCAAAAGGAAAACTCTGCTCCCTAAAGATCATATCTCTGCTAACAAAAATATTTCTATTCTCTAAATCATACAACCTATAACCATTTTGTGTTTCTGAGTATCCAATGAGAACAACCTTCTTAGCTCGCTGTAAACTTATCACCTTTAGTAAGTTGCTTGCATAACATAAGCAACCAAACAACCTTAAGTGATCTATTTTAGCTGGCTTTTCCAACAATAACTCATAAGGTGATTTTTCTTGCAAGATACTAGTAGGCAGCTTATTTATCAAATATATTGTTGTTCTTACACAGTCACCCCAAAATCTCTTAGGAATTGAGCTTTGAAATTTCAAGGCTCTTGCAACCTCCAGTATATGTCTATGCTTTCGTTCAACCACCTCATTTTGTTATGGGGCGTATGGACAATTACTTTGGTGTATAATTCCTAGAGAAGCAAATAAAGTATTACATTGAGAGTTGAAAAACTTTGTACCATTATCTGATCTAACAATCTTCACAGCAACTTCAAATTGAGTCTTTATCATTGCAAGAAAGTTTTTAATCACAATAACTACTTCACATTTCGACTGTATTAAGCATACCCAAGTAAACCTGCTGTAATCATCTACTATTGTGACAAAATAAAGCTTTCTGTCATATGTAGCTACCTTATGAGGTCCCCAAACATCCATGTGTACGAGTTAAAAATAACTACTTGATCTAGTGCTACTAGTTGGAAATTGTAATCGACATTGTCTTGCTAAGGGACATACTTCACAGTTGTTTTCTCTTCCTGTCTGTATTTTATTCTTCAGTTCTGAAATATGCTGCATTGCCTTGGTTGATGCATGACCAAGCCTCAGATGCCATAGTGTTGTTTCTCCATATTCCTTCAAAAAACTGATTGTTGTTGTTGGCAAATTTTCTCTTATTAGGTACAACCCATTATTCTCTATATCAATCCCCATCACCTTGCCATTGTAGAGAACCTGAAATATACAAAAATCAGGATAAAATCCAACTGAGCAACATAATTGCCTAGTGAGCTTAGACACCGACAATAGGTTGAATTTGAAGTCTGGCACATACAGTACTCCCTCAATAGTTTTATTCCCTAAAATTATTGCATCTCCTGTATGTGTAATTTCTGCTCTACTGCCTGTAGGCAATTGTACTCCATCTGCTCTATGATCTGCTTTTCTAAGGTTATGTAAGGCATCCTTACAATGTGTCACATGGTAAGTAGCACCTGAATCCACTATCCAAACTTGAGCACTAACACATGCATTTGACATTAAAGTAAAGATACATGTAGTATTAGTGAAGCACTCATCTATGGTAGTCTTCTGCAACAGATTTACCAGCTGTTTGTATTGCTCCTTAGTGAAGAAATTTCCTTGTGTGGGGAGCATTGGAACCTGCTTCTCTTCACTAGTTGCACTGTTCACATAAGTTTTGCCTCCTGAGTTTTGCCCTTTCTTCTTGCTTTTGAAATCTGGTGGATATCCCACTATCTTGTAGCAGTTTTCCTTTAAATGGACTTGTAACCACAGTGATCACAGATTAATCCTATCCTTTTAGGTTTAAATTCATAACCTTTACCTGCAAACATTGTAAGAGGATCATTCAATGTATCTGTGACTTCAAGAGTCCTTTGACTTTCTTCTTGTGTAACTATATCATAGGCTTCATTCACTGTAATTACAGGCTTTTTTGCTAAGACATTACTTCGAATGTTACCGTAGCTCTCGTTCAATTCTATGAGAAATTGTAATAAATGAATATTTTTCAGAAGTTCCACTAAAGGCCTAGACTCCTCACAGTCACATGAAGTCAAAGGTGCTATGATATCCAGTTCATCCCATAGGTCCTTCATCTTCAAGTAATAGCTAGTGACCGAGTCTGTTCCTTGTCTCAAGGTCGCAATAGTAGTCCAAAGATGATATATCCTTGTTAAATTTGACCTATCAAATCTTTCCTGGAAGTCAGCCCATACCTTCTTTGCATTTGATGCATAGACAATACTAGGCATCAACTCATTTGAAACAGTGCTACCAATCCACGATCATTGTATTTTCCCCATTGCTCTGCTAACGTACCTTTATACATACTTTTTACACACGATCCATCCACAAATCCAAGCTTGCTTTTTCCCCGGAGTGCCAATTTCATCGCCCTGCTCCACAATGCGTAATTTTCTGGGTCTGTGAGCTTGAGTAGAATTAAGACTAATCCAGGAGCATCTGAAGCTTGCAAAAACAACGGATGATTATTATCGAGTGAGCTGACTTCGTTTTCTACCATGGCCGCCTTGAAAATTGAGCTCAGAATTTCAGTATTCCTTTACTCTGTATTTTACCTTTGTGTTCCTGCCGTAAAGTTGAATCTCACCGGAACTAGATCGGAGTTAAAGCCCGCTCTGATACCATGTTCGATTGTGAGAGAGAATTGAGAAGGAAGAAGAGAATGAAATTGTATTCTGAAAATCTGAGTTTTCTCGTTACATACAAGGCTGTATATACACCTTCTCCACTTCTTAAATGACAACACATGTACAACTATCAATTAACTAACATAATCAACTAATTTTTCTTTTGCTAACTTGCACACTCCTAGTTTTATTTTGTATACTTTGACCCCCACATGCTAAGAAAATAGATGAACAATTATCTATATTCTGATATGGCAAGCCAAAAAAGAAAAGAAAAATAGAAACTCAATGATATTAGAGAATTACGTATGCATGCGGGGGGAGGTGCATTATTTTAAGGTTTGCTGTCTCCGTTGACATGTGGAATATATGGTTTGCTGTCTCCGTTGACATGTGGAATATATATAAATTAAGTTGAAACAGCCACGTTTTCTTAATCTAGAAAAATGTCCAAGACCTCCAATAGTTTGTTGTCTCCATATATTTATAAGTTTAACGTATAAAATATAATTTTTTTATAATGTCAATTTAATTTATTCCCCACCATTACCAACCATCAGATTAGTTAACTTAAAATGATAATTTTACTAATCTTAACAAGCTTGATATAATGACCTAAAAAATAAATTAATCATTAATCAACTACTTATTACCAATTAAATTACTTTGATAATACGATTTTTTTTACTAGTGTATGCAACTTATATTCTCTCGTTCAACTGGTGGCTTATTATCAATTCTTAATTTATTGGTGCAAGTATCATGTAAGGACGGACGTCACTATTAAGTTCTCTCGTTCAAAAAGAAGATGAACCAATATCAACCTCTCGCTAAGTCAACACTTAAAACTCCCTAGGATTGTGGATTCAAAATTTTAAAGTCATGGTGCTTGTTGATAAAAATTCCGAAAGAAGAAAGAAAATGAATTTGGTTGTGAGTGCTCACTCAATATTTATCTAAATATTTTTATAATTACCTATGTAAATTTATTAAATCTGGTCAAAGGTCATGGGTGGTTGAGCACCCACATGTGTTCGTATGGATCCGACCCCCCCCCCCCCACCACCACCACAAAAAAAAGGAGAGAAAGTCGTGTGATGACCGAAAAGGCCATCACTTGTGTTGCAAGTGCATTCAGTGTTCCGAGGCCTAAAAACCTCCCTTTTACCCCACCTTGATTTGCGTGTGTGGTCCGGACCTATATCCGAAAAGCCTTCTATGTGAAAATAAGAGAAATAGAAATTCTAGAATTAAAAATTTGATTATGGTTGACTTTGGTCAACATTTTGAGCAAACGGACCCGGATTCGTGTTCTGACAATCCCGGGAGGTCCGCAGTAAAATATGGGACTTGGGCGTATGCCCGAAAATAAATTCCGAGGTCGCAAGCCTTAGAAATCAATTTTTGAAAGAAATTATATTACTGAATTATCTAAGAAATAAAGAAAAGAATTAATGATTAAAACCATTGTTATCGGGGCCGTATTTTGGTTCTGGAGCTCGGTACAAACTTGTTATAGTATTTGAAAGATAACTGTGAAATTTGGTAAAAAAACGGAGTTTATTTGACGTGAGTTGGACTTCCGGTTGAAGAGTTATAAACTTTGAGAGTTCTTGATGAAAATGTTGAGTTTTGAGGTTTAATTCATGATTTTACATGTTATTTTGATGATGTGATCGCACGAGTAGGTCCATATGATGTTTTTGAGTTGGTATGCACACTTGGTTTGGAGTTCCGAGGGCTCGGGTGCGTTTCGGGTAAGTTCCGGGAGGTCGTAGGCTTAAAAACATAGCTGTTGCACGTTCAGAGAGGTGGAAGGCCTCTGAACAGACCAGTGCGGTCCGCACAAAGAGGAATGCTGTCGCGGAGGGGCTTGTGCGGCCGCACTGGATTTTGTGCGGACCGCGGTGAGGGCTCTGCGGCCGCACAAGATTCTGTGTGGTCCGCGGTGAGGAACATTTCACTAGTCCTACTTCAGAAGCCTATATCTTTTTATCTACAAAGAATTTTGAGAAGATTTAAAAATGAAAGTTATAGCCCTTCGTGTCTAGTATCCAGAAAGGTAAGTGATTTCTAACTCGTTTTCTTCAATCATTAACATCTTTTCACATGATTTTAACTCAAAATCAATGATTTTCATGGGGGAAATTGAGTGTTTTAGGTAGAACCTAGGTTTTTCAAAAATTGAGAAATTGGACCTCGATTTGAGGTCCGATTTCAAAACAAATTATATATTTGGGTTCGTGGGGGAATGGATAATTGGGTTTTGGTTCGAACCTCGGGTTTCGATCATGTGGGCCCAGGGGCGATTTTTGACTTTTTGGGTAAAACTTTGGAAAAACTCATTTTCATGCATTGGGGTCGATTTATTTAGCATTTATTGATGTAATTTGCAACTAGATACAAGCGAATTGGTGGTGGAATCAAGGGGTAAAGCTATAATTGAATCGTGAATTGTGTTCGTGGCATCGAGGTAAGTGTTTGGTCTAACCTTAGCTTGAGGGATTAGGAGTTGTGTCCTATTTGCTAATTGCTTCTTGTTGAGTACGACATATAGGCATGGTGACGAGTATCTATAAGTTGGTATCGAGCATGACCGTGAGTCTTAAATTGATATGTGTTATGTTCTTGAATGATTTTACGGATGTTCTGACTGGTGATTCTCGATGTTGAGCAAGGCTTTAGTTTATTTACGTGGAAATTAATTAAGGTTGAGTATTGGTGTTAGCTGAGATGAGTAGGGATTGAGTTGAAATTGGTTATAGTTGATTCTCCCTTGCTGGGACGTATATACTTCACTGCTGAATTCCCTTGCCGGGATAGTATAGTTTATTGTTGATCCCTTGCCGAGACTCGTGGTACGACTGAATTTAAGGTATATAAATATATTGGATCGGGTTGCACGCCACAACAATGTTATATATATTGGATCGGGTTGCACGCCGCAACAATGCTATATATATTAGATCGGGTTGCACGCCGCAACAAATGTTATATATATTGGATCGGGTGGCACACCACAACAATGTTATATATATCGGATCGGGTTGCACACCGCAACAAATGTTATATATATGGGATTGGGTTGCACACCGCAACTATGTTAGATATATATTGGATCGGGTTGCGCGCCTGTAGGACTACCTCGGGGTCTCTGTGGATTGAAGGCTGGCTCCCCAAGTGCTACTGAACACGAACAGAAGGAAAACTCTTCGATGTCAATTGACGAACCTACCGATCTAGAATAGCTACCGGCTCCTCCTCATAAGACAAGTCCTTGTCCAACTGGACAATGCTGAAATCTAACACGTGGGATGGATCGCCGTGATACTTCCGAAGTATGGACACATGAAATATTGGATGCACGACTGATAAACTCGGCGGCAATGCAAGTCTATAAGCCACCTCTCCCAAGTGTCGACAGTGCTGAAGTCTATTGGCTCAAACGTGCCAATGAACCTAGGGCTAAGCTTGCCCTTCTTTCCAAATCTCATCACACCCTTCATAGGCGACACTCAAAGCAATACCCGCTCACCGATCATAAATGCCAAATCTCGAACCTTGCAGGCGACATAACTCTTTTTCCTGGACTGAGCTGTACGAAGCCTATCCTGAATGATCCTGACCATGTCCAAGGCATCCTGAACCAGATCCGTACCCAACAACCGAGCCTCTCCCAGCTCAAACCATCCAACCGAAACTGACACCGCCTACCATATAAAGCCACATACGGATCCATCTGAATACTCGACTGGTAGCTGTTATTGTAGGAAAACTCTGCTAAAGGCAAAAACTGATCCCACGATCCTCCAAAGTCAATGACACAAGTTTAGAGCATATCCTCCAAAATCTGAATAGTCTGCTCGGACTGCCCGTTCGACTGAGGATGAAACGCTATGCTCAACTCAACCCGCATGCCCAACTCTCGTAGAACTGCTCTCCTGAAATGTGAGATAATTTGCATACCTCGATCCGAAATGATAGACTCGGGCACACCATGAAGAAGAACAATTTCCCGGATATAGATTTCAACTAACCTCTCGGAAGAATAGGAGACTGTCATAGGAATGAAATGCGTTGACTTGGTCAGCCTATCAACAATAACCCACATTGCGTCGAACTTCCTCTGAGTCCGTGGGAGTCCAACAACCAAGTCCATAGTGATCCGCTCCCACTTCCACTCAATAAGCTCAATCCTCTGAAATAGACCACCAGGCCTCTGATGCTCGTACTTAACCTGCTGACAATTCAAACACCGAGCCACATATGCATTGATATCCTTCTTTATTCTCCGCCACCAATAATGCTGCCACAAATCCTGATACATCTTAGCAGCGCCCGAATGAATAGAGTACCTAGAACTATAGGCCTCCTCTAAAATTAACTCTCGGAGCCCATCCACATTAGGCACACAAACTCGACCCTGCAATCTCAAAACTCCATCATCACCTAAGGTAACCTGCTTGGAACCACCGTGTTGCATCGTGTCTTTAAGGACACACAAATGGGGATCATCATACTGCCTATCACGGATACGCTCCAATAAAGAAGAATGAGCAACCGTGCAAGCCAACACACGATTGGCTCAGAAACATCCAACCTCACAAACGGATTGGCCAAAGCCTGAACATCCAAAGCAAGCGGTCTCTCACCGACCGGAATATAAGCAAGACTGCCCATACTGGCTGACTTCCTACTCAAAGCATCGGCCATCACATTAACCTTTCCCGGATGATATAAGATGGTGATATCATAATCTTTTAACAACTCCAACCACCTCTTCTGCCTCAAATTCAACTCCTTTTGTTTGAACAAATACTGAAGACTCTTGTGATCTGTGAACACCTCACATACCACGCCATACAGATAATGCCTCCAAATCTTCAACGTGTGAACAATGGCTGCCAACTCCAAATCATGAAATGAATCTTCAACTGCCGCGAAGCATAGGCAATGACCTTGCCATCCTGCATCAACACTGCACCAAGTCCAAAGCGAGATGCATCACAATAAACTATATAAGGCCCTGAACCTGTGGGCAAAACAAACACCGGTGCCGTAGTCAGAGATGTCTTGAGCTTCTGAAAGCTTGCCTCACACTCATCCGACCATCTGAACAGGGTACCCTTCTAGGTCAACCTGGTCATCGGGGTTGCGATAGATGAAAACCTCTCCACGAACCAACGATAGTAACCTGCCAATCCCAAGAAACTCCAAATCTCTGTAGCTGATGTTGGTCTAGGCCAGTTCTTGACTGCCTCAATCTTCTTCAGATCAACCTGAATACCCTCCATTGATACAACATGACCCAGGAATGCAACTGAACTCAACCAGAACTCACACTTCAAGAACTTAGCATATAACTGACTATCCTTCAAGGTCTGAAGAACCACTCTAAGATGCTGCTCGTGCTCCTCCCGGCTGCGGAAATATATCAAAATATCATCAATGAAGACTATCACGAATGAATCCAAATAAGGTCTGAACACTCGGTTCATCAAATCCATAAAAGTTGTTGGGGCATTTGTCAACCCGAATGACATAACCAAGAACTCATAATGCCAGTACAGAGTGCGGAAAGCTATCTTAGGGACATCAGATGCCCTAATCCTCAACTGATGGTAGCCATATCTCAAGTCAATCTTCGAAAATACCTTGGCACCCTGAAGCTGATCAAACAAATCATCAATCCTCGGTAATGGATACTTATTCTTGATTGTAACCTTGTTCAACTGCCGGTAATCAATACACATTCTCATCGACCCGTTCTTCTTCTTAACAAACAACACCAACGCACCCCAAGGCGAAACACTCGACCTAATGAAACCCTTCTCAAGCAAATCTTGCAATTACTCCTTCAACTCTTTCAACTCAGGCGGGGCCATACGATACGGCGGGATAGAAATAGGCTGAGTGCCCGGAGCCAAATCAATGCAGAAATCAATATCCCTGTCGGGTAACATACCCGATAGGTCTGAAGAAAATCTCAAGAAAGTCACAAACAACGGGTACAGAATCAATAGAAGGAACCTCAACACTAGAATCACGTATATATGCCAAATAGGCTAAACACCCCTTCTCGACCATGCGTCGAGCCTTCACATAAGAGATAACACTACGGGTAGAATGACCAGGAATCCCTCTCCACTCTAAACGAGGCAAACCCGGTAAATCTAAGGTCACAGTCTTGGCATGACAGTCCAAGATAACGTGGTAAAGTGATAACCAGTCCATTCCCAATATAACATCGAAATCTACCATATCCAAAAGCATCAAATCTACACGAGTCTCAAGACCCCCAATCACAACTATACATGAACGATGGACTCGATCTACCATAATAGAATCACCCACCGGCGTAGACACATAAACAGGATCACTCAAAGAATCACTAGGCATAACCAGATATGGTGCAAAATAAGAGGACACATACGAGTACGTAGACCCTAGATCAAATAACACTGAAGCATCCCTATCACAAACCAGAATCGTACCTGTAATAACTATATCTGAAGCCTCAACCTCGGGCCTGGCTGGAAGGGCATAACATCGGGGCTGGGCCCCATCACCCTGGACTATATCTCTGGGACGGCCTACAGCTGGCTGGCCTCCACCTCTAGCGGTCTGAGCTCCACCTCTAAATCCTCTACCTCTACCTCTAGCACCTCTACCCCTACCTCTAGCTGGCTGGGCGGGCTGTGGAACACCTGGTGTCTGAACCATAGCATAGGGACCCTGCTATTGCGATTGAGTACCCACTAATCTCCGACAAGCCCTCCTGATATGACCATACTCACCACGCTCATAGCATCCACCTGAGTGTTGCGGTTGAGAAAACTGAGACCGACCCTGGAGACCTGAATGACCACCCCGAAAACTCTAGAGCAGTGGTGCATTGATAGGAGCTGGTGGTGCACTGTAGGACTGTTGATCAGAATACTGCATCTAAGGACCACGGCTACCTGAAGCACCGTGAGAAACCTGAAGTGCTGTCTGTAAAGGCCTAGGAGAATGGCCTCTACCATATGAATCTCTACCTCCAGACGAGGTACCACTGAATCTGCCTGAATAACGGGGCCTCTTGTCCGACCCATGACCACCTCCCTATGACAGAACCATCTCAACTCTACGGGCCACATTGGCCACCTCCTGAAAAGTAATCTCACTCCCAGCCTCCCTAGCCATCGGAAGAAGAATTGGCTAAATAAGATTGTCAATAAACCTCCTCACCCTCTCTCTATCGGTAGGAAGTATGACAAGAGCATGGCGAGCCAAGTCGATGAATCTGGTCTCATACTGGATAACAGTCATGGAACCCTGCTGGAGATGCTCAAACTACCTCCGATAGGCCTCTCTCTAAGTAATGGGGAGAAACTTCTCCAAAAATAGTTGTGCAAACTGCTCCCAAGTCAAGGCTGGCGATCCGGCTAGTCTAGCCAAGCAATAATCTCTCCACTAAGTCTTGGCGGATCCAAACAAGCGAAATGTAGTAAAATCGACCCCATTGGTCAGAACAATCCCCATGTTCCTGAGAACCTCATAACAACTATCTAGATAATCCTGGGGATCCTTAGTAGATGCACCGCTGAAAGTAGTAGTGAAGAGTTTGGTGAACCTATCTAGCCTCCACAAAGCATTGATAGACATAGCTGCTCTATCATCGGTCTGAGACACCACACCCAGCTGGACTGCTCCAACTGTCTGAACCGCTAGAGTCTGAATCTGGGTAGCTACCTGCTCCAGAGTGCGAGTAGCAGGAGTCTGGGCTCCTCCTCCAGCCTAAGAGACGGCTGGTGCTACAGGAAGCAAGCTACCCAGGTGACACTTTTCATAAGGCCCACTAGTCGGATCAGAGCATCCTGAAGAACTGGGGTGGCAATAAACCCCTCTGGAACCTGAGCTGGGCCCACCAAAACTGCTGGGGCCAGAACCTCATCATCAAAATCAACCTGAGGATCTTCCACTGGTGCTGCTGCTCGGGGCTGAGCTCTGCCCCTACCTCGACCTCTAGCACGGCCTTGGCCTCGCCCTCTTCCCCTCGTGTGAGATACTGCTGGGGGCTCGGGCTACTGAGCGGTGGATGAGGAAGCACGTGTTCTCGCCATCTACGAAAGAACAGAGTAGAAATTCAATTAGCATTGAGAAACGACACCGCACGACAAGAAAGAACAAATGCGAAGTTTTCCTAACTATGTAGCCTTTGAGGGATAAATATAGTCATCTCCGTACCGATCCCTCAGACTCTACTAAGCTTGTCCGAGAATTGTGAGACCTATGCAATCTAGAGCTTTGATACCAACTTGTCACGACCCGGATTTCCCACCCTCGGGAGTCGTGATGGCGCCTACTCATAGAAGCTAGGCAAGCCACGAAATTTAAAAATTTTAACTCCTTCATTTTAGTCCTTTTTAACAATTTGTAATAACAGGTGATCAATATTTAAATAATAACAGAAGACAAAAATATGCGGAAGACTTAGACTAATATAATGCCAAAATTAGTACGAAAATATCAACATATGTCTCTACCCAGAAACCGGTGTCACAATATTCACGGATTGTCTATGAATACTACATACAGATGTTTGAGGAAAAGAAATACAATCTGTCTCAGATACAAATGAAAACAGAACATATAAGTAGATAGAAGAAACGTCGGGCCTGCGGACGCCTGCAAGACAACCTCGGGGTCTCTGTGGATAGAAGGCTGGCTCCTCAAGTGCTACTGTCCCAGTGTTGCTCTGGTATCTGCACAGAGTGCAGATTGTAGTATCAACACAAATGACCCCATGTGCTGGTAAGTGCTTGGCCTAACCCTGGCGAGGTAGTGACGAGGTTAGGACCAGACTCCAGATAAACCTATGCAATTACATAATACACGGCGGAAAATAAACATGAATAAGCAATTTAAATGGGGGGGGGGGTACATGCTTCGGGGAACATATCAAATCCAACAGAAATAAAGAGAAATATGCGAGAAACAGCTCAAAATCTAGAACAAGTAATAATAACATTGTTGTGGCGTGCAACCCGATCCAATATATATCTAACATAGTTGCGGCATGCAACCCGATCCAATATATATAACATTTGTTGTGGCGTGCAACCCGATCCAATATATATAACATTGTTGCGGCGTGCAACCCGATCCAATATATATAAAATTGTTGCGGCGTGCAACACAATCCAATATATATAACATTATTGCGGCGTGCAACCCGATCCAATATATATAGCATTGTTGCAGCGTGCAACCTGATCCAATATATATAACATTGTTGCGGCGTGCAACCCGATCCAATATATTTATATACCTTAAATTCTATCGTACCACGAGTCCCGGCAAGGGATCAACAATAAACTACACTATCTCGGCAAGAGAATTCAGCAGTGAAGTATATACGTCCCGGCAGGGGAGAATCAGCTATAACCAATCTCAACTCAATACCTACTAATCTCAGCTAACACCAACACTCAACCTTAATTAATTTCCACGTAAATAAACTAAAGCCTTGCTCAACATCGAGAATCACCAGTCAGAACATCCGTAGAATCATTTAAGAACATAACACATATCAATTTAAGACTCACGGTCATGCTCGACACCAACGTATAGATACTCGTCACCATGCCTATACGTCGTACTCAAAGAGAAGCAATTAGCAAATATGACACAACTCCTAATCCCTCAAGATAAGGTTAGACCAAACACTTACCTCGATGCCACGAACACAATTCACGATTCAATTATAGCTTTACCCCTTGATTCCATCGCCAATACGCTCGTATCTAGTCACAAATTACTTAATTACATCAATAAACGCTAAATGAATCGAACTCAATGCATGAAAATGAGTTTTTTCAAAGTTTTACCCAAAAAGTAAAAAATCACCCCGAGCCACATGGTCGAAACCCGAGGTTCGAACCAAACTCGATTACCCGTTCCCCCACGAACCCAAATATATGATTTGTTTTGAAATCGGACCTCAAATCGAGGTCCAAATTCCTAATTTTTTAAAAACCTAGGTTCTATCTAAAACACCCAATTTCCCCATGAAAATCATTGATTTTGAGTTGAAATCATGTGAAAAGATGTTAATGATTGAAGAAAACGAGTTAGAAATCACTTACCAATGTTTTGGAGAAGAAATGTTATTTGAAAAATCGCCTATCATGTTTTTGGGGTTTTGAAAAATGAAAAATAATTGAAAATTCCGTTTTAATATACCCCTCTCAGACCCCCTGTGCGGACCGCACAAAATGGAGTGCGCCTGCACAACTCACCAGGTTGACTGCAGTGACATGTTCTAGTATTTTTACCATAACTTTCTCTACATATATCCAAATTGTGATTTCTTTACTTTTCCGGAAACTTACACGAAGGACTACAACTTTCGTGTTTATATAATCTCAAAATTCCTTGTAGATCAAAATATATAGGCTTCCGAAGTCGTACCAGTAAAATGTTCCTCACCGTGGACCGCACAGAATCTAGTGCAGCCGCAAAGCCCTCACCGTGGTCCGCACAATATCCAGTGCGGCCGCACAAGCCCCTCCGCGGCAGCATTCTTCTTTGTGCGGACTGCACTAGTCTGTTCAGAGGCCTTCCACCTCTCTGAACCTGCAACAGCTATGTTTTTAAGCCTACAACCTCCCGGAATCTACCCGAAACGCACAAGAGCCCTCGGAACTCCAAACCAAGTGTGCATACTAACTCAAAAACATCATATGGATCTACTCGTGCGATCACATCATCAAAATAACATATAAAATCATGAATTATACCTCAAACTTCAGTCAAATAAACTCCGTTTTCACCAAATTTCATAGTTATCTTTCAAATACTATAACAAGTTTCTACTAGGCTCTGGAACCAAAATACGGGCTCGATAACAATGGTTTCAAACATTAATTCTTTTCTTTATTTCTTAGATAATTCAGTAAAACAATTTCTTTTAACAATTAATTTCTAAGGCTTGGGACCTCGGAATTCATTTTCGGGCATACGCCCAAGTCCCATATTTTACTGCGGCCCTCCCGGGATTGTCAAAACACGGATACGGGTCCGTTTGCTCAAAATATTAACCAAAGTCAACCATAATCAAATTTTTAACTCTAGAATTTCTATTTCTCTTATTTTCACATAGAAGACTTTCCGGATATAGGTCCGGATCACGCACGCAAATCAAGCTGGGGTAAAAAGGAGGTTTTTAGGCCTTAGAACATTGAATTCACTTGCAACATAAGTGATGACCTTTTTGGTCATCACAAAGATAAAAAGTGATGCAATTGTAGTTTTGAGGAACTTTATACAATTGGTCCTAACACAATTTCATAAAAGGATTAAGGAAGTGAGGACATACAATGGGACTGAATTTGTAAATTCTTCATGTCTTGATTTGTTCTAAACTTATGGTATAGTGCACCAAAGAACTTGTGTCTACACACCATAGCAAAATGGTATGGCAGAGAGAAGACATAGATACATTTTAAAGGTGGCCAGAGCTATCAGATTTCAGGGGTTCATAGTTTTGGGGACATTGTGTACTGGGAGTTGCGTATATGATTAATATAATGCCTTCTGTTGCATTGCAAGGGAGAACACCACATGAAAATTTTCACAAATACAAGCCTAAGGTGGATCATATCAGGACCATTGGATGCATTTGTTATACAAAGAAGTTACCAATAGGGAATAAATTTGAAGCTTGGGCTATGAAGGCAGTACATATGGGATATTCCTCTGTTACAAAGGGATATATTCTCTCCAGTTTGAATGATCACTCATTCTTTATCTCAAGGGATGTGGTATTCAGGTAAAATGTACTCCCATTCCAAACATAGAATCAATCAAAAAAATGTTTCTAGATGTTGATACAAGAATTTCCCTTAGTGACCTGGGAAGTGATATTATACAAGCAGCTTCACCAGATGAGGATACATGCCCTGCACTACCTGATCAAGGATTAGATCCTATTTTAGGAACAGAATCAGACTCAACTGAGCTTGACTTGTCAGATGCAGTAGACTCAACTCAGCCGAACTTTGAAACTTTTGATCGGTTTGGAGAAGTAGATGACACTATTTGGAAGAAGTTATTCTTCATCATGATGCTGCCCTTCCATCATGATACTGGTGAGCAATCCCAAGCTAATCCAATTTCATGTGAGAATGTTGAAGGTCTGAGGAAGTCTACTAGAGAAAAGAGAGATCCTATCTGGATGTCTGACTATATTACTGCAGCAGCCTGTGCCTGCCCATTTTCTGATAGCATTTCCTATGCCGGCCTATCCTCAACATATCAACATTACTTGCAAGCCTTATCTTGTGTAGTTGAGCCCAGTGCCTATAAAGAAGTTTGCACTAATCCAAAATGGATTGCAGCTATGAAGGATGAAATAAAAGCATAAAGAGACAATAATACATGGGAATTAGTTCCCTTGCCATTAGAGAAGACCCCCATTAGATGTAAATCGGTTTATAAAGTGAAGTTAAAAGTAAATGGAGAAGTTGCATACAAAGCGAGACTAGTTTCCAAAGGGTACGACCAGCAAGAGGGCTCGACTACCACAAGACATTTTCACATGTAGTTAAAATTATTACAATCAGGATTTTTTTGTCAACAACTGCTACCTCAAATTAGCATATACACTAGATGGATATGTATAATGACGTCCTACAAGGTGACTTGCATGACGAAGAATATGATCGCTTCAAACTCCATACTACTAAAAAGTAGGAAGAGAGGGTCGCAATAGCTTTTACTCGATATGAGGTTCGGGATCGATTTCCTCAGAGAGCTAGGAATGGAGTCGAGTAACTATCTAGACTAGAAGTGTGTATTTGTTCCAAATGTCACTTCCATACATTTTTGGGTTTTTAGATTATAAACTACTATTACAAAGCTATTAATTGAAACTAGATTATGCTACGAGATAATTGATAAGTTGTATCTAATGGGAAGAAGGACACTAGGGTCGTGACATTACCTAGGTGGCTAATTGACGGGTAGAAGTTACTAAAGTTCGATTGACATAATTGGGGCTTATGCAATAACCGTTGCACAATTTTACCCACTCTCACACCTCTCGGTAGAGAGAGTGATTTTGCCCAATTGACTCTCTCGAGACCAAACGGGTAGGCAAATTAGCTCAAGCAACTAGGGTTCAAGTGGGGTAATTACTCTCTCGAGGTTTAATCCTTTAATTGAGACTATCAATTCTCTTGAGTCCATACCAATTCTTTGTTGGGTCAATTTTGGAGACTTGGGCTCTCTTTCTCAAGAAGAGCCAAGTCAACGTAGCACAAACCAGTGTTTGCAACCACCAATTCATAGATTAAACCATAAAATTAACCCAAATAACAAACAACCATAATCGATCTAAACAATAAATGGCAACATCCATCAATTACCCATACTAGGGTTGAGCCACAACCCTAGCTAATGGGTTTAGCTACTCATGCTTGAAGAAGAAAATAGAGAAATAGATGAAGAACAAGGCATATTAATTAAATGCTAAATGAAAATACAAGAATCTATCGTTAACTTGAAGCTAAGATGCCAAAAATGGCTACAGATGAAGTTCCCACGAGCGCAGCTAAGTTATGGATATATCTGATAACCTAAAAATAATAAATTATTCTATATTTACCAAGCTGGAAAAACTTGACAAAAATACCCCTGCGGGGTCAGCGCGAGCTGCGTAAAATGGACCGCGACCGCGCTAGGCTCTTGGACTTTAATTCTGGGTTCTCTAACTTGGGCTTCGCGGATCGCGTAATATGGACCGTGGCCGCAGAGGCAGCTGTCGCGGTCCGCACAACAATGACCGCAGACCGCATTAGCATTTTCCATCTCTCTGAATATCTCTTCCGCGAACCGCACAAGAAGGCAGTGCAGCCGCGTTGCCTGAGGCCTGGTTTTTGTCATCTATCTGAATACCTCTTCTGCGGACCGCACAAAAAGGCAGTGTGGCCGCGGAACTTTCACCGTGGGCCACACAGTATGGACTGTGTCCGCGTTGCTTGAATCCTAATCTTGCCATCTCTCTGAATCACCTAGTGCGGCCGCATTCCATTTTGTGCGGTCCGCACTAGGCTTGTTTGCTCTCAGTTTACTTTGTCTTTGATACTTGAGTAGGTTTCACTCCGTTTGAGCCGATCTTTGACATTTCGTTACTTTGTCGATCAAAGCTGCAATCAAGCACAACTTATGAACCTTTTGGGACTATTTTGTAACAATTTATAATCAAAGCATAAGCAAGAAGGAGCATAAAACTCGTTAAAATCTCTACTTATCAACTCCCCCAAACTTAAGCCTTTGCTTGTCCTCAAGCCAAAAAAAATAAAAACCACCCCTTAAAGGAAAATCCAAGTATTTCCAACTATCCTAAAATAACCTCAACAAGCATCAATTGGGACTAACAATTGCCCTCAATACGAATGAATCATTAACAACATTTAAACTTTGAAAAACTATGGATCAAGTGTGGCACAAGAGCATCAAGAGTTGACTCATTACATCAAAGAACTCTCTCCATTTACTTTTCCCACTGTGGAACCCAAACTCATACATCCTCAACTCTCCCTAAGCAAACCTCACCTTTTAGAGTATTAGCACACAAACCGAGGTTAATGGGAATTCACTAATCTCTCTCAAGGAAAAGTCACAAGTCTAGCTCTAAGTACCATATGCTTGCCCCTCATGTAAGTATCCACTAATGTAAGCGTCCTTCAACTCAAGATCATATAGGGCTTTTGAGGAGTCAATGTGAAGGTTTTTGGTTCAGGGTAGGAAAAGTTTAGTCTAAATGGGTTCCATCTTCCCTTAAGCACTTTTTTTTATTCATTTGGTACAATTCTCTTGACTCTTTGAGTATCTCACTTCTTTTTAAGGGGTTAGAGAGACGTAATGTCACTCTTTTTATTGCACTTCAAAGCGTTTCTCCTTTTTCAACTTTTTTCACACCTTTTTCTCTTTTTTTTTTTTTTGAATCCCTTTTTATTCTTTTTCACATTGGGCTTTCTTTTTGTCTTTTTCTTTTCTTTTCTTTTCTTTTTCATTGCCTTCCTTTTCTTCGCTTTAGTACCTTTTACCGCTTGTTCCTTCTCTCGTCTCTCCCCCTAAACTTAGACTTTTGCCATTGCTCAAGGGAAGATCGGGTGCCGAAAGAGGGTATATTTTAGAATAGATATAGGCTGATAGTATTGGTTCTTGAAAGAAAAAGGTTTAAGGCTCAAAAGGGTTAACTAGGGAGTATATCATTGGTGGGCTATGGAATTTTTCAACTATCATTGGATCAAGGAGAGCCTATAATCACTTCTCAAGCCAAATTTCACTTACAATTTTGCCTCAACAGACATTCAGGGTAAGTTCTATACTATTGGCTCGGAATTTGGACTTACAATTCAATTTCTCACCACACAAGCTCAAGGATTGTTAAAGACATAGAGTCGGGGACCCACAACAACCTTAGACACGATTTGAGCACACAATGGTCTCGAAAGACCACATGATGATTGTTTGGTCAACACAAGAGTCTCAAGGTCACGACTTTCACCATCCTAAACACAACGACTTGTCTTTGACCATGGGATCAAAGGCAACTGTATTAGGCCCAAGTGAATCTTTTCTTGAGGAAACCTTAACTACAAGCTACCAAAAATAGAAACAAAAACGGACTCAAACCCTTAAGAAGGTCGTCACGCCATCCATCATCGGGAAGAGTCACCCGGTTCACATAATACTCCACCTTTGGAAAGAACCGTGACATTAAGAAAACCAAAGGCTTATTGAAAGCGCCAAAAACAAAACAAAAAGCTACGAGCACATCTAAGGAACTAAAAACGAATTTTTATTTACGAAAATAGAAAATAAAATGAATATGTACAATAGGAGATTTGAATATACAACGGGGATGAATATATACAATAATGTAATTTTATATACAGACCAAATGAAAGATAAAAAGTGCGATAAAAGTAACTAAACGTAAAATTATATACAGACCAAAGATGAAAATCAAAAAGACATAAAATGTAGCAATATATACAGTCATCCAAAAATGAAGGGCGCACCCCCTCAAATAAAAGCTGGCATTGTCCCTAATGCCAACTAAACAAATAAGCACCAAAAAGTATAAGGAAAAGATATGGGAACTCCCTAAGCTGTGTCTCTCTGCATGGGATCATTAGTGGTCCCCAGGTCCTCTGTATGCGCGGGAACCTCACACTAGTTCCCAGTCTCCTGCTGCTCAGCTATTGGTACTGGGGCCTGGACCTGGACGGGCTGAATATCAGGAACATCCTGTGGCTGACTGAAGGGAGCCTCCGGTGGGTCCGCCAATTGGATGATCGCCTCATCTACACTAGGGAGCTTCCTCTTCTTCTTTGGAAGCCTCTGTGTCTGCTCCTGCTGTGCTGCTGCTGGAGCTAGATCCTCAAATAGCAAGTCTAAAGGCAGCTAGTCTGCCTTCAGTTTGTCCACATCCGCTCTAAGCTCCTTCACAAACTCCTTGGAAGCTAGTGTTTTGCGCAGCTTCTTGTGCTCCCCGGGAAGCTCCTTCAAGGCCTTGCCATGTGAATCTACTGCCTTAGCCAAGGCACACTGAGTACTGATGATCTATTCCTGGTTCTCCAGGATCTTCTTCAATGTATCCTCAATGGCCTGTGGAAGCTGTGCTGGCTGCGGTGTCGACTGAGCCACAATGGTAAAAGTCAAGGTGGACAACTTGGATGACGCAGCTGACATCCAATTGCTCAAGCTATAAAGTATCTAGCTCAGCTGGTGGGCAGCGAGAGGATAGGCCCGAGAAGATGGAATCCTCAGGCCAGCTGAAGTAGAGGGGGGACCAACAGTAGTGGAAGGTCCGAGAGGCATGTCATCAACTGTGGAAGCAGGCTCAGTGGAGGGCTCTACCGCAACTGGCTCTTCAGACTGGCTGGTTGGGGTAGAAGCAAGCAGCTTATAATTTTTGTCCTTGGGGTTGTCTGACTGTTTCAGACTGTACCATGAAAATGAAGCCACAGGTTTGACCTTGATGTCAAAAGGTCTCTTCTCCACCTCCAGGTCCCTGAAATACATAGTGAGGGTGCTGGGAAAAGGGTAGTTCCGGTCATGCTCAACCCCCACTGCAGAAATGATGCGGGACATCACATTGCCCACGTTGATAGGGTATCCCGCCATAATAGATGCAACAAGAACAGTCGGGGCAAGCGGAATAGTCTGATCATGGGTAGTGGGGTCGAGCCGACTGCACAAAAAAGTCAACCACCTCCTAGCCTCAAAGTTAAAAGTCCTCTGAAGTATTTTGACCCTTGCTTGCAACCACTCTGGAACCGTACCCAGGACTGCCAGGTATGAGGCTAACCACGGATGAACCTCCTCGCCCATTGCCAGCTTTTCATTGTAAAGGGACTCATCTTCTTCGTTGAACCCCAGGTATTCATTTAGTGACTTCTTGGTAAATACCACATTTTTGTTTTGCACTTTGGTCACTTTAGTGCCCTTCAAGATGTGGGCCACATTGCTACAAAACGCCTTGACTATGTGCTCATTCACTTTCACACAATTATCTTTGAAGTGCTCCCAACCCACTCGAGCTCGAAACTGTCTATGTACATTGGGGTGTAGGGGTAGAAGGTCTCTGTCAATGAAGTTCCTCTCAAGAATCAACTTTCGTGCCGGCCACCATTCCGTAAACTTGTGGAACGCCACCTGGCTGATGAATCTATCTTCCCAGACAACGGGATTTCTAGTCTGGTCAACACCCCCAACCTGAGGCACACCACCCCCAGGTAACTCCCCATCTCCCTCATCACTTCTTGCACCCTCTCTAGATATTGACGCTTTGGGAAAGGTAGAGTATTCATCCCCACAACCTGCCACTGAGCCCTCAGACGACCCAGAAGAAATGTTGATTGAAGCTCGAGCATCGGGGGAAGAGGGAGGAGTGTCTCTATGTATGGCGTTCTCCGGATACGGGATGTATAGTGGGACTGAATCTAAAGAGATCTCCCAGGAGGGCTCGTACTCACTCCCCGAGTTGTCAATGGCTCTGTCAGCCGCTTTGATTGCTTTCCTCATGTCCATTATGTTTTTTCTAGCTTGGGGAGTGAGTTTTACCATCCTTTGCTTCCCTCCCCGGGAGGAATTACCTCGGCTAGGTTGTTTCGAGCCTTTGCCTTTTTGTTTGACCATTGCCTGCAAGCATAAACATCTAGCTTTGTTAGTATCAACACAGACAGTGAAGGAGATGTGGAAAATGAATTTGCAGAATAGAAGCCACAAGCTGCAGAACATGTTGCAGAAATAGTGTACCACGACCCGCACAAAAAGGAGTGCGGCTGCACTGGGAGCACCCCGGACCGCATAAAGGCGATAGCGGTCCGCACTGAGGCAAGGTCTATAACACCACCTCTCTGAATCCAACCACCGTGGTCCGCACAAGGTAGCACCACAGTGGTCCAGCGCGGACCGCACAAAATACAATGCGGCTGCATTGGGTAAGAGCCCACTTCCTGAAAATTCCTCACTGCGGTCCGCACAAAATGGCACCGCGGACCGCATAAAAACGAACGTGGTCCAGGGTGGGTGCTTGGTCAAGGCACTGAGTTAGGGTTCTTGGTCTTGCATTTTTGTTCAAATTTTCACCTAACTTTATCCCTACTCAATTTACCCAGTTAATAATACTCCTCAGGCACGCAAAACTTAACAGTTAAACTAAACTAACATTAAATTGAAGAATTACGGGGGAAAGAAGCCTACACAGTTAATAGAAAAAGACATAAAATGAAATTAACTAATTAAAATAACAAGAAGTGGTTGAATTGTTACCAGATATTGAGAAGAAGTGAAGAAACACAATGCCAACAAGCTAGTATAAAGAAGAGGGAAGATGAACAGTGACTTTTAGGTCTTTGAGAATCAATTTTTCGAAAAGGGTAACCAGTGACCTCAGAGGTCTATTTATAGAAAAGCACATGGGACCCAGCCTTACCTACTAGCACGACCGCACAAAATGGACCACGGACCGCGCTGGGTTTGTTTAGAAGAAGATTGAGAAGGCAACCTCCGCAGTCCGCACAAAATCGACCGCGGCCGTGGAGGTCCACTGCGATCTGCACTAAATGGAATGCTGCCGCGGTGACAATCATCAGAGGGCACCCTACTTGTCCTTCACCAGTGCGGACCGCACAAAGTGCAATGCGACTGCACTGGCAACTTTAGAGACTGTTCAATTTTTCCCAAATTGTTTTGCACTGTATCAACACACTCCTGCACATCTCACAACCAATTAGCTCAAAAATAAATCCTACACTACAAAGAAAATGAAAGAAAGCAAGAAGAAAAAAATATGGGTTGCCGCCCAAGAAGCGCCTGATTTAATGTTGATGCAGGACGCATGTTACTATCATATCACTTTAGATGAAGAAGTGCCACCATGTGGCTATCATCAAAGTTTCCAAGATAATGCTTGACCCGGTGCCCATTAACTCTGAAAACTTCACCATTTTTGTTCCTTAGATCAAGAGCACCAAATGGGGTCACAAACACAACTTCAAATGGCCCACTCCACTTTGACTTGAGCTTACCCGAAAACAGACGTAACCGGGAATTGAACAAGAGAACCATATCTCCAACCTTGAACTCCTTACCCCGAGCATATTTGTCGTGATGGTACTTTATTTTGTCCTTATACAAGGATGAACTTGAGTAGGCATGGAATCTAAACTCATCGAGCTCATTGAGTTGTTCAACACGAAGTTTGCCGCAACATCCCATTCCAAATTTAACTTCCTTAAAGCCCACATAGCCTTGTGCTCTAACTCAACCAGAAGATGACAAGCTTTTCTAAACACCAACCAAGGAGACATACTAATCGGAGTTTTGTAAGCCGTCCGATAAGCCCATAGAGCGTCATCCAACTTTTTCGACCAATCGGTCCTATTAGCATTGAGAGTTTTTGACAAGATGCTCTTAATTTCTCTGTTGGAGACTTCCGCTTGACCACTAGCTTGAGGATGATAGGGGTAGAAACCTTATGATTGACACCGTACTTGGAAAGCAACGTGTCGAAAGCCTTGTTGCAAAAGTGAGACCCCCCATCACTAATAATCACACGTGGAGTGCCAAACCTTGTGAAAATGCTCTTTTTAAGAAACGCAACAACACTCCAGGCTTCATTATTAGGCAAAGCCATGACTTCAACCCATTTTGAGACATAATAAACCGCCACGAGAATGTAAGTATTCCCACAAGAGCTAACAAATGGACCCATGAAATTGATGCCCCAAATATCAAAGATATCCACTTCAAGAATCGTATTGAGAGGCATATCATCCCTTTTTGAAATTCCGCCCGCTCTTTGGCACTCATCACATCTCTTCACCAAATCGCCCGCATCTTTGAACTAGGTGGGCCAATAGAATCCACAACTAAGAACTTTCGAGGCGGTCATCACCCTACCATGATGGCCACCATAGGGTGAAGAGTGGCAAGCTCTAAGATACTCAGTTGTTATTCCTCAGGACACATCTACGAATCACACCATCCGTGAAAATCTTGAAAAAGTATGGCTCACCCCAATAGAAATCCAAACTATCCCGTTTGAGCTTCTTCTTTTGGTTAGAAGAGAGCTCACACGGGATTATTTCGGTCACAAGGTAATTGGCAACATCGGCAAACCACGTCATATCCTTCATCGACACCGCAAGGAGTTGTTCATCGAGAAATGAATCATTAATCTCAAGGCCGTCACAAGGCCTTCCCTCCTCCTCCAAACGGGACAAGTGGTCCGCCACTTGATTCTCACTACCCTTCTGGTCAATAATTTCTAGATCAAACTCTTGAAGAAGTAACAACCATCTCATCAATCTCGCCTTGGAGTCTTTCTTGGTCATAAAATACCTAAGGGCGACATGGTCGGTGTGCACTATAACTTTGACCCCCATAAGGTAAGGTCGAAACTTTTCCATTACAAACACAATAGCCAATAACTCTTTCTCGGTAACTGTATAGTTCCTTTGAGCCTCATTCATGGTCTTGCTTGTGTAGTACACTGGATGAAATATTTTGTTGATTCTTTGGCCCAAAACAGACCCAACCACAACGTCACTAGCATCACACATGAGCTCGAAAAGCAAGCTCCAATTTGGTGCGGTAATGATGGGAGTAGAAGTCAACTTGAGCTTGAGAAGCTCGAATGCTTGCATACAACTCTCATCGAACAGGAACTTTGCATCTTTCTCTAGCAACTTGCATAAAGGGTGTACCACTTTAAAAAAATCCTTTATGAACCTCCGGTAAAAACCCGCGTACCCAAGAAAACTCCTCACCCCTTTGACAGAAATAGGGGGAGGAAGCCTTGAAATCACCTCTATATTAGCTTTGTCAACATCAATTCCTTGCTTCAAGATTTTGTGACCCAACACTATACCCTCTTTAACCATGAAAGGGCATTTTTCCCAATTGAGTACGAGGTTTGTGTCTTCACATCGGGCCAATACTCTATCTAAATTTTTCAGACACTCATCAAAAGAATCCCCAACCGCACTGAAATCATCCATGAAAACCTCCAAGATATCCTCCACCATGTCGATGAAAATAGCCATCATGCAACGTCGGAAGGTTGCCAGAGCATTACACAATCCGAATGGCATTCGAGAGAAAGAGAATGTGCCATAGGGACATGTAAAAGTTGTCTTCTCTTGGTCCTCCGGGGCAATTAAAATTTGATTGTACCCCAAGTAACCATCCAAGAAGCAATAGAAAGCACACCCCGCAAGACGATCTAGCATTTGGTCAAGGAATGGCAATGGGAAATGATCTTTTCGGGTCACCTTGCTTAGCTTCCGGTAGTCCATACATACTTTCCACCTGGTGACCGTGAGAGTAGGAATGAGTTCATTGTTGTCATTGGCCACCACAGTCATACCACCCTTCTTCGGCACACATTGCACCGGAGAAGTCTAAGAACTATCAGAAATAGGATAAACCACACCGGCGTCCAACCACTTGATAACCTCTTTCTTCACCACTTCTTCCATTTCCTCATTTAATCTTCTTTGATTATCCAAGGAAGGCTTTGCATCCTCCTCCAATATGATTTTGTGCATGCAAAATGCGGGGCTTATTCCCCGAATGTCAGCTAGAGTCCATCCAATTGCCCTTTTTCGCTTTTGAAGCACCGCCAAAGTGGCCTTAACCTGCATGTTAGTAAGGCAAAAAGAAAGAATAACTGGTAAAGTAGAATTTGAACCCAAGAATTCATACTTGAGGTGTGGAAGAAGTGGCTTCAACTCCAACACCGGTGGCTCCTCAATGGATGGCTTTATTGGTAGAGTTTTCTGGTTTTCAAGATCCAAAGATAGCTTCCTCGGCTCATAAGAATAAGAGCCCATCCCATGTAGGGCATTGACACGTTCCACTCTACTAGCATCATCATTGACATCCATGTTCAAGAGCACTGCTTCAAGTGGATCTTCCACATTGTTCATATCACTGGTATCATCCACAATCACTGTTATGACAAGGTCTACAAATGAGCATACCTCAGTGCTATTGGGCTGCTTCATAGATTTGCAAACGTGGAAAACGACCTTTTCATCTCCCACTCGGAGAGTGAGCTCACCCGCTTCAACATCAACCAATGCCTTCCCCGTTGCAAGGAAAATTCTGCCCAAGATAATAGGAACCTCATAGTCCACCTCACAATCCAAAATCACAAAGTCGACCAGCAATATGAATTTGTCCACCCGGACAAGCACATCATCAATAATGCCTAAAGGTCGCTTCATCGATTGATCCGCCATTTGAAGTCTTATTGAAGTTGGCCTAGGTTTCTCAATACCCAAAGTTTTGAAAACCGAGTAGGGCATCAAATTGATACTAGCTCCCAAGTCACAAAGAGCTTTAGCAAAATACGCACTCCCAATGGTACAAGGAATGGTGAAAGCACCGGGATCTTCAAGCTTCGGGGCCATTGAATACACTATAGCACTAACCTGGTGAGTCATCTTTATAGTTTCACAGTCCATAGAACGCTTCTTTGTAACCAAATCTTTCATGAATTTTGAGCCCGGCATTTGTTCAAGTGACTCTACCAGAGGCACATTAATAGATAAGCTCTTCATCATGTCAATGAACTTTTTAAACTGATTATCAATCTTCTGCTTTGCGAGCCTTTGAGGATAAGGTGGAGGTGGCCTTGGCAGAGGAACCTTGGCTTTTGGCACCACCGGCTCGGGCATGTCAATCACGTGTTCCCTAGACGGGTTCACGGCATCATGGGTTTCTAACTCGGCCTCACCAATATCAATCCTTACATCATTTTTCAAATTCTCTTCAACAACATCTTCAACAATCAAAGGTACATCAACATCCCGCAACTCAACATCTTCATCCACAACTTGCTTTTGCTTTGAGGCATTCACATCACCGCCTCTCCCACTTCTTGTTGTAACCGCCATCACATGATTATTATTTCCACCCTTCGAGTTCACTACCGTATCACTTGGTAGAGCACCCTTCGGGTGAGTATTCAATGACTGAGAGATTTGGCCTAATTGCACCTCCAAGTTTCGGATAGAGGTGTTGTGAGAAGCCAACTGTGCATCGAAATCCGCATTCCTCTTTATCATCTGCTCGAACATCATTTCAATTCTACCCATATCATTAACAGAAGAACTAGGACCCTGCGAAGAGAAAGGAGGTGGATTGTTCGATTGTTGGTACATTGGGTGCCTTTAAAAGCCTTACCCCCTGTTGCCTTGGTTTCCATTATTGTTCCACCCACCTTGATTGTTGTTGTTGCCCTAATTATTGTTATTTCCATTCCAGTTGCCTTAGTTGTTGTTCTGATTACCCTAATTGTTGTTTTGGTTGTTGTTCTAATTGCCACCACTTTGTTGTTAATTGCCCTAATTTCCTTGGGGTCGCCATTGTTGGTTTGAAGAGTTGCCCCTATTGACTTGATAGTTGTTGAAATATTGTACCTCTTCACTTTGGTCATCATAACCATCATTTTGACACCCATCATATTCATCAACAAATTGCTCAGAATTTCTTTGATTTTGTTGCCTCTTTTGCCTTCTCTTGTTGACAAGCATACTAATACCCTCTATGGCATTCACTTGGCGAGGATTCTGAACTTGTTGCAACTATGCCTTAGCTAATTGATTCATTGTGGTGGTAAGCTCAGCTATCGCTTGCCCGTGATCATGTAATTCCTTGTGCAAATGGATAATCGCAGGGTCACCTTGAGGCACATTTGCTCTACTCTGCCATACTGAAGAAGTGTCTGCCATTTCATCAAGTACATCACATGCCTCCTCATAAGAAAGTTTCATAAAATTGCCCCTGGCCAATTGGTTAAGAATGCATTGATTTGTAGTATTTATGCCTCGGTAGAAGGTTTGTTGGATCATGGCCTCGGTCATATTATTATTTGGGCACTCCTTCACCATCGTTCTATATCGCTCCCAAATCTCATGCAAAGGTTCTGTTAGCTCTTGCTTGAAGGCTAATATTTCATCTCGAAGTGCCGCCATATGACTAGGAGAGAAGAATTTGGCAATAAACGTATACGCCAACTCATCCTAAGTTGTGATGGAATGGTTGGGGAGTCTCTCGAGCCAATCCAATGCCTTTCCCCGAAGTGAGAACGGGAAAAGTCTCAATCTCAACGCATCCTCAAACACATTCATCTGTTTACTCCCCCAGCATGTATCTACAAACCCCTTGAGATGTTTGTAGGAATTTTGATTTGCAACGCCCGTGAAGTACCCACACTGCTCAAGTAAGGTCAACATCACATTTGTTATCTGAAAGTTGCCCGTCCGGATTTGGGGTGGGACAATAGCACTTGCGTAGCCCTGGTTCGGTTATACTCTGGGAGCCACTCTTGGGGGAACCGTGGGAGGGTCTGAAATATTGTCATTTGGAATAGCATTTGCATTCCGGCCTCTCCGTTGACCTTGAGGCGCAAGAGGCACCTCATCTTGTTCAAGATCATCTACCTCCTCCCCCGTTATCACGTTTCCTAGAGGATCATTAGCGTTGCTTAAAGCCATGTTAGTACCTGAGTAATGACACAAACAAGTAAGTAACAAGGAAGGAAAGAAGAACAATACACAAAACTAACTAAATAGATAGTCAAAACCGTTAGCTCCCCGGTAACAGCGCTGAAAAGTGATCGCTTCAAACTCCACACTACTAAAAAGTAGGAAGAGATGGTCACAATAGCTTTTACCTGATATGAGGGTGGGGATCGATTTCCACAGGGAACTAGGAATGAAGTCGAGTATCTATCTAGACTAGAAGTGTGTATTTGTTCCAAATGTCACTTCCATACATTTTTGGGTTTTTAGATTATAAATTACTATTACCAAGCTATTAATTGAAACTAGATTATGCTACGAGATAATTGATAAGTTGTATCTAATGGGAAGAAGGACCCTAGGGTCGTGACATTACCTAGGTGGCTAATTGACGGATAGAAGTTACTAAAGTTCGATTGATATAATTGGGGCTTATGCAATAACCGTTGCACAATTTTACCCACTCTAACACCTCTCCTTAGAGAGAGTGATTTTTCCCAATTGACTCTCTCGAGACCAAACGGGTAGGCAAATTAGCTCAAGCAACTAGGGTTCAAGTGGGGTAATTACTCTCTCGAGGTTTAACCCTTTAATTAGGACTATCAATTCTCTTGAGTCCATTCCAGTTCCTTATTGGGTAAATTTTGGAGACTTGGGCTCTCTTTCTCAAGAAGAGCCAAGTCAACTTAGCATAAATCAGTGTTTGCAACCACTAATTTATAGATTAAACCATAAAATTGACTCAAATAACAAACACCCATAGTTAATCTAACAATAAATGGCAACACCCATTAATTACCCACACTAGGGTTGAGCCACAACCCTAGCTAATGGGTTTAGCTACTCATACTTGAAGAAGAAAATAGAGAAATAGATAAAGAACAAGGCATATTAATTAAATGCTAAATGAAAATACAAGAATCTATCGTTAACTTGAAGCTAAGATGCCAAAAATGGCTACAGATGAAGTTCCTACGAGCGCAGCTAAGTTCTGGATATATCTGATAACCTAAAAATAATAAATTATTCTATTTATACTAGGCTGGAAAAACTGGACAAAAATACCTCTGCGGGGTCAGCGCGGGCCGCGTAAAATGGACTGCGGCCGCGCTAGGCTCTTGGACTTTAATTCTGGGTTCTCTGACTTAGGCTCCGCGGATCGCATAAAATGAACCGCGGCCACGGAGTCGCGGTCCACACAATAATGACCGCGGACCGCGTTAGCATTTTCCATATCTCTGAATATCTCTTCCACGGACCGCACAAGAAGGCAGTGCGGCCGTGGAACCTTCACCGCGGACTGTGCACTGTGGACTGCGGTTGCGTTGCCTGAGGCCTGGTTTTTGTTATCTCTTTGAATATCTCTTCTGCGGACCGCACAAAAAGGCAGTGCGACCGCGAAACTTTCACCGAGGGCCGTATAGTATGGACTGCGACGGCGTTGCTTGAAGCCTGATCTTGCCATCTCTCTGAATCACCTAGTGCGGCCGCATTCCATTTTGTGTGGTCCGCACTAGGCTTGTTTGCCCTCAGTTTACTTTGTCTTTGATACTTGAGTAGGTTTCACTCCGTTTGAGCCGATCTTTGACATTTCGTCACTTTGGCGATCAAACTTGCAATCAAGCACAACTTATGAGCCTTTTGGGACTATTTTGTAACGATTTATAATCAAAGCATAAGCAAGAAGGAGCATAAAACTCATTAAAATCTCTACTTATCAGTATACATATCTCTTCCAGAAGCTTTACTAGCTAGGGGAGAATAATGGAAAGGTCCGCAGGCTAGTAAAATCTTTACATGGCCTAAAGCAGGCAAGTAGGCAATGGAACGTGAAATTAACAGAAGCATTGTTGAGGTCAGGCTTAACACAAAGTAATCTGGCTCACTCTGTGTTCATCAAGAAAGTTGTCAATCATATTGTAGTGATCTTGGTGTATGTTAATGATATGTTGATAGCAGGAAACAACCTCATCTTGATTGAACAGACCAAACAAGATTTGCACACGGCCTTTAAGATGAAAGACTTGGGAAACTTAAAATATTTTCTGGGAGTAGAGTTCAGCGAATCAGCAAGAGAAATACTGATGAACCAACGAAAGTATTCTCTAGCGTTAATCGTAGACACGGGATTGACTGGCTCTAAACTAGCATGTACACCTCTTGATAGTAATGTAAAGTTGACAACTGCAGAAGTGAGTGAAGCAGAAGGGTTAACAGATGATAAAGTCATACATGATAGAGGAATTTATCAGAGTTTGATAGGGAGATTATTGTACCTAACACTAACTAGGCCAGACATAAGTTTTGTTGTCCAGACTTTAAGTCAATTTATTCATCAACCTAAAAAGTCACATATGAATGCAACACTGAGGGTTGTAAGATACATAAAGAGGCAGCATGAGCTTGGAATTCTCATAAGAAACAATAAATCTCGAGACTTAAAAGCATATTGGGCATCATGCCCCAATACCAGGCAATCAGTCACTGTATTTCCAATAAAGCATGGAGATTCTCTTATATCTTGGAAATCTAATAAGCAAACAAGAGTCTCTTGAAATTCAGCGGAAGCCGAATATAGAAACATGTCATCTACTTTGTCAGAGGTAATATGGATTGTGGGGGTGTTTGAAGAATTAGGTGAGAAACTACACTTACCGGTTGATCTTTACAGTGACAGTAAGGCCGCATTGCAAATAGCAGCTAATCTGGTGTATCATAAAAGAACAAAGCACATAGAGATTGACTGCTATTTTATAAGGGAGAAGATACATAGTGGCCTAATCGAAACATATTTTTTGGGTACAAAAGACCAACAAGCAGATATTATGACAAAGGGGTTGTACATATCACAACATGAATTTTTAGTGTCCAAGCTGGGTGTCCTTGATGCCTTCATACCCACGAGCGGGGAGTAATAAGAATAGAGTTGTGATCAAGTGTCAGCTGGCATTGTTACTTATTTTAGTTGTATGCTTAGTCAATCAGTTAGAATAGTCGGTTAGGCACAACACGTGTATATAAGTAGAAGAGAACATATATTTTGTGTAAGTTTTCATTTTAATAGATATTGGAGACAAGTCTCTTCCCAATTCTCTCTCTCAGATATTCACCTATTCACGTACGATCTGTTAGGGTTTGGGATTTGATCCCAAATAGCTATACTTTTTCTCCTAAAAATTAACTTTTATTGAACTATTTATTGAATTTTACAAGAGCGATGTTATTTTAATCAGTATCTAATATTGGAGATGGAATCATACCGGATTGGAAGGATAGAAGAATCATGCAATTGGCAAATAACATTTCTTTTTCTCCTTTTTTTTTTCTTTGTTGAATTCTTCGTTTCCTTTTTTCTTTTGAATTTTTCTTCGTAATTTTTTTAAAAACAATTAGTGGGTTATCAACAATATATCCTTACAAGTATTAAAAATGGAATTACGCAACCATGAAATTAATGATACCTATCACTAGGGGTGTACATTGGCGGGGTTGGCTCGGATTTTTCAATTACCAAACTAAACCAATTGTCTCGGATTTTTAAATGTGTAAACCAAACCAAACCAACAAAATTCGGATTTTTCAATATCGATTTTTCTCGAATTTTTTGATTTTTTTCCGGATAAAATCTTCATAGCATAAAATATATAATTTGTGCTCTAATATTTCTTAGGTCCTAGTAGAATAAAACCATATAAGATGTTTTTCAAGAAAATAATACAAAATAATGTGAGACGAGTCATGACTATACTAAAATGCTCAACAAGTCGCATAAAATAAATATTGCTAATTAAGAATCCATAATAAAAATAAACATAATCTAAAATTACTAAGTCGTCATGCTAAAATAAATACGAAGTATTAATTACATGACTAAATAATGATAAAAATAAGTTATATATTTTTACTATCAACACCAATGCAATACTAAAAGAATAAATATACAATTCTATTGTCATTCCTACTTCCTAGTATTGATAGATTTCTTTTAGTATTACTATTGATTTGATTTTGCTTTGGGCTTTATTTGAGTTACTAACTTTTATAACCATAAAACATATTTGATCATTCAAAAATTCTAAGTTCTAGCTTGAAATAATACATTAAAAGAGAGAACTATGAAAAAGTTTAAAAAATATTTATAAATTACATTACAATAATTATTTTTATGTATAAAATATTTTTAAAATTTGTATACATGTAATGTCAGGTTGGTTTGGTTTCGGTTTGACTTTTTTCAGTTAAAACCAAATCAAACCAATTATGGTCGGGTTTTTTGTTCTAACACCAAACCAAATCAAACCAAACTATAGTCAGATTTTTTTTCTCGGTATCGATTTGGTACAGTTTGTCGGTTTCCTTTGTACACCCCTACGTATCACTATCCTGACCAGTGGAGAGCATCATATCTTTATGAAATAATTTAGGATGATGTATAATATTAATGTATTTTGGAATCCCTAAGTGCCAATTATTTTTAGTATTTCACGTTTCCTTTGGTTAAGGAATTCCACAGAGTTGCTGCTTTCTTAGAAGAAGAGGAAATTAAAGCAATTAGTCGTAGCTTGCTTTATTAGGTAGTAAACCTTTAAAACTTTGGCATCGTCAATTAAGTGCACCCACTTCGATGTATGAAATATCCATGACTAAGATGAAAAATAATTGAGTCGAAAAGCATTCGTTCATTGTATGCAGAATCTTTTCTTTAATTTTCACTTTTTCTTGCCTCTCCTTTTTCTTTTCCTTTGTCATTAGTCTATTAATGACTAGTGACTACAAGATGAATGCATCTCTTATGGAAATTCATGCACATTTAATCCGGATGCACGTGATATAAGATATTAAAATTGAAGTCATAAGAGCTTTTATATCATTTCTCCGATAAAACTTTGATGGGATATGCCTCGTAAATATAAGTCATGTCAATTTCAAACTAACAAGACAGCGTCGAAGGAGGACACATTAATTCTTCAAGTTCATTCTTCGATGTTCGATTTACCTTTGGCTTCAATTGCTCTTCAAGAAAATCCTTGCCCGTTGTCTGTCGCAATAAGTTTGAACACCACAATATATATATATATATATATATATATATATTGTTGTTGCACAAACAACTATTTTGGACCCCTTTCGTCGCGGACTTGGGAAGATCTTGGTATTAAGCACAAATTAAGTAGATGCGCATTTCTCCGTCGAGAGGCAGATCTAGAACTTAAGCTGTATGGTCAAACAAAGCTGCATCGGCATATACAGCATATAGTCAGCTCATATGCTAACATCTTTCTCCTACCCAAAATTAAAGAATAATTAAGGAAATAAATCAATGAAAATTAGAGATAAACGATTGTAGACTTTCGCTAAGTCGCTAACAGCCATAGATTATAGTTGCATTTATTATAATACATGTGTCTCGATATGTCTCCATAATACACTACTAAAAATTCGGAAAAAAGCAACCACAAAAAGCGATCAAAGTTGGTCACTTACAGGTCAAAAAGCGAACAAAAGCGTCCAAACAGGCTTGGTCGCTATTTTGCTAGTCCCTTTACATTAGGGACCAAAGTTGTTCGCTAATTAGCGACCAACTTTGGTCTTTAAGGTAAAAAGACCAAATATTCCAGGTAAACAATATTCCGACCAACTTTGGTCGCTTTAATATTTTAATAATATAAATTTAGCGACCAAAGTGGGTCTCTATATTTAAATTACATTTTTTTAATTTATTATTAATCAAAATATAGCGACCAACTTTGGTCTTAAACCAAATATTATATTTTAAAATCTGGAAAATAGCGACCGAAGTTCGTCGCTTTTTTTAATTTTCTTTAAACATAAGCGACCAAATTGGTCGCTAATTTCAAGAATTTAATTATTTTTTAAACATAAGCAACCAAAATTGGTCGCTATTTTCCAGAAATTATTTTTTTTAATAAAATAATGACCAAGGTTGGTCGCTTTTTAAGAAATCTGGATTAATTAGCGATCAACCTTGGTCGCTATTGCCCAGAAAATATTTTTTAAAATAGAAAAGCGACCAACAAGCGACCAAAGTTGGTCGCTTTTCTGGGTATAATTTTGGCAGAAATTGCCTGTTTTGGCAGCTACACCACCTGCCAGCATACCAAATTCCCTATTAGAAGCAACAACAACAACAATACCAACAACAAAACCAACAACAACACAACAACAATATTAACAACAACATTAAAACTAACAAAGTATAAAGTTCAATAGAACTAACACATTAAGCTAACCAAACTAAGTTAACTCTTATTACAAGCCCATTCGAAAACCGGTTCTATTTGTCTAGTTCAAAGTGTATAAAAGTTAAGGAGTGTTTTGTACACCATTATCATCACTGTCTGATGAACTTTCATCACCAAGAAGGTATCCAGAAGGGTCTACTTGTCGAGGATAGGAAGAACGATTACGGGGAGGACGGGAGAAACGAGCACGGGGAGGACGGGAGGAACGAGCACGGGGAAGTCGAGCCTCTGGCGATGACTCACGAGACCGGAGAATCGGAAAACCTCCAAAAGCTAGGAGAGATTTGAGTTGCTCTTGCATGCCCTGGCACTGAGCTTGCATGCCAATGTATTGAGCATCTCTAAGCTTTTCTCTTTCTTTGGCCGCTTCTAGCTCGGATGTGAGCTTTGTCACAGTCTCCCGCATAGCGGAGAGGCTCTCCCCATCAAGTTGCTCAGCTTGCGAGGAAGTCCCTATTCCTTGCATTCCACACTTATAGTGATGGAATTTCTTAGTAGGAAGCCCGTAAACCTTCCCCCATTTTGGACGGCCAACAGCCTCCATCCACATTCTTTCAGCATCCTCGTCCGAAGGTTGGATTGGCTCGCCCGACTTATTAGGTGGCTGACTGCATATGAATTCCTCCACTTCAGTTGTGAAGCAACCCTATAAAAAAAATTACATTGAATTAGTATTTCAAAATTTATATAAAAGTAAATCAAAATACTTAATGAAAAGCGAAAACTTACATGTACAGTCGAGGCTCGGCCCTCGACCCACCTTTCTTGATCCGTCTCCTTCTTCTTCTTTACAATATGAGTCTCCTTGAATAGCTCATCTTGGTTCATCGGACGCCCCAACTTCTTTTCCTGAAAACTCATAAATTTTAGTTAATAAACAGAATAGATATACTTTGAAAATTAAAATAAATTAAGCAATTACGTACCATTCTTCTTTTTATTGTCCCTAGGCTGATCGCACCTCCAGTGTGCAAGGATCCTCCCTTCTCAGATGTGCAAGCTTTCTTTCCTTTTTTGTTGTTCTCTAAGAACTTTACGGTAAGCCATTGTCTTTGCAAATCCTCCCATAAATTCTGAAGCAACCAGTCAGGCTTGTAGTTCAACTTTCTAGCTTTGGAGAAACTATGCGACAACCGCTTGCGAGCTTTGAGATGAAAATTTGCAGCCACTTTCGCGCTATAGCGGTGTTCCCATACACACTTGCTCTGTATTTCAAAAGTTAAATATTATATGGAAATATCATAAATATAAATAATTATACTGCTTAAAAGAACATTTATACCTTAAATTGATTGAAAATTTGCTCCTTCAGCGAGAATGAGAATTCACTCCAAGTCGCATAAGGGCCATCATAAAGCTTTCTGGTTGCTTTGGTGATTATCCTCGTAATAATATTACTCGGGATGAACCTGCAATTTAATAAAAAAAATACATTAATCTCTTAGTAAAAACTGTACAAAACAATAAACGTAAAAATAACAAATAACTCTTACCCACCACCCTCAGGGACTATGATGATCCTGCCATATTGATCATAACGCACCTCCTCATCATCATTGGCATCATCGTCCGAAGCATGTATATTAGAGGAATGTGTGGAAGGTGTAGCGGGGTCAGAGCTAGTATCTCGCAGGCGAAGGCCTGAAATAGATGGAGTCCCTGATGAAGATGGTTGTGATCCCTGTGACTGCGACATAGCTGGATGGACCGCAAGTGGCTGTGATACTGATTGATGTGACCCGAGTGGCTGTGACACTGATGGCTGTAATCCATGTGGATATGACATGGATCGATGTGATCCATGCGATGCAGATGGCTGCGATCCACGTGGTCGTGAGGTAGATGGAATGTATGTCGGACGTATAGTCTTATGGCCCTGTGACGAAAGACCTGGTGTCTGCAAGAAGGTGTAGGGCTCGTGATGTTGTGTCTGCTCAAAATAGCCCTGGGGTGGAGGCAAAGACATAGGCATAGGCATAGGCATCTCTGAAGAGGGTGGAAAAGATTGAGTATTATCTTCTACCCTCCTCTTCGGTTTCCTAGCCTTTTCTCGACCCCGAGAACCAGTAGGGTCATTGTTACCTCGACCCATGCCTGTCATATGTATAATATAATACATATTTATTTTGAAACATATAAAGAACTAGCTATAAACGAGAGTTATTAAAGAAATCAACTTTTTAAAGCTCATCGACATATTGTTCCTCGTCAGAGAATTCTTCTTCCTCACTAGTTTGAGCTTCATCAGTTGATTCTTCTTCCTCGTTTTCTATAATTCTTACTTCATTTATATCAACTTCTTCCCATATATGTTCAGGATGTTCCAAATAATTTTCTAAAAGTTCGTCCACTATTTGGTGAACACTGGAGATATCGTTTTGATATGCAACATCTAACACATTCTCGACTTCCACCCTACCTACAGGCTTAATTTTGATTACAACCCACCAATCGGACTTATTCTGCCGCAGTGGATAAGGAGCATAATACACTTGCCTAACATTATATGCAATTATGAAAGGATCATCGCGATCATACTCCCTCGTATGATTAACCTCAATTATGTTGTATTTTTTGTGTACTCTTGTACCTCTTGTTGGATTTGGGTCAAAACACTTGCATCTAAAGAGTATCAATTTCTTAAATGGCCAACCTGTATATTCTTGTTCTATTATTTCTTTGAGCACACCATAATAATCAATATCTCCAACTTGGTTGCCATCACCGCCTTGAACCCACACCCCACTGTTGTTGCTATTTTTATTTTTAGAGCAATCCTCTGTATGAAACTTATAACCATTCACAATGTACTTAGACATTGTTGAGACCTCAAGCCCAGGTCCCCAAGATATATCTTTCAAAAATTGATTTACACCATTATTTGGATCATTTACCTACATATTGTTACAAAAATTCATAAGTTAGCATAACTTCCAAACATTGTTTACCTACATAGTGTTAGAATATTTTAAGGATAAACTTACAAATTGTTTGAACCACGTATCAAATGTCATATATACGGCATCATGGCTAAATTGACCCATGAAGTGACTGTGACACATCAAATATTTTTAGTAGTTGCATTGAGATGTAATCACAGTAAATTTTATATTTTGATTACTACTAAATCAATACTTACTTGAGAAATGGTACAACTTCGGGACAATTTAGTAACACATGAAGTGTAGCTGACTTGTACTCCATATCACTCAAACTTCTCTTTCTAACATCCTTAGAACATCGGCCTGGTTGATTGAATATGGACATAGGCGGATATGATGGATCATTCACACATTCGATCGTGGGCCTATTGGGCCTATTCCTAGCACATGGCACATTACTCTCAAAATAATAAGAACAAAAATGGGCAGTTTCCTTTGCAAGATAAGCTTCGCATGTAGATCTTTCAATCATATTCCTCTGCTTAACAAATTGTTTGCATTTGTCAATTGTCCTACATAATTTCAGGTTAGCCAAGAACATTCAAATAAAACAGAAAATTACATCAAACTTATAATATTACCTCTCAAACAGCTACATCCATCTGCATTGAACAGACCTTTCAAGTCGTGTCTCGTGTACAAGGTGGATTGGAAGGTGTTCCATCACATCAAAAAACCCACATGGAAATATCTTTTCCATCTTACTAGAAGTTACACGAATGTTCTGATCCATCCGGAGTTGGTTTTCTTCCCTTAATGTGGAAGAACACAAGTCTTTGAAAAACAAACTAATTTCTGTGATGGGTTTCCAGATTCTTTCAGGCAAACCACAAAATGCAATAGGCACTAAGGTCTCCATGAAAACATGACAGTCATGACTTTTCAAATGGCTCAACTTCCCTACCTCCATATCAATTTTTTTCCCAAGATTCGACGCATAACCCTCAGGCATCTTCAATTTTGTTACCCAATCACAAATTTGTCGTCTTTCCTCCAAAGTGAATGTGTAACTTGCTTTGGGCTTGAATATCTTACCATTGTTTTCTGTCTGCAAGTATAATTCAGGCTGCCTACAATATTCTTGTAAGTCCATTCTAGCATTCGGGTTATCCTTTGTCTTACCTTTAACATCCATCATTGTGTTGAACAAATTGTTAAAATAATTCTTCTCAATATGCATGACATCAAGGTTGTGACGGAGAAGATTATCCTTCCAATAAGGCAACTCCCAAAATATACTGTGTTTCGTCCAATTATGAGTAACACTGTATCCGGGGAATCTATAAGGTGGAGCTTCAGTAACTTTACTGAAATTCTGGGCCCTCTCCCAAATTTCCTCACCTGAAAGTATCGGAGGTGGAGAATCATATTCCATTTTATTCTTTTTGAATGCATTATTCATCCTTCTAAACTCATGATCAGGAGACAAGAATTGACGATGACAATCAAACCATGATTGCTTTCAGCCATATTTCAAAGTGAACGTTTTACTATTTTCCATGCAGTAAGGACAAGCTAGCTTCCCAGCAGTCATCCACCCAAGACAACATTCCATACGCAGGAAAATCGTTAATTGTCCACATTAAATTAGCACGCAAATTGAAATACTGCTTGGTTGATATGTCATATGTTTCAACACCATCGTACCACAATTGTTTCAGCTCATCAATCAAAGGTTGCAAATATACATCTATCAAACTTTTCGCATTACGTGGACCGGGGATAATAAAATTTAAGAATATATATGGACTAGTCATGCACAACTCGGGTTGTAGATTATAAGGTATAAGAAAGACAGGCCAACATGAATACGATGTCCCAGATACAGAAAAAGGCGTGAAACCATCCGCACACAGACCTAACCGAATGTTCCTTGGTTCACTAGCAAAATCTATGTCCTATCAAAGTGCTTCCAAGCTTCTCCATCTGAAGGATAATACATAACACCAGGTGGTCTTCTATTTTCAAAGTGTCATCTCATATGAGGAGCAGAACTCATCGACGCATATAATCTCTTTAACCTAGGTATAAGAGGTAAATAATGCATCGCCTTGATAGCGATCATATTCCCGCTGGAAAGCCTCTTGAAACGAGGCTTTTCGCAAAATTTACAACTGCTTAAATTTGCATCATCTTTATAATATAACATGCAACCATCTTCACAACAATCAATTCTCATTGACGAAAGTCCTAACTTAGAAACTAATCTCTTTGCCTTATAGAAATCACTAGGTAATTTGATATTAGAGTCAACTAGTTAACTCATAAGGTCAATGAAAGAGTTCATGGTTGCTTAAGAACTATTCCAATCAGATTTGATACTTAGTAATCAAACTGCAACAGACAGCTCAGAGTGCGGACTTTCATTACGTAGTGGACGACTAGCTTCCTCTAACTGTTCATAAAAACGTTTTGCGTCATCATTAGGAGTTTGTTCAACATTTTCATTGGGCTCACCCCCTAAGTGCATCCCAAAAGCATCTGCAATCATATCATGAATTCTAAAATCACGATTTGTATTCTCCACCGACCTACTACTTTCACCGACAACCATGTTATGAAATATCCCATGGCTACCATTGATCTCTCCATGATTAGTCCACACAAAGTAATTTTCTATAAACCCCTTTCTATAAAGATGATGCTTAACTTCCGCTGGTTTTCCAAACTTCATACAATCACACCTAACACAAGGGCACATAATTACTCCTTAACTTAGGTATGGTGGAAATGACATTGCATGTCTAATAAAGTCATTCACCCCTTCAAAAATTCCTCCCGCAATCCCTGCCGATTAGGATAATTCCTATTGTATATCCAAGTACGATGTTCCATCTATACAAATAAAACAAGAACAAATTAATTTAGTTAATTCATATCCTAATCTTTTTTAGTTAACTAAAAGTCCAATTCATATCCTAAAAGTCCAATTCATACCCTAAAAGTTCAATTCATATCCTGCAAGTCAATTCATATCCTAAAAGTTCAATTCATATCCTAATATTTCAATTTATAAACTAAAAGTTCAATTCATAAACTAAAAGTTCAACTCATATCCAAAAAGTTCAATTCATAATTTATACCTTAAATCAATTTATAAATTAAATAATTTAAATACATTAATTTGAGTTCTATTAAGAACCATAAGTTCATAATTTATACATTAAATAATTTAAGTGCATTAATTTGAGTTCTATACCTTAATTTTAAATCTAATGTAGTTCCAACCAAAAACCCTAATACTAAATAGACAAAAACTTTAAAAAATTACATAAAATTATATAGCAAAAATTAAAAAGCTAATAAGGTAAATTACTAACCTTGAACAACAATGGTAGTGGTGGTGCTGCAAAGGAGGAGAATGACAGTGGTGGCGCGCGGACAGTGATAGCAGCGGCAGTGGTGGCGCGCGGACAGTGATAGCTGCGGCTCCGGCGGTGGTGGCGCGGTCACAATGGTGGCGCGGGGTGGGGGGATTGATTTGTGTGAGGGAAATAGAGCAGGGGAGGGGAATGTGTTGAGAGAGAGTTTGGGGAAATTTTGGGAAGAAAATAAGAGAATGAGAGTGGGAAACCCGTTTTTGAGTCTGGATTTACAAAAAGCGACCAACGTTGGTCGCTAATTTTGGTAGCTAATTAAGTTTTGATTGTTTGACCAAAATAGCGACCAACGTTGGTCGTTAATTTTTGACTGTTTGACCAAAATAGCAACCAAAGTTGGTCGCTGTTTCTAAAAAAAATTAAATAACTTTTTTTTCTATTTTGTTTTTTTAAATATATATTCGATATTAAATATTGAATATTAAAATTTAGGATTTTAATTAAATTTAAAATTATGTACATATATAGTATAGTGTGTGTGTGTGTGTGTATATATATATATATATATATAAAAGTTATATTCAATATAATATTAGCTAATGCACTAATACTTAATGTAATGTCAATCTATAAGTTAATTACAACTAATACACTCACTAATTACTATAAGCGACAGAAAAAAGTTCGTCGGTACATATATATATATATATAGTGTATATTATATATACTAAGTGCTTATTATACAAGCTATATTTGATATATGTAGTATAGTATATATATATATATATATATTGAATATAGCTTGTATACTATGCACTTAGTATATATAATACACTATATATATATATATATATATATATATATATATATATATATATATATATATATATGTGTGTGTGTATAAATAGAGTATATATATATATATATAGAGAGAGAGTATTGATTAAAAACAAAACTTCTTGACTTATATCAATTAATATGTTATAATTGATTCATCAACTTATAACCTAGTGATGAATGAATTTAATTCATTAACTCCGTTACAATACAAATAATGAATACAGTATCATATACTATAACATGCTATAAAGTAGCACGAAGTGTGTGTGTGTGTGTTATATATATACACACACTAACATATACTATAACAAGTTATATATACGTTATAGTATTACAGTGAAGTGTGTGTGTGTGTGTGTGTGTGTGTGTGTGTGTATATATATATATAAAGATTATATATATATATATATATATATATATTTATAACACGCTTCGTTGTACTACTTTAACTACATATATAGCATGTTAGAGTATATTTTAGTGTATTCTTCCTTTGTATTACAAAAGTGTTAACGGATTACATTTACATTATTTAGATAGTAAATACAAAAGTGATTTTTAATTTTGACCAATGTTGACCTGAAAGAGACCAACTTTGATCGTTAATTATCGAGAAATTAAAATTAGCGTCTCCAGTTATCACAAACTAGGACTCCCCTAAGTTGTCAAGGTGATATTTTAACAAATTTAATTTGTCGAATACTACTTATATTTATTAAAAGATGAACTACTCCAGCTATAAACTACAAGAGTGAAGTAGATCATTGGTGACGCTGAAACTAAATCATTCGAGCTATGTTCGTCATTAATGACGATACTCGTAAAAATTTTAAAAGTCAACCGCGATACACTCTACAGGCACATGTACACTGAATTTAAATTTTTAATATTTTAATACTCTAGTATACTCCTAGTATATTATTTTTTTAACAGAGCTTTTACTATTTCTGTATTCAACACGAACTATACTTATAAAATGCAACCAATCGTGCTACCTTTCTTTCCCCATGTCTCTCAGGTCTCTTTCTTTCTCTGACTTTAATTCCTCTCCTCTATATATAACTGATCACATAGACTTGTGATTTATTGAGTTGTGAAACCGTCTCAATATTTGTCTTTCTCAAAGTTGTCAGATGACTTAATAGCATATATATATATAGCAACAAATTATAAAAGAGTAGTTATTGGGAGAATCTGGGAAATTAAGTGATCAGAAATGAGTACTACTACGAAGAGTAAAGCGATGATACAAAAGAAAAGCTACGGCTCTTTTGTGTCAATTTTCATGCATGCCGATAGAGCAGATATCTTGTTGATGTTTCTAGGGTTTTTTGGAGCGGTTTGCGACGGGTTTTCCATGCCGATAATGCTTATAGTTACCAGCAAACTTATGAACAATCTTGGTGATGCTGATACTTCAAACTCCGATAATTTCACGCACCACATCAATGAGGTAACAAATACACATTAAAAAGTAGTAGTAATACTTTTTTCATACAAAGAAGCTATATGGATTGGTTACTTTACGCATATAAATGAATTAACAAAGTTTGGTTTATGATCTGATTGCAGAATGCTTTAGTTCTGGTTTTCCTTGCCTGTGGACAATGGGTCGCTTGTTTCTTAGGTTTGTCTATCCTCTTTCCAATCCATTGATTTTCACTCTATCTCAATTTGCATCTACTTTAAATCCATAGGATTATGGATTGGTTGAATTGTTTTATAATTTTAAGTTTTTCCTTATTCGATTTATGTTTTTTTTTTTTTGGGTTTATAGAGGGATTTTGTTGGACAAGAACAGGAGAGAGGCAAGCTTCAAGGCTACGAATAAGATACTTGAAAGCAGTTCTAAGGCAAGATGTGGGCTACTTTGATCTACATGTTGCTAGCACAGCCGACGTTATAACTAGCGTCTCTAGTGACAGTCTTGTCATTCAAGACTGCATTAGTGAAAAGGTTCGTTTTAATTTCCTTTTCCACTCAAGTCTCCAAAAATAATATGTTACTATAATTAAGTTATACATACCGATTGACAGTGTAATGAATTTTTATAGCAATGTTATGAATGTTTGAGGGGAGCCTTGACGTAACCGGTAAAGTTAATGTCAGCCTCTTGTAAAATGTAGGGTAAAGCTATGTATAGAGGCGGACCCAGGATTCAGTGATCGCGGGGCACCATGATATTCAATATAAATTCATTACTGGTCATAGAGATTGATACGGGGGCCTAGACTAATATTTGACTATTTTCTAAAGACATTTGCATGTATATATAGATTTTTTGCGGAAGTTACCGGGTGTCGTGACCCCCTCTTGTTAAGGTGTGTGTCCGCCTCTGACTGTGTACGATAGACCCTTATGGTCCGGCCCTTTCTCGGACCTTTCTCGTAGCGGGAGCTTAATGCACCGGGCTGCCCTGTTATGAATGTACAGAATTTAAACTCTTTGAGTTTTAGCTGACAATGTTTATAATTTGGAAAATATAGGTTCCAGTTTTCTTGATGAACGTAGCAGCTTTTATTGGATCATACGTGGTAGGATTCTTGATGCTATGGAGGCTGGCATTAGTAGGATTTCCCTTTGTTATTTTCCTGGTAATTCCAGGTCTCATGTATGGAAGGGCTCTAATGGGCATAGCCAGAAAAATCAGGGACGAATATGGCAAAGCTGGAACAGTTGTGGAGCAAGCAATTTCTTCTGTTAGAACAGTTTATTCCTTTGTGGGAGAAAACAAAACTATAGCAGAGTACTCTGTTGCACTACAAGGAACTGTAGAATTGGGACTAAAGCAAGGTTTAGCAAAAGGTTTGGCTATTGGAAGTAATGGCATAGTATTTGCAATTTGGTCCTTCATGTCTTATTATGGTAGCAGATTGGTCATGTATAATGGAGCACATGGTGGCACCGTCTTTGCCGTCGGCGCTGCAATTGCTATCGGCGGACTGTAATTATCTCTACCTTTTCCCACATTCCCTCTCCACCCCACTCGGGGTGTGTCGGAAAATATTTGATCTTTACGCAAATAGTCGGTCATATTCATTGTTTATTTTATTAGTGATATACGTAAATTATACATTCGTTATACATAATTATACCTTCAACGGTTATTTTTAATTTAAGTGATTGTGTAAACGGCTATTTGAGTTAATTCTTCAATATTTTTTACAAAAAAAAAAAGTGATGATATCTCTCACTTTGAGCCGAAGTTATTTTGTCTTTCATAATTATGGCTACTGTTATATTATTTTTTAATTAATTTTTAATAATAATTTTTCTAAAATAATATTTCTCCCTTCCCCGATAAAATAAGAAAACCCGTTTTTCAAGAATATGTTTTGTAGAAAATAAATTATTTTCAAAGAAATAACTTGACAAACACTATTCCTGGACGTTATTTTTCAAACCTCGGGAATGTGTTACGGCTTAATTTTTTGGACTGTTCATTTATTTCGAATATATGACAAGTTTGACAAACACTACATAACACCAAAATTCTTAAAATAATTTATGTGCTCCGTAGTTTGTAGTCAGATTCTTTAGCAGATTTTTGAGTAATTTATAAAACAGTTTTCATTTTTCTTTTTTATTCCCTTCAAACAGATCACTGGGTTCTGGTTTGTCAAACGTGAAGTATTTTTCAGAAGCAAGTGCTGCTGGTGAACGAGTAATGGAAGTGATAAAAAGGGTACCAAAAATAGACTCAGATAACATGGAAGGCCAAATACTGGAAAGCGTAACAGGGGAAGTGGAATTCAGACACGTGGAATTCGCATACCCGTCGAGACCCGAAAGCATAATTTTGAAAGATTTTAATTTAAAAGTCCCAACAGGTATACAAGACGAAGCTAAATTCTAAACTCGCTATTAAATTCATTGCTCATTTTAGTTGTTGAATTCATAATTAAGTATTTATACATATTTATCAGAACCCGTAGCTAATGCTCTAATTCGTCGCCGCAGGTAAAACAGTGGCATTAGTGGGAGGGAGTGGGTCGGGAAAGTCAACAGTAGTAGCATTACTACAGAGATTTTACGAACCACTTGCAGGAGAGATATTTGTGGATGGGGTCGCTATTGATAAGTTGCAGCTCAAGTGGCTAAGGTCTCAAATGGGTTTAGTAAGTCAAGAGCCAGCACTTTTTGCAACTACAATTAAGGAAAATATACTTTTTGGGAAAGAGGATGCATCTATGGAACAAGTTATTGAGGCTGCTAAAGCTTCTAATGCTCATAACTTCATCTGTCAGTTGCCTCAGGGTTATGATACCCAGGTGCGTTCCGTTTTGTATTTCACCTACCTGCAATTTCCTTCCTATTTGTCCTTATCCTTACATTATCATGAGAAATAAAATTTGTGGAAAACGGCCAAAAATATCTAATATAAAATATTTAATTTTAATTTAACATATCGTTTCGTAAAGTATAGTGGAGGATAATTTTAAACCAAGATCAAAAGTAAAGTGATAAATTTAAACCTTTTTTTCGAAGTATTTTGACACATACAACAACAACAATAACGACGACCCAGTATAATCCCACAAGTGGGGTCTGGGGAGGGTAATATGTACGCAGACCTTACCCCTACCCCGAAGGGTAGAGAGCTGTTTCCAGGAGACCCTCGGCTCAAAAAAGCAACAGGAGCCGATATATTAGTACCATAAAAATGCATAATAAAATAACAGCAATTTGTTAAATACACATGAAGATCTATTAAAGTTACGGATAAACCCAAGATGATTTGCTAATAGTAAAAGTGTGAATCAGAGGCGAATGGACATGGGTCACCGGCACCCAGTAATTTCGACAAAAACTTCATCTAGACTTGCAATATCTTCAAAATATAGTCAGATATTAGCATAGGTATCCGTACTAATCCTTATGAGCAGTGATAAATTTATATTAAATATTATGGTGCCCCGCAATCGCCAAATCTTTGGTCCGCCTCTTATATGAATTATCTCAAAGTATAACCGAGTGTAAAATTATTATATTCCATTTCATAGATAGGTATATTTGGACCATTTCTCTTAAAACTAAAAATAGTTGTGTACTCTCAACTTGCTAAAATTGTTCTCATGCTGATTTCCGCTATTGTCTCAAACTGGCCATAAACAAGTCGCTGTTAATGAATAGCTTTGCTTCCACGATTTGAGTCAAAATGATTGATTCTTTTGTGTGCAAAGAATTTTGAACGCACTTAACTAATGCTATATAATGTCTCGGTTCTTGAAAGGTCAAAATGTTTTTTAGATAATCATTGTCTTTACATGTTGTCATACAAGTGGGTTCTGCTATGGAATATGTCATGAAGTAATTTCACCAAATAAACTAATCTAAAATTCTATTTTGTTTTTTAAGTTTGTGCTGCAAACGTTATTTATCTCTTTCTCATTATTTTTTTGGTAAGGACTTTTGTCCTTCACCAATTGAAAATTATTGCTTAGTATGTTGCAATTTATATTCCATTCTTCTTATTTGGGACATCACAAATTTATTAATACCATCGCGTGGTAGTAATATACTAATATTCTCTAGGCAGCTTTATATGCTTTTAGTAATTAGTCTTAGGGTACGCGCTTTGCGCGTGTACTCATATCAGTAAATATAAAATTTTAAAATTATATAAATATTATTAAATCATGTATAGCTAACGTAGAATTGTTAAATATTTTTTTGAGAGTATTTCTAGAATTTGATGTTGAGTTAATGAATATAATAATTATGAATACTGGGATAATTTATATCTAATTATAGTTTTTTAGAATGTCTATTTATATTTTGTATACATAAATTTTATAGAAGGAATACTTGATTAAAGAGTAATGGACACACTATTATATATCCAAATATCAAATATAATATTTCACGAACTTTTTGTTTAATTTTTCTTAGAAAATTATTCGAATAGAATACCAAAACCAATCTAATTATATAGCTTGAGTTTTATACCCTTTTGTTATATGAAGTTTTTTATTGTTTTAATATCGTTACCTTTTGCATCACAAACTTAAAGCTAAATGAGCTGAAAGCGATTATTAACAAAAACTCATCTTAAATCTAAAAGCAGTATAAGTGGTCGAAACTGATAATGCCTGAAGTTTAATACTCCTAAATTTAAACGGAGTTAAACTAAAACTAAAAGGAATTGAGAAAACAAAGTCCTAAAAAGTAGAAAAATGATTAAATCAATAATTCTAAATATTAGGTAAATATTAAATAATTATTTTTAAATATTTGAAAAATAATTAATGATTATTTTATCTCGTATGAACTCTATTTTTAAAGGATAAAAAAGATAAAAAATATTTTGCTAATGGCCTTTGTACTTAACGTACGTGCTTTGTGCGTGTACCCATATTAATGAATATATGATTTAAAAAAAATACTAAAATATTATTAACTAACATATTTAAGATGTAAAATAAAAAAATTTAAAATATATAAGTTCTTGAAACGATGAATATTGATATCATTAAGCTAGGTGAGAAGATAAAATTAATAAAAAAATTCAAATTTTTTTTAATTATATTTAGTTCTTAAAATATAACGTTAATAAAAGAAAAAAAAATACCTTTTCAAGATAGAATTAAATTGCTCTCAACTCCAAAAATTCATAACATAAATAAAACCTTTTATTATTACTGTTATTTTAGAATAGAAAAGTTTATTTTCAAGAATCCTCAAACTTTACACTTAGGAAGTGCTTAAATCTTTATTAGATAGGAAAATATTGGGAACACTTTGAACAACTAACTGTTGCTTCTAATTTATTTATTTTAATGCCATTGTAATTTTGCATACTTGATGGAGATGTATGAATAATTGTATCTCAATTTTAAATATCAATGTACATATAAGTTATATGTTACCTAGTTCAAATTACAAAAGGAATTTACACAAGGTAAAAATTGTAGTCGATTATTAGGACTATTATTCATATACGAAAAAATTTAATAACTAAATTTTAGATAATTTTAAAATTCTAAGTATTAAGTTAATAATTAAATTACAAATTCCTCATTTAGCTTTACTTTTAGAAGTATCAATAGTCATACCTCTTTTCTTCAAATATTATAGTAGTTGTTCAATATTTTTCTTTTATGGCTTTGAATCCAAGTCTAATGTTTTGGTAAAATTTTGAGTTTGTAAAAGTATTGCAACGTAATTTAGTTTATATATTTTGTCCTAAATTAGAACTTTAATTTATACACAGAAGAAATTTAGTTAATTTTAATGTCTTAAATATTAGGGCTTCCTACATAATAATTCAAATATGGAAAGTTATAATAAATAATGTTTTGTTTTATTTCAAAGTCTTAAATATTAGGAAAAATAGGTAAATGATAATTTTGTCTAGTGTGAAATCTTTTTTAAAAGACAAAAATGACGAACGACATTTCGCTAAGAGCCTTCATACTTTTAATATAATATAGACATAGATTATTTGATATGATTTTTTTTTCATCAAATTGACATTTCTACTATTGTTTTAGTGTCCTTCTATTTACCTATTATATAATTTACAAGCAAAATTAAAGTTTAAATTCATGATCATTTCAAGGGTAGCAAGAGCAATAAGAGTACTAGTAATTCAAAAATTGTCCAAACACAACTGAAATAGTGTTAATTCTTCAACGATCCAAATACATTAATAAAAATACAAAGTAGTAGCAATTTCACCTTAAAATTAAAAGGTACAAACATAGTACTAAAACATGAGCACAAAATAAAGAATCGAAAACAATCAAAAATCCTATATTTTTATTATCGAACTCTACTGTAAAACTCAAAAGAAAGGAACGAAATTTGCTCTTAACAAAGAAGTAATTTTGGAATACAAATTTACGCTAAGATTCTAAGAATGTGGTTGTACATTGAAATTTGAAGAAGAACTGTTCAAAAATTGAATCAGAGTCTGAAGAGTGAACATGGAAACTTCAATCTTGAATGTGGCTGGGAAAATTAGGAAAAAAAGAGAGAATGAAGCCCTAGAAATTGGGTAAAATCCTAATTTTATTAAATCGATATTGGGTTATCGGCTAACCCGTTAAGAAATTGGGCAACCCGGGGCCCGATCCGATAACTCAATAGTGAAAAAATACAAAATCATTACCGAATCATTAACTCGATTACCCGATATCGATACCCCAATAAGCCTTTATCGATTCGGGCTATCTGTTATACAAGATATATGCCCAGCCCTAGTCATGATCACAAGTTCTAAGGCTACTTTTGGTATGCCTATTTTTAATATATATTATGTCCAGTCAAACATCTGCCATATAAAAATGTAACAAAAAATCTATTCAATGAAACAAGAGATATATTGTTAAATAACATATCAAAAATCAAATCCGTTGCACTTCTATATAATTTAGTTTATGCCTGGAAATTTTCAAACTTGTAGAAATCAATATTACATGCAGGTATACAAAATGTCCCTCTATGTTTTGTACGATATAACATATACACTTGAGAATTATCATTTTGAATCTTGAAAGTTATCATTTTTCACCACTTAAAAACCTGAGATTTAACATGGAGAACAAACATGCATACAGGTGGGGGAGAGAGGTGTACAAATGTCAGGTGGGCAGAAGCAGAGGATAGCCATAGCAAGAGCCACAATCAAATCGCCCAGAATACTCCTCCTAGACGAGGCAACCAGTGCACTTGACTCTGAATCAGAGCGTGTTGTGCAGGAAGCTCTAGACATGGCCGCTGTTGGCCGCACCACAATCATCATAGCCCATCGTCTCTCCACTATTCGCAATGCTGACCTTATAGCCGTGGTCCAAGACGGTCAGATCAAGGAAATTGGCTCACACGATGACCTAATTGAAGAGGAAAACGGACTATACACCTCCTTAGTCCGTCTCCAACAAACTGAAAAACCAAGTGAAGAATTTTACGTTGCACCTACCAATAAAAGCATTGTCTTTGCCCCATCAAATTTAAATCTTGAATTGGCCTCTGACTATGACATACAAAATACAAGTAGCCGAAGGCTTTCGATTGTAAACCGGTCAAGTTCAGCAAACTCAGCTGCGCAAAGCCGTAGAGTGGATCAAAATGCAACAATTTCCAGTACTACAGAACAAGTATTTCCTGTACCTTCATTTAAAAGGCTGCTGGCTATGAATTTACCAGAATGGAAAGAAGCAACATTGGGATGTATAGGAGCAATATTATTTGGTGGAGTTCAACCAGTGTATGCTTTTGCAATGGGGTCAATGATTTCTGTCTATTTCTTGCCTAGTCATGATGTGATTAAGGAGAAGACTAAGATATATGCTCTGTGTTTCCTCGGGCTGGCATTCTTTTCCCTTATTGTCAATGTACTTCAGCACTATAATTTTGCAGCCATGGGAGAGCAATTGACTAAAAGGGTCAGGGAAAGGATGTTGTCCAAGATGCTTACTTTTGAAATTGGGTGGTATGACAAAGACGAGAATTCCACTGGTGCTGTTTGCTCTAGACTAGCCAAGGATGCCAATGTGGTAAGTCCTCTAGTACTATTAACACTTAAAGCAACAACAATCTAATTAACATAATTCGTGGAAGATAACACTTGCTGCTTTTATAAATGTACAGGTGAGGTCTTTGGTTGGGGACAGGATGGCACTACTCATTCAAACAATCTCGGCGGTGACCATTGCTTGCACCATGGGCCTAGTTATCGCGTGGAAACTTGCATTGGTTATGATCGCAGTGCAACCTCTCATCATAGTGTGCTACTATTGCAAGAGAGTGCTATTGAAAAGCATGTCTAAGAAATCCATAAAGGCACAAGAAGAAAGCAGCAAGTTGGCAGCTGAAGCAGTTTCCAATCTCAGAACTGTAACAGCCTTCTCCTCCCAGGCCCGAATCCTTCAAATGCTCAAGAAAGCCCAAGAAGGTCCACAACGAGAAAGTATACGCCAGTCGTGGTTTGCTGGAATCGGGCTGGGAACTTCCAACAGTCTCATGACCTGTACTTGGGCTCTTGATTTCTGGTACGGTGGCAAACTCATGGCAGCAGGGGAAATTGGAGCAAAGGCACTCTTCCAAACCTTCATGATTTTAGTTAGCACTGGGCGTGTCATTGCGGATGCTGGAACAATGACTAACGACCTTGCCAAAGGTGCCGATGCAGTTGGGTCGGTCTTTTCAGTGTTGGATCGGTATTCCTTAATCGAGCCAGAGGATTCAGAAGGTTACAAGCCCAAGAAACTAATTGGCAATGTTGAGCTGTGTGATGTGGATTTCGCATACCCTGCTAGGCCCAATGTGATTATCTTCAAGGGGTTCTCAATAAAAATTGAAGCAGGAAAATCAACAGCATTGGTAGGACAAAGTGGATCAGGAAAGTCCACTATAATTGGTCTAATAGAAAGATTCTATGATCCCTCAAGTGGCTTAGTGAAAATAGATGGCCGTGACATAAGATCATACGACTTGAGATCATTGAGGAAACACATTGCACTTGTAAGTCAAGAACCAACATTATTTGCAGGAACCATAAGGCAAAACATAGCCTATGGAGCATCAGAAGAAGTGGATGAATCAGAAGTAATTGAGGCCGCGAAGGCAGCAAACGCCCACGATTTCATCTCAGCACTAAAAGATGGATATGAGACTTGGTGCGGGGACAGGGGGCTGCAGTTGTCAGGTGGCCAAAAACAGAGAATAGCGATAGCACGCGCAATACTGAAAAATCCAGGGGTGCTGTTGTTGGACGAGGCAACAAGTGCATTGGACAGTCAATCTGAGAAAGTAGTACAAGATGCACTTGAGAGAGTGATGGTTGGCCGAACAAGTGTGGTGGTGGCTCACAGGCTAAGTACTATACAGAATTGTGACACCATTGCTGTACTGGACAAAGGCAAAATTGTGGAGAAAGGGACTCACTCTTCTTTGTTAGCTAAAGGGCCTAGTGGAATTTACTACTCTCTTGTTAGCCTTCAAAGAACACCAAACTCTAGCAACACCTTCATCAATTAATCATCATCAAATGAGATAAGATAGGTATATTCCCAAATAATCTTGAAAATCAGTAGCCTCTTTTTTGTTTCTTGTTTTTCACCTTCTTTCCCAAAGAACTCTTTGGGATATTTGTTGGCTGCTTGGAAGTCTTTGTCCCATTTTAAATGTATAGATATTTTGGTATTTTTAGTAATACATTTAACTTTATAGCTGGTTACTTGAATCATTCCACCTTCCCTTGTGACCAGACCTGTTATATGTTTCATTCTTAACTTTCTTTTTTCTTCTTGTTGTAAGAGTACTAGAGCTTCATACAGATAAACTGTTCAAGCAGTTTTAGCGGTAAAACCTTATAACCTTAATACTAAAAGACCCCAGAAGAGACTAGAAATCGGCATAGCGAAGGATCCACAACTTAAACACTAATCAAGTAAGAACGAATGTCATCATTGAAACAGGTTACACTAAAAACATGAAGGGGCAATGTAGAAAAAGAAGCAGCCAACAAAGTTCTAGGATCTAGGGGAATAGAGGAAAGCATAACATTATTAGCTGAATCCTGAGAAATCACAAACCAGGATTTTCACTACTATAGTGCCTTCCATGGATTTGATGTCAACAGGAAACAACAGAAAACATCATCCATACTACATGAAATTGCTTCTGCTTTGGATAACTTCAGGAACAAAACACATCGTTCATGCATATCGTGAAATAAATCGGCCTTAAGTTTAATAAACTTCAACTTTTTATCCCCTTCGAGGTGATCAACCAGTGAAAGAGAAAAAACACAAAGTTCAACAATTTACAGACGCCTCTACCTTTTTATGAATTACACCTACTAAAACACTAAACATGACATAGGAACCAATGTTAGATTGGTTAAATTGAGCTATCAGCCACACCTCAAATCCTAAAGTCAACAAAATACAACACTGCTAAAACCTCACCTTCACGCAGCATACTAAATCTAAAAGTGACTCAGAAGTCAGAACTACCATCACCTTTTCACATAATGCTATCTCCTAGAACCGTCATGGCCCTTTAGAAGCTGTCTCATTCATTCCACATAGATGACGAAATTCAAGAAGTAAAAGCATCCAACCTCTACAGAATACATCAGACTATCACCAATTGAACATGATATTTTCAATGATATATATATTTTGCATAATTTAAGAACTTAGGAGCGCTAAAGGGTGATCTATGATTTCCAAAAATTATGATACCAGAATTAGAATGTTAAGTAACCTGTAACAACATCAATATCATAATTTGCACAGACGAAACTCCAGATCTTTTGATGCATTAATAGTCTTGGTGCAAAAGTAATTCAGTGCCCAAAATGGACTCCTTTGACCGTGAAATTATTTTCATTACTATAATCAACAGCAAAAAAAAAAAAAAAAAAAAAACTTAAACAGATAAGAACAAACAAATGTGAATTAATCATAGAAACAGATGACAGCCAACTTCAAGCACCAAGCAGTTGCTTGAGAGAGTTATCTAAACCCTATGATTATCTCATACGATAACCTAATCCATCAAACAAACAAAAGATTTTGGATAATTTAATAATCCATCAAACAATATTAACCATAAAATTAACCTCAACCTCACAAACAACCTGAGAAGGGCATAAAGTACCATAACTATAGTGCAGTAAACATAAAGAGCTTCATTATATTACCACAAAAAGATACAAGGCAAATGAGAAATCATGAATAGAAAAAGGTTCAACTTACTACATTCTGTTGACTCTTTTCAAAATCTTCTATAAGAAGGGGGTCAACATTTTCTTCGGGTTCCCACGTAGCTTCCTCAATATCAGTCCATTTAACCAAGTATTCTCCCTTCCCATCCTCACCTTCTCTCTTCTCAAGAATACAATCTGCTACTGCATATTCCAAACCAGCCTCAAAATCCCTCACCAAATCTTCAGATATCAGCCATGCTTTGACCCATTCGTTATCCTCCCCATCCTTCCACTTCACTAAATACTCCACATTTTCGCCTTTCCCTCTCTTCTCCAATATTTCCTCCACTGTTGCATACTCGAAAATCGCATCCTCCAAAATCCTAACCACATTCTCTAACCCCAATCTCCTCGCGAATTGCATTGGATTTCCTTTAGGCGTTTGATTCAAAATCATCCTCGCCAAGCTCAGAGGCGTTTGTCCTCTATAATCCTCGACCTCGGGGTCTGCCCCGAGGTCAATTAACAGCTTGGCGACACCCGGCTTAACATAGCCGGCTGCCATATGCAGAGCAGTCAAGCCGCCATTCCTATCGCGATAGTCCACGTCAGCGCCGGCTTCAGCTAGCAGCTTGACACACGGCTCGGACCCCAGACCCGAGACAAAGAGCAAAGCCGTACGTCCATCCTCATCTACTGCGTCCACATCTCTGTCGTCGTCAGTTTCTAGGAGTTCCCTAAGAGCGGATTCGTCGGCCTTTTTAGCCGCATTCCACCAAGGAGTTTCGTACTCGGCCACAACATCTTTAGCAATGTAATCAGAGGGGACCCACGTTGGGGCATGTTCGTCTTTCCACTCTATCAAGTACTCCATTCCTTTCCCACGTTCAATTGCTCGACTGCCGATAATTTTGTTAACTTCTCCGTACGTTTCATCCTCATCGTAATCTTCAAACAGTACCGGTTCTTCGTCTTCTGCTGCTTCGACTGCTTGTTGCTGCTGGTTCTGAAGCGTAGCAAATACTGATAAATTGTTCTTATTGCCGAGTTTCTTTAGACAGATAAAAGGTTGATGAGAGAAGGTGGGAGGGAATTGAGGGGAGAATTTGAGTTTGAGGCGGGAGAGAGAGGAATTGACGAAGAGAGCATCCATTGGAGAGCGACGCTGAAAATCGGGCTCTGCTTCTTTTGAATGGCCATGAGCATCTCATAATCCTATGAGGGGATACTATAAGGATAAGATATTGTATCTGTTCATTTTCCACGTTAGTGAATGTTTGACTTGGCGTTTACTTAAATGAGGAAAATTACACCCAATAATCTTGAAAATAAACTGTCTTAATTAAGAATTTAAGCATAATAACTCAAAAAAAGGCCATAACTAATGTATTATATTTCTTAAAAATTCCTATATTTGACAACTGTCCTGTATTGTCTTGAATCTATTCCTATTACTAATTTTAATTTGAGAACTTATTATATTGTCTGAATCGAGTTTTTGGCGAAAAACGTCCTTTAACTTTACCCATAACCTAAACTACATCCTTCACATATCATTGCAAGCAGAAAACATCCTTGTTATATCCCAAAATTAATAAGTTGCATCCTTCCGTTGCTCAAAAGTTATAAAACTAACGGAATAAAGTTATTCACGTGAGATACCAAGTTTGCTTCAACGACCATTGCCGTCTGCAAATTTCAAAGTCTTCTAAGCTAACTGAGTCTCTCTTCTTTTCAGAAGTCAAAACTATATCTCAGAAAGGGCTTGCATTACAGCAGTCTGCAAACAAATTAAAAAAAATAAAAATGGAAATCAAACTACTTTGCACCAAAGAAATCAAAAAGAGATAACGACGCAACCAGGTAATTGTCGTATGTACCAAACCAAATACAACTTACAATCACTCAGAAGACAGAGACAACCAGTCAAGCCTTAGCTGCAAAATATATGGAATGCAATACAACTTATTATCTTGTCACTAGGCTTCTCATGACTCTCTTTTGATCGGAATAGGAACATACTCCATAAGCTTTGTCATTTCCATTATTGTTAATATTTCTCGGCCTAATAATGATGAAAAAATTACTACTACAATTATATAGTTACATTAGTGTTTACCCTTAAAATGAACAACAATTGAATTTATACGCGGTTTAAAGTATATGTGATTTAATTTAACACGAATGACCTAAGAATGGCAAATCATTGAATTAAAGGAATATAAAACAATCAAACCAAACGCAATGGATGATTAAGCCTGACTTTATGGCAAACACTGAACTTTGGTTTAGATTAAGTCGGGAAACGGGCTCGGTTGCAATTAAGCAAATAAGCAACGAAAGAACAGTTTGAACAGTAACTAGAGAACAAAAATTGACTTTAATGTTTTGATATGCTTTCCAACTGTGGTCTTGAAAATAAAAAGGGTCTCCCCGTATGTGAGTTTCAATCTTAGTAGAAGTCTAAATATGGTAAAAATCTTTTTTTTCTCTGGTAAACTGTGATACACTGTTGATACCAGGCGAGATTTGCGTCGTAATATTCGGTTAAGGGCAGATATTCCGGCCCCTTGTTTGTCCTTTCCAACCGGCTTTCCTTTAGTCTCGGTTCTTTATTTTGCTCGAACTCGATTCTTCCCATATTTGGCCGTGTCCGGTTCTTAGCGCATCATTCATCCTTCCCGGGCTCAGATCCATAGGAGCCCTCGGCTTTATCCGAGGTCATATTGGATCGGGCTATCCTCCCATTTCTTTACCGGAAAATTGGGGTAGCTTTATGCCCGATTTTACGCGTACACAATTACTAAGATTTACTTTTTGTAAGTACAATTATATCTTCCAACGTTTAGAGCTCCATAGTTGTAGTAGTAAGTTACTTCATTTGATGTACTGTTGAGTGTATTATAATGGTGAGATTGCAGACTTCGCTATCGTGAACTCAACTTGCATGTGCGTTTTGACTGTATTTGATTGGTGGATCACTGGATGTTACTACCATTTACTTGTACCATCTTTAATCGGTTGCAAAGAACAGAAAAGAAATATTGTGCAAAGGACTGATGATAGTTTGGATTTCTTTGTAGTGGCAAGGTAGGGCAAGGGGAGAACGACGAAATGCTTTGGGTGGTGTGGGACATCACGTGCAACTCATGTGAATAGCTTTATTCCGTTAGGTGTAATGGCTTCCTGGCCACTTAAACTTGTAAGGCTTTTGAAAGCTGATACACAAATTTTGGACTTTCCCATTTGAACACTCAAACTCGTGAAACCCTTAACTAATAAACACATTTGACTCTTGACCCTATGCGCGTGTATTTCACATTCACATACGTGTCCATCCAGTCAGCAAATGACCAATAGGATTGTTACACGTCAAGGGCAGCTGTGCTGGAATAAATTTATTAATTTCTAATTTTTCTTTTATTTTCCTTATTTTCTTCTTCACCGACTAATAGAATTAGGAGGCAGGAGCTTGAGATAGTGATGGGGAATGAGCACATATCATTCACTACACCTAAGATTAGTTCACTGATGAATGTGCAGACCAGTAAAGATCCTGACGGACTTCGTATCTTCTATTATCTTGTTCAAGATCTCAAGTGTTTTGTGTTCGCTCTTTTCTCTCTCCATTTCAAGATCAAACCCATTTAAGTCTGTGATTTTGCCATGAACAATCCCTCAAACAAGAAAAAATTAAAGATGATATTCATTTTAATTTTTTGCAGAGAATCTTTTAATGAAGAAAAATAATTGTCTATTTTGATTCTTAAGGATAATATATTTTTGGTATTTTTCAGCAGTTTTAATGGGGAAGGAGACAAAGGTTAGTAGGTGTATGAGATATTGTGATGTTTAGGAAGCTAGACCATTGGTTTATTTGAGGTATTTTTTTCGAGCATAAATCCACCATTGTTGTGCAGTGAAGAGCTTCAAAGCATCTAATGAAGAAGGGGAGGGGGGAAGGCACTGTTAGGCGTAGATGGGGAGGAGGGACTGGTTGGGTTCGTTTGGTCGTTGCTGTGGGTTATGGGTGAAGCCTTGTTTCTGGTCGTTGGGGATGGTGCGAAGATACAGGAGTGGTGTGTAGAAGACGAGATCCGGGGGGGTGTTTCTATTATGGAAATCAGCACACACGCGCTATTTGAATGTGACTTGTACGCACTATGTCCACGTAAGATAAGCTAAAGCCACATAAGCATAGTCAATGGTCAAATGTGTTTATTAGTTATAGGTTTCACGAGTTTGAGTGTTTAAATGGGAAAGACTAAAGTTTGTGTATCGGCTTTCAAAAGCCCTACAAGTTTAAGTGGCCAGGAAGTCATTTCGCCTTAGTTTTATAACTTTAGAGTAATAGAAGGATGCAACTTGTTAATTATGGGATATAATAAGGATGTTTTCTATTTACAATGATATGTGAAGGATGTAATTTAGGCTACGGGTATAGTTAAAGGACGTTTTTCGCCAAAAACTCATCTGAATCCTTTAGAAAAAAGGAGTCAAACACTAATATAAAAGGAGTCACTATTCCATATTTTCTATCATAAACCTTTTGAGAAGTATTACTCCATAACAAAATTATGCAAACTTTGCGATTCTGCGAACATCACGAAAGGTATTATTTCTTTTGATTATTATATTTCTTTATTGACCTTATCAACCAAGTTCTTTTGCTTTAGCTTATGTTTGCACGTGCTTTTAGTTTTGTCCTATAATAGTTAATGGCTTTGCATAAAAAATAAGTTTTGATTCGAACGTAATTGTTGGCTCTTCTAACTCTTTGTTAATATTGGTTAGACCTCCAATTCTTTGTTACTATTAATTTATTTATGGGCAAATCTTTAAGGTCAAAAGTATCATGAATATGTGAAAGGCAACACTTATTAAACTTGAAATTCTATCTATGCGAATGAATAGTATTTTAAGTTTCGGGTACAAGTGTGAGAATGAAACTTTTTTTTATAAGAAACTATTTAGTGAATTCTATATATTTTGTGGGAATTGGAGTTAGTTGGGCTAATGTGCCACAAATATCATATGGTTAAACGAAAACATAAGTTCTTTCTTTAATTTATACGGTCTTTAATTAGTAGTTTTATTTAATAATTTATAATAATCTTTAATTCATAGTAATCTAATTTATTACGTATTTAACTTCTAGTCAATAAGCGGGAGAAATTCAAAAATAGCCAGATTTACAAATGGTCATTCAAAAATAGCCATTGTTTCAAAAGTAATCGAAATTTAGCCATTTTTCATGTAAAGATAAATTTGAACGAAAACGTTGTTTAAAATCCGAAAAAGTACGCCAATATAATATAATGAAATTCCAGTATAATATACTGGAGTTCCAGTATAATATACCGGTCCAGCATAATATACTGAAACTTTCTGCGTGTTGGAGTTCCAGCATAATATGCTGGAAGTTCATACACAGGTGCACGATCTCCAGTATATTATGCTGGAACTTTCTGTGTTGCAGCAAAATAATGGTTATTTTTTAATGACTTTGCAAATACTGACTATTTTTGAATGACCAATCCATAAACTGGCTAGCCTGTGCTATTTTTACTCAATAAGCGTATAAGTGAGAACTTTTGCTAACGGTAGGAATTCTTTGGCCCTAATTATTAACAGAGACAAAGTTAAACCATCACATATGGCAAATTTGACTCATTTATCCAACTAACAGATAAAAATGACTTGATGATATAAAAAAATCTTTATAATGACAATGGGTATTAATTAAATTCTTTGCAAACTGTCTAATGGAGAGAAGCATGGTTCAGCAATACACGTGAAGGGATAAAAATGTCGAAATTGAATGGAATATAGAGAACAATGTACCAACAAAAGTTAAAGTATACAAATAAATGAAATTGAAAAAAAGGAGTTATTGACTATTAATAATCTGTGGCAAAGAAAATAGTCTAGAAGTTACAAACCGCTCGCATTTTGATTTGACATGTTACATTATTTTGAGGGAAAATTACACTAGTCGCTCTTAAAATAATAGCTAAAAAATATTATTTTTTTGTGTATCTGTTGTATTATGTATGTTTTATGCAAAAACTATACAAATTTTATACACTTTTTCGATCGAATGTAAATAGTTTATGGCACAGGCTAAAAGTGAAAAAAATCCTTATTTTGATTTATTTTGGCCCAATAGTTTAATGAGTCATTTTAGGCTAATCTATTAGATCAAGTCACAAAATGGGGTCTATACACGGTTTTGGGGTCATAATTGAAGGTATACCCACTTTGCAAAAAAATTGCAGGCCTACTCAATTTACGATCAACTTCAGATTTATCGGGTCTGAAGTTATAAAAATAATTAGTCTAAAGTGCAATGCACTTAAAGCCAATTAAGTCTAAAGTGCAAAAATTACACTTAAGATGCACTTAATGCCAAATAGATCTAAAGTACAATAAATATTTTCATGCACTTAACTTCAGAGAGGTCTGAAGTGAAAAAATTACACTTCAGATGCACTTAAGGCCAAATAGGTCTGAAGTGCAACCAATGGTTTCATGAAATGAAGGTCAATAAGTCTGAAGTAAAAAAATTTGCACTTTCAGATGCACTTACGGCCAAATAGGTCTTAAGTGCAATAAATATTTTCATGCACTTAAGGTAAGAGAGGTCTGAAGTGAAAAAATTGCACTTTAAATGCACTTAAGACCAAATAGGTGTGAAGTGCAACCATTAAGGCCAATAAGTCTGAAGTGAAAAAATACCATATAAAATCACTGTCACACGAAGAAGAAGAAGAAGAAGAAGAAGAAGAAGAAGAAAAAGAAAAAGAAGAAGAAGATAGAGGAGAAAAAAGCTTTAAACTTTGGATACTAGTTAAAAAAATCTAAAAAATGGGTACAAGTTAAATGAGAGCGATCAAATGGGGTGCCCCGTGCAATTTTTACCACAAAACGAGCCATAACCTAGGCCATTTAAACTTTGACAGACTATTACAAAAAAAACTGCCATCTGTTCTTAATTTTGTCAACGTCTAGGCATTTTGTATTTCCATAGCATAAAGTACAAACGCTAGCAGCGTAAAATATTATAAAAAGACTAAAATAAACACCCCGTCTTTGACCTAATTGTTAACAACCCAAACAGGACGCGGAAGAGGCCTTATTAAGGGGCTAATACATAAACTGAAGGAAAACAGCTCAAGATTCTCCACATCGCCTATATATTCACGTTATTATATATACTAGTCTTAGGATACGCGCGTGTACCTTGTATCAATAAAAATAAAGTAACATAAAATATATTCAAAAGACATATTTGCATTATAAATGTAAAATTTATTTAAAAAAGTATGAGCTCCTCAAAATTATAAATGTTAATCATGTTTGAGTTTGGTTCGCTCTAGTCATTCTTCCTTTTGTTCCATTACTTGTTTCATTGTACAAAAACACTAGGTATAACATTAAATATAATGTATGACTGAAAGGTAATGATGTAGTTCGACTTTCTATGAGCAATTTTGATTTTTCACTTCGATCGTTTTACTTATATAATAGTAAAATGATACATGTAATAAATAGTATAATAGAGTAATAAATAGCTGCATTATAAAATCAAAGAATATAATCAATCAAGATTTGTGGCAACAAAATCTCATAAATTCTTGGTAGTATACCATAAAACTAAGAATATTATGAATCTCAAGTAATACCCTCTATAAAGATACTTAATAAATTTTTTGAAATCTTACTGGTAAGGAAAATATTTGAGGTTATTAATTAGCGAGAAAGAGTATGCATAAAAGTTTTTTTTTGAAGAAAAGGAAAACGACGAAGCTTGAAGTTTCACCTAAATAGAAACTAAATTTGTAGAAGAGTTTTAATTGATTTTAAAGTCCTATTAGGACATAGTTCAAATAAGAAAAAATTTAATAAGTAGAAATTTTGTTGATTTTAAAGTGGTAAATATTAGAAAATAATTAAGTGACTATTCCTAAATATTATAAAATAATTAAATAAAATTTTATATATATTAAAGAAATAATTAAATAAATATTTATCCAATATAACTCTATTTTCTAAGGATATTAGTTGCATTTAGCTAGTTGTATAAAGAAAAAACTAAGGAGTTGTTATTCAATGAAATGAGTGCAACAAAAAAAAAAAATTAACTATAATTTATTTTGGTCCACTATTTTATTCTTATTATTTTAAGTTTGTATTTTTAATCAATTTTACTCGCTTAATGCTATATTATATAACTGATATTCCTCTTTTATTTATTTTGTTCCCCGCCAATTTGCTTGATCTTATGGAAATAAATGTATATACCAAGGAGTTTTGTTAACTACAAAATTAATTGTACTTATATGGGTGCATTTGAAAAATAATTGGATTATGTTTTTTTGCTAATAATTAATTTAAAGACTTAATTATTTATTTTTATTATTATAGTAACCCATTAAAGTTTTATTGATTCAAATTCTTAATTTAGCACACCCCAAATTTTAAATATTGAATTGTAACATGAAAAAAATAAATAATGTCACGTTGCTAAAACAAACAAATAATTAATATAAGGTAATTCACGTCTAAATTAATTTTAAAGTATAAAATATCAATTAGCCCAAATAGTTTCCATGATGTTCCCCAATATTTCTTACCATCATTGTACGTGCATGTGTTAGATGAGTTTGTTAAAGCGTTTAATTAATAGAATTTAAGTTGATGTTAAAATCTTCAATATTAAGAACTTAATATAGAATGATTATAAATAATTTAAATAAGGTAAAATCTTAATTGATTTTGAACTCCTAAATATTAGGATTTCATACATAATTCAAATAAGGAATTAAGTTCTAAATATTAGGAAAATAAGTTGAATTACTATTTTGTCTAATGTGAACTTTATTTTTAAAGGGTAAAAAAGGCGAACGACATTTCGCTAAGGGCCTTCGTGCTTTTAATATAGTACTAGTTTTAGTGTACGTGCGTTGCACGTGTGCATCACGTTAATAAATATAAAATATATATGAATTATAGAAAAATAGCAATGGAGGTTAAATTAAATGCAATATATGTTCAAATGATGAAAATAAATATTAGTACATTAATGCAATATATAGTTGAATTCAACATTTCTGAAAGAATTTAATGTAATTAGTTCTATAGTATTTATAATTATAAATATTTTATTATATAAGATACAAATATGGTAGGTTGTTATTTCATCTAACAATTCTTTGTACACTCTACATTCATAATGTCATTACACAAACAAAAAAAAAATTGCTCATTCAAAGTTAATCAAAATTATAGACAAGCCAAATGAACCTCCTCTTGTGTAAAAAAAATTTCTAGATTCTTATTGATCTAAGTCTAAATTCCCTACTTTGCACGTTCATCTAATACCAAATAAAAGTTAATACTATCCTAAACTCATTCCAAATGCACTATGCTATTGACAACTTTGAAATTTCAAGAGTTCACATTATTAGGTCAATTTTTTAAAATTATGGGGGGGGGGGGGGGATTGGGGGGAGGATGACAAATATATAGTTATTTCAAGAGTTCCAAATGTATTAGTTTATCTTAAGTTTAAAAAATGAACTGTAGTTACAAATTCACATAGTATGACTGTAGCTTAATTTATTTCTAAATTACCATCATTTTAGTTCAGTCCTCTAGAAATTTAAAGTTGAGATAATCAAAACTCTTAAAATGTTAACAGGAAAAAGGCGAACATGCATTGTTGATGGATGTTTCATATTTTAGGCAATCAATTATTGATAATTTAGAGAGAAAGAAATACTATTATATACCTCATAGGCTAAGAATTAAAAAAACTTTAATGGAATGTACTAAACTCCAAAAGAATATTTATAAAAAACTGATCAAACAAGGAATGATTTAATAAGTTAAAATTTAATTCAATTTGAAGTCCTAATTGTTAGGATCTTCGTAAATAAAATTCTAGTTGATTTGAAGTCCTAAATTAGGAAAATAATGAAATGAATATTTTGTCTAGTGTAAAATTAGCTTTTAAATAGTAAAAAAGATATTTCGATAGGGACTTCATGCTTTTAATATAGTATAGATAGATAAATAATTTCTTACGTAGTTTAAGTGAGAAAAAATCTAATAATTAAATTTTTATTAATTTAAAAGTTCTTAATATTAAGAAAATAAGTAATGACCCCACTTAGTCATATATCTTACTCAGGAAAATAAGTAATGACCCCAATTATTCCTCATAATTTGTATTTCTTAATTTTAATTTAATATGAAAGTAATAAAATAATTAAAAATATATTATTATTCACTGCTATTCAACTATGATAATATCTTGGTTGAACTTTGTATATCCATAAGAAATTAAGAATAATATATCTCAGTTTGCATTTAATAAATAAGATATCATATTACTTAATTTAATCAAAATATAATAGAAAATTATGTTAAGAAAATCATTCTTTTCCATTCTAAAGTATTGTCTTGTTATTAAATAAATTCCTTAAATTGAATTTATTTTAGTTCTTAGATTTTAAATTGATACGACATCTAGGGTCAAACTCCCAAATATTTGGTAAGAGAATATTTAAGTAAAATCGTTTTTAATATTTAGCTAAGAGTTATTGCTTAAATCTTTGGTGTTAGAAGTAATGAATTTTAAAAGGAAAGAATTTATAAAGCTAAATTTTTTCTTTCTTTTAAATTCTTCGATTATAGAAGTTTTGTATATAGTTTGAATAAGGAGAGATTTAATATCTAAATTTTTAATTAATTTCAAAGTCCTAAATATTAGGAAAATAATTAAATGATTATTCCTAAATATAAAGGAAACAATTAAATGTAAATTCCTAAATATTGGGGAGATAATTAAATAAATATTTTTAAATATTAGGATAATATTTAAAAGACTATTTTGTCTAGTCTGAACTCTAGTTTTAAAGGATAAAAAGGGTGAACGACATTTTGCTAAGGGCCTTCGTGTTTTTAATATAGTGTGTGTACTCCTTTCTCGTTGTTTGATCTGCTGAGACTTTTGTGTTTTCTTCCTCCGAAAATCCGAGGAAAACTTCAAAAGTTTGACTTTATATTAGCAAATCGAACATATCTTATTTTGTTGTTTCTTATTTATTGTAATTAAAATTAAACCTGTTCTCGCTGTCTTATTTTTGCAGCATGTGGCCATTAGGAGTCAATGTATTTGATTCTTGGTAAGCTCTTTTCCTTTTCTTCACTTTTCTCCGTCTCTTGTACTTTTTATGTACACGAGACTTTGTTGAATTCTCGGTAATTCTAAGTAAATCAGTGATTGCTAGTTGCTACAATATGGTGCATGTGTATGATTAATTTTATGATCACAAATTGTTAGATGCCATTTTTTCTGTCATATATACACCGATGCTGCATTCGTTTGGGTGGTCTAGTTTGCTAGTACTACTTCTTTTTCTTGTAAATTCTTTTTTAGGGTAAAGCCGAGAAACTTTAGTAGCAGAAGCACTATTATTTGTTTGGTTCTGTCATATTAAGTGTTTTGCCAATTCTGACATGATCTATTCGAAGCTTTTACTTTTAGTCCAAACTAATCAATGGTTTACAATGGATGAGAATGAGACTCAAACCTATCAACAATAGTAGTTGTCACGACCCTAGTTCACCAACCGTGAACATGTCATGACGGCACCTAGTATCCGTGACCAGGTAAGCCTAACACTTGCAGAAACATAATAATTGCGGAAAAATGGAATACCATATTTAATTATCTAAAAGGAAATTATACTGAACGCCGCTCGGCATATACAACATCAATATCTCAAGACTAAAACAATCCCAAAATCCGAAAACTCACGGGAAAACACAGGCTACAGAAATGTATAGTGAGGCTCCAAACTCCAGAATATCTAACAAACGGAAGGAAAGAGAACTAAGTACTAAAGATAGAATAAAGAGGGAGACTCGTCGGTCTGCGGACGCAGCAGATCTACCTCGAAGTCTCCGTAGTCCTCCTGCCTCACTGATAGTGCGCCTGAGTAGAGGTACCTGGATCTGCACATGAAAACATGCGCAGAAGAGGCGTGAGTACACCACAACGGTACTCAGTAAGTGCAAAGCCTAACCTCGGTTGGGTAGTGACGAGGAAGGTCAGGGCCCTACTGAGGTTATATAAAATATAAAGATGTCAGGATAAGATAAGCAGTGCAATTGAGAACCTACAGTAAGAATCTATGCAGGATAATAAGAGTACAATAACGGAAACAATGATGAAAGCAAACCATAAGGAAAGTAACCGGGGATCTCTAAGTATCCCGAGGATCTCTTAGTATCCTCGTCATGTACTAGGGATCTCTTGGTATCCCGAGGATCTCTTGGTATCCTCAATATAAGCCAGGGATCTCTTGGTATCCTGAGGATCTCTTGGTATCCTCAATATGTACTAGGGATCTCTTGGTATCCCGAGGATCTCTTGGTATCCTCAATATGTACTAGGGATCTCTTGGTATCCCGAGGATCTCTTGGTATCCTCAATATCAACAAGGGATCTCTTGGTATCCTCAATATATGTGTCGGGGATCTCCCGGGACTCTAACCCGTAGTCCCAAAGTAAATGTGCAGGGGGAATCTCCCGGGAATCTAACTCGTAGTCCCAAAGTAAAACACAGAGCAGCAATACAAGAATATTAAATTAAACGCTAATTTCGTACAAATTAAACATTTACTTCTAGCCTAACATGCTTCACGTAATGCAATTCAGGCAATTTAAGCAAATAGGCAATTAAGTCAACTAAACATGCCTTTCTAGACTAGCAACATGCTAAATTCACAAGTAGCATAAAACAAGGAAAGAACTCAATTGAAATACTTAAGGAAAAACCGGATTTTCAACAATTAGCTCAAGTACGCGCTCGTCACCTCACGTACAGGGCATTTCAATTATCAAATATAGCACATCCTAAGGGGAAAGGTCCCCCACACAAAGTTAGACAAGCCACTTACCTTGAACCGGTACAAAAATCGCTAAGAAACAATGCCCTTGCCACGAGTATCCGACTCCGAGTGGCCCAAATCTATTCAAACCAATTACATAATGTAAATAACATCGCAAGTAACTAGTTCCACTATTAAAATCAAAGCTAAGGCGCGAAAATAGGTAAAATGATCAAAATGCCCCTCAGGCCAACGTCTCGGAATCAAATAAAATTTACATTTCCAGAAATCTCGTACTCTCACGAGTCTAACCATACCAAATTTATCCAATTCCGACACCATTTGGTCCTTCAAATCTTCATTTTATATTTTTGAAAGATTCCACAATTTTCTTCCCAAATTCTATCTCAAATCACTAATTAAATGATGAATTCAATGGTATATTCATGTATTCTAACCAAATCTGAGTTATAATCACTTACCCCGACTAATTTTTTGAAAAAACCTTCGAAAAATCGCCAAAATCCGAGCTTTATAGGTCAAAATATCAAATAAAACTCAAAACCTCGTATTTATAGAGTACCCTTCGGATTCCGTCAGTGCTGACCGCACAAAAATGACCGCGGTCCGCGCCCAGGGAGTGCTGACCGCACAAAAATGGTCGCGGTCGTGCAGCAATTTGACTGCAGTGACAGGCTTCACTATTTAGGCCGTAACTTTCTTTACAAATGTCCAAATGCCTATTATAATATGTTTCTGAAACCTAGATTCAAAGCTCTACAACTTTCGTTTTTGAATCACCTCAAAATTCCGTGTTGATCAAAAGATATGAGCTTCGCGGTCCGCGTCTCCACTGCTGCCACCTCCATTTTTCTAAATTCCGGGGTGTCCGTACTTGCTCAAAACTCACCCGAAACACACCCGAGGCCCCCCGGACCTCAATCAAAAGCACCAACGCATCCTAAAACATTATGCAAACTTGCTCCAATCATCAAAACACCTTAACTAATACTAAAATCATCGAATTACATCAACTTCAAGCCTAAGTTCTTTTAGAAACTTCAAAACACACATTCGATAAAAAACTCGACCAAAACATGTCCGAATGACTTGAAATTTTGCACGCATATCCTAAATCATCTAACGAAGCTACAACAACTTCCGGAATTCCGTTCCGACCCTTGGATCAAAATTTAACCTATCAACCGGAATTTGTCAAAATACTAACTTTCGGCATTTCTAGCCTAAATGAGCTACGGACTTCCAAAATATATTCCGAACACGCTCCCAACCCCGAAATCACCTAACGGAGCTAACGGAACCATCGGATTTCCATTTCGAGGCCATCTTCTCATTATTCCGATTACGGACCATTTTCCAACACTTAAGCTCTTATATAGGGACTAAGTGTCCCAAAACACTCTGAATCCCAACACCGAACGTCCCGGCAAACCAGAATAGCAGAAATGAACTTAGGGGAAGCATTTAATGGGGAGACGGGGCATAAATTCCAAAGACGACCGGCTGGGTCGTCACATCCTCCTACACTTAAACATTCGTTCGTCCTCGAACGAGCATAGATAACATACCTGAAGTAGCAAAAAGATGAGGGTATCGGCTGCGCATATCCCGCTTGGTTTCCCAAGTCGCCTCCTTGGCCGGCTGGCCCCGCCACTGAACCTTTACCGAAGAAATGTTCTTTGACCTCAGCTTTCTAACTTGCCTGTCCAATATTGGCACTGGCTCCTCAACATAAGATAGATCCTTGTCCAGCCGGACTGAACTGAAATCCAACACGTGCGACGGGTCACTGTGATACCTCCGGAGCATCGATACATGAAATACTGGATGCACTCCTGCCAAGCTGGGAGGTAAGGCAAGCTCATAAGCAACCCCTCCCCCTCCCAACTCGCCTCAATATCTCAAAAGGGCCAATAAACCTCGGACTCAACTTCCCTTTCTTCCCAAATCCCATAACGCCCTTCATAGGCGAAACCCAAAGCAGAACCCGCTCACCAACCATATAGGAAACATTACGAACTTTCCTATCCGCGTAACTCTTCTGTCTGGACTGGGCTGTACGGAGTCTATCTTGAATCACCTTAACCTTTTCTAAGGCACCCTGAACTAAGTCCGTGCCCAATAATCTAGCCTCGCCCGGCTCAAACCAACCCACCGGAGATCTACACCGTCTCCCATATAAAGCCTCATACGGTGCCATCTGCATACTGGACTGATAGTTGTTGTTGTAAGCAAACTCCCCCAATGGCAAGAACTGATCCCAAGATCCTCCAAACTCAATCACACACTCGCGGAGCATATCCTCAAGAATCTGAATAGTACACTCGGACTGTCCGTCCGTCTGAGGGTGAAATGTTGTACTCAACTCTACCCGAGTACCTAACTCATGATGAACGGCCCTCCAGAACCGTGATGTGAACTGATACCTCTATCTGAAATGATGGGAACCGGGATACCATGCAGACGAACAATCTCCCGGATATAGATCTCCGCCAACCGCTCTGAGGAATAAGTAGTACACACAGGAATAAAGTGAGCGGACTTGGTCAGCCGATCCACAGTCACCCAAATAGCATCGAACCTTCTCAAAGTCCATGGGAGCCCAACTACAAAGTCCATGGTGATCCGCTCCCTGATACGGTCAAACAAGGAAGACCGAGAAACCACACAAGCTAGGACTCGACTGGGCTTCGAAAGGTCCAATCTCACAAACTGGTTGACTAAGGCTTGAACATCCATTGCCATAAGTCTCTCTGCACTGCTTCTACTTTCTTTAGATCCACCCGAATACCCTCACTCGTTACCACGTGGCCTAAGAATGCCACGGAATACAACCAGAACTCACATTTCGAGAACTTAGCATATAAATTCTTCTCTCTCAAAGTCTGAAGCACAGTTCCCAGGTGTTGCTCATGATCTTCCTGACTCCGGGAATACACCAAAATATCATCAATAAAGACAATGATGAACGAGTCAAGATATGGCCGGAACACACTGTGCATCAAATACATAAAGGCTGTTGGGGCATTGGTCAGCCCAAATGACATAACAAGGAACTCATAATGGCCATACCGAGTCCTGAAAGCAGTCTTCGGGATATCTGGTTCCCGAATCTTCAACTGATGGAAACCTGAGCGCATGTCAATCTTAGAAAACATTTGTGCGCCCTGAAGTTGGTCAAATAAATCATCAATACGAGGCAAAGGATAACGGTTCTTCACTGTAGCTTTGTTCAACTGTTGATAATCAATACACATACGCATAGAAGCACCTCTTTTTTTTTTCTTTACCAACAAAATAGGAGCACCCCAAGGCGATACACTGGGCTGAATAAAACCTTTATCAAGCAAATTCCTGTAACTGATCCTTCAACTTAACTGAAGGTTTCACCTCATCCTTAGTCCATAACCTTAGGACAGGACCCAAACTTCAAAATCTGCCATTCGTCATAGGATACGAATTCCACATCATCACACTGCATTAGTCTTATTTCAACACACTTAAACTTTTAATAATGCTTAAATACTTCGAAATTATTCCTTCGGGTTGTTACATTCTCCCCCACTTAGGGTCATTCATCCTCAAATACACGACGTAGCTTAACTCTTTCTTCGCACATCTTAAGGTCTCAAATTTTCTAACTTCCAAAATTTATTTATTAATTTTTTTTTTGAAATTTCGGCAGAGCCTCCCCTGTATTCGGGTCTATCCACCTGCCAGAGTAACACCAAAACAACTACTAACAATACATCCACAACCCAATGAAATACCACAATGTATATATCAATAACACTAATCTCATCATTATAAGCATCGCATTATCATGCTGATATCTGGATATGAAACATATCATCTGTATGCTAATAACCATGTCTCTAGCCATAATAGTTGTTCATAAATCACAACATTGCCAATTAACCTTATGTTAACAATCATCTTATTTCAAACCTCCACTTTACTCACAACGAGGCATTGAGACCTCATAATTACTTACCCAAATTAATGAGTCACATTTAATGCCACATGGACGCTCATCTCATAGGCTAGAGCTCAACGTTTACAACACAAAAAATGGTTGAATATGAACAGAAAATATACAAGAATTGTCAAATAAGCCCAATAGGCATGACTCCTATTTAAAATATAGTACCAAAAATTTTAATTTCATAAAAGGAGAATTTTAAACACATAAACCTTTCACTACCAGGACCTTGTCCTTATATAACATCCACCGCAGCTTGTAGCTCGGTTTAAAATATTTCACATTATATAATTATTTGAGGATATCACCCTCAACTCTGAATCACAAGTATTTGCACATTGTGCCAACTGAAATTTTTCATTTCCTTTCTTTCTTCTTTTCAATAATTTCCGTCAAAGAAAATCACAACATACAATGATAGGGATAGTTATCTCCATATAATAGCCCAACGTGAGTATTCACATAAGTAGATTTCAGGATTACAAAGCTCACTCATGAGTGGAGCATATTAAGAGGACTCACCTAAATTTTCAAAATCAAATCAAGTTAAGGAAAAAAAATATCATTTTTATAACAATCAGAATTGTACTTGTAATGACATCATCTGGTATAGTGACCTCAGCCATACTATAGCAATTATATAAATGGGTCGGGCATCCACCTCTTAGGCGCCATCTGCCCGTTCGTTCTCCATCTCTATCTTGTAGCGTATGTAGATTAGTAACTATAATGGAGTGTGTTGACTGTGTGTTATGATGAAATAGGTTTTTCCCAAGTTTGGGATAATTTCTCATGATATTTCTAGTATCACTACATTCATAACAACCCATCTGCAGTTCGGCTGCTCATACTGAGTCTGTGCCGGATAACTAGAATAACCATTTAAGGAACCCCATACTAGTGGTGCATTTAAAAGATAATTGTCCCATGAGAGTGCCCTGATTAACTGGAGCACTACGAGTGTTCTAAAATTGTTTTCATTTCCCTGCTGATACTGAATGTAGAATCATTATGGACATAGGAACATCGAAAGTGCCCACATCATCCCATACAAATCTCAGCTCCTACTCATATACAAGTTTCAGAGAACTTTTGGATACCACATAAATACACCTCATGCCAAATCTGATATGACACATGACCCACAATTTGATCGTTGATAGTGAACTCTCTTCACTTGGTGCAAGGCCATAAGATACATCTTGATACTCCACAATACTAACCTTTATCGCTCGTATGTCACCATCATGAGACACCCCAAGCCATTCGTTTGGCATATGTCCTTCTTAGGACAGTTAAACTCACTTCCTCCAGCATCTCGGTTGCTAGTTGTACCCTTCGCTAGATAGACATCTCATACGTACCACATAGTCCCTATTACCACCAACTATCTTCAGATCTACGTCCACCTCGTGACTCTACCATTACTGCGACGATTAGGCAATTAAGTAAACTTTCTTAAGACCGTACTTATCAACCAGATGTCAGAACCTATTGCACCCCCATGTGCACAATTGAATGATCTCTCAATACTTCTGCATTATCAATATGGATGACACACGGTAACAACGGTTGAGCAAATTCTTGGCTCCCTTATAATCCTTCTGTAGCATCACGAACCATCGACGCAAAATTGATACCGAGTGCACAATTTCAATACACGAGTGAATGCAAAAGGAACATATGATATAATCTCCAAACTGAATAAATGGCGCACGATAAGAAATGAAATGAAGTGGAATTTTCCTAACGGTTACATAGCCTCTCGTAGAAAAGTACAGACGTCTCCGTACCGATCAACGAGACTCTAATAAACCGGCCTGTGTCCCATGACTCCTATGAACCTAGAGCTATGATACCAACTTGTCACGACCCTAGTTCACCAACCGTGAACATGTCATGACGGCACCTAGTATCCGTGACCCGGTAAGCCTAACACTTGCGGAAACATAATAATTGCGGAAAAATAGAATACCATATTTAATTATCTAAAAGAAAATTATACTGAACGTCGCTCGGCATATACGACATCAATATCTCAAGACTAAAACAATCACAAAACCCGGAAACTCACGGGAAAACACAGACTACAAAAATGTATAGTGAGGCTCCAAACTCCAGAATATCTAACAAACGGAAGGAAAGAGAACTAAGTACTAAAGATAGAATAAAGAGGGAGACTCGTCGGTCTGCGGACGCAACAGATCTACCTCGAAGTCTCTGTAGTCCTCCTGCCTCACTGATAGTGCGCCTGAGTAGTGGTACCTGGATCTGCACATGAAAACATGCGCATAAGAGGCGTGAGTACACCACAGCGGTACTCAGTAAGTGCCAAGCCTAACCTCGGTTGGGTAGTGACGAGGAAGGTCGGGGCCCTACTGAGGTTATAAAAAAATAAAGATGTCAGGATAAGATAAGCAATGCAATTGAGAACCTACAGTAAGAATCTATGCAGGATAATAAGAGTACAATAACGGAAACAATGATGAAAGCAAACCATAAGGAAAGTAACCGGGGATCTCTAAGTATCCCGAGGATCTCTTAGTATCCTCGTCATGTACTAGGGATCTCTTGGTATCCCGAGGATCTCTTGGTATCCTCAATATAAGTCAGGGATCTCTTGGTATCCCGAGGATCTCTTGGTATCCTCAATATGTACTAGGGATCTCTTGGTATCCCGAGGATCTCTTGGTATCCTCAATATGTACTAGGGATCTCTTGGTATCCCGAGGATCTCTTGGTATCCTCAATATCAACTAGGGATCTCTTGGTATCCTTAATATATTTGTCGGGGATCTCCCGGGATTCTAACCCGTAGTCCCAAAGTAAATGTGCAGGGGGAATCTCCCGAGAATCTAACCCGTAGTCCCAAAGTAAAACACAGAGCAGCAACACAAGAATATTAAATTAAACGCTAATTTCGTACCAAATAAACATTTACTTCTAGCCTAACATGCTTCACGTAATGCAATTCAGGCAATTTAAGCAAATAGGCAATTAAGTCAACTAAACATGCCTTTCTAGACTAGCAACATGCTAAATTCACAAGTAGCATAAAACAAGGAAAGAACTCAATTGAAATACTTAAGGAAAAATCGGATTTTCAACAATTAGCTCAAGTACGCGCTCGTCACCTCACGTACAAGGCATTTCAATTATCAAATATAGCACATCCTAAGGGGAAAGGTCCCCCACACAAAGTTAGAGAAGCCACTTACCTCGAACCGGTACAAAAATCGCTAAGAAACAATGCCCTTGCCACGAGTATCCGACTCCGAGTGGTCCAAATCTATTCAAACCAATTACATATTGTAAATAACATCGCAAGTAACTAGTTCCACTATTAAAATCAAAGCTAAGGCGCGAAAATAGGTAAAATGACCAAAATGCCCCTCAGGACAACATCTCGGAATCGAATAAAATTTACATTTCCAGAAACCTCGTACTCTCACGAGTCTAACCATACCAAATTTATCCAATTCCGACACCATTTGGTCCTTCAAATCTTTATTTTATATTTTTGAAAGATTCCACAATTTTCTTCCCAAATTCTATCTCAAATCACTAATTAAATGATGAATTCATTGGTATATTCATGTATTCTAACCAAATCTGAGTTAGAATCACTTACCCCGACCAATTTCTTGAAGAAATCTTCGAAAAATCGCCAAAATCCGAGCTCTATAGGTCAAAATATCAAATAAAACCCAAAACCTCGTATTTATAGAGTACCCCTCGGATTCCGACAGTGCTAACCGCACAAAAATGACCGCGGTCCGCGCCCAGGGAGTGCTGACCGCACAAAAATGGTCGCGGCCGCGCAACAATTTGACTGCAGTGAAAGGCTTCACTATTTAGGCCGTAACTTTCTCTACAAATGTCCAAATGCCTATTATAATATGTTTCTGAAACCTAGATTCAAAGCTCTACAACTTTCGTTTCTGAATCACCTCAAAATTCCGTGTTGATCAAAAGATATGAGCTTCGCGGTCCGCGTCTCCACTGCTGCCACCTCCATTTTTCTAAATTCCGGGGTGTCCGTACTTGCTCAAAACTCACTCGAAACACACCCGAGGCTCCCCGGACCTCAACCAAAAGCACCAACGCATCCTAAAACATTATGCAAACTTGCTCCAATCATCAAAACACCTCGACTAACACTAAAATCATCGAATTACATCAACTTCAAGCCTAAGTTCTTTTAGAAACTTCAAAACACACATTCGATCAAAAACCCGACCAAAACATGTCCGAATGACTTGAAATTTTGCACGCATATCCTAAATCATCTAACGAAGCTACAACAACTTCTGTAATTCCGTTCCGCCCCTTGAATCAAAATTTAACCTATCAACCGGAATTTGTCAAAATACTAACTTTCGGCATTTCTAGCCTAAATGAGCTACGGACTTCCAAAATATATTCCGAACACGCTCCCAACCCCGAAATCACCTAACGGAGCTAACGGAACCATTGGATTTCCATTCCGAGGCCATCTTCACACTGTTCCGATTACAGACCATTTTTCAACACTTAAGCTCTTATATAGGGACTAAGTGTCCCAAAACACTCTGAATCCCAACACCGAACGTCCCGGCAAACCAGAATAGCAGAAATGAACTTAGGGGAAGCAGTTAATGGGAGACGGGGCATAAATTCCAAAGACGACCGACTGGGTCGTCACAGTAGTGTAAGTAAAACGTTGTGTAAGTGGTGTTGATTGTATTTTATAATTGAGTTTGAGTTTGAGATTGTAGTTGTGACTTTACTTGATGTCCGAAATTTATATTTATGTTATTTATATGGTGAAATACATAAACGACCCCTTCAAGTTGTCTTCAACGGTCAGCCAGACACCTCAACTGAGCCCATTTTCAGTTGGACACTTCTTCTCCACTAAAGTGAGACCTCGTGAACCCTTCACACTGACATGGCAAAGTGTGTGCTTTATACTTAATTCTAAGCGCATGAAACCCTCAAAATTAAGGTTTTTTTCTTTTTTCTTTTATATTTAACTTTATTTTATGTGGGTCCCATTATATTTTATTTTCCACCCATTAATTTCACTTTCTTCCCAAAATATTCCATCTTCACCAAATCAGTAGTGCCTCTTCCTTCCGCCATTAATCCACCCGTCTTCTTCAATCTTGAAAAATAATGTAACAATTAATAACAACCACTACATAATAACAATTTCATTGACCGCCCACTTCAATTGCTACTTTAATTGCTCGTCTTTGCTTCAAATCAGCATTCTCTGGCAATGAGTTTTCTGTGCTTACACTCGAAGAGTGAGGATTCAATGAGGCTAAGAACAAACAAACCGGAACTAATGGTTTTGGGATTATCCGTTACATTATGTTGATGTTAGGTAACAAATATCTTTTTTTTTTTTAATTGTTTACAAAAAGGAGTATATAATCTGAGTGGCTACTTATTGCTCTGGTTCTAACTTTAGATGTATAATTTTTCGTTTTACTTTTGGGTCAATCACAAGTGGTCTAGGCGGAGGAGGAGGTGGCAGCCGCAGCGCTGGAAGAGGTGGAGCTGCCGCGGCTAGTAATTGTGCACAAAAGGTGGAGTGTCAATTAATGATGCACTGTCTTATATAAAGGAAGTTAAGGACACATTTCAAGATCAAAGGGAGAAGTATGACATGTTCATTGCACTTACGAATGACTTTAAGAATCAAAGGTTTGCTACTTTGGCTACTGTCATCCTCATATATTAATCACATTTGGTAGCTTTTATTATGTAAGACTTAGAGCCCGTTTGGCCATAAAAAAAAATTTTACTTTTTTTTCGGAATCAGTGTTTGTCCATGAAATTTTCAAATTTCGATGAATTTCGGAATTTTTCGAAAATTTGAAAAACTCCATAAAACTGTTTTTCAAAAACTTCACTTCAAATCACTCACAAAATTCAAAAACATCTTCAAATTGCATTCATGTCCAAACACAACTCTAATTTTCAAAACTATTTTCACTTCAATTTTTTTTCACTTTTTTCGGAATTTTAATTCTTATGTTCAAACGCCCACTTAATTGCACGATTTTGATATTCCTGACAGAATTGATACTTGTGGTGTGATGGCAAGAGTGAAAGACTTGTTTAAAGGGCATCCTGATTTGATTCTTCGATTCAACAATTTCTTGCCCAAAGGCTATGAAATAAACCTCACTCAAGCAAATGAGGCTCCTCCAAATAGAAGCATTACGTTTGAAGAAGCTCTCCGCTTTGTGGCGAAAGTAAAGGTTACAATTCTCTTGCCTTCTGCTTTTTTATAATAAATGTCTGCCCTTTTATCGTTATTAGTCTCTATTCATGTATATCTCATGGTAATTAGTAGAAAATCGCATACAGAGATATAATTTTAAGCGTTCATTTTATAAAATCAATGTAAAGACTTTTAAAAAAAAAAAAGTGTTATTTAAAATGTTTCTTGTTTCTATCAGAGGCAGATGTAGCTCTTTCTAATTACTAATTAAAATACGTAGCTCCTTTAAAAGAGTGAAATTTAAAAATAGCCATATTTACAAGTGGTAATTGAAAAATAGCCACAACTTCAAAAGTAATCGAAATTTAGCCAATTTTCATGTAAAGATAATTTTGAACGAAAACACTGTTCAAAATTCGGAAAAATATTCCAGCATAATATACTGGAGTTCCAGTATATTTATATTATACTAGAACTCCAGTATATTATACTGAAAGTCCAGTATATTATACCGGAGTTCCAATATAATATAGTCCACCAATCTCCAATATATTATGCTAGAACTTTTCGTGTTGCAGTAAAATAGTGACTAATGTTCAATGACTTTGCAAACACCGACTATTTTTGTATTACAAGTCCGAAAACTGGCTAGCCCGTGCTATTTTGACTTTTATAAAATGTTTCTCTGAATCCATAATTTTTAATGCAATGGGTTCAATGGTAAAAACATAAAGATTGAACCCGTAAAATTAAAATTTTGGATCTGTCTTTTTTCTAATGCAAACTTAGAGTATTGGACTAAAAACTTCAAAACTTTAAAAAGAGATTTACTGCTTTTGTTTCACCCGGAATAAAGTTTTGATTAATTAAAAAAGTTTTTTTTTTTTTTAATTAGAAAAAAGTATTACATTCCTAGAGTTACCGGAAAACTGAGGTTCTTTAATTAATTAAATATGTTAAACGATGGATAAAAGTAATTAATGAATTTTAAGAGTTAATTATTATTTCAATTTTATCCAACATAAAATTATGATTATAGATTAAAGTTTAAATCCTAACTATCAAAAAGAAGAAGAAAATAGAGGTGCTAACTTGCTGGATTATCACTTCATGCAGAAACGTTTCCAAAATAATAAACATGATTACCAATCCTTCCTAGACATCTTGAAGAGGTACAAAGAGGAGCACACGAGCATAAACAATGTGTACGATGAGGTGATTAAACATTTTAAATTGGATACACATAAATATTACAGATGATTTTTGTTTTAGTTTGTTACTAAAGTATTTCTATTTTTATGTGTACGTAGGTTGCCACACTTTTCATTGACCATTCAGATTTGCTTGATGAGTTCACGGCGGCTTAATACATCGGGGGCCTAAAGCCAAATATTATTTAGAGGTCTCAAGTCTTTTTTTATATTTAAGAATCATATATATTTTTATGTAAAGTTTATTTTTCCTAACTTGTTTGAGATGCAAAGTGATTAATAATTTTTTTTTAAAATCAATTTCTTTTAATAATTCTTTATTAATTGACAATCCAGTCAATCTATTTAATCTTTTTTTTGAAGCATTGTTTTAAAAAGCTCCATGTTGAGATTTTGTTAATGTTTCAATCCCTCTTTCTCTTCTTCTTCTTCTTTTTTAATTATGTGATTAAGTAATGTCATTGATATTTTCTAGTTGACAAATTTAAATCTAAAGTAGTATATAATATAAAACCAACACCTATGTTAGGTAAAACTAACTACTGTCAAGTTAAAAGAAAAAGATAATAGACAAAGAAAACAATAAAGGATGATCTAAAGGCTGAATTACTTGGTATTAAAATAAAATTTCATTGCTCTAATGCTTAACACCTTGAAAATGAGTGAAAAAGCATGTGCAATTTAATCTATTCAATGTTTTTTGAGTTATTTTTGAGAGAATAGACAGTTTAATATGGAAAAATAAGAATGTACAAAGTATAAATTTTGATATGAGACTGAAGAAAAAAAGAAAAGTATATTAATGATAAAATGTAAATTATTAGTTGATTACTATTTAATCACTTTTTATATAATGATCTTATATTTTTTATTTTAAAATATTCATTATTACTAGACTTAGTGTACGTATGTTGTGTGTATCTCTCGTATTAAGGAGAATAAACTTTAAAAATAACATAAATATTATTCAAAAATATGTTATCGTTATACAAAAGTATTATAGGAGCAACGTTTGATTGAAAGGTAAACGATCATTCAAAACTTTACAGGAACAATTGGGTACGTACATTGCGTGCATATTAATAGTTATTATTAAATTTGTGTCTGATATATTACCAATAATTAAAAGCTCTTTACACACATTTTACTTATTTTATGAGAGCTAATGCTTGGTCGTAACTTTCACATTATATTAATAAAACAAAAAGGACTGCTAAACATAAAAAGTGTTCGACACTTTTCTAAAGTTGTACCATATAGAGAGCAGTTATTAAAAAGCAAATTCATGCTCCTTTGTCAATATTTATTAGACTTAAAAAAATTAAAAAATTAAAAATTAAAAATTATGGAGTAAACGATATTGCATTAGAAGTTGTGTTTTTCCGCAATTGTGATTTTTGTGTGAATTGGTGAAAGTAACTTTTATGTTAAAAAACAAAATTATATCAATTATATAAATCCTAGAACGCGCCTCACGAGCACCCAAAATATGTGATACCCAATGACTTGGCTGAAGTAGAGTACGAACTATTAGTGGATATTTTTCATTTTTAGCTAGTATTGTTTATCTTTTACAAAACTATTTTGTTACATAATTCAATTAAGAAATAGTTTGCACAATATATTTAATATAATGATTTTACATATAGCTTAAACGGAAAAAGCCTAAAAATATCACTCAACAAACATAAATGGCATATCTATGTCATCTGTTAAAAGATCGTCTTATTCATGCCACTAACGTTATACTTTTGGCCTATTTATGTCATTGCTACTAGCAGTTCCAATTTTGATTTTTAAATAATAAGAATTAATTTTTCGACCCCACCTTTGCCACGTGTCTTTATATTACTGGTTCTTCTTTACTTGACCCTACATTTCTTTTAATCCTAATTATGTATAATTAACCATGCCCAACCCGATAAAATCCAACCATCTTTTAACCCAACCCCTAATTCCTTGTCACGGCCCAAAATCTAACTAATCGTGGGTGGAAGTGCACGGTTGACCACTAATAACACATGTATTTACTTTTAAGCCACTGTTTAAAATGTCTTTAGTCTTTAACCACTGCTTTAACAAACTTTAACTGTCCGGACGAAAATACCCTTCTGCTCATGTCCTTAACTTTCAGGACTTCAGAACTACATGTCCTTAACTTTTGAACTTGGAACTCTAAGTTCAGGACTACATGTCCTTAACTTTTGAACTTGTAACTCTAAGTTCAGGACTACATGTCCTTAACTTTTGAACTTGGAACTCTAAGTTCAGGACTTTAAGGCTACATGTCCTTAACTTTTGAACTTGGAACTCTAAGTTCAGGACTTTAAGGCTACATGTCCTTAACTTTTGAACTTGGAACTCAAACTTCAAGACCAAGCGAGGTCCTTAACTTTGATTTCCAACTGTAAGTTAAGGACTGCCTATCCTTAACTTTTGAACTTGTAACTGTAAGTTAAGGACTGCCTGTCATTAACTTTTGAACTTGTGTCCTTAACTATTGAACTTAACTTTAGGACTTCACGACTACATTTCCTTAACTTTTGAACTTGAAACTCTAAGTTCAGGACCATGTCCTTAACTTTTGAATTTAACTTTAGGACTTCAGGACTACATGTCCTTAACTTCTGGGAAGGAATTGCATTTCCTGTTTACTCATCACTCTTTTTCTTATTTTCACAACGATTGCTTTTGTAATCGTTCCCTTATGTTCTTCATGCTTGTTTAGCTTATCAACAAGAACTATAACCAAAGACATTTAACATTCAGTAGCATTAATAGAAGTTCGTACCATTTGGTGCTCTCGTTGACCTTCCTTACCAATGGGTGAAGGTGAGGTTCCGAATACACGATTGCGTACCTTAGATGCGGAAATGAAACAATATAAATACACTGCATTTCCGTTTGGGAAAAGAGATAGAAGAAAGGGTAACACAGTCTTTTCATATTAATTTTAATAGACTAGTGGCTACTATTGCTAAGCATTAAAAATGTTGGATAAAAAGTAAATACCAGCTTAAACAGTGGCTACCCCACGCCATTTCTACCTAATCGTGATGGCACCTAACTCAACCCGCTAGGTAAACCAATTAACAACTATCCAATTTAATGAAATTTTTTTGGACAAATAAATGATAAAATAACTTAACCTTAATACTTTTTCCAAGGATTGATAGTACAAATCATGAGCTTTTCTAGGATTTGGATTTTTTCAAACTGAATTGAAATAAACACAACATTGGTTTCAAATAAATACAAATTACTGGACACAGATCTTATCGGGTCGTGATAAGGAACTCAATTAGGGGTTGGGTTAAAAGATGATTGGATTTTATCGGGTTGGGCATGGTTAATTTTACATGATCAGGGTTAAAAGAAATGTAGGGTCAAGTAAAGAAGAACCAGTAATATAAAGACACATGGTAAAGGTGGAGTCCAAAAAATAATTCTTATTATTTAAAAATCAGAAAAAATGGAACTATTAGTCAACAATGACATAAATAGGCCAAAAGTATAACGTTAGTGGCATAAATAGGCCAAAAATATAACGTTAGTGGCATGGATAGGGCGACTTTTTAACGGATGGCATAGATAGACCATTTATGTTAGTTGAGTGGTATTTTTAGGCCTTTTCCGTAGTTTAAATAAGAAAGTTCCTGGTATGATTGCATATGATCATTAACCGAATTAAGTATGATAACTTGACCAAAAAAAGATAAATTTCTTTTTTTATATTAATTCAAATTTAAAAACTTTATCTATAAATTCAAAATTATTCTTTAATTCAAATTCAGTTATATATATATAAATTCAAATTTACATACATACATACATATATATATATATATATATATATATACCATATACTATATGCAGTTATTAACTTGCCACTTGGCTTAACCGCAATGCAATTATATAAGGTAACTTTCTTGCTTTAATATATACTAGCGGAGCCCGGGCCCAACATAAAGAAAGCTATCTTTTTTATTAGGGAAATTACCAGCTATGTCCATTTATTGGTAGCTCATTATAAAAATTGACCAATTGATAATATATTACTAATATTAGCCAAATTAGCCAAAATGTTATTTGTAGCAAAAAAAATATTAAATTTTTGCTTTGTTTTGAGTGGGTGTTATTAGAATAAATTGAGCACAACTTAAGGAGCTTGAATCTCAGTTTTGGGATGATTTGGTGAAGTTTTGAGGTGGTTTGAATTGAAAATTCGGTAAAAAATGAACATGAAAAAAATGATATGTGTATCACATTATGTATCATTTATGTATCACATATGTATCATATTTGTATCTATTATGTATCACATGTATATCCATGTATACATGTGTGTGAGATACACGTGTGATACATGTGTCACAGAAGACTTTTTTGAACTCGATTTAATTACGAATTTTAATATAAAACCAGTCCAAATCACCTCCAATCTTCCTCAAATTTTGTATATTAACTTATCTATATATTTTCAATAAATTTCAACTATGCCCATTGAAAATTGGAATATTGTATATATTTTTTGTATTTCATCACCTTATTTGCTGCCTCATCCATAAAATTTCCTTTCCGCCTTGTATCTAGTGCTGATAATCACGCTTAAAAATATGGAAGGTAAGTTTTGCATGTGATTCTTTGAGAGAAAGTACCCTATTATAAGATTTTTCAATTTTTGTTGGCTAGTTTTGGTAAGTCTATGATTAATGGCTAGATGTTGGTAAGTTGAGATTTATTTGGGACATGTATGTAAGTTTCACTTTTTATTATACATTATGTTACTCTCTCCGTTCCAAAATAAGTAATCTTTTAGCCTTTTTTTGTGGTCTAAAATAAGTGATTTTTCCAGATTTCAAGAATGAATTAGTTATTTTTTCCCTACATTGCTCTTGGAGTAAATAATGTTGGAGCATGTGTTAGGAGTATTTATGTGAAGATATAGTAAATTATTTTGGGTGAACACATTTAATGTGGATAAAACTATTAAGTACCACTATAACTTACATAGTATAAAAGTAGAGAATTTCTTTTTCTAATTTCATGGCAAACTTGTAAGGATATACTATCAGATATATTAAAACCAAATAGCTAGAGTCTTAGTAATTAATGGCACCAAATTTCCTAACAAAATCAAATGCATTCTCATTTTAGATTCTTTTTGCTGACTATATATATTTGTTCTGATAACTATTTATGAGTGCAATATAAATTTGTAAAGATAGTTCACAAGAAAAATTGAGTCAACAATGCTAAAAGTTACTCTATTAAGTGGGACCTAATGGCTTAGTGATGTGAATGACGCGTGTTATAGAATAAACTAAAATACCAGGATTTTTCAGTCATTTCACTTTGACCGGAAGCTCCTCTCGATTCTCCTTTATTAATAGTAGTAATATAGATTTCTAGTTATTAGATTTTTCATACATTTTTTTTTTCTTTTATCTTATTTTTTATATCTTTTTTTTTTACAAAAAATTAATTTATTTTTATATAAAAGGATGGGTTTAAATAGAAATTGTCTACATAAGAACTTTATTTATATTTTTAGTCTTTAGTTGAAATTCTTCCATATTTTTCTTTTGGATTTATCTAATCAACCTAAATAAGTGCTTGTCTTACCACTTAAATTAAAAAATTGAAGAATGTGTAATTTATACATAATCCATATATAATATATGTATAATCGTGTATTGCCAGTGTATCATCTATGAACATTAGTTATATAAACAATAAACCTGGCCAGATATTTATATAAATATTCCATAAGATTTTGATTTCTTGATTTTGTCCATGATATGACTTCTATTATAATAATTTAAAAATTCTACTAAAATTCAAAAATATCTTATCCTTTTATTTTTTAAGCTACATTATATTTTTAAAAATAATCTCATTTTGAAATAATTTATTTACATTTAAATATATATATATATATATATATATATATATATATATATATATATATATATATATATTTCATGTCATACCAGTTATATGGAATAATTTTTTTCCCATGGGTACAGGAGCATTTAAATAATCGAAAAAGATAACAAAAGTTTCTAGCATGATTGCATATGATCATTAACCGAATTAAGTATGATAACTTGACCAAAAAAAGATAAATTTCTTTTTTTATATTAATTCAAATTTAAAAACTTTATCTATAAATTCAAAATTATTTTTTAATTCAAATTCAGTTATATATATATATATATATATATATAATACTATTTGCATTTATTAGCTTGCCACTTGGCTTAACCATTATGCAATTATATATGGTAATTTTCTTGCTTTAATATATATATAAATAAGAATTTAAAATGCATGCCTAGACTACGCATATCCGATTTTGAATACAAAATATATATTACCATATATATATAAGTAGAAATATTTGCTTTTGAATTCCTAAATATCAGGACAATTCAAAAAAGGAAAGATTTAATAACCAAAATTTTAGTTGATTTACTATCCCAAAAATTAACAAAATAATTAAATTATAATTTTGTTCAATATATATATTATTTTTAAAGGATAAAAAAGCGAACGACATTTCGCTAAGAGGTGTAAGGTTCACTAAATTCTTGCCAGATTCTTCAGCTATTTCCATGCATAGGCAACGCATCAATCAGTTAACCTTCATCCTTAGGGGTCGTTTGGTTGGAATACATCTTTTACCGGTATAAGTTATGTTGGGATAAGTTATGCTGAGATTAGTTATGTTGGGATTATTGTTTATTCACTGTTTGGTATGTTGTATTAAGAATGACAATTGCATAATTTCTAAGAAAGTATAAGTTATACCGGTGCTAATTACCCCATCCTCTATAAGATATAAGTTATCCTGGTGTTAAAATTAACACCGGAATAACTTATATCTGGTTTGCTAACCAAACAGAATATTAAGGTGGTATTAAATTTTTAAATCACCCCTATACCTTCTTATACCTTATAACAAAAGACCCCTAAAAGTTATCCGGTATTAACTAATAATGCAAATCAAACATAAACATAAGATAAAGTTAATCCCAAACTTTATCCCGAAATTATTATCCTTATCGGATACTTAGAGAGGGAGCTCCTGTGAAGAGTTAGGGGTCGTTTGGTAGGAGGTATTAGAAAAAATAATGCAAGCATTAGCTCTATGCATTACTAATATCTTGTTTGGTACCTTTTTCAACTTGTATTAGTTATACATCATACTTGGCATTATCCTATGCATAAGTAATGCATAGAAAACCATGACATTAGTAATACCAAGGCTTTAATGCATGCATTAGCATGGTTAAAGACAAAATTGTCCTTAAAGTCCCTTAAAGCTAGAGAATATGGAAGACATTTTTGTAAGCAACTATTTTTTAAAAAAATTATGCAATGCATTATAATTTTAATACACCACACCAAACAATAGATAAGAAATAATATTTGCATAACTAATGTTTGCTTTACTAATACATGCATTACTAATACACATTATTCCGCAATATTCTTATACACCCTACCAAACGACCCCTTAGTTCGTTATGAGTTCTACGTGGTGTAATCATGGGTTCCATCTCCAGTTTCATGATTACTTGAGATAGGTTGATGTTTTCAAATAAAAATTTTCTCAAGAAATCCTTGGAATATTTTGTTACCTGCTTGGAGTTCTTTGTCCCATTTTAAATGCATAGAGATATGATTTTATTAGCATTACATATTAAACTCATGGTTTACTTGAATCACATCATTTTCCTTTTTGCAAATGATCAAGTAAATCGGCGTTCCTTCTTTTAATATTTTTATTTAAAATTCAGAACTATTCAGAAATTGAATTGAGGAAAAGGGCTGAAAGATTTGAGTGGTTTGAAGAAGACAAGAGTTTTGGAGAAGATATAGCATAAGAGGGGAGATAAATTGAAATATATGAAAGTTAAAACAGTAAAAACTTATCCGATTAAAACAGTAAAAACTTATCCGTCGTCCCAGATTATATTAAATTATTATGGTTAAGTGACTTAATGAGATAAAATTATATGTTAATTAACATGGTAAGTTGAGAAAATTGTATGAGAAAACACTTTTTTACCAAGTTAAAACTAATATATGTATGCACTTACCTATTTTAGTTGGATGTTGATTTTAACCATAGTAATATAAATTAACAAGTAAATTAATACACGCTACAAAAGATATGCATGGATAGAAGGAAAGAAGCTTACGAATATCCAACAATATATATCGTCACGTTACAAGGTATATTTACACATCATTTTCTTCGTAGTTCTCCAACGTTAGAGAGAAGAAGAAAAGAAAAAGGTATTAAAAACAATAAAGAAGAATGATAACTTCTATTGATCCAATATAAATATAGATTAATTCCTCTTCTCGTTATTAGAGAATAAGATTCTTATTTATTTGTAAAACTTGTTTTTCTTTGCAGCATGAGGCGATTAACCGTCGATGTACATGGTAATACTCAACTTAAGCGACCATTTGGTTCTTCCCATGGAGAATCGTAAGCTCTTTTTCTTTTCTTTTGTTCACTTTCTCTGTCTTCAGTGATATTTATATACCTAATCAGTTGTTTTGATTTGTTGAATTCTTTGTAATTGTAAGTACTACTAGATGGGGCATGGCCTGTGCCAGCACAGACCCAACATTTGGATTTTGAAGCGGTTGTTGCTTTTTTACAGCTAATTCCGGTAGTCAATTGATTATTTAGTCAATGATGTATACATACCTATGCTAGAAGTGCAGAAAATACGAAGTAGCACAGGCGCGATTTTGCATTTTTAAGCTTGATGTCATAAATATATTTATCCTATTTTCGGTAAAGTATATCAATTCCTGTGTTGTTTTAGAATCGGATAACCTGCAACGAAGTCTCGATAAACAGTTGGCATGGCATGTGACATAAAATGGAAAACTCTTATATTTTGTTGTCAAAGAAATGCTCCTCAAAATAAGCATCTTGCAAAGCCCCTATTAGGACATCTAAGGCTACTGGATTCCTACATAGTTTAGAAGGAAAAAAAAATCTTCACAAAAGAGATAAGTTGGGAATAATATAAAAGACTTATTGTGGTGTTTTATCATAAACTGCATCATTTGATTTGTTCTGTCAAAAACCTATGAGCACTGAAATCACCAATTTTTTCCAGCTGTCTATTGCTTACAGCAATGCAAAACAGCAAAGCATATGTTCCAAAACCAATACTCACAATCATACCAAGGACCAATACACTCCTTTTGCTTTTCTTTTCGACCTTTCTCTTAAAGTATTTTAGATTTCATCTTCTCTGATGCTTGCAACACCTTATACATCCGTCTTCTCTTTGCTATTTACGTCCAATCTTTTTTTTTTCTTTGTTTCACTCATGGATTCAGCTTGCAAATTTCATTGGAACTACAAGATGAGAATCCATCACTGAAAAATCTGGACAACATCTCATTGGGTATGCCTGCAACAATCTCTGCAAGTTAAACTCCAATTCGAAAACCAGATTCATTAGCAGAAATAACAGTGTCAATGACTAAATCCGTCATACTTCATAGTTCATACAATTATATTAAATTCCATCATAATCCTACAAGTCAAACCCACAAATAGAAAATGTCTCATGTATAGATATTACACAAGCAAAAAAGGCACTACTACGGTCTCTTAGTTGAGAAAACAACCAATTCAGTAAAAAACAAATTATAACACATAGGGTTACCAAACCAAAGCTCACTGAATCACTTTGATCTTCAAACAAATCAATCTTATATAAGTCCAAAACTGATGCTTTTCTCTCTCAATAAGCAAGTTAATATCTTTTTACGCACTAATCAGAGATAGACCAACAGATTTCAGCAGTATCAACCAAAATATTCAGTATGACAAAATACCAATGGCATAACAATGCTTCTAGCTATTGAGAAAATTAATGAAATCTAGCATTAGTTCTATATTATTTATATTCAAAGATCTACGTTTTACACCAAAAGTATGAAAAAAGAGTCCGATGTTTCAAATGTTGAACTGAAGTTTTGCTATCTTTAAAGTATCTTTTGTTTCTCTCCTTTCTCAAACAGATTAATCTTTCTCAAATATTAGCTATCAAGTGTTTGCTTCTTGGCATATACATTATGATTAAGAATTTTTCTTTTAGTTCAGACCTTTCCTGGAAAGTCATATAGTTTTTCCTAAAGAAAATAACTCAAATTAGAAAATAGCCATCTATAGTTTTAATATAACATATGTAATTACTTAAATAGGCAGAGAAAATATGATCAACATTCTGACCTAAAGCAACAGAATTCCAGCCTGACTGGAATTAAAATATTATCTATTTTTTTATGAAAGTAAAATACTTATCTAAAGTTTATATTTTCAACTGTGTTGGTTCTTAGTGAAAATAGTAGTCCATACAGAAATCAATATGGATATCCACAAGAAAAATTATTTTCTGTACAACATGGGCATAATATGAAACTTTTCTATACAAAAATATGAGCAAAAGAGGACATAAGAATATTATGTGCCTCTAGAATTGTTTAGTCCTACCACAGTTAACTATTATAAAAAATAATATCCATTGTTTGTAATTTCAAGTACAACATACGCACATCCTCAACATTCGCTATCAATAACTTGCTATATTGTCCAACTTAGCAGCCAACCTTTGTCATTAAAAAAAATCAGCTTAGGAGAAGACTATATACCACTAAAATAGCTTCCGAAAATAAATAAACACCAACCAACTATGAAAGTATATATTTGCAGGTGAATATATGGAATTGATAGAAGTACTATGATATAATTAATTATGCATTTAGTAGGCATTAAGAAAGTAAAAGAAGTAGTATATTAGAAACTTGGAAGACTCCGCTTGAATCTTCTTCTCACTACGGAGAGAATTTGATAGATGGCAATCCATTTTCGCATTTATCTCCCAAAGAAGGCTACAAAGTGTTATTAACTTATCTGGAACTTACTAATCGTTTAAGTGCAATATTTTCTTAGTCATTTATATGGTAGATCCACATAGATAAAAAGGTGACGGAAACATGACATAGGCTAAAACAAACGATCTACAGTATTCTACGACACAGAAGATATATACTCATGAATTCTTATAAGCACATAAGAAAAAGATATCTAGCTTAATATTGCACAACAGACTGAAGCTCAACGGTTATTGACTTGACCTGTGCTCTCCCTCCGTCCAAGCAATATGTTCCTTTGGCGGCGCTCCAGATCTGAACTTGTAGATTTACCTCCGTCATTTCAATATTTAAGTTGCCTGAATTCACTCTAAAACTCTGATAAGCATCATATTCTTTACTTAAGTAGCATATATTAAGTTTTTATCTTTTTGTTAACTTACTTAATTTTTATCACTCTGTTATAACTTTTATTGAAGGAGGATATAAAGATTTATGTCGTTGACTTTTGAAAGTTTGTACTTGTATCATGAGCTGGTATTGGTTTAATTATCCATATGTCGTTGACTGTTATTTTTTGTGTTTGAATATTCCTTCTATATAGACTTGAGGCTATAACTGTTACGTCAAGGACTTCTTTTTCTATGCGGGAACTATTGAAAAAGAAGAATGGTGCAGAAATATGCATAAGCGGCTAAAAACACAACATAATTTCCAACCACTTGTACTCCTCCAGCCGGTACTCATCGGCGACATACATCCAACCACTCCGCTGCCTTTTCAAGGCCGGTCATATCTCTCCTACTAAAAGTTTCCTCTTTAACCTTGTAAATGTGAATATCAATTTCGTCAAGCAGATATGACAGATTAGTTGCCCTTACAAATGTTAAACTTGATACTTAATGAATATAAAAACATTCAGGCATATTAAAAGCTAAACAGATATATACTTTGAAATCAATTGCTTTAGGCATATAAACAGCTATATGTCTGATTTACAGTAGAAGTCACTTACCAAATTCTATAGCTTCAGGAAAATTCACTTAATTTTGTGTTTCAATAACAAATGCCTTCCAGCAGATTCCCCTTAGATCCAGCCTATTAATTCTCAAAAGATCTCGTTGTTGACTTCGTTTCCTGCAACCTTAATATTTTTGTCATCTGCCTGCACAAGAGGTATAGACTCTCAAGAATTTCACGTCTACTACGAATCTTCTGTCAAATTTTGTGATGCTGGACGTTATTCAACTGGTGCAAACGGGATGAAAGACTCGAGGTGAGAGCAGTATGCGAAAATATCACTTTTAGCAAGCTCCATTCGGATTAGCTGTCTTAATTATTCAAGGGTGGTCCAAGATCTCCTGAAGGAAAAATCTCTTTGAAATGTCCGTCATAAGATACAGGACAAACAAATATAGCTACATCATCAGCATAAATCTTCACATAACTTATGAATATCTTCTAATCAACTTACATGGCTAATGAGATTCTTAGTTTCAGCAGATGATATCTATAATCAAACAATAGACTGCTTCATCACCTAGTGAAGTAGTGATTGTATCTGAAAGTCATGAAATTCAGCAAATCATGCTCAATTTATAGTTAAACTGCAAGGAGCTTCTCCATGGAGGACAAAGAAAATCAAGAATAAATTTGAATTTTCTGAAATTCTTTACACTGGATTTAAATTTTAGTCCAACTTTAATTAATTCGTCAAAATTTAGTTTCTTTCATTCGTGAAGAAGAAATGAAAGACATGAAATACAAATAGTTACAACCAAAATCCACAAATCTCGCTCTGTAACTATAACTCTCATGCTCTGTGGTGAAAATAGAAAACATGATAGAGGTGTAGATAATAGTGTCAAACATTCGCTGGCAATTTTCTATTTTCTCCCTTACCTTCGAAGGATGGAAAAGACTACAAATGCATAAGAAATCAAATAGAAAATCCAATTCATTGAATTTTTTTTATCAAACACCTCCACATCAGAGATTTTTACCTAAGGAATCAAAATTGGGTCATGAAAAGAATGAGACCGCTATCGATTGCGTAGTTGGTTGTGGAAAAAATACCAACTATATGAAATAATAGTAAAAAGCAATTAGCAGCACATATACATACCATTATGTACACCATCAATGGATCCTGCAGAAATAGGGAGGCGCAACTCAAAAAATTGGAGAAAGGTGCAAAATAATAGAAACAAAAAGACTAATAAGGGACACGGAATTGAGAAATCAATAAAATAGCAAGCAATACATAGACTGTTTGTGCTTTATCAAATTCTTGTTTGAAGGAAACCGACACATATCTGCCAACATACCACCACCAAGAAATGGGTAAACCAAATTTAAGGGAATAGAGTGCATAGAAACTCAACACAATTCATAGTAGATGGAGAAAAACTCAGAGTGAAGAAAGAACAAAGGAAAAGGAGAAAAAAGATATGGGAAAAATTGATTGAAAGTGAAACATACCTGACATGGAAGACCGTAATCTGAGAAGTAATCTTAAAGAAATTAATGGAAAACCTAACGTGCTATCTTCTTAAAATACAGGTGGAATCATATAAAAATTACACGTATAGTTTTGAGTACACAAACCCAGCCACGTATATGAAACTTGTAGGAGCTTATGTGAAATGACTAAATTACCCTCGAGCTTTATAAAAAAGACATGAAACACACATGTCGAAAACTCTTTCTCTTCTAAAGAAGACTAGGATGGTGTAGCCCGTGCCAGCACGGGCCCAACGTTATTTAACTCAAAATTCAATGATGCAAGTATGGAATCTAGTACACAATATTTTATGTTAAGTGGTACACACTTAATTTACATATATGCGTTCACAAGAGCATTACATTAAGGGATGCCTAAAGTGTCACAACAGTTACAACATGTATGATACAACTATTTACATATGCGGTCTTTGGTCTTTTTTCTGATCCTTTTCCTGTTAGTTCTTCGCCAAAAATATCTGCAAACAAATAAACGTGTTATAAATTAAAAGGTTACAACGAAGATTACATGCTTGTAATTTCAGGTAAGCAACATAAAAAAGTACTTGTTTAATAGTAGCAGCATATATGAAACAGAAAATAATTGAAACAGAAAAGCAGTCACGATAAACTTTATAGCTTAAACATTTAAATTTATGTCAAGAAAGATCAATTTAAATCATTGGTGATTTAAGTGTGGCCATAAAAGCAAAAGAAAACAGAACATCAAAACGAATCTGGCATGTTGAAGTGTTTTTGAATCGACGAAAGCCAAAAAAAAGAGTTAAAGACATCAGATGTAATGCTCTGTAAACAACATCAGTAATGTAATTCGGTTAAACTTGCTTTAACAAAACCAAGTAGGCTAGGTAAAGGTTAGCACATAGCCTAGCATATTATGTCTTTGATTCCATTGTTTATGTTCTGATGTGAAATATGGACTAATAAGGCCTCTTTGCATATAGCCAAGGTTGTTCGTTTTTGCCCCTATAGACTTGGAGGAACTAAGAAAGCCTCTTTGCACAAAATTTGTCAGCTGGAATTAAGTACGTTCTACAAGATCGTAACTGCAACGAAATAAAAATTAAATTCAAGCATGGAAAAGATCTTATTAGAGCACACAATCTCAATTCCAATATTAGATTTATTTGTGAAAATCATATTCAAATAACAATTCATGGCACAACTTGTATAGTATTAGCTTTCAACAAAAATTCATTCCACATTCTATCAGAGTCTGTAAGAACTGCATCGAAGGACCAAAAAAAAAACTACTCAATTCATCAAATAGTCATTTGAATGACAGGGAAAAATTAGAGGAGAACTACAATGAAAGAAACCATAGTAACAGAGAAACCATTAAAAAAATAAAGATAATTTGGATCTCCTAAATTAGCCAAAACTTAAGCACACTACTTTAATAACATCAATAGTTAAAGGTACCGTTATATGTTAACTAAGGAAAGTCGAGCAACAACAGGTAAATGAAATATACTAACTTTAAGCTTTGAATAGCCCAGTCGCCACACCAAGAACATTAGCATAGCCCTATGGGCATGCAATTTTTTTTTTTAATTGAAATGCATAAATCAGCAAAATCTGAACAGAGGAAGATGAAATATTATGGAAGACGGGAAAAGATAACGAACAAAGAGCAAGAAAATGGCCAATATATGTATACTTAGATGCAACGTTAAAACCACTTTGTATTAAGTATTGTGAAAAGGCTAACATATTCTCGGATAACATTTTAAAGAAAGTGAAATTGTACCTCTGAGTACCCAAGAAAGGCTGCTCCAGAAGGATTGACCAACCAAAAAACAGAGCACGAACTGAAACAGAGAAGAGAAAGAAAGATATTAAACAATATATTAAAAGAGTCATATTACTCTGTACAACGTTTCCATCAAGTTCTATTTACTCTGTCATAATAATGCTGTCCTTTTCGGTTTTTCCAAAAATAGGTACTCATATTAAAGAGGAAAGTTCCTCCCTCAACATTTAAACTGGTGCCAAATACATATTACATTATATTGTTTCAAACTTAACGTGACACCTTACCAACTAACATTTGAAACATTATGTTTAACACTTCCAAACAGATCCACCAAATTGCATAAGACAATCTATCCGAACATCTCACTTTCAATAACAACAAAATACGTATCTTTAATGGGACATATCCATGGGGACTTTAATTTAGTAGCCATATTAGTTATTACTTAGTTGTTGAAGAAATAGAAGATATCATTATTTACGGAGAAAAAGTTGAGAAAGGAAATTCATGATTTAGCAGAAATGCACAACTCAGGCAGATCAACAAGTGGAGCAGCTATCCACAAGAGTACTCTTGTGGGATGTTAGCTAGTTCATTGAAGCCGGCATAGAGGTGGATACCAGTAAATATGATATTTTTCTTGCATTGTGATAACTCGACTTACCTCCCAAAGAGAGCTTTAGCGGCACATACATTACATGGTGACATAAAATGGTTATTTAAGTGATTTGTCAGTATATAAAAAATCAAGGAGAATATATATCTCATCAGGCATTTCAAAATTTTATGAGACCAAAAAGGAAGCCAAAATTTAATCAGGAAACTTATGCAGCAAAAAAATATCTCGACTCCTTTACTTGCATATTCCTCACTATTTAACTTCAAATTTTTATTCTTTGTTGTTCTTCACCCATTACTTTGTTGAGCACTAACAAATATTTTATAACTGTACAGGTATATTTTGGTGAAGAACTACTAAGAAGAAAGCTAAGGAGAAGATTAGATACAGCAGAAAAAATGCATCACAATTTGTCAATGTGTAAATAGTATAAAATGTAAATAATTCTCCCATATATGATATAAAGAATATGACACACATGCATATAATTATATGATACTGTTACGTACGTAAATAATGTATTATTTGCCAACCAGACAACATTCAAGAGTGGATATTTTGTTCCAAATAAATAATACCTTGCTATTAACTTATGATGTTGTGTACCTACTTTTGAAGTCAATGCTAATAGCACCTACAGTACAGTGCTATACTAGTTTATCCGCTTTTATCTCAATTTTTTTTAGACTGATAACATTTATCCACTATTATTTCTACTTGTGCCATCTGTAGAAAAAGCTCGAAATCTTAGCTCATAGAATTTTTATTAAGCCTTCTAGTTAAAGTTCTATAAGCAGTCGACATACCAGAAGGACCTGATAGCTTCATAGTTGGATCTAAAATATCATAGAAAGGGGCGGGCTTGCAAAGTAATTAGAATTGCACCATACATTCTATAATATTGATCTTATTAGTAGATTTGTAATCAAGAATACTAACCTCGTGTCGATGCGACATATTCCGAGTAGAGGAATATCCAGAAAGCAGTCGTAAAAGTGACCTTAACCGTATTCAAAAGCAACAGCAAGTTGCGGCTTTACTTGCATCCCAAAATAGTAGCAAAAGATGTTTCACTGGCAAAAATGCTAACAAACGATAGTCGTTTAAGGTGTTTGTTTTTTCTACAAAGTTGAATCTCATATTAAATTTAGAAGGAACAGAAATTACAAATACCTCTCAGCAATTTTTCGGAGGGGAAATTTTCATTTCCGCATTACATTTGTAGGAACCGTTGCCTTTGGTTGTTATGTGTGGGTGCTCTTGCTTCTCTGGGGCAGCGGGTTCAATTTTTTGTTTACTTCCTTCCGCAACATCCTTGATGGTGGCCGGCATTTGTGAGACAACCGAATTACTTTTATCTATAAAAGATAAAATAACTAACTTTCCTGCCTCATTATTTCTTGTAAACAGCTTTTTTATTTGAATCTTGAAGATCTTGCCAGTCAGTAGCTTTTGTGCGTTCGCAAGAGGCAACAGTCCTTTCTGTAAAAATGAAATTAGTTATTTATGTTTGAGAGGGGGCTCAACTGGTAGAAAATAGTTATTTGTGGTTTTTCGAAATTGACAATGTACCTTGACATTGCAGATATCATAAATCTCTTTCGAAGTGAGAAACAATGTTTTTTCTGCATACTCATCGACAATAGTTGTTGTTGTAGAACCGCTCTGATCTGTGAGCGTCATTTCAAATTGGCACCTAGTTGTAAGATAAAATGATTGATTAATTAAAAAGATGGCAAATGTAGAATGTTAAATACAAACAGTTATGTGAAAGTTGCATGTATACCTGGGAACCAATTGGGTAGCTTGACGGCAATTAGTGCAATAGAACTTTCTCCGTGAGAAAGCTCGTGTGAAGTGTTGTTTGCAGTCTGAACAAGCTAGGATACAAAATCGTTGGTTCTCATTTTGTAGTGCGACTTCAGCATGTATGTAGAATATTTGACCCTGGAAAACACAATGATGCCGCATATTAATTTTTTGTTATTAGAGAATAAAGGTAAAAATTTGTAACAATGCATATATGAATATTTAGTGCACTTACTGGATTTTGTTGTCGGATTTCTGCAATCGGTACTATCTCTTCTTCGAAAGGAACAAATAAAAGAGAGCATGTTGGACCTGTGCTCTTCATTGTGTACGCAATAAGCATTTGTTCATTTTGTTGGGCCCTTCAAGTATGCTAACATTTCAAAATTAGTTCTTGTATATGTTCAAGCACATATACGACCAATAATGTATTGATTACAATACCATGTTCTCAGCACATTTGCTTGTGGGTATGGAGGATTGATTTCGATTGTTGTACTGAATCTGTTAGTCAATCCTACATGCATTTGAACATTCAGTTTTAATTTGGTCGTCTGGTATATGAAAAACTAAAATATAATTGCTTATATACTTTACCTGTATTGAATTTGTTACTCCATCTTGTATGCATTTGAGGTGTTTTACCTGACGACGACTTTGGTCTTGCAACCTTTTTAGCAAGAATGATTGGATATTCTTTTTTAAGCAGTTCGAGTAGTTTATTCCCATCATGATCAATAAATTCTTCCCAGAGTGTGAATTTCGTTGGTTTTTTGCTGTATAAAATAGAACAAAATTGTTAAATCACTATCTTAAATCAACATGGGAATGTCAATGCTTAAGCAGCATAAATGAGCATCAATTACAACATTTAAATATTAGACATGATTAAAAAATGAACACATATTGGTATCTTATTGTGTAGAAATTTCTATAATGCAATAGTTTCGATCAAAACAGATATTTCCTGAGGTCTTGACTATTGGTCCCTAACAAAAGCTTCTAAAGCAAAATAGTTTGAACTATCATATGTTGTCGAAGAGCCAATAAGTATCAAATCTAGAATAGATGGTAGAATTGCTTTATGCTTATTAAAAGAGAAATAGATATAATTCACAACTTATTATAGCAATGATCCAATTAGTTTCAATATAAAGATGTTTTGAATAAGTTTAGATATTGTGATGTAACCAGAGCCCAAAAACACAAAGAAGGAAACTGCAAAAACCAACACGTATCATTAAAATCGCATCACCAAGAAACTCTGAAGAATTCACATATATGATAAAAAACCCAAAAACCAAAGAGCAAATGAAAAAATTGCAGATATCAAGTAAAAGCTAGTGGTCAGAGTGAAGAAGAAACTTAAGGAAAAGCTGGAATGGCGACATGTGTGTTTTATGTCATTTCTAAAAAGCTCGAGGGTATATTAGTCCTTTCGCGCCAATTCATACAAATTTACTATACATGTGGCTTAGTTTTTCTATACAAAATGCTACGTGTAAGTTTTAAATGAGCCCAAGTAAGTTTTACATAGACAACATATTAGGTTTCCTCCATTTTGTTTGCACTTTCAGATTTCCGTTGCTTCTTAGAGACATCTTCATCTTCCTCAAATTGCTTCTACTTGCAGGTTTGTTTTTATTCAATTTTGCTCATATTTTTTGCTATGCATCTGATAAATGTTTAGTGTCTTTTTCAAAATGCATGAGAGCAATCTAGTCATTTAGCATCACTTTTGTTGTATCATTCATATATGTGGCTTTATTTGCCTACTCATGAGTCTACCTGTAATTGTTATATGACTCGAAGTGTACATCTCTTCTCTTCAACATCTTAATTCCCTTTTACAAAAATATTTAATAGAGATGTTCGTAATATTGATATGCTACTTTCTTCTATTAGATCTTTCAGCATTGGTAATATTTGCACATTTGAAATACAATAGTTTATAAGCATGTTTGTGATATACAAACTTTTAGTACTTAGGAATCCACAATTGCATGAATACTCTGAATAGAATTTCTATAAGCTACGTATTAGCTTTTCTTCAAAGACATTCAAATGTTTAACTCTAATTTCTTTTAATTAAAAGCTAGTATATATAAGATTCATCAATTTTATACAATTTGTGCAAGAACTACTATATCTTAAATTCCTAATAAGAGGGAGATTATATTGGCTATAATTTGAGATAGGTTATCTATTTGTTCAGAAACATATAAAATTAGAGGAGACAAAGTCGCTCTTCTTTATTCAGCTTTCTAATTACATGAATATTTTGGTTAATCTTAATCCAAAGTATTGAATGGAAAAAAGCATATTTTTGAAATATAATTTGATTTAAAATCCAATAGCTAAACATGACATCAAAAGGATCGAATTTTTTACTAAACCCGGATGAGTTAATAGTAGGTAAAAAAATTTAAATATAATCATAATTTTTGACACACTACCTTTATTAAAGAACAACTACGGGTAAATTAGAAAGTCATTGTTAAAGAGAAAAATAAGCAACTACATATTTAATTATGTTATATTTCTACATTTGAAGGCAATATATTTTTCTTTGAATAACTCTTAGCAACAATCTAATTCTTTGACGCATATAACATTAAATAATTTTTAAGTTAGCTTTTAATAGCTTCTTTCTAATTAGTGATTTTGTCATAACTAAAATTTCTTTGTTTGGATCATTGCTTCTAACTTTATTGAAGAACAAATAAAGATTTTTAAAATGTTAAAGGCCAATGATATGGTTTTTAGACTCTTTGATTGGTGTGTACTTTTAGCCACCAAACATCGTCACTCTATGCAGCTATCCAAACAATTGTTGATATATAAATCAAAATAAATTGAAAGTTTGAAGTTAATTTTGGAAAAGCATAAATTACTTGCAAAAAAGCTGAGCCAAATTAAAATTTACAAAATCAAAAGCGCAATATGATATCAATCCTAATTTTACTTAGATTCTTATAGCAAGAGAAACAACAAGATAAGAACTTTGCATTATTGAGAATATATTTAAAGATATGATCAAATATTATTAGTAGTAAAAAGCTTAAATCATAATAATTCCAGGAATGCGTAGTAGATCTAAGTATGCTTTGAAAGATTATAATTGCAGCAAAGCCAAAATTGAATTGAAGCATGAAAAGCAGCCTTTAAAAGGGTACAATCTCAACTTGAATTTCGGTTTCAATTATTGCGGGGTATTGTTAGACAATATACGAAAAGTGACACATTACATCATACTTGAATCAGCAGTTGCTAGTTGGATCCAATAAAACAGGTTTATGTATACTTACTGATCATCCATGATGATAAAATCTTGAATTCTCCGCCCATTTGAAGCATAGGTTGAGGGGCTTGCGTTGAGCACGATGGCAAGCACATCTTGCATTTAAAAAGAACGATGAATAAGATAATAGACAATAAAAATTGATATAGACAATAATCGTAATAATAACAATACTAATAAATGTGAATTTTAGGCAAACAAACAACATAAATAGATAAATCTTCAATTACCGAATTCAGATCCTTCGGGTTGATATTCAAAGTTGCCAAATGGTGTAAGATTTAGGCGCGTTGGCGGAGGTAGTGGCTCTTCTGGAGGATTAACAGTTTCTATTGGCTCAACAATGGTACACCTATCAATTGTCCATGTAAATTTGTTAAGTGGATTTCCGTACATATAGTTTGATTCTTTGACTTGTGCAACTGACATCAAGTAAGTATGGAAAGGGCGAAACAGATCTGCAAAATGCATTATCTCCGCATTGAATATCACACATTCCACTTGATTTTCCTGTAACAAAATAAGGCACAATTAGAATAATATTAACTTAATTACTATTGGCAAACTTATGAATCCTTTAAAGATTACCTCTTCATCTTGCAAAACCATCAGCTGATATTTTTTCGTTTTCTCTCTGTTGTCTCTAGGTCTGCCTTTATCAACTACTTGTATCTTGCAGGTCTATTCTTCCGTTTCTGGAGTAATCGCATTGATGTTGAATCTTTCTGCCATCTAGACATAATCGATAATCATAACGCATCACAATTATAATAATGAGCAAACGTAAGATTGTTAGAATGATTATAATACAAAATCAAAGAATCCAAAAAGTAAATAAGTTTTACATCACACTTACTATTAGGAATGATGGTCTAAGTTATGGAAAAAGCTTTTTCAATAATTTCATCATAAACTACATTATATGTGGAGTGATCATCATCATCGTCAACTATAACCGGTCTAATTAATATCTTAACACAGTTAGAACCTTTAGCTCTTGATAAAGCAACGTACAATTGACCATGAAAAAATACAGGTTCTCGCAAATAAATGCCAACAAAATCTAATATTTGGCCTTGAGCTTTATTTATAGTCATGGCGAAACATAACCGTATCGGAAATTGTGTTCTTTTAAATTGAAGGGGTAGTTTTTCATCTTCTGATGTTAATATTGGTATTCGCGGAATGAATACATGTGTATTTTTAAAATCACCACTGGATATTGTAGCACTAATAACATGAGATTTGAAGTCATTACATATTAATCGTGTCTCATTGCACAAACCGTTGCAGGGATTCAAATTTCTTAATAATATAATTGGACAATTTTTTTTTGGACACAATTTATAAGGAGGTAAACCAGGAGGATTTAAAGCGTGCAAAAAGTCGTCATATTCACTTTGATCTTTTGGATCAATTGTTTCATCGGTAGCTAAATAGACTTTTTCATCAGCTGGAAATTGAGCAATTAGCATATCATTTATTTCATCAACGAAGTCGTTCTTTGTAGTTAGAATTGCGCGAGAAGTAATAAAAGAAATATTTGAATGAGTTAAATATAAATCAGGATAAGTAACTTTAAATAGATGATTCAAGGAATCTTTTTCAGTGGTGAAAGGTATGATCAGAGGATGGGGAATTTCTATTTTGTTCTTATCATTTTTGTTTTCTTTTCCATTACCAATTCTCATCAAATATTCACAAAAAGCTGGGTCTGTTTTCGCACGCATATTTTCGGACAGTTGTAATTTTTCAAGTTGATGCCAAATTTCAGAACATAATAAGCTTTCACGAACAAAATCTTCCCTTTGTCCACCACGAACAACGGGAAGAGTTTGTCTAAAATCGCCACAGAATACAACAACCTTTCCGCCGAACAACATAGTTGTTTCCATTAAATCTCTAAGGAGCAAATCTAGTGCTTCAACCATTTCCTTTTTTGCCATTGAAATTTCGTCCCATACTATTAGTTTTGCATCTCGAATCAACGATGCCAGTGAACTTTGTTTGCTAATATTGCAACTAAAATTTCCATCAACATCAATATGTATTTTAAATCGGAAATGAGCAGTTCGGCCTCCGGGAAGAAGTGAAGCAGCAACACCTGAACTCGCAGTCGCTAATGCTATAAATCCTCTATGTCGTACTGTAGCTAATAAGGCACGATATAAAAGCTTTTTCCAGTTCCACCCGGACCATCAACGAAGAATGCTCCGAGTTTATTTGAGAATATTCTATCAAGGATTACATTGTAAGCTCTTTTTTGTTCAATGTTTAGTTTATATGGCAATAGTAAATCTTGTTCAGTAACGATAATATTCCTTTCAAAATGTACATCTTTAGCTTCTTTGGCTGTTGCAGATGGTTGAATTTTTCCCTGAGTTAGTTCAAATTCGTTGATATCACGACCCATTGAATGAAGAATATCATTAATATGATTTAATACTTTGTGACGAATTTCTCGTGTATGCATGTTTGGGTATTCATTGAAATCTTCAGACATCGGGATTTCAAATTTTTCCCACAACTCTCTTGGATTAGCGGGATTGCAATATACTAATAGTACAGCAAATAAGTGTCTCAAACTGTGTGGCATTTGGTAACTTACTGCTTCTGACATGCATTATATTAAATTATTATCGCAAAGTAATAATCCTCTTTTTTCCGCAGCTTCTCTAAACGTGCCACAAGTTATTCCGTTTACAGTTCGCAAATTTTTATACGATTTTGGTCCTCTTACGTTCATTAAGAGCAATCTAAGATAGTATCATTCTCCTTCGGTTGGATGACATGTCACAACTCTACCAATAGCATATCCTTGTTGGCGACGCGACCACATCTTGTATGTTGTGGACCATACAAAATATTCTGGAAATTCCCGATATAATAAATTTAAAGTTATAGCATTTTCGTTTTCGCTATTCATTCTAAAAAATTCAGTTAACATTGTTTTTTTAATCATAGGATTATTTACAATTCTACTAATATTGTCTGTATTTTTGAAGGAAATAATTTGTTGTCCATCAAGATGCAGTTGAAGATGGTATACATTTGGAATCATTTCACTGATAGGAAAAGCAAATATGCGCCACACAGCCTCAGGTGGTGACACCCACCTAGCAAATTGATATTCCATTATTTCATCTACTTCTATATTCGTCTCATTAGGATGTATATGAAATGCAATTTTATCATATCCTTTGCAAATATACTTGTAAATGTACTTAACAACTTTAATATCAGAGCAAATCTCCACATTTATATGATAATTAAATTTACTAAGTAAGAATGGATTGTAAGAAACAACCCATGAATTATCAAAAAGTTGTCCTCTAATTTCCACAGATTTTCCTGTATTCGTCTTCTATAAATAGGGTATGAATTTTTTTCCTTTAGTTGTCTGTTCAGCAAACTCTTTTGGAAATTTAAATTTACAATGACCATTTTTTTTCTTCATACAGGGGCTTGTTGGATTTAATTGACCGCAAGGACCATGTAGCATGTGTTGTGTAACAAGCTTAAATAAATCAGAATTTCTTTTAGGATCCGGTAATTCAGCGCAAACAAATTTATCATATGCCTCAGGGGTCAGTAGTTTGTATTTTTCATCGAGCATAATAAGAAAATGAGCATGTGGAAGTCCCCGTTTTTGGAATTCGACCGTGTACATAAATGCTGCAACTTTACCAAATATTTGTCTTTTTAGTATATCCTTTTTAAGCTCTTATAGTTTTGCTCGAAATATTCGGCTAACTAAATCGGGTCTATTCTGAGCCTCATCTGTCGACAACAAGTTTTCTTGAATTTCAGGCCACGAAGGGTTACATGTTATAGTTAGAAATATATCGGGTATTCCAAAACGTTGCACTAATGCAATAGCATCCATATAGCGGCGGCGCATATCTCTTGGCCCTCCTGTGAAGCTAAGCGGAAGTATTCTGTTTTTACCTACCTGTGAGCCTTCTCTCTCACCGCGTCGCAAAAGATTAAAAAGTCCCGCTAACACATCCATCCTGAATAAATCTTGATTGAAAAAAGCGAAATCTAATCTTTGAGTTTCAACTTTTATCCATTCGCCTACAGCATATTGTTGAAATAATCGTCCTGAATGTAAGATTATATTTTCATCATCTCTAATTTGGAGTTGATAACAATAATATTCATGACAGGAAACTGTTTCTTTTTTTCGTTTGCCTTTTTGCATCACTTCAGCTTCCATGTCAAGGAATCCATCAATTGAAGTCATATTTGTTAGACATGGCAATTGTTCGTATTCATAATACGGATGTGTTCTGGAAGGGGTAGGTGAAGGCTTAACTTTTTAAATACCACAATGCCAACCATTTTGACCGTAAGGGAAGAATAATGGATATTGCAATGGGTCGTAACATCCGTAATAATAATTTACCAGCTGGCTTCTATCACTTTGTAAATATTCGGATATGTGGTGTAGGAATGCAATTATTGGTATCTTGTTCTACCCATATTCCGGCCACTTCTGACGTAGTTGGTAGATTGTATATTCGTTGATCTAAACCAGCATCACACTTAAGCGCAATGTAGAAATCTGATAATTGTGGTATATTTATTAAGGATTTCAAAAACGTAGTATAAGGATTGGTTTTTAATATTTCCATTAAATTTTTCACAGTATCCTCGTTCAATTTATTGGAACATGCCATTCGATTGCTCACCTCATTTTCATTATCATAGAAATATAATTGTAGATTTTTTCCTTTTTCATTACTTGGTATCAGGTCATTCATGAAATGATACATTTGTCCTTGAACTCGAAATGTATAAATACCTTTATTCCTTTTCGCCAACTCTTTGTCATAACTTACTCCCAGAGATGTGAACGCAAATGTATTATTGTATGTTCTTATGTAGGTTCGAAAATCCTTTGATTCTTCAGTATTTCCTAGACACAGAGTTCGTAACTCTTGTGGTACTTGATGTGAAATCAACTTAAGAGTGCCTTTGCGAAAACAGAATGCGGGTGGTTCGTATTCAAATTTTTTGGCTTCGCAAAATTTGCATTTGGGAACAGTTTTTAACATAACATAATCAATTGATGGTTGAATTGTTATTGACTCTTCAGTATATTGTTCATGATTTGTATTAGAAGTAGATCCTGGGATGCAACAATAATAAGTATAAGTATATAATTTTGATAGTTATAAATGCATATACGTATTTATACTTGTGTATACCATCAAGAAGTCATAGTCTAGCTCTCTAACCTGCTTCATATATTGAATATCCCACAAAAGGAAGATATTGCTCGCTTGAAATATTAGCACTCATAGAGGATGATGCGATAAGAGAGCTATTAATTAGTGAGCAAACAGGAAGTTGCCGACCACTTGTTTCGTCCTTACTTGCTCGTGCGCGTGCTCGCACTAGGAGAGCCTCCTTTTTATCGTCTTGCATCATCTTGTATAATTCGCATCGCCTAGCCTTCTTGTCAGCATATATTTTTTCACAACTTTCATTTTTATGATTTTTACTCGACATATTCACGCATCTATTTCCTGAAGGAGAAATGTCAAGTGCATACTTGCATTACTGAATATATTTCAACATTGTCTAATATTTATATATGTTTATTATAATTTTTTAGAAGAACTCAAGCAAAAACTTACAATACCTAAAAATAAATCACGAGATATTAGAAAATTTACCTTTCGGTTCAAGTGCCACTTAATAACAGAGGTAGAAAACAACCACAGCGAATCGCTAGAACTGCAATAATAAAGAAGATAAATTGAGAATCTGCATGCCTCTCAAATACATAGGGATAGTTTGTATTTTCAAGCATAACATAAAGCACATCCTAAACATCGACATGAGCAACTTGCAACAATGCCCAACTTAGTAGCCAACCTCTGTCACTCCAGCCTTACGAGAAGACTTATATTGTTATTTATATATCCTACTAAAACAAATAAACACCAACCAACTATGAGAATATATATGTACAAGTGAATATATGAAATTAATAAAATTACTCGAATATGACTGATTGCGGCATTTTGTTGGTATTTTCATCATACACCAGGATGTACACTTGCTCGATTCACCGCAGATTTCTCACTATGAGAGAATTTAACAGATAGTAATCCATATTTGCATTTACCCCCTTTAAAAGGGCTATCGAGTTCAAATTTTTTCTTCTTTCTTATTGATCATTTTTTTTCCAGTCTCATATATTAGACCTGCGGTATAAGAGCATCCTTTTTATCAGCATCACTCTATATAATTCATGTTGCCTAGTCATTTTACCGGTAGTATTTTTCAAACATTTGATCCTTTTTATACTTACTCGAGAACAATGAAGTCCATTTTATTCGTTGAAAAATAAGGCTTCAAAAATACTAAATTAAAATTAAATCTAGATATATAGTAATATAAGTTGTGTGTTATTGACATATATTACAAACCAAAAATAACTCTAATAAACAGATAATATATATAAATAAATAATCTACTAAGAAGTTAAGGAAAAAAACCAATAGAAGTGCAGTGCTTACAGGATGATGCAGAGGAGACGGCTACCACAACCCAGAGTAAAAACTGAAACAAAGAACATGAAATAAAGATAAATTAACAACAACATTAGTAATAAAAAAAAGTTGGAGAAAGGTCCAAAATAACATAAATGGATAAAACAAAGAAAGCAACAAAGAGAGAAGAAAAAATCATCCGCCAAATCACATGTACCTAAAACACAAAGAGGAAAATTACAAAAACCAACACATATCTTCGAAATCCCATCACCAAGAAACTTAGCAAAACTTACAGGTAAAACAAACCCCAGAATCAAAGAGAAAAGGGAGATATGTAAAAAGAAAAAGAAGCTAATTTTCAGAGAGATGGGGAAACTAAGTAGAACTTAGAAACATTAGCAATGATCGAGCAAAATAGTTTTAGATCAAAATCAAATTTTAACTTCTAAAAGGGATTATTACCTGGGTTCTATTTGCTTTCTCGGTGGGAAAAAAAACAGACTTTTACCAATTATCAAAACCCCAAATATTCTCCCAATTTCATCCATGAAAGCCCTAACTTTGAAATTTCCCGATGTTGTTTGAGTTGAAACAAATTGGAACAAAAAAAGGAGAAACAACACACAGAAAATAACAAAATTGATATTAAAGACTAACAAATTTACCTGAAAGTTCAAGAGATTTGAGAAAAAAACTGGACAACTCACAGGCCAACAAATGCCAAAACCAAAAAGAATTGAATCAGACTCAAATCTGAACTTCAGAAAGAAACTCTTACCTGATTTACCTGATTTTGATCTTGTGATGGATCGTTTCTCTATGCCTTTTCTTGTGTGTGCTTAGCCAAGGAATATGTTTATGTTGAAAAAGAAGAAAAGCATACATATGGAGTAGCAGAAAACCTACACGTATATCTGGGAAGAGCACCAAAGGGCACGTATATAGCTGATGAGAAATGACTGAAATAGCCTCAAGCTTGTTTCTAAGCATACATGTCGAAAAACTCTCTTCTAAAGAAGAGAAAAGATATCAGTGACTTTTAGTTGCTATATGGTGTGTGATTTTGCGATCACAAATTGTTCGATGCCATATTTAACATCATATATAGAAAATGTTGACCCATGCTGCATTTGTTTGGTTATAGTCTAGTTTTCTTTTTTGTTTTCCTATTAAGTCATTTTTAGGGTAAACAACAACAACAACAACAACAAAAAACCTAATATGTTTCCAACAGGTGGGATCTAGGGAGAGTAGTTTGTACGCAGATTTTACCCCTACTTAATGCTGGTAGAGAGGTTGTTTCCAATAGACCCTCGGCTCGGAAAAGGTGAGAAGAAGAAGAAGAAAAGCAAGAAAGGAAGAGAGAAGGAAGAGAGAAGAAAAAGATGGAGATAAAGGATAAATAGTACCAAAAAATATCAACAGGGAATACAATACCTTGAGGCGAACAAAACCACATAACACAATAAAAATCTAAGAATATGAAGGGACATGCGTGCTACTAAGACTATCGGTGAGCAACTAAAAAACTACCCGCTAACTTTCTACCATAATCCTCCATCTCCACATCCTCCTATCAAGGTTCATGTACTCAGTGAAGCAGCGTCATGTCCTGTCTAATCACCCCTCCCCAACACTTCTTAGGCTTACCTCGACCTCTTCTCAAACTCGCCATGGCCAACCTCTCACACCTCCTAACAGGAGCATCAATGTTTTCTCCTCTTAACATGTTCGAACATCTCAGCCTCGACTCCCGTATCTTGTCCTCCACGGAGGCTACTCCCACTCTGTCCCGGATAGCTTCATTCTTAATCTTATCTCTCCTGGTACACCCACACATCCATCTCAATATCCTTGTCTCTGCTACTTTCATCTTCTGCCGTGGGAGTTCTTGACTGGACAACATTCAGCCCCATACAACATAGTCGGTCGAACCACCACTCTATATAACTTACGTTTAATTCTCGGTTACCTTGGATAATAGACCCGAGATACTTGAAACTAGCTCTCTTGGGGATAAATTGAGCATCAAGCTTTACCTCTACATCTGCTTTACGGGTCCCGTCACTGAATTTGTACTCCAAGTATTCTGTTTTGATTATGCTCAACTTGAAACCTTTAGATTCCAAGGTCTGTCTCCATACCTCCAACCTCACGTTAGCTCCGTTTCGCATCTCGTCAATCAACACTATATCATCTGCAAATAGTATGCACTAAGGCACCTCCCTTTGGATGTGTCGCGACAATACATCCATCGCCAAGGCAAATAAAAACGGGCTAAGAGCCGATCCCTGGTGCAGCCCCATCACAACAAGGAAATGGTCTGAGTCACCACCCACAGTTTTCGCCGAGTCTTAGCACCATCATACATATCCTTAATCACCCTAACGTACGTTACCGGAACGCTACTAGCTTCCAACCACCTCCATAGAACCTCCCTCGGAGACTTTATCGTATACTTTCTCAAGGTCAATAAACACCATATGCAAGTCCTTCTTCCTCTCCTTGTACTGATCCACTAATCTCCTTACCAGATGAATCGCTTCCGTAGTCGAACGCTCCGGCATGAATCCAAACTGATTCTCGAAAATAGACACACACCTCCTCACCCTGGCCTCCACCACCCTCTCCCAAACCTTCATAGTGTGAATCAACAGCTTGATACCTCTATAATTGTTGCAATTTTGGACATCACCCTTGTTCTTGTACAGCGGAACCATCGTACTCAACCTTCATTCTTCGAGCAACAGAACCATACTTATTTGTTTCTGTCTTATTAATGAAGGGTTTTACCAATTATCAATGAACAATATAATTCAAAGCTTTTATGTTTAGCCCAAACTAAGCAAAGTGGATGAAAATGTAACTTAACCCCATGAACGAGTATACTGTTGGGGAAGTCTATACCAATAATTAGGTTTGCATGCATCTCAATTATTAGGTATCAGATAGTTTTGTCTATCAAGTTTTAGTCGCATGAGAAGAAATAAGCCCACCTTTTTTTTTTGTTTTTACAAGAGTTTGAGCCCTAATCTCCCGATTTAACTCATTTCATTGACTGTTAGATCACACCTTAATGCATCTGTATGGCTACTTATGGCTGTGATTTGGATGTATAATATTTGTTTTTTATTCTCTCCGATGAATTAGCTATGATCAATCACAAGTTCCTGAAAGTGGTTTGGGCGGAGGAGAAGGTGGCAACAACACAGGCGGAGGTGGAGCAGGTGCTAATGCTAGCACCCAAAAGCTGACAACTAAGGACGCATTGTCTTATTTGAAGGAGGTCAAGGACATATTTCAAGACCAAAGGGATAAGTACGACTTGTTCCTTGATGTTATAAAAGACTTTAAGGCTCGAAGGTTTGCTACTTTACTAAGCCTCATCCTTGTTTTTATGGTCTTCTGAACCACTTAAACTTGCACCGAATTTTAAAGTCGATACATGAACTTTTGATTTTCCAATTTTAGCACCCCAACTTGATAAAAATACTTATAATAAACTCCTTAAACAACAGACAAGATTTTCATCGAAAAAAATAGCATCTCGGCGATACTTATCAAAATCAAAACTAACAGACCTCCTTGAGAACCTATTACTTCCCACCCTTGAAAGTTTCCAGTAATTTCGTTAGTCTCAACCAGCCAAAGAAGATAGTCGGAACACTATAGACCAACCAAAATGATTCGTTTGTGGAGAAACGAAGACTGGCCAAAGGATTATTCAAAGTTGTTCAGATTTAATATTTTTATATATAATAATTCGAGTGACGCTCTTTTTTTGCGTGATTAGCACGTACTTTGACCACGTCATCCACATAAGCATAATCAACGATCAGAGGTGTTCACTTATAAGTAATCGGATCGGTTGAGTTGAGGTGTTAATAAGGGAAAATCAAAAGCTCATAAATCGGCTTTACAATCCGGTGCAAGTTTAAGTGGCCCAGAAGCCATTACGCCTTGTTTTTATCATTTGGTTATTTATGTGGAATTTATTGCATAAGTCTGTGATATTCCTCGCAGAATTGATACTGCTGGTGTGATAGCAAGAGTGAAACCCTTGTTTAAAGAGCATCCTAAATTGATCCTTAGATTCAACACTTTCTTGCCCAAGGGCTATGAAATAACCCTCAATGAAAAAGATGAGGTTCCTCCAAAGAGAACTGTTGAGTTTGAAGAAGCTATCAACTTTGTGAACAAAATAAGGGTAACATTGATCAGTTACCTTCTGATTTTAACAATAAAGGTCTGCCATTTTTTCTGCATTAAAAAACTTTAGTCCTAACTTTCTGTGTTATCATTTCCCACAGAAACGTTTCCAAAATGATGGTCATGTGTATAAATCCTTCCTAGACATTTTGAGCATGTATAGGAAGGAGCACAAGGTCATCAACGAGGTGTACCATGAGGTGTAAAACATTTTTAATTTGTCTACATAGATATTGTAGACGAACTTCATGTTTTTGTTTTTTATATTTTTTTTTATGTGTAGGTTGCCGTACTTCTTTATGACCATCCAGATTTGCTAGATGAGTTCACTAAATTCTTGCCAAATATTTCAGCTACTGCATTAACAGCACAAACTGATAAAAAGAAATCTTCTGTAAAGGTTGAAGAATTCGGAGGACCCCATGAAGATAAACATGTCCTGAAAAGTAAGTGCGCATTGTATGAATATCTGTATTATGGTTAGTGGTGAAACTTATTTGAGGGCCATCTTTTGGTTATGTGTTAATTCATGGTGTATTAACACGCTCTTTTATAGAGGGTGAGTATTTAGTACTAACTTTTGCGGTTTCTTTTCAGGCAGTTTCAATTCGTCGTGTATATTTTTGGTTTTCTTGATTTATGCATTTGTTTCTGGCAGTGTTTCTAAGTTTGGTTATTTACCTTTTTATATAATTTGCTTGATTTATTGCCAGATATGTATTGCCAAGAGTTCTCTTTCTGTGAAAAGGTAAAGGAAAGACTACAAAGTCCAGCTGATTATCAGGAATTCTTAAAATGTCTCCACCTTTATTTCACAGAAATAATTTCAAGGAAGGAGTTACAAAGTTTGGTAGGTTTATCATGCAATTAATCTATCCTTTTTTCTCTTTTGTGACTCTAGTTTTTGTTTATAATTGTTGCTAGCTATGGTTCGCTTGGGTTCCGTTAGCTCTCTTTGTAGCCTGTAGGCAGTATTCAGGGGCGGAGCCAAGTGACCACAAGCATGCAGTTAGCTTAAAATATGTTCATCATGTGGTCGAGCGAAGCGCACCTCTGTGAAGCAGCCTAGCATCACTTTACTACTTTAGGGGGTGGGGGTGAAGGGCTTTAGCAAGCCACCCAATGTAGGACGAATTGCCTCCCTCTTCTTGCCGCTTATCTGGTCTCAACCTCTTCCGGTCTTAAGTTGCTTACTCCTTTCCCGAGGTACGAAGTCTCTCTTCTGCATTTGACCTGAGACTGGGAGTTGAACTCGCGGCGGAAGGAAAGAAGCATGTAAGCCCGTAACTAAAGTCAAAAGGAGGGCTAAGAGCTTCCTTCTTTCTTGCCTTTTCTCGGTTACTCTTTCCCAGTTCCTAGCTCTAAGACTAGTGGAAGAAGGGGCAAGAGTGGCTTCGCTCCTACACCTTCCTACACGAAGGGCTGTAATACTAGGAAAGCGGAAAGCATGGGTAGGGCAAGAGGCTGTGGACGACGTGACCCGTTAGCACCGGATGAATGACGCAAACTTGAGCGCCTGAAGTCACGAGAGAAGGACGCGAGTTCCTTCAGGGCAAAGGGCATACCTGAAATTTAGGTCATGCAGGAATGCAGAAACGGAACAAAGAAAAGCTTGACGCTAATCCACTAAAGACTGAACCCATCAAGCGAACAAGTCGCTAATTATTTATAATTTAACAATTTAGAACTCAGTAACTTAAAATGCTTAGAATTCTGCACCCATAAACTTGAAATCGTAGCTCCGCGTCTGGCAGTATTAGTTGGTCTGTTGATGTTGCAAAACTGGATAGAGCCATTTATGCTAAACATGTCCTCTCTTTTGACCGACAAAAGAGAGAAACAGGGGTCCCCTCTTCTTTGAGGAGGAAAATTAACTGAATCCTGGCTTTACAGGATTTGTGGTACTAATGTCTTTAAAACGATATACAAGTCGGTGTGGTTGTCGTTGTTTAAGCATCATAAATTTGAAGGCGTGCTCATTTCAGGTTGCTGATTTACTTGGAAAATATCCTGATCTTATGGAGCTCTTCAATGAATTTCTAGAGTTGGTAATAAATCTGGATCTTTTTTATGTGTGTATGAACGATTTGCTAGATGAGTTCACTATAGCAGCACAAACAATGATGAATTTGCATCAAGGAACTCATGATCAGGATTATAAAGAACCTGATAATGAGAACAATGGAGATCTAAGCATGCAGCGCTATACTGATAAAACGAAATCTGCTGTGAAGATTGAAGAATTTGGAGGACCTAATGAAAATAAAGATGCCCTGAAAAGTGAGTGCAATTAGCATTGTCTGAATATTTGTATTTGATGTGCTGCATTAGAATCTTCCTCCATTAGCGCTCACTACAAAAAAAATAGAATTAGCTACGAACTTCGTCACTTATCTGTCGCTAAATTGCTCGTAACTAAGAGAATTTCTCGATATTTGTCGTTAATCCTTCATTAAATAGGATTAGCAACGAATTTTTTTATTTTGCTACAAAATTTGTTTGTCGCTAATTCCTGTTTTTTTAGTAGTAGTGCGCTATGGTTAGTGATGACATTGATTTGAAGGCCATCTTTTAGTTATGTGTTAATTCATGGTGAATTACAAGCGCTCGTTTTCAACCTCTAGTCATGCGTTGAAACCTAAAGGATATGAGTAGTACTAATGTTCTCAGGTCTTTATTTATTTATTTTATATAAGCGTACTGTCTAGGCTAGCTCGCGCACCATCTCGACTAATTCCACGAGATACCTGCTACCTCCCACCAGCAGTAGGTATCGAACCGGGTAACTTTGTCTACCAACTTCAGGCAGTTTCAATTCGTTGTGTTTCGTTTTTGGTGTTCTTGATGTATGCACTTGTTTCCGGCGTATTATTGCTGAGTATGATTATTAACTTTTTAATGTAATTTGCTTGATGTTTCCAGATATGTATAGCCAAGAATTCACTTTCTGTGAAAAGGTAAAGGAAAGACTACAAAGTCCAGTTGATTATCAGGCATTCTTAAAATGTCTCCATCTTTATAGCACAGAAATAATTTCAAGGAAGGAGTTACAAAGTTTTGTACGTTTATCAATCAATCAATCTATCCTTTTTTCTCTTATGTAACTGTACGTAGGTTTTGTTTATAATTTTTGCTAGCTATGGTTTGCTTGGGTTCCGTTAGCTCTCTCAGTAGGCAGGGGCGGATGCACTGTGGTAATTATGGGTTCAATTGAACCCATATCTTTCGGTGCGGAGTAAAAATTTATGCGTAAAAATTCGTTAAAATAATTTTAAAAATATAATGGGTATGTCTGTTGTTGTTTAAGCATCATAGATTTGAAAGCATGCTCATTTCAGGTTGCTGATCGACTTGGAAAATATCCTGATCTTATGGAGGGTTTCAATGAATTTCTAGAGCATTGTGAACGAGTTGGTAAGTCTTGAAATTTCATATCGGTAAAATTGTTATGTCATCTAGGGATGGGCATCGGTCGGTTCTGTTCGGTTATGAATATTATCGGTTTTGCCTATCGGTTATCGGTTTACAAATATCATAATCCGATAACCAAACCAATAAGATATTGGTTATCGGTTATCGGTTAATCGGTTATCGATCATTGTCGGTTTGGTTATCGGTTTACCCGATAAGATAAAATAACTAAAACAGTTTCACAATGTATAAAACAATTTCGATATAAAACTTTTTTGCTAAAGCAGTTTTATAAGATTTTAAGAACTGCTTTGCTAAAACTCTGTTTCTATCTTCATTCTTCAATCCAAAAAAATATAAACAAAAATCCCAATATCAGTCAGTGATGAAAAAATAGAATATCAGTAATATTTTCACTTCGACACTTTCTGCAAATACAAGGGATCTAAATGAATAACAAATACAAGTTTATTAGTTATGAAATACAAATTTTATAACAACTGACATAAGATAACTTTGTAGCAGTTCAACAATTAAAGCACACGACAAATCTCACTTCATCTTTCAAACAAACTAAGAAAAATCCAGAGCCAGAATGCTTTCAAACAAACTAAGAAAAAGATGGAAGATGAAGCAACTAAAAATTTACGCGAAGAATCAAGATGAAGCTGAAGAATGTGGCTGAGAAATGCGACTGAAGAGTGAAGTGAAGATGCAACTGAAGAATGTGATAGATCCGAGAAATAAAGTAAAGATGCGACTGAAAAGTGAAAGAAAGAAGCTGCGAAATGCGACTGATGCCGGCCTGAGTCTTGACGGGCTGACTGGTGAGGGCGTGAGGCGGAGAAACTGAGAAAGAATAGGGAAATCAAAGAGTGAACTATGAATTATGAAATCCTAGTATGTATATACTTAAGGGTAAACTAGTAAATTAGTTAATCCTTATTGGGTTATCGGTTTTACCTAGGGGTGTTCAAAACCGATCCGAAACCGAAAACCGAACCGAAGCTTAATGGCTTACTAGTAACGGTTTAATGGACGGAGAACGAATTAAATTTTTTTTATTAACGACTTATCAGTTTGGGGGCAGATTATTCAATTTTCTTAATGGCTAATCCGTTAACCCGTTAAGAATATATATATATATATATATATATATATAAACCAAGGAGTTTAAACGGGCAACTAACAACATGATGTAATCACAAATCATAATACCGTCAAATTGATATCAACTGTGCATTCTCATATTTGAAGCAATCATGTTATTGGTCAGCGCTTTATTTTTCAAATAGCAACTCTTTTGAAAGAAAGTGAAATTCAACAGAAGAAAATCTAATGGCCAGTTAAAGTATTTCTTATAGTTTTTCTGAGAATGGTGAAGTGGTCTTATGGTTAACAATAGAAAATATTGATATTGCAACCATTTTGGGTTTTCGAAAGGGGGTGGGTGTGGAGGTTGAACTCTCTTCCTGCACTTCTCTATTATCCCTGATATTACGAATAGAAAGCTACAGAGTTTGATTCCCAAGATGGTCAGTGATGTCCCGTATAACTTGCATAATTCTTGATCTTTGAGCGAAAAAGTTAACTAAAGGAAACCCCATCTTCACCGTAGATCAAACCAGCCATGCTATCATCTTAACCTTATTTGCAGAAGCCAACATATAGTGATACAAAAATTATGGAGATGAACAAGTATTTGCCATGTCGGAAATTCTTGTTGGTTAGCAATATCCTTTTAAATCAAGTTTCCAATTAACAAAAATAATCACTGGCATGCCAATGTCTGAGGCTCGTGAATGTATAAATGATATATATATATATATATATATATATATATATATATATATATATATATATATATATATATATATATATATATATATATGAGAATTGCTAAGCCGATAACCGCCCGATAAGAGCTAAACCGATACCAATCCACCCGATACCTTATCGGGTGGCTAGCGGATTAATACATTTAAAAGCCGATAAGCCAAACTGTTAAGAGTAAATAACCGCCCAGTCCGCCCGATAAGCAGCCCTAGTTTTACCCAATAACAGAATTGCCAAACCGAGCCCGAACCGACAACCCAATAAGAAAATAATTTAACCTGTTATCGAACCATTAACCCAATGACCCAATACCGATAACCCAATAAATAACTAACGGTTCGGGTTATCGGTTTTACCCGATATATGCCCACCCCTAGTGTCATCTATCTACTCTATATACTATATTACATCACTTCTAGAAAACTGTCTAAAACCATCCAGAAATACCGACTGAAATCAGTCGGAAAACTGAAAATACCGACCGATTTCTGACCGACTTTAATTCATCGAAATTAGGCAGGTCGATAATAAATAGCGCCGAAGTCGGTCGCAATTTCCGACCGATTTCGGTCGATCGATAAAATTTTCACAAGCTTCCAAAAAAGAAAAAAATTGCCAAAAGAAAAACGGTATTTTTCGACCGAAGTCGGTCGGTATTTTTAATTATGCAATTAAAAAATATTCCATCTGAAAATTGAACCGGGAGTTGTACTGTGGAAGGATACTATTCTGCCACTACACCATTGCTACATTTTGGTTTAAGACTAGCTTTTATTTTATTTATTCTCTTTAATTGCATTTTCGTGCGAAAATAACCGACTGATTTCGGTCGGTTTTATTAAAAATATAAAATTACCGATCGAAGTCGGTCGGGTTTTTGAATATTTATTTTATTTTATATGAAAAACCGACCAAAGTTGGTTGATTTCTTAAAAAAGAAATTTCGTAGGACGCCAAAATAAATTTTCACATTTTTGCGCCAAAACAAACCTACCGAAGTTGGTCGGTTTCGTTAAAAAAAATTAAAAAATAAAATATTTGAAATACTAACCGACTACGGTCGCTTTTTCAATTTTTTGACCGACCAAAGTCGGTCTGTCGCAGTCAGTTTTGGCTGAATTTCTAGTAGAGCTAAAAGCACGAAGCCCCTTAGAGAAATGTCGTTCGCCTTTTTTATCCTTTAAAAGCATAGTTACATTGAACATAACTGTAATTCAAATTACTTTCCAATATTTAGGATTTAATAAAAATTAACTGAAAAGTTGGAAAAATCAAAGTTGGAAACTTTTGTGTACTTAGAACTCCTTTTAGGTTTAGGAGTCCTTATACTTTATAAACACAATAACCGAGTAAAATTCAACTAAAATCTTGGAAACCCCAAAGTTACAAACTTTCATATACGTAGAACTCCATTTAGGTTTAGGAGTATCTTTATACTTTTTTTATATAATTATAATAACCGATTAAAATTCACCTAAAATTTTGGAAAAATCAAAGGTGAAACTTTCGTCTTTTTATACTCCTTTTAGATTTGGGGGTCTTTATACTTTAATATATAACTATGACCAAGTAATCATATATATATAGGACTAAACCCTGCCGTCGAATAGCCAAGTAGCCTTGAAGATCTCTTGGGCCTTCAGCTCTAATTTTCATCGGTAGAATTCCGTCCTTAAGTTAATTGCTTATATTTACATGTTTTTATTATTTTTGAATTTAAATTATGTAAATAGATAACAACTAAAACTTGCATATTTTGTTAGCTTTTGTAATTTATCAATCCCATTGGTTAAAATATCACATCTGTTATAGGTGAAGAAAAGAACCTCCTTGTAATCACTCAAAAATTTAATTTTGATATCACTTTTAAAGTAACTCTATCCCATTTTTCTGTATTTTTCAATGGTATATGCATTAATTTATTGTCTTGGCATAATATTTTTTAATAATTAACACGAGATGATACTATTAAATGTTGTTTGATCTTTTAACGTGCATTTTTTTCATAATAAAGTTCACAGAATTTAAAGATGTATTATTGGTAGTGATGAGTACATGAATTTGATAACTGAAATAGACCCATGATAACTTGTGAAACTAAAGTGAGAAAATTATAGAATTAGAATTTTTGAAAAATGAATATAATAATTGATAGTACTTAAGAATTTCTGTTTTGCATTTTCTATTCCTTTATTAATTTAGCTATATAAGATCAATACTCACTATTTCATGACACTTTTATTATATAACTCCAAATTTAATTTTTAATATAATACTTATGTGATATTTTTAAAAAAGATTTGTATTCATTGACATAGGGTACACGCGCATTGGGCGTACCTTATATATGTATGTATATGTGTGTGTGTGAGAGAGATACTCCATTCTGATCATTGGTTTCTGCTTTGCAGTTGGATTTCTAGCAGGTGTTATGAGCAAGAGTAAGTCGTATATATCCAAATTAGTAAAGGGAGAGAAAGACAGAGAGCCTAAAAAAGAAGAAAAAGAGGCTCCTCCAAAGAGAAGTGAACTTGAAGAATCTTTCATCTTTGTGAAGAAAGTAAAGGTTATTCTCAATCTCCTGCCTTCTGATTTCAATAAATTGTCTGCCCCCTTTTTTTCTTGTACTAGTCACTATCTACATGCATTGGAGGTATATCTCATGATAATTTTTAGTACAAAATTTGTATCCAAAGCAATAATATTTTAAGTGATCATCATCAGGTATAGTTAGGAGGGGAGCATTGGCGTAATTGGTAAAGTTGTCTCCATGTGATCAGGAGACCACGGGTTCGAGCCGTGGAAACAGCCTCTTGCAGAAATGCAGGGTAAGACTGCATACAATAGACCCTTGTGGTCCGACGACCCTTGTCTGGACCCCACGCATAGCGGGAGCTTAGTGCACTGGGTCACCCTTTATCTTGTAAAGTTAACATAGAGACAGAGGCGGAGCTAAATACCGAGGCGCGGGTTTGACAAAACCCAGTAACTTTAGTCAAAACTCTATATTTATCTTAAGAAATTCATTAATATATTCAAATTATTAATTTAAAATCCAGTAACTTGAAAAGGCTAAAAATATGAATCCAGAAACGTCAGATTCCGGCTCCGCATCTGCATAAAGACTTAAAAAAACAAGAAAATTGTGTATTTTAAAATGTTTCTCATACGAACTTGGAGTATTGGAATAAAGACTTGGAAACTTTTAAGTCCTAACTTAATTTGTTGGTTTATCACTTCATATAGGAACGTTTCAAAAATGATGATCATGTGTACGACTCCTTCCTAGAAATTTTGAAGAAGTACAGGGAGGAGCACAAGACCATATATGAAGTTTACCATGAGGTGATGAAACTTCTTTTAATTTGGATAATTATAGATGATCTTCATGTTTTAATTTGTTTGCTTCTCTTTTGTTATGTGTAGGTTGCCATGCTTTTCATTGACCATCCAGATTTGCTTAATGATTTCACTAAATTTTTGCCAGATTCTTCAGCTATTTCCATGCTTAAGCAATATCTTGATAAGTTAACCACCATCCTTAGTTCGTTATAATGCCTATATATTGCCATGACTAAAGCTTGTTTACGAGTTCTATTTGATTTCTCAAATAATTTGGAACCCTACGCCCCTTTCCTTTTTTTATTTATTTTTTATTTTTTAGAACTCTTAGGGAGATTTGCTGGTTGCTGGGAAATCTTTGTCCTGTTTTAAGTTAGTGGAGATTTGGTATATTAGCAATAAATATTAACCTCATAGTTGGTTTCTTGAATCATATCATCTTTTCTTCTAGCAAATCATGAAAATTTCATTCATTCTTTTATTCTTGGTTTTCTTATAGTTATAATTGAATAAAGTCAATCACAAAGATAAATGACTACATCACTTTTCAAGGTAATTTAATAAATAAATAAATAAATAAATAAATAAGCATGTAAGAAATTAAAACTAAAAGTTTGACATAGCTATCTATTTACAACTTAACACTATGAAGGGTGAACGCTTGCTGTCATCATTTTTATATAACGTTACGAATTTATCACGATCTAAAACTGAATGATCCGATGTCACACCAGGGTGAATACTTGTTGTCATCATTTTTTATATAATGTTACCAATTTATCACGACCCAAAAATGAACGAGTGCAGGTCAATTCAGCTTTCAGTTGCTATCTTAGCTATTTCCCTTGCCTTCTTGAACGTAAAGCGTGGCAAATGGGCGGGTCGGGTTGGATATGGTTCGGGTCGAAAAGGGATAATGAAAAAACGGATCAATTATCCGACCCGACCCATATTTAATACGGATAAAAAACGGGTTAACCGGCGGATAAAATGGGTTACCCATATTATCCATGACTTCTTGTATATGATCACTTTTGGGAGAATTCTTAGTCTCCCCAACTTGAGGAACCCCCAATTTGAGGTTTTACCAATATAAAAGTTAGACTCATTGGTTATCCATTGGTTACTCATTGGTTATCCATTTTCTAAATGAATAATATGGTTTTTATCCATATTTGATCCGTTTTTAAAAAGTTCATTATCCAACCCATTTTTTAATGGATAATATGAATAGTTAACTGCTTTATTTTAAACCATTTTGCCACCGCTAGTAAAGCCACTTGTATTGAGATGCCGCAAAATATTGAGATAGGCTTACAAAAAGTAATGTGCCTGTCTAGCACCCAAATTACTATCCGCTGCTAGTGTTTGAACAAAGAAAGATTGGCGAAAAACCAAATACAACAAATTTATTTTACATGTGGTAACAACAATGATAAAAATCGTTATTCAAGCGCATAAAAACTAGTCAATCTATAATGAATGCTCACAATATAGCATAGGTTGGGACGTGCTCACTAGACCAGAGCGTAAATTAAGCGACAATAAATGTTATGATTCATATATAGCAGACACCAATTTTTTTGATCTTGAGACGTGATTATTGTATAACTAAATTTTTTTCAATTCACTCAGTGAAGAAGCAGATCATCAGAGCATGGAACCATAATATGAAGAGGGGGGAGGAAGTAGTATATGGGTGGAGGACATGACTCAATTTCCTTTTCTACCGAAATGAAGATAGCCACTTGGAATGTTCGAGGGGTGAATAAGTTGTATAAACAAAAGGAGACAAAGGAGTTTATTAGAGAGAATAACATTAGTATTACAGCAATAATAGAGCATATAGCTCAAAAGAGTAAAGTTAAAATTGCACCCGACTGGGGCTGGATTACTAATGATTCTAATACACAAAGAGGAAGAATATGGATGTTATGGAACACCAATCTTGCAGTGATAACTGAACTGAATGTGCACCCTCAATTCATACATGTTCAAGTGAGAGGGATAGCTGTGAATATTGAATATCAATTCATTGTTGTCTATAGATTACATAGTATAAATGACAAGCTAAGTTTGTGGCAACAACTGGAGAAAATGGAGACATGGCAGCAAGGACCCTAGCTAATAATGAGGGATTTCAATGCCATATTGAATGTTGAAGATAGAATACATGGTACAGAAGTGCAAGATGCAAAGACAAGAGATTTCAGGAAGTTTTTGGTAGAAGCTGAGATGACAAAACTACAAACAATAGGAAAACCATACACATAGAGCAATAATCACATGTATAGTAGGATTGATAGAGCCATAGTCAACTCAACCTGGATGACTACAATTCCACCTCTGTCAATGCAAGTTATGGACTCTATTTTCTCAGATCATTCCCCACTCTGCATTGAATTGGACATGTTAGGACATAGATGCAGGAAAGCCTTTAGATTTATGAATTGTATAACAGAACACCCCAATTTTATTATTGTAGCAGAGGACAGCTGGAGACAAACTAATACTGCACACTATATGGAGGACATATGGGAGAAACCGAAGCATGTCAAGAATGCCATCAAAGAACTGAATGTTAAAGAGTTTAAAGGGGCCACAGAAAGAATAAAAAATATCAGAGGCAAACTCAAAACTATACATGAAGATATGAGAACTCCAAACCACCCACAAGAGTTATTTGAAGCAGAAAAGGAGCTGAGGATACAACTTGATAAATGAGACTTAATAGAAGAAAGTACCTACAAGTAGATGACTAGGGTACAATGGCTAAAGCTAGGAGACTCTTATTCTGCCTACTTCTTAGCAAGCATGAAGAATGGGAGAGCAAAAAATCATATCAAGGCTTTAGTGTCTACTAAAGGCATTATGCTGCAAATAGAGAAGGGCATAGAGGATGGGATACTCAAATTCTACAAGCAGCTGCTAGAAAATGCAAATACAACATTACCAGCAATCCAGCCTAACATAATGAACACATGTCCTATTCTTAATAGAAGGCAGCACCAGACACTTATCAGACCATTTGACAAGGGAGAGGTATATCAAGCACTACATGGGATTGATGAGTTTAAGGAGTTGATAATTTCAAATCATGCTTCTTCAAAAAATCTTGGATATCAGTTGGGGTGAGGAGACCAATACATGCTTAAGTTTTTTGAAACTCAAGATATGTACATGACAATTAACTGTGCTGCTTTCACACTAGTGCCAAAAGTAAAGAACCCATCTTTTGTGAAGGAATTCGTACCAATATCATGTTGCACCACAATATACAAAATCATAGCAAAAATGCTAACAAATAGGTTACAAGGGGTTATGGATGATTTGATTGACAAGCTGCATTTGTACCTGGCAGGGTGATCAATGATAATATCATACTTAGCCATGAATTAATAAAGGGGTATGAGAGGAAAGAAATCTCACCATGATGCATAAATGACGAGCTCAAATACAACACAAAATTAATACTCATTAGCCAAAGATATTATAGTTATGCTTGTCGTCTCCACAAGGATTGGATTTAAATAATATTCGATAATTTCTAGCTTAACATTATTCATGATAATTAACATTTTATTTGGGATGATTAATAACTAAAATTTACTATGAAACTAAAATAATTAACAATTGATCACTGGAATACAAGAGTTGAGCAATACTGAAATATCAATGGAAGAAATAAGGGTCGTGACAGGATAGGTGCAAGATAGCCATTTGGGATCCAACTCTAGTTCAATTCACTCTAATGTTCTAATGATTCTCACGAATTCACTCGATGATTAGTTCAAACGTGTAGTCAAGAGTCCTCTCTCGATTAAATCTTAGCTCTACGGGATAACTAATATAAGCACTGTGAAAATATGTAAGCATGCGTTAATGGATTGGTCTTCAGAAAAACGTCTCTTGAATATTCTCCTAACTTGATTTAATCAACAATTCAATAAGCTCTTTCGATTACTTAAGAGAATCACTGAATTAAACCAAACAAAATAATGCAAGATAATCATCACAATATTCCGATTACGATTAAATAAACCGATGAATAAAGTTGTAACCAATTCAAAGCCCCACAAACAAATTCAAGAAAAAAAGTAGAGTTAAAATCCACAAATATCAATCAAAACACCATATCTGTCAAACCCTAAGGGAAACTACTCCATAATTATGGAGAAAGTCATCAAAAATATAATTAAAGAGTAAGAAAACATCAATCTAACATCACAATCCAAACTCCTGTATTGTATAGGCTATATACTAGAGATAGGCTCATCAAGTGGGGGATGCAGAGTAGCCCGATATGCCCTTTACGTGAGCAAGAGCAGGAAACCACTCAACACTTATTCTTTGAGTGCGCTATAGCACCTAGAATCTGGTAACAACTACTCATATGGTAAGGTGTCAACAAAACTATATTGGGATGGTCTGGGTAGATAATGTGGGAAATAGGCAATGCACGATGGAAATGTGGAAAAGCTGAAATATATAGAATGACTTTAGCCGGGAGCATTTATTATATCTGGCAGGAAAGGAATCTAAAATTGTTCCAGAACAAACGTAAATCAGAGGATATGATTGTAAAGATGATTATACAAGACATACATTGTAGAGGAATGGCCAGCCTAAATTTCTATCCATGAAGCAACAAGGAGAATGTCTAACCAGGTGCAATTAGCTACAATATACTAAGTAGTTAAGGATTTTGAGTGTTTAGATTTAGTAAAAGAAGCTATAGATGCACGCTAAAGTTGGGGTTGCATGTCCAACTTTAGGATTGATGCCCTACCTCTACGGTCTATTCAGATAAATAGAAAGCTTATTTACCCAAAAAAAGTTTGCAACTCAAATAAAGATGCATAATAGATCGATATGAACATCATGAGCTACCCCGTAATAAAACCAGTTGTTACTAATATAACCAGAGCTCGGAGAATGAAAAGATAAGAGGACCCTATGGAGAATGTAGTCAGAAATCCATAATAGAGGCCGACCATAACGACCGAATTGATTATCTTCATCCATAAGGATCCTAGATTACCTAGTATAAAATATTGAAAAATCATCACAAACCTCCCTTATTTCTTTTTTTTATTGCGATTTCTGTGGATTATTATATGATAATTTTAGAACTTTCCATATGTAGAAAAGAAATAGAAAGAGATAAACTAGAAACGACATCTGTTGTGTCAATGATACTAAAAGAATATAAAATGAATGGAATTGGGATATGGATGGAATATAATGAAATAGAGCCACCTTGAGGTTCCCTATGAAACGAGGAATGTAAGGGAGTCACTATGAAGAAGTTCCGGGAGTTACGAAGGAAGCTTCAAGCTCATATTGGTCATGAGTTGAGAACGGGAATTGAACTCTATGAGATAAAATCTCCGGTTGTTCCTCAGTAGCTCAGTGGTAGAGCGGTCCGCTGTTAACCGATTGGTCGTAAGTTCAAAGAAATTCCCGTGTTTGATAAAAAAATTAATCTTCTCTTATCCTTTTAATTGACATAGACCCTAGTTTTCTAATAAAATGAGGATACTACATTGGGAATAGCCGGGATAGCTCAGTTGGTAGAGCAGATGACTGAAAATCCTCGTGTCACCAATTCAAATCTGATTTCTGGCACATGATTAATTTGTATGGGTCTTTTTTCCTTCGAATTAATTTCTAATTAATTGATATGAATCAACATACATATTCTTTTAGAGTCTAGATTAGAATAATTGTTTTATCCAGCGTGGCAAGATATACCCGATAAAAGGTGCCTCTTATTTACATTTATTACGATTCTTTCTCCATGAATATTACAATTTGAATAGTCTTATTACTTCAAAGAAGCGTGATTACTCCTTTTCAAAAAAAGAAATAAAATCAAAGTTTCTTCTTCTTCTTCTTCTTCTTCTTCTTCTTCTTCTTCTTCTTCTTCTTCTTCTTCTTCTTCTTCTTCTTCTTCTTCTTCTTCTTCTTCTTCTTCTTCTTCTTATTATATAATTCTTATGTATATGAATACGAAACCACTTTCGTCTTTCTACGGAACCAATCTTCTCATTTACGATCAACATCTTTTGGAGCTGAAATTAAATGAGATTTCTAGAGAGTCGGGGAGGCTAGAAGAAATGGAAAATGAGAATTTGTTTATAGGAAAAATGATACTGTATAGCCGCTTTCGAGATAATAACCGAATATATATATATATATATATATATATAGACACACACACACACACACACACATACTCTGTATGTTATATACAAAAATTATACAAATTTTATATACTTTTTCGGCTACCGAATGTAAATAGTTTCTGACGCGGGCTAAAAGTGATAATACCCCTTGTTTGTATCTAGCCCTGCTTAGTTTACTTGTTATATTACCGTATATGAGGTATAACAAAAAAAAATCCCAATTTTATGTTTTTGGTAAAGAAATTATTAGAGATATACAGCGTTTATACCAAATATTGGTGAGAGTTGGACTTGAACACATAAATTGAACCCATACGTGATATTGGTGAGAAGAAATGTGACCACATAACCCAGTTGAAGTGGATTGCATTGACCGTAAACTTATCACTATACCAAAATATACTAACAAAAAATTCCATTCGGTGGAAATTAATAAATCTCATAATTGTCATCTAGTGCAATCTGGAGTGGAGTAATTAGTGTAATACGATATAATATAATTCTCCGTCAAAAAAAAAAAAAAAAAATCAATTATCTAATATAGTGTTAGTGTTTTGTCGGAGATCACATAAACTATACCCGTATTCAATATTGAAGAAAAGGAGATCTGATCACATAAAATTTCTTGCCATTTAAGGTGGATTGCATTGACTACAAACTTATTATTTCACCAAAAATATTAACAAAAAACTAATTGCATTTTGTGGAAATTTAATAAATCTCATAATTGTCATCTAATTATGTTACCTAAGAGTAATCTAGTAATTGTGAGGCATAATTTCGAAAGTCAAATATTGTATGTCGTCTTAGTGTCTTGTTGATAGGCTCTATTACTTCTCGAATTTACAAAATAAAGAGAAAATTTTTTAAGATGCAAAAAAAAAAAGAACAATCAATATTTTTATGTGACGCTCTTTGAGTGATGATTGGTTTCTTAGAAGTAATATTATTTTGAATATAAAATACCTTACTTGTAGAAATAATATTTTTACAATGATAATTTCACCAAACAAATCAAATCAATCCATCTATTGGTCACTCAAACACATTTGATTGTGTTGTGTTACTGGGAAGAGAAAGATGACGATCTCTCCTTTAATTTTATGGGATTGTTCTTATATATCTCGATTACAAATTTATATCGTTTGGGTGATGTAGGTAAGTTATATATATATAATAAGTAATTAATTGTTAATCGGTTCAGATCAATTGGATTAGATTTTAATATGATTTCATAAATTTCAATTCTTTTATCATTGCTTTAATTTGGACATACTTTGTTACGATATTCACAATTTTAGTTAGCAAACTAATTAAGGAAATATGACTTGCATTAATATGACGTTAAATGCGTAATTGCGTCGAAAGAAGTACATTTTTTTTCCTTTTACGTGCATTATATAACCTTCACAGATTACAATTATCATTCTACAAATTACTATAATCTATCACAAAAAAAGTCGTTATTTCAGTTAAAACGCACCGCGCATATTCTTTATTTACGCGCGCACATTTTATTAGGTTAAGCTCTAAAATTAGAACATAAACATGAACATAACTCCAAGATTAAACATATCAAACCAAATTTAACAAACAATGTATCAATCAAATAGTAGGTGAAGGCATAACAATTTTTGGGCTAATTTATAAACTTCAAAAAATGTACACACCTGTCATTAATATTGAGCCCATAGGAAGCATATAGGTATTTGAAATCAACAACACGCAGCAGCCCACGTAAAGGGCAAAAGAATTTCAAAATTATAGCCTTTTTCCCTCAAACAAATTTGAGACAATATATATGGCATCGTCAGAAATTGGAGTTATATAAACTGAGTCACGTTACATAAGATATACAGCACTATTTTTTTCTTCTTCGTATTAATTCAATTTTTTTTAGCCCTTTTACCTCTTCGTTTCTCAAACTTGTGTTAGTAGTTCTCAGGAGGGAAACAGAAGAGGGGAAACGAAAAGGTAGAAATAAGAATTGTTTGAGATTTTTGTTAATTCTTTTTATCTGATCTAAACCATTGAATTAACTCTTTTGTTTTTGTTATTAGATCTGCTGAGAGTTTTATTTTTGCTTCCTCAGAAAATCTGAGGAAAACTTCAAAAAGTGAGTTGTTTTTAGCAAAATGGAGCATGTTAGTTTTATTTTTTATATGTTGAGGTCTTCTATTTGATTGTTAAACTTGTTGTTTCTGTTTTATTTTTTTACAGCATGAAGCGATTGAGAGAGGATGGATATGGTAACCCTCAATTGAAGCGGCCATTTGGTTCTTCTCGTGGAGAATCGTAAGCTCTTTTCCCTTCTGTTCATTTTATTTAAACATGAGTTGTTTTGATGCAAGTTTTTTTTTTTTTTTTTTGAATTTGTTGAATTCTTGGTAAGTTTAGGTAAATCAGTGATTTTTAGTTGCTAATAAGGTGTGTGGTGGGTATAATTTTGTGATCAGAAATTGTTAGATGACATTTTTTGCCATATCTAATGACTTAGAGTAGGTCCTATCATTTTTACTCTAACAACTCAGTGTTATAAGGCAGAACTAAAGATAAAGATTCGATCTTTACTCGTGCTGCTTTTGTTTGGCTGGGTCTAGTTTGCTTTTTGTTTGTCTGTTTCTGTTAATTGATTTTAGGGTAAAGGCAAGAACTTTAGCAACAGAACGACTGTTTATTTGGTTATATGGTATTAAGGGTTTTGTCAATTCTGAATGAACTATCAAAAGCTTTTAATTTTAGCCCAAACTTAGCATTGGTATAAGGTGGATGAGAGTGTAAGTTAACCCTATTAAGGAGTATATGGTCTGGGGGAGGACAACAGCAATAAATTTGAGTGGCAACTTTTGGCTGTGGTTCTGATGTGTAATGTTTTTCCTTTTTCTCTTTCGGGGATGAAGCTATTGTCAATCACAAGTTCCTGGAAGTGGTTTGGGCGGAGGAGGAGGTGGCAACAACACAGGCGGAGGTGGAGCAGGTGCTAGTGCTAGCACCCAAAAGTTGACAACTAATGATGCTTTGTCTTATTTGAAGGAGGTCAAGGAGATGTTTCAAGATCAAAAGGATAAGTACGACTTGTTCCTTGATGTTATGAAAGACTTTAAGGCTCAAAGGTTTGCTACTTTGCCAAGTCTCATCCTTGTTTTTATTCAAATTTGGTTATTTATGTGGGATTTATTGCATAAGTCTGTGATATTCCTCACAGAATTGATACTGCGGGTGTCATAGCAAGAGTGAAAGATTTGTTTAAAGGGCATCCTAGATTGATCCTTGGGTTCAACACTTTCTTGCCCAAGGGTTATGAAATAACCCTTAATGAAGAAGATGAGGCTCCTCCAAAGAGAACGGTTGAGTTTGAAGAAGCTATCAGCTTTGTGAACAAAATAAAGGTTACATTCAGTTACCTTCTGATTTTAACGATAAAGGTCTGCCCTTTTTCTTCTTTAACAAACTTTAGTCCTAACTTACTGGATTATCATTTTCCGCAGAAACGTTTCCAAAATGATGATCATGTGTACAAGTCCTTCTTAGACATTTTGAACATGTACAGGAAGGAGCACAAGGGCATCAGCGAGGTGTACCATGAGGTGATAAAGCATTTTTTAATTGTCTACATGGATATTATAGACGAACTTCATGTTTTAGTTTGTTATATTCTTCATATACGTGTAGGTTGCCATACTTTTCGTGGACCATCCAGATTTGCTAGATGAATTCACTAGATTCTTGCCAGATACTTCAGCTACTGCATCAGCAGCACAAACTTCATTTGACAGGTCTCCTTTCCATCATTATGATGAGAGGAGCTCAGCTATTCCCATGCTTAGGCAACCGCACATGGACAAGGTTTTTTGGTTCTTTCTTTATTACTTATTTTGCCTTTTCTTTTCTGGGTGCTTTATTCTTGTCTATTATTGATCGTTGTCCCGCAGCTATACTCACCTCCTTCACTCTGTTGTCTCTGCAGCGTTTCCGGCGGGATAGGATTATTGGTCCTCATGCAGAAAGAGACCTAAGCATTGAGCGGCCTGATATGGACGATGATAAAACAATGGTGAAGTTGCATAAAGAACATAAGAGACGTGCTGAAAAAGAGAACAGGGACAGAAGAACTCATGATCAGGATTATAAAGAACCTGATAATGAGAACAATAGAGATCTAAACATGCAGCGTCATACTGATAAAAAGAAATCTGCTCGGAAGGTTGAAGAATTTGGAGGATCTCATGAAGATAAAGATGCCCTGAAAAGTGAGTGCATGATTAGCGTTGTCTGAATATTTATATTTTGATGTGCTGCATTCGAATCTTCCTCCATTAGCTATGTCAAAGTTATGTGTTAATTCATGGTGAATTACAAGCACTTGTTTAACTTCCAGTCATATGCTGAAACCTAAAGGATGAGTATCAGTACCGTTCTTCCGTAATATTTGCTATTATGTCATGGTTGCTTTTCAGGCAGTTTCACTTTGTTGTGTTTCGTTTTTGGTGTTCTTGATGCATGCATTTGTTACTAGCATAAGATTTCTGAGTTTGATTATAACCTTTTAATATGATTTGCTTGATCTTGCCAGATATGTATAGCCAAGAGTTCACTTTCTGTGAAAAGGTAAAGGAAAGACTGCGAAGTCCAGCTGATTATCAGGCATTCTTACATTGCCTCTCCATTTATAGCACAGAAATAATTAACAGGAAGGAGTTACTACGTTTGGTACGTGTATCTTGCATTTAATCTATCCTTTTTGCTCCTATGTGCGAGTAACTTTTGTTTATAATTTCTGCTATCTATAGTTTGCTTGGGTTCCATTGGGTCTGTCTGTAGGCAGTATTGTTTGCTCTGCTGATGCGGCAAAATATATGGTTCTGATGGTATCCCGCCTGGGATAGAGCCATTTTATGCTAATCTCTCTTTTTGGATCAACAGAAGGGAGGAAAAGGGGTCCCCTCTTCTTTGAGGTGGAAAATTAACTGAATCCTGGTCTTACAGGATTTTGTGGTGCTACAGTCTATGAAATAATGTACAAGTTGGTGTGGTTGTTGTTTAAGCATCATAGATTTGAAGGCATGATCATTGCAGGTTGCTGATCTACTTGGAAAATATCCTGATCTTATGGAGGGTTTCAATGAATTTCTAGAGCGTTGTGAACGAGTTGGTAAGTCTTGATATTTCATGTTGGTAAAATTTTGTGTCACATATATGTGATTCCATTCTGACTGGTTCCTGCTTTTCAGATGGATTTCTTGCTGGTGTTGTGAGCAAGGGTAAGTGGGCTGAAGGGCATACTTCCAGGTCAGTAAAGGAAGATGAGAAAGACAAAGAGCAGAAGCGTGAAACTGATGGAGCAAAAGAAAAGGACCGATATAAGGAGAAATACTGGGGAAAATCCATCCAAGAACTTGACCTGTCAAACTGCGAACGATGCACACCCAGTTATCGGCTTCTTCCTGACGATGTAGGAAATGTGTCGATTGGTTTTCCTCACGAGATCCTACATTGAAGAATCTCAATCTTTAGTGAATTATTTCTTGACATAGATTTGCTTATATCTTTATTGTGCAGTATCCGATACCTACCGCAAGTCAAAGATCAGAGCTTGGAGCTCAGGTTTTAAATGATCATTGGGTATCTGTGACTTCTGGGAGTGAGGACTACTCTTTCAAGCACATGCGCAGAAATCAGTATGAAGAAAGCCTGTTTCGTTGTGAAGATGATAGGTAAGTCCATTCATATGTTAAGTTGTTTCTCGCTCCCCCTAAAAAGGGTAAAAGAAAATTATCAGAAATAGAAGAGATTCTGATTAATCTCTGAGAAAGAGTTCAGACAAGCTGCTTTTCTGGATGTATCTTAACGTCTATGAGCTCACAGCTCCTTTTTAAGCTACTGTTTTCTTGTCATATAAGAATCAGCGAGCACAAATCATCTGTGATAATTCTCTTGAAATATTGTCTTTTGTGATTTTGCTCTTGCTTTTCGTCAATGATGATCGTAATCTTGCAATATGTCAGGTTTGAGCTAGACATGTTACTGGAGTCGGTAAGTTCAACTGCTAAGCGTGCAGAAGAGTTGTTGAATGCCATTAATGATAATTCAGTTGGCGGGGATGGTCCAATTCATATTGAGGACCACTTTACAGGTTTGTCAATGTTGACTTAGACATTAGCGGGCTGCTTTCACAATTTGGTTTCAGTTTTTTGCACAAAGGTACACAACTATATAGCTTGCTGATTAATGAAGTTCTACATTTTGTAGTCTTAAACTTAAGATGCATTGAAAGACTCTATGGTGATCATGGTCTGGATGTTATGGATATTCTGCGTAAAAGCCCATCTCTTGCGCTGCCTGTTATACTGACCCGCTTGAAGCAGAAACAGGAGGAGTGGACCAAGTGTCGCACAGATTTTAACAAAGTTTGGGCTGAAATCTATGCTAAGAACCATTATAAGTCACTTGACCATCGAAGCTTCTATTTCAAGCAACAAGATTCAAAGAATCTTAGCTCAAAATGTAAGTCTAGCATTTATTTTGTATGTGATCTCGCTTTTCACTGTGGCTTTTATTCTCTCTGTTTCTATTCTCTGTTACTGTGTGTAAGTCAGTCTTATGGAGCTGAAAGATGGTATTTCAGTCGATTATTACATAGCTTGATATGTGCTCTTATGACGTTGCAAATCTTCCTCTTCTTGACATTACTTTAGTTTTCATCGCTACCAACATCGATTTGATAAAATTGATACCTTTCCCTGTAATCTTGTCATTGTAGTTAATGAAATGTAGGGTGATTTTTCTCTCCTTTTCAAATTATGTTTCATGCTTTGGTCATCTTATTTTTACTCACTTCATACATGCTAGCCTTTCTATTTGCAGTTTTTTCATGTATATAACTTTCTGCCTTTCTTCCACTGGAGCTCGGGGATTTCTCAGTTATAAAAAAAAATTACTGCTTTTGTTTTCCAAGATAGCTACTTCTAGGCTCATGCTTAATACACAGTTCTTTGGATTTTTGGTTCCATTTCTGCATACATGTCTTAGGATTTCACTAAGGGATTAGCAGAGGGAAATTACATTATACATATTTCATGGATAGCTGGTGAATCTATCTTCCATTGAGCAGTTCCTGTGGTTCTTGTTTTTAACTTTCATGGTTCTGATGTGATGCGGTATCTTTCATGATTCTGATGAACAGCCTTAGTGGCGGAGATCAAAGAAATTAAGGAGAAAAAGCAGAAAGAAGATGACATGATTGTTTCTATTTCTGCTGGAAGTAGACATCCTTTAACCCCGAATCTTGAATTTGATTATTCTGACTCTGAGCTTCATGACGACTTGTACAAACTTATCAAGTATTCATGTGAGGAGATTTGCTCCTCCGAAGAGCAATTAAATAAAGTACTGAGGTTATGGACCAACTTTCTTGAGCCAATTTTGGGCGTACCTTGTCGCCCTTATGACTCAGAGGCCACTGAGAACAATGATGTCTTATCAAAGCAGCATGGTCCAAAAAGCAATGGAACTAGCGTTGGTGAAGGTGATAGAAGTCCTAGTTCAGATGCTAAGCAATCAAAACTTATCAGCAACAGAGATGCCAATGCTTCCCCCCTACGAGTAAACTCTTCTAGGACGAGCTTTGCAAATGCAGATGCTCTTCTCAAAGAAGATGGTTTGGCAGTGATTGGTGAAGACCTAACTAATTCTGATGCAGCTGCTGCTATGGGAGCAGATGGTGTTCATGACAAAGTGGAATTAACTTCAGGTATATGTACTTAAAGAATTCTAAACCTATTCCATTCGATTGAATTGTTTCGTTTTTGGCCAAAACTTAGAATAGCTGATGTTCTTTTTATCCAGGGCGTGGTGCAAGACGGGGTACTGGTGCTTCAGAGCATGGTCAAGTATCCAAGTCTAACATTGATAGTGTGCCAGCATCAGAGGTATGGGACTCTGAACTTATGTCAATTTTGGTTGGTGCTAATGATCTTGACTACTCATTATTAAGGCATGATTTCTCTTTGTGTGATAGACTGATACTTCAAGATCGACTCCGCTGGGCAATGGAGGGTTTGCAGAAGGCTCTAGAAGTAATGGGTACAATGACGATTCAGTTGATCCCTGCAAAAATGAGAAAGAAGAGGGTGAGTTATCACCGAATGGTGAATTTGAGGATAACTTTGTTGGGTCTCAAGATGGTGCCTCACGTGATGGAAGTGTGCAATATCAATCCAGAGCTGCTGAAGAGATGGATTGTCGGGATGCTGCTGGTCAAAACGATGCAGATGCTGATGATGAAGATAGCGAAAATGTTTCTGAGGCCAGAGAAGATGTTTCTTGCAGTGAGTCTGCTGCTGATGACTGCTCTCGAGAAGAGCATGATGAAGAAGATGACAGGGAACATGATGAACTTGATGGCAAAGCTGAGAGTGAAGGTGAGGCTGAGGGGACGAGCGAAGCACACTATGTTACAGGTGATGGCAATGTGTTGCAAATGTCTGATCGGCTTTTGCTTACTTCGAAGCCACTTACAAAATATGTGGCGTCACCTGTATATGGGGGAGCGATGAAGTACTCGCGGGTGTTTTATGGAAATGAGGCATTCTATGTGCTTTTTAGGCTTCACCAGGTAAGGAGATTCACTTTTTAAGTTCAATTTTCTAGTTTGCAGTGGATTTAACTGTGTATCGCAATACAGTTAATGTGAAGCCCCCTTGCAAATCATATTTCTTCTGTATAATTTTGACATGTGGAGATCTATGCTGTGTTCTTCATCTTCTTTTTCTTTTTCTAGATTCTATATGAAAGGTTATTATCAGCAAAGCTGAATTCAGCATCATCTGAGTCAAAATGGAGAACTGGAAAGGATACTGGTACTGATCCCTATGACAGGTAGGTTGCACTTCTTCGCTCGCAATTATACTAGCCTTTCAGTCAGTTTGTTTTTGAGAAGAATTGATGTGTTTGTGCAGATTCATGAGTGCGCTGTATAGTTTGCTTGATGGATCTGCAGATAATTCAAAGTTTGAGGATGATTGCCGATCAATCATTGGAAATCAGTCATATGTGCTATTCACGTTGGACAAGCTGATATATAAGCTGGTCAAACAGGTATCCTTGTACTAGCTATTTGAATATGATTTGGTGCGCTACGACTTGGTGTTCTTTGAACGTATAATTTTCTTTTTTGCTTCAGCTTCAAACAGTCTCGAGTGATGAGCTGGACGGTAAGCTGCTTCAGTTGTATGAATATGAAAGATTAAGGAAACCAGAGAAGTTTGTTGATTCAGCTTATTATGAAAATGCTCATGTGCTCCTCCACGAAGAGAGTATATACCGGTTTGAATGTGTAAGTTCCTGGGTAGATATGTATGTGGTCCCCCCCCCCCCCTCCTCTCTTTCTCTTTTTCCCAGTTGAAGATGTAGAAGTGCATTAAAAACTGAATTGTTTTTTTGTTTGTAGACATCTTCCCCTACCCGTCTGTCCATTCAGTTGATGGATGGTGGAAGTGACAAGTCTGAAGTAGTTGCAGTTGCGGTAGATCCCAAATTTGCAGGTTATCTGCATAATGATTATCTGTCGGTCGAACATGGGAAAAAGGAGTCTTCTGCAGTTCTGCTGAAGAGGTAATTAGGTAACTGTCTAATATTTGGTTTATAAATACAGTGCATGTCATAGGAATGCAGATTGTGGTTCTGCTGAATAGGTAATTACCTTACTTTATAATATCAAGTATAGAAATGCCAGTGCATTCCAATAGCTGACTCAAAATAATAATTGCTTTGCGTTGGGAAGAGGTGGGCTGTGGATTCCAACCATACACTCTTCTAGTCCCAATCAATTTGATTTTCTTACTTTTCTCACTTGTATAATGATGATATTTGTGAAACAAATTGTAGTATCTGTTTCTGCTCGGATGCTTCTTCGACTGAATAACATTAATTCTTCTAGTAAATCTGGTCATTTGTAAGAGTTAGTATGGTTCTGGTTCTGTATAAGTACATATATATGAATAAACTAAGTGGACAGAGGTGTTTTTGTAGAGGGTATGGGGGGATGTTCGTCAATCTGCTTTGTGATTGAGTGCTAATTTTACTTGTCATTCACTGCTTTCCATGTCTGATCATTCCCCCCACCCCCCACCCCACCCCACCCCCCATAATCTGCAGAAATAAGCGGAAACATGCCAACCATGATGAATCTACTGCTTTTTGTATGGCAATGGAACATGTTATTCTTGTAAATGGTCTGGAATGCAAGATGGCTTCAAACTCATCGAAGGTAAATGTTCTTCTTTGACCAACTGCTATAATTGTGACATCCAATAATCCTCCTGAAGTTATGAAGTGGGTTGGGTTTGTCCTGGGTGATTTAAATGAAAAAATTACTTGATGTGTTTTTACTTTTTATCTACTAAAGCTTATGAATAGTTGAAAGTTACTCTAATTATCATATGCACTTCTTCACGAGTTTTCTGTGCTATATTATATACTTACCGTCCTAAAAAGGATGTAAGAATACTTGAGAATATATAAAGAAACAATTTAAACGACACACTTGAATATATACTAGAAATAGAGCTGAGACAAGAAAAGGAAAGTATTTGTGAACTTGACGAGGTGATTGGGTGTGTTTAACTTCAATTTCTTGTCCACATCATTATTTCTTCCTGACTCTCTTGTACTTGTCAAATACTTAATAGGAGTAGTTCATCATGATCATCACTCCTCTAATATGATAAATCCTTGCAGATCTCTTATGTGCTTGATACTGAGGACTTCTTTTTCCGTCGGGGAAGGAAACTAAAAAAAGTTTCAGCTGGCAGATTGTCATGTCATTACCAGGCTAGAGTAGAACGGTTCCATCGTGTTCTGTTGTCCTCTTCATGATGATACATGGCGTCTCTCTCTGAAACTGTCAATGCATTACCTTTCTTGGCAAACCAGAACGTTGAACAAGTTCTAGACGGTCTATTTATAGAAATTCACATTACAGGATTTAATCACTTCAACGGACTCCTCTCTTGCTGACTCCAACAGGGTTTTACACTCAAGTATTTCATTGGATTGTCGGACCAACTATTTACTTGGTCAATTGGTTCAATGCTTTGATGGTGGTATTCTCTTGAACCTTCACTCTTGAGGAACAAGGATTCGCGGGTGTGGTTTCTCGTTAGTGTATTATCTTGTGGCACATGTAAATGGCATTTCAGTCATTTTCTTGTACATATGGTTTTCCGCCATAAGTTGTTTCTTGTAAGCTGTGTTTATTTAATCTGGTTGCGTGGGATCGCAAAGGAGCCATATTGCATTTCCTCCTCTGCAGTAGTCTCCGTGTCCCCGTGAGCTGATCAAGCTTTCCAGCAGCTACAGCTTCCTGGATTATGTAAGAGATAGTGATAACTTAGTTGAATTTAGTATAGTGAAAAGCTTTATACAGTGGTTTTCTTGGCCCTTGTTTTGTACAGAGCATACATTTGGATTCTACTTTTTGCTTAAACAAGAGGTTTATTGCCTTATTGACAAGGCTTTTTTCATTCAAAATATTATTGGTTCTTTACTTTTTTTCCTTAGTGACGTAGCATCCCCAACATGTGTTAATATTTGTTTGACTTTTGAGATGAGTTTAAATGGAATCACATGGTCAGTCAAGATTCGTATAGCCGAGTTGGACTTATTTGGTATCGAGGCTTTATAATTGTTGACCGAATATATTGGAAAAATGATATTGTATAACCATTGTAAAAATAATAGCAAAAAAGTATATAAAATATGTATACTTTTTGTATATATATACATTTTGTATGTTATATACGAAAATTATACAAGTTTTATACACTTTTTCGACTACTTGGTGCGGGCTAAAAGTGATAATAACCCATATATATTTAACCAAATAATTGAAGGTCCACTAACACTAGGGCAATAGTTTCTCATCGAGGTATCAATCTTAGGTGGTAACGATTTATATTTGTTTGTTTGATGTTTTTTAGTTCACTCGATTGTCACAAGAAAAATCCAATAATATGAACTTTTGCCACCACAATTTTTTGATAAGAAAATCATACAAAGTGTGAAGACGAAACAAAAGCGAGTTATATTCTTAAGGAGTACTATTTTTGAAAGATTAAGATTTATTTTAAGATATAATGTTATAGGAACTAATATCTGAAAATTAACTTACCCTATTTGGGAGAATCATTAGATTTTTTAATCTTTTACATTGACCTTTCTTAGTCCTATACAAATTTGTTACCTATAAATTAAATGATAAATGTTAAATCTTATTGTAGTTTTACAATGTAAGGATTGGGCACTCACAAAGCTAATTAGATAGATAACATAGGACCAATTTTGTTCCTAACAAATTAAATGATATCTGTATGTTAAGCTTATTTTAGTAGGGGAGCTCGTCAGACATAACTTAGAAACACCCACATATTTTGAGTTACCCGCATGGAGTAACGCTCCTTCAAATCCCGCATAAACAATGGAAATTTCTTGTTACGCAAAATACATAGTTTGCTCCCGGAACTTAGGATCAAATCCCTGTGACACACCTTCTGAGCACGGACAACTTTTTACGCACCCAACCTTTTCAAAGTGTGTCTAATACACACCTTTTTTGTCGACATGGTTAGTGCGTGTTTTACCAATAAAATAAGGCGCGTGAACAGTAAAAAAAATTATTTTCTTTCTTTATTTTATTTTTTCCATTTTCCTAAACTAATTCACTGGCTATCCTCCGCCAAATCCAACACCCACCTTCCACCGTCGTTTCTCCACAATTTCTCCACCATCCTAACCAACACCCACCTGCCAAGAACCACCATACCTTCACCATTGAAGCCCGTCTCTTTTCTCTCTTTTTTTTCTTCTCAAAACCCAGTTGTTGGTAGCAGCAATGGAAGCCCTTACCTTCTGCATACTAAATAGAGCAGTTTGAGTTAAACCCAGAAGCTAAGATCTTCAAGCCACGCCATTTCTGGATTCCATCTTTGAGTTTAAACAAATATTATGCAGTTTGATGTTCTTGAGTTATAATAAAGACTTGTAATTTCTTCATTTAAAAGTGTTTTGATGGATCTAATTATGTCAGGTTTTATGTTATGTGGGTTTTTTCTTTTATTTTGTGAGTTTGAGTTGAATTCTCATTCTATGTAAAAAAAAAAATATTACTCCTAATTAAAGTTTTTAGAAGTGCAGAGACATACTTCAATGGTGTGATTTTTTTTTATTTCTAAGTGTTTTCTCTTTAAAATAGATTGTATTTGTTGAATTCTTGTTATTAGCTATTGCTCATGTTTTTAAAGTAAACAAGGAGGAGGGATTGGAGCTTTACAGGAGTAAGCCGATGGGAAGGGGGCTCGAAGAAGAGGGTAGACGGTGGAGGAGGAGGAAGCTGATGACGGACGGGAGGCTTGGGGAAGATTTTTTTTTTTTTGGGGGGGGGGGGATAAGGTAATATCATACCAAACGATCCCTAAATGTTTATGCGTCCTGCAATTGTTGGTATTATGTCTAGAGTTTTAAGTAATAGTATATGCTTTAAGCGTAAATAACTTGTACATTATCAGTCTAATTGAACCGGTTATAGCAAGTCATTATTCTATTTCCTCAGCTACATATTAAGCTTGATTTGGAAAGTCACGTGTTTACTCCCTTCGTTTTATTTTATGTGACCTGTTCCGGGATGCGTAGGTCGATTGATTAATTTTCGATTTAAATTTGTTAAAAATAAATTTACATATTTAGAATGTTGAGATGACATCGCTAATGGCAGCTATGGTAGCTGGTTCTGGTCTCTCTCATAAAGAAGAAGAAGAAAGGAAACTTCTAGGTTTTCAGACAAAAGATAACATTTCGGATACTTCTAGGTCAATAACACATTTGGACTTCTCTCTTTTGATCTCTCCACGTGTCCTCATCTCAACGGATGTGCAAAAACATGATAGATTAAATAATAACCATTCAGATGAAGAACACCATAGCTTATTCTACAACTACACAACACTAGATCCCAAACTTCAAAATCTGTCACATGGGATATGTACATAGCAAAAGAATATTCTTCGTTATATTTTGTTATTAGCTAGAAAATATGATTTAGACACATGTATAGATGGTTATTTTGATTCTTTTATTCTTTCGTAGAATAATCTTATATATAGATTGTCTCTGTACAGAATGAATACACAGAAAATTTCCACAAAATTGTCTCGATTTCTTTTACAGTCTTTCATGGTATCAGAGCAGTAGCTCTTTTTGGGAAAAATCAACTTCTTTCTCCTCACTTTTCCGCGTCATAACCCTTCACCATGACTGGAACAACAGACACCATTGTTGCTCAGTCTTCCTCTGCTAATGCAGTCAATTTTGATCCAAATAACCCATACTTTCTCCACTCATCAGATGAACCAGGTATGAGTCTTGTGAATGCATTATTTGATGGAAGAGGCTTTCAAGGCTGGAGGAGATCAGTTCTGATTGCTCTTTCAGCAAAGAACAAGTTGGGGTTCATTAATGGAACATGCCCTGCTCCTGCTATCACTTCCAATGAGTATCAACCATGGACAAGATGCAATGACATGGTGAGTTCCTGGTTACTAAACTCACTATCCAAAGACATTGGAGATAGTGTCATATATTCCAAATCTGCTAAAGAGCTTTGGACCAGTCTTGAGCACAGATTTGGAAGGTCAAATGGAGCTAAGTTGTATCACCTGCGCAAAGAACTATCCAGTTTAGTACAAGGAATAAGTGATATAGCAGGGTACTTAACAAAGCTCAAACGTCTATGGGATGAATTAGACTCTTTAATCTGTGATGTTAAGTGTGTTTGTGCTTGTGTGTGTTCTGGAAAACAGAAACTGGAAAAATCCCCAGAAGATGAAAGACTTATACAATTTCTTATGGGTCTAAATGATGTCTATGGACAGGCAAGGGGAAACATTTTGATGATGAACCCTTTACCTAGCTTAGATCTTGCTTATTCTCTGGTATTGCAGGATGAGAGTCAGAGAGATATCTATATGAATCCCCTTCTCTTTGCTGATTCTTCATCCTTCATGGTGGGCACTCAAGCTAACCTTGCAGCATAAGGAAATTTTGTGCAAAGGAACAACAAACAAGGCCAAAGAAACACTGGGCAATTTCAGCAGCAATCTCAGAAATCAGGGAACAACATGCAATTCCAAAGATCAGGAAGTAATATGCAAAAAAATGTGAACACTCCACAAAGAAAATTTGTTGCAAAAGGAAAGAAGCACAAGTTCAATCCTAACTTATCTTGCACCCATTGCAAGAAAATAGGACATTCAGTGGGAGATTGCTATAGAATCATTGGTTTTCCTGAAGATTTTGAATTCACCAATCCTAGAGGTTCTCAAGTTCAATTCAGAAGCAATGGAGCTGTAACAGGGGATCAAGGAGAGGATGCAAGCAACTATTCTGAAGTTCTAAATTAGCACCTTTCCAATGATCAATTTTCACAATTAGTCCAGATAATAAAGCAAGTAAAAGTTCCAGATGCAGGGAGTTTCAATTCAGAAATCAACACAAATGCAGTAGCTAGTACTATTATGAAATACACTGGAAGTTGTTTTGCAGTTTTTAACACTAACACTTGGATAATTGATTCAGGAGCTTCAGAACATATGTGTTTTAATTCAAATGCTTTCATTTCTTTAAAACCCCTTCCAGTTCCTGTACATATAAATCTGCCTAATTCTTTTAAGGTGACAGTCACACATACTGGAAAAATTCCTATCTCTGCTGAATTCATTTTAGAAAATGTTCTTCATGTTCCCAGTTTCAAATATAATCTATTATCAGTCAATAGGTTTTGTGTTCAATTTCACTACTTAGTCTTATTTACTCATAATATGTGTCTCTTGCAGGCCCCTTTAGTAAAGAGGGCTCAAGTTTTTGGTGAAGAAAAGGAAGGATTGTATCTGTTGCAACCTAGTATTGATAGGTTTAGCTCAAAGGAGAAAAGTTTTTTATCTTCAAATCAAAGTGTTCTTAGTCCAGTTTCAGTTGTTTTTCCTTTTTCTGCAAATGCAGCTTCTGATGTAAACCTTTGGCACATTAGATTGGGGCATTTGCCTTTTTCATCAATGAAACATCTCAGTTTTATTTCAAGTTTTCCTAATTCTGAATGTTTCTGTGATATTTGTCCCCAAGCTAGGCAAACTAGGATTCCTTTTCCTTTGAGTCAAATTACTTCCAAAAGAGCATTTGAATTAATTCATGTTGATACATGGGGACCCTATAAGGAATCCACTTACAATGGCTTTAAGTACTTCTTGACTATTGTGGATGACTTTAGCAGAGGAACTTGGACCTTTTTATTAAGCACAAAGTCTAATGCTTTTTCAGTTTTGAAGGATTTTCTCATTATGGTTGAAAGGCAATTTAGGATGAAGGTCCAGAAACTAAGGACAGACAATGCATTTGAACTAGGTAAAGGCTCTCAACAGGCTGCCTTCCTTAGTTCTCAAGGGATTTTGCATCAAACATCTTGTGTAGCCACACCTCAACAGAATGGGATTGTTGAAAGGAAGCATAAACACCTTCTAGAAATGGCAAGGGCTTTGTTGTTTCAATCCAAGGTGCCTATACCATACTGGGGAGAATGCTTGTTGACAGCCACATATTTGATCAACAGGCTGCCCTCTAAGGTACTTCATGGCAAGACACCTTTTTCTGTATTGTTTAACCAATCACCTTCTTATGAAATGCTTAGGAATTTTGGATGTCTTTGTTTTGCATCTACCCTATCTGGTGGAAGGAACAAACTTGAGCCTAGGGCTAAGGCATGTGTTTTCTTGGGATATCCTATGGGTCAAAAGGGATATAAAGTGCTAGAATTAGACACAAAGAGAGTTGTTGTATCCAGGGATGTTCACTTTCATGAAACCAAATACCCTTTTGCCTCAAACACCTTGTCTCCAGATCTTATCTTCCTTACTCCCACACCAGTAGAAACAACCTTACCTAAACCTTCCCCAAACTCTTCTTTACCTGAACCTAACATTTCTCAAGCACCCAGTCCTTCTAGAACTCACTCACCAATCAACACTACTCTTCAATCTCCTCAGTCTTCCTATCCCTTTGATTCTATTAGCTATGAGGAGCATCCCACACCTACACCAGCAGTGAGAAAATCCACCAGAGTCACTACATGGCCTAGTCATCTAGAGGATTTCATTTGTAACAACATCTACCTCACAGACCTGACCACCTCATGTTTTGTTCACCCTTCCCAGCCTAATATTTTTTCTTTTGGAGCCCTCTCTAGTCATAATTAGCATGTAATGCAGTCTATATTAGCTATCTCAGAACCTAGTAGCTTTTCTGAAGCCTCTAAGCATCCTGGGTGGCAGCAAGCAATGCAATCAGAGATTGATGCTTTGAAAGCTAATCACACTTGGGATGTAGTTATCTTACCAAAGGGAAAGAAAGCTTTACCTTGTAAATGGGTATACAATGTCAAACATAATTCAAATGGGTCTGTTGAAAGGCTTAAAGCACGACTAGTAGTCAGGGGGGACATCCAACGAGAAGGCATAGACTACACTGAGACATTCTCCCCTATGGTAAAAATGACCACGATACGATGCTTATTAGCCATTGCAGTCAAGAAAGACTGGCTTATTCATCAAATGGACGTCAATAATGCATTCCTACATGGTACTTTGCAAGAAGAGGTTTTTATGAAGTTTCCAGCAGGATTATCTCCACCTACTGTCAACCATGTGTGTCTACTGAAGAAATCATTGTATGGGTAAAAACAGGCATCACGACAGTGGTATGCCCGTCTTGCAGGTGCCTTAAGTTATAAAGGCTACTCCTCATCTCTAAATGATTACTCCCTATTTTTTAAAAGGAGGAATAGCCTAATCTTAGTTGTAGCTGTTTATGTTGACGACATACTCATTAGTGGAGATGATGCAGAAGAGATTACTAATCTTAAGTCCTTTCTCAACATTGAATTCAAAGTCAAGGACTTGGGAAACTTACATTACTTTCTAGGCATGGAAATACTTCGAGAAAAACAGGGCATAATTATGTGTCAAAGAAAATTCACCTTGGATTTATTGAAGGAGTTTGGTGTCTCTGCTCTCCCTTGTGTTTCTTCACCTCTGGAACCTTCTGTCAAATTGAGTGCTGAAGAAAGGCCTTTGCTAAGTGATCCCACCATTTATCGACACCTTGTGGGGAAGCTGAACTATCTAACCCACACAAGGCCCGACTTATCCTTCACAGTCTTGAAATTAAGTTAGTATATGCAGCAGCCCAGGTCTTCTCACTTCAGAGCTGCCCTTCGAGTATTGAGATACTTGAAATCAAACCCAGGACAAGGGATTCTTCTAAATTCCGATCCCTCACTCTCTTTGTTAGCGTTTTGTGACGCTGACTGGGCTTCTTGTCCAGATAGTCGAAGATCTGTAAGCGGCTTCTACATCACTCTTGGGGGATCTCCAATTTCTTGGAAATCGAAGAAACAAGCCTCTGTCTCTTTATCATCAGCTGAAGCAGAGTATCGCTCCATGCGTAGAGTTGTTGCTGAGCTCACTTGGCTCACGCGTCTTCTCTCCGATATCTCTGTATCACCATCTTTGCTGGTGCCGGTCCTCTCTGATAGCAAAACAGCTATCAACATTGCTCGAAACCCTGTCTTCCATGAAAGAACGAAGCATGTGGAACTCGATTGCCACTTTGTTCGGCAACAGTTCCTTTCTGGACTGATTTCCCTTTCCTTTGTTCCATCCTCGTCTCAACTCGCCGATCTATTCACCAAATCTCTCTCAGGTCCTTCACATAGATCTGCTATTGGTAAGCTGGGGTAATTTCTCTACCCTCCACCTTGAGGGGGGATGTTGAGATGACATCGCTAATGGCAGCTATGGTAGCTGGTTCTGGTCTCTCTCATAAAGAAGAAGAAGAAGAAAGGAAATTTCTAGGTTTTCAGACAATGGCAGCTATGGTAGCTGGTTCTGGTCTCTCTCATAAAGAAGAAGAAGAAAGGAAACTTCTAGGTTTTCAGACAAAAGATAACATTTCGGATACTTCTAGGTCAATAACACATTTGGACTTCTCTCTTTTGATCTCTCCACGTGTCCTCATCTCAACGGATGTGCAAAAACATGATAGATTAAATAATAACCATTCATGTGAAGAACACAATAGCTTATTCTACAACTACACAATACTAGATCCCAAACTTCAAAATCTGTCACATGGGATATGTACATAGCAAAAGAATATTCTTCAGTTATATTTTGTTATTAGCTAGCAAATAGGATTTAGACACATGTATAGGTGGTTATTTTGATTCTTTTATTCTTTCATAGAATAATCTTATATATAGATTGTCTCTGTACAGAATGACTACACAGAAAATTTCCACAAAATTGTCTCGATTTCTTTTACAGTCTTTCATAGAAACTACGTAAAAAGTACTATAAGTCACAATAATTAGCAATTTAAAATATTTAAAATATATTTATAAAAATATGCTCTTAACATAAATTATTTTTACACTATCAATCTGCTAAAATCGGTCGTATATTTTTACACTATCGATCTATTAGAATCGGTCGTAGCAGATCGCTATTCTATTTTCCATGTAAATGTTAAACATGATATGTCGAGTTACATATTACTAGAAGTCAAAATAATATTATAAAAGTTTTTTATATTACCTACGCACCAAACATAATTTCTTTTATTTAAAAGATTTAAGTTAGATACACGGATAATGTAAAAAAAATAAAAAATTACGCTCCCGTAGTTGCAATCTTTAATTGATTATCAATTACTAATATCTTCACCGTCCATACACAAACTCTTGTTTAAATTCCTCGTATATTGTCCTCGTAAACCGATTCACTGAACCGGACCGAACCAAACACCAAACATTTTCCCTCAGGTTCCTCGAAACATCATTAAAAAACCAAACATATTTCCAGAAGAATAATAAAATAAAATAAAACATATTATAATTAATATTCTCCTTACGCGTTTGGTTTTCCTATAAACTTTTCAATTCCCAACAACGCGATTACGACCAATAAGGCAAATACTAGCGTCTTTATATATCTCAACCTCTCACAAAACCTTAAACGCGTTTACTTTAACAAACATTCTGTCTTTCTTCTTCTTCCCTTAGATTCAACGAGGCGATTTTTCCATTATTTTGCTATGATTCTTTCTAAAAAACACATTTTTTTGCTATTTGTGTCAATTTCTTTGCTTCTAATTCCAGCAAGCGCTATCAGAGGATTTATTGAGAAGCCTAAGGCAAATTTTGATGGATATTTGAGATATGTTGAATCTCCAGAGTATAGAAATAGCGAAGAATGTCCAATTTTAGAGTCAGATTTATCAGTTTGTGACCCAAATTTGATACATATAGCTATGACTCTTGATTCACATTATTTTAGAGGTTCAATAGCAGCAGTACACTCAGTTTTAAAGCATACTTCTTGTCCCGAAAATATTTATTTCCATTTCGTGACCTCCAAAGATTTCGATTTTCAACAGTTGACACAAACAGTTATGTCTATATTTCCATCTCTGAGCTTCAAAGTTTACAGCTTTGATGAATTACGTGTCAAGAATTTGATATCATCTTCAATTCGTCAAGCTCTTGATAATCCATTAAATTATGCTAGAACTTATTTAGCTGAGATTATTGAGCATTGTGTTGAAAGGGTAATTTATTTGGATTCTGATGTGATTTTAGTTGATGATATTCAAAAGCTATGGTCGATTTCATTAACTGGTTCAAGAATTATTGGAGCTCCAGAATATTGTCATGCTAATTTCAGAACATATTTCAATGACAATTTTTGGTCTGACACAAAATTCTCAAAGGTATTTCAAGGTAAAAAGCCATGTTATTTTAATACAGGGGTAATGGTAATGGATTTAGGAAAATGGAGAAAAGGAGATTATACTGAAAAGATTGAAAATTGGATGGAAATACAAAAGGAGAAGAGGATATATGAATTGGGATCATTGCCACCATTTATGTTAGTATTTGGAGGAGAAATTGAAGGAATTGATCATAAATGGAATCAACATGGATTAGGTGGAGATAATTTGGTGAATAGTTGTAGAACATTGCATCCAGGTCCAGTTAGTTTATTGCATTGGAGTGGTAAAGGTAAACCTTGGGTTAGACTTGATCAAGGAAATCCTTGTCCTGTTGATCTTTTATGGGCACCTTATGATTTGTATAGATTGAGCCTTCATGATTCTTTGGACCAACACCAGCGGAGATTGTGATCTGATAGTGTAAAATTTATTTTAGGCTATTAGTGTATAGGAGTTTAAATTCTTTTTTCTTTTTCTTTTTTCCATTGTGAAAATTCTTTGATTCTTTTTCCTCATTGGGGAGAAGTTGAGAAACACAGTCTGTACTTGATAGTGTTAGGTACAGGGGACGATTTTGATGAGTCTCCTGTGAGTGATTTTGTGTGTATAAGAGCAAACGATTGAATAAAGGGAATTTTACCTCTCTGAAAATTTCTCTTGTATAAACCGATTATTCCTTCATTATTTTTGTAGTAATCAGAGTAGTCTTTTGATATTTTCTTCAAGTTTCATAAGAGAAAAAGAACGCCAAGGATGTAGGTGTGTTTTCTTCACTTTGCATTATATTTATGTTTCAATTGTGAAAATCATTCAGTTCCACGGTTTTGGGGTCATATTTAAAGTTTGTTAAATAGTTAATGATACGCTTTTTGAAATTTACAATATTCAGATAAATACTACTCCCTCTGTCTCAAATTATCTGTACTATTTCTCTTTTACACACCCTTAAGAAACATTAATTAGGAGAAATTTTAGAGTATTTTATCCTTATTTATGTCTTAAGATATGATCTCTTTTCATTGAATATTTACTCTATTTATGTGCTATCTCTTTTTTCAAGAATAATTACTATTTAAAATTAAATAAAAAAAATATAATTTATTTTATCGAAAACAACAAATAATTTGAGACAACTATTTTTAAAAATTACTAACAGATAATTTGTGACAGAGACTACTATACAATCGTGAAAATAGTTCTACAAAGATCTCTTATTTATTATTATTAACGAGACAACTTGGCGAAGCAGGGGATGATAGACAGAGTGAGCATGTTTTGACATTTGGAAATCAATAATGAATGACTGAAGTTTATTGCCGCGTCATACATTACTTGCATGGAAGAAGAAGACTACCTTTTTGACACAATATGTTTACTACACTTATATTTATAGTACTCCCTCTTGTCAAAAATTAGTAATTTTTTGGTTTTTTTCTTGTGGTCCAAAATAAGTGATTTTTTCTGATTTCAAGAATAAATTAATTATTTTTTTCCTACGTTGCTCTTGGAGTAATTAATGTTGGAGTATGTGTTAGAAGTGTTTATGCGAAAAAATAGTAAAGGTTAATATGGCCAATTTCATTACTAATTAATATTAAAAGTTGAATTTCTTAATATGTATGAAAACAACCAAAAAATCAATTATTTTGGACCGGAGCGAGTATTATTTTATGCTGAGTCAGTTTTTTCCTGAAAAATGCTAACCCCTAGCTTGCTACAATCTCGACACCAAATATAGAATTATGTTTCGGAATACCTACCACACTATCAAAATTAACAGTACTCTCACTACTAAAACATGCTAGTATCATAATTCCACCAAACCCATCAGCCAATAAATAAATCGTCATGGGATAGCAGACCATACAGTAACAGCAGAATCTCCTTTTTTTTTGGCCAATCAAAACCACTTTTCACCAAACCTTTTACCAAATCCTGAGTTAAGTGTGAACGCCTTTTTTTTCAGCCTTGACCACTAACAAATGACGACCAGGCAATAACAACATTAGGATGAGAAAGTAGTGATTTCTGCATCTTAGTCATTCTATAATTATGAGAACGTTCTGCCTCGTGGAAATTTTGATCGTGACTTCCATTGCTTTTCGAATTCTCATTTTAATTTTAAGGAAATTCCAACATTCTAAATCAACAGACGAGAAATTGAAATGGTCTACAACATCCTCCATGTATACAAATCTCAGCAATATCTCCATCATGCAGTGCACAATGAGCATCTCTTTTTCTAATTTTGTTGATCCAGTCCCAAAACATGAATTGCAAACAACTGTGAAGTTGATGGGAATCAGCAAAGAGGTTATAAGTAATGTGGTTAGCATCTGTCAAACCGCCCCGGCAGTTTATATGTGATGTATGATCATCTTATGTGATGTTGAAACAGCCTCTTGCAGAAATGCAGGGTAAGGCTGTGTACAATAGACCCTTGTAGTTCGACCCTTACCCAGACCCCACGCATAGCGGGAGCTTAGTGCACCTGGCTGCCCTTTTTTTAATATGAAAATGCAAGTTAGGATCAACTAACTATTGTTTGCTCATTGTATGCATTATTTTTAGTGTACTTGATCAATTTACACTATGAAGTCAAAGAGGCACTGAGAAATGGATTATCATTCTCACAAGTACACCCTTCCATACAATTCCTTACGAATTGTAAGAACAAAATTTTACAGGATATGTGGAATGTTCTTATATAAGTAACAGGAAAGAATTGAACTAGACAGAGAAAAAGAGAAGGGGAGGAAAAGAAAAGAAGAATATACATCCCTCTTTGTACTTTGCAAGATCATAACAAGCCAACAACACAACTTAGATGCAATCTGTTCTCCAATCCTCTCAAATGATGTCCCAATAACATACACCTGCCAATTACAAAGTTGATTTATTGACCAACTCAGAATAATCAATTCTGATAAAGCTAAAGAGGATACCCAAGAAAAAGTTCACTTTTGGTGAATACAAGGGAAATGAAAAAGAATAAATAACTGAGAGATGCCATGTTACTAACCAAAAAAGTAGCTTTGCCAAGTAATCCCGAGAAGTGCCTGTTGAGTCGCAGAATTCGGTGTCATTACTTTGGTAGTTTTTGGCACCACTAAGATTAGGATCTTCTTCATTGGTAACATCGTCCTCTGTGAAAAATCTTTGCAATATGTTTTGAGCAAGTTGCTTAATAATCTCCTCCACCTCAAAGGATGATGGTCTAGATAGTTCAGTCACCTGTTCAAGTAGCAGACACATCAGGAATTAACCTCAATGGCTTCAGATGATATGACATACAAATAACGACATTACCATGTCAGATTCCAATGACCGAAGGTATTCCAGCAAATCATTGTTGCTTTCGTTGATATACTCCATTTGCAAATTTTCTTGTTGCTGGGATTGCAGTTCCTAAGAGGAACAGAGAAGGATCAGTATAAAGTTTGACTGAAGCTTATAGTATCAATTATCAGATCAGGTACATAAGTGCGCCCAAGAAAAGAACAAGAAAATATCAGTTTCCACGAGTAAGCTTATACCCTATGGGATTCAGTTGTACAACCGCTAGTGCAGATGAACAATGAATCAGAAAATGACACCTTAATGGACAATGATACTGGTACACAGCCCCAATCCTACGTAGGCAAATTGAAAAGCTCAATTACTGAAGAAACACTAGAATACGAGTTGAAGGAACATGATTAGCCTGCGGCTAAATGTTTGACACCGGAAAGTGTCTAGGCAGAGATCCTTTTTTTTAAACAAAGCGTAAGTAATGCATAAGTAAGTTTTTTGCTAAGCAAGTAGCAACAAACTCACCACAACATATTTGTAAAAACAACATAAAGGAAAAACGGTGAAGAAGTGGAGAACTCTAGCCATGGTTAAAGCTATAATATCCTAATTTGCCACTCAAACATGCAAGTTGTCTATCAATAATCCAAGGACCAGATCATAGAGCCTAAATAAAATTATCAAAATGGTTTTGCAACTGAACCTTATTCTATGATCACAAGTTCATGCTTGAAGAATGAACTGCAGAAAGCAGGCTTAAACATTCTTCTTCCAGCAGTTTGATTTTATTTGACTCACACACAACTGAAATTTCTGGATAATTATGTATAATAACCTGTGGCAAATGTAACTTCTTGTAACATTAATCCACCCATGTCAGCAGATCAACTTCTTTGGTGCATCCACTAATTCATGATTGGTAGTAAGATGATTAAATATGTCAACTTTGAGAGCAAAAGGTCAAGAAAATCTACATATTTGACTAACAAATGTGTAAAGCATCTAGGATTTCTTACAACTTAAGCTTTGCACTCAAGAAAGCATCCAATATCTTTCGGTTAGGACTACTCTTGGTAGTAGAATGACCATAGTGTCACTTAAACAATGAATTATGAATAGTCTTCTGTATGAAAGGACTAGCCAATAATTCACAAATAAACAAACACAGCCAGTAGTTTTTACAGATTTCAAAGTGAAAGAATATCACCTGTTTAACAGATGAGAGCTCTTCTTCTAATTGCTGAATATAGCTCAAAGCTTCAGGAGATAAATCCCCAAGAGCTTGAGCATTTATTCTTTCTGAAACTGCAGGAGACATATTTTCACTTTTCTCCTCACTCTTCAACCCTAAATTCACATTCTCCTCCGCCAAGTTCAAGCCTTTCAAATTATCTGACGGAATATCAAAATTCCTCATCAATGATATCCTGTACTCCGCATTCCACAACGTATACCTACAGCAAATTGATCCAAAATTTTGAGAAATTACTAATTACACTTTTAAGTTTTAGCCTAAATTAAATTAAGAGATTAAGGTACCCGGTAATTATGGAAGAAACAATGAGGCGATCGAGAGGGCGTTTGGAGAAGTGAACGGTGACGGAGAATTGATCGGAGGGGAGCAAGCCTAACATAGTAGAAATCGTCTGCTTCATAGAGTCCTTAGCAGAATCCGAAACGCCTTTAGATATAACAGAAGTATCCAACGGTTCAATTCGCTTAAGCATATTAGCAATAACGGAGAATTCGCTGCCGAAGCCGTCGGATTTCCTGGTGGAAACGAAGTCGTCAGAAACACCGCCGCCATCAACGCCGGAAATAAGGCAGTTGATAGAAGAACGCCGTCTACCGGAAGCGGAAATAGAAGGAAGCAACGGGCGGATGAGGAGGTGGTTGGTAAAAGGAGGGGGTGGGTGAGGAAGATGTTGATGTGGCTTCAGTGAGAGGTCTGTAAGGCGTGATGTAAGAAAAACCCTAGCTGTAGAGGCAGCCATTAAAAACGGAGATTTCTCTTCTTTGTGTGGCCGGCGAAGTGAAGTTCTCACGTCTTCCTTCGATTCTCTCTCCGCCTCATCTTTCTGCCCACCCAATTCGTTTTCGTGTTTTTGTTGGCTTGTGAATTGACTGACCCTATGCCCTTGCTATTTGCCTTATTTACGGATTTGCCATCCGCTTACTGACATAAAAATACCTGGTTGTAAACTCTCGGCCATTTACTTGAAAAATTCAATCTAAACGAACCCAAAACCTTACCACTAATTTTTATTTGTCGTCTTACTAGTTCTAGTTCTAAAATCCCTAGCAACCAAGTGGTCCAACAATTGTGGTGAGTTCTCATTTATTCTTAATAGGTCTCGAGTTTGAGCCATAAAATGGAGTCAGTCGTCTTTATTATGTGAGATTTTTCGGCGCGAATCCAATTTAGTTAGGCCCAAACACGAATATCGAACACTAGACGAAAAACCCAGAAAAATCAACCTAAGTGGTCCAGCATTCATAGATATCTATCAAAACATAATTGTATCCAATTGCAGCTATTATATTCCATTGCAGGTTACTATAAATACTTTTAATTTTAGAATGCTAAAAAAGAGCTGCTGAATCATGGTTACATGCGAGTCTTCGCCATCTTGAGATTCAGGAGTTTTTGTAATATGATAATTATCAAAGAAACAAAGTTTTTGTTTCAAATTTCCATTGTTATTTTTATCTAAAAAAGTTAAGAATCAAAATAAGAAGAAATAAATAAAGTAGATAAGCTTCATTTAGTTTACTTTAAGCTAAAGGTAAATTGCTTAATGCTTATTTCCTTCAGTTCATTTTACTCTTTTCATTTGCTTTTCTATTGAAAAATGGTGGATTCAGCTGCCGAAAGTGTAACACCCCACACTTTAGACAGAGTCCCACATCGGCAAAACACAATAGGGATTCTGAGTATATAAGTTAACGAGCCTTAGACACTAGTGACACGTTTTAAACTCATGAGGACCTAGGTCAGAGCGGACAATATCACTAGCGAGCTGGGCTCTTACAGAAAGATTCATGCAAAACATCAAAGTTGAGGTATAATGTTCAGAATGGGCAGACTCTAACATTTGTAGGAAGAAGATTCACTAAGTTTGTCAAATTGGAGAGAAAATAAAAATTAGCCATATTTCATTTAAAAAGTACAGTACTGCCTGCTGTGATAATGTCAAGACTGTATGTTAATCTCACTAAAAATAATTGAAAAATGACTACTTGTCGTAAACGTAAAATGCTTAAACGTAAACTATGTAAGTTGATTTATTACACTCTCTCCTTATCACTGAAAGATGGAGTCATCTTAAAATTAACTCCTTTTATACTGAAACTTATATCACATTTATAGAATTTTTCTTCATCGTGTAATAATATATAGCCTAGTCGTTAATGAAGTGAGTTAAGCCGACTAGTGGGATTAGAAAATAATTCGGGCATCACGATTATAGATAAACAAAATACATTTTTTTCATTTTGTTTCATTGAATGACTATATGAATGGCATTCAACTTTTGACTCTAACGAACCAAAAGACAGTTGTTTTTTGTTACTATTATCTTTTGATAATCAAAACGAAAACACACGTCTCTTAACACATTACGAATTAGTCCATTGGACGACTATTTGCATAACAGTTATTTGACGGAATAACTGTTATTTGATGGAATTATGTTATTTGACACTGAGCTAACGTTGTCAATTCCTGCGGACACGGCACGGTTTAACGAAGGTTTCATTTCACATTAAGATTAATAAATACCCTCTATAAATAGAACAAACTGTTGCATAAACTTTAGTGATAGAATTACCCGATTTTTGTGATAGTAAGAAATTAGTAGTAGATATCTGATAAAATATTTAAAAATACGTGCAAATTAATCCTAACACTAATTAAAAAAATATATAACAAACATTGGGCGACTGAAAACAACGATCCTCCTCAAGTCTAAGATATATAAGTTAACTATGCATGTATATTTTACAACATGAAATGACAATCGTAAGCAGGGGTGGAGCTAACCTTACGCTTACGGGTTCGGTCGAACCCAATAGTTTTTGAGCAGACTCTGTATTTGTCTTGTGAAATTCATGAAATATATACAAATTCCAGTAACTTAAAAGAGCTAGAATCCCGAACCCATAAGCTTAAAATCATGGTTCCGCCTCTAATCGTAAGGTGACTCATTATTATAAGGGAGGCACGTGCCGATTATTGCAATGCACCTGCCTATTTGTATGGGGTGCCTAATTAACTAGTAGTATTAATTAATTAAAAAGTGATGGAGTGCTAAATTGCAAATGTTGGTGAGTGTTAGATTAATAAGAGAAGCAGAAACCCATATCAGAAGTGCAATGAATAAATTTGTCTGTTTCACCAATTTCACATTAAACATGTGCACCTCTGTCATCAAGTGAGATGGGCTGGCACTTAGAGATTTGAAAATATGACAGTTTATATTAAATACTCAGGTCCTTGATTGGAACATGCTTTAATTAAAGTGTTTAAATAAAATATGTTGACAAGATAACAATAAAAGAAAAGTGTTAATCAGATATCCATCGATCACTTAAGTTTCTTTCTTAAGGCCCGTTAAAGTCATTATCAGACTCTTCTTATGTTTTTCTTTTAATGGGCTTGGATCATGTCTCCGGTAGTTTCTGTGCATTTTGCCAAATTTTATAGACAAATGTTTCTTTAGTGTGGGGTGGTATAAAATTCGAAAAATTGAATTCCGACCGAACTAATTTGGTATTTCAGTATCAGTTTATTCGGTATTTAGATATTCTTCAGTATAGTTTTTTTTGGTATTTCGGTACGGTACTTGATATACCAAAATACCAAATATTTAAGTGCTACACTAACCAGCCCACCTCTATTTCTATTTTCAAGCCCAATAAAATTAAGCCCAACACTTACACCCCAATTGCAGGGGAGAAATTCAAAAATAGTCAGATTTATAAGTGGTCATTCAAAAATAGTCACAGTTTCAAAAGTAATCGAAATTTAGCCACTTTTCATGTAAAGATAAATCTGAACGAAAATACTGTTCAAAATCCAAAAAAATACTCCAGCATAATATATTGGAGCCAGCAAAGTATATCGGTCCAGCATAATATGCTGGAAGTTCATACACAGGTGCACTGAACTCTAGTATATTATGTTGGACCAGTCTCTATTGCAGCAAAATAGTGGTTATTTTTTAATGACTTGGTAAATGCTGGCTATTTTTGAATGATCATTCCGAAAAATGGCCAGACCATGCTATTTTTACCAAGCCAACTGCCCAACGCCCCAATACTGCTATGATCTGCTTATCCATATATTGTGATGTATTCATCGATGGTGTAGTGTATATATAAACTTTGCTTTGTTCTTGTGATTTTGGATTGCTCCCTTTTTAAACGCTCGATTCAGTGAGTTAGTCTGATATAAAATGATTTGAATATGATAAAGGTCGATGTTGCTTCTTAGGTGTGCTAGGCATAAGGTCTTCCTACACTAGATTTGGTATGATAGAGAAACTGTACCAAAACTATACCGAATCAAATAAGAAAGTATCAAACCGTACCGAACTACTTTGATACGGTATTTGATATGCATAATTAATATATCAAATTTTAAAGTATTAAACCGTAATTATTAATTACCGTATCGAAGTACCGGACGAGTCCACACCTATTTTGGAGGAAGTCCAAAGGAGAAAAATCAGAATCGTAGGTGTTTTTCATATCTAGAGGCACGAGCAAATGGTCAAATAAGTTGTGCCATAGTTGATGCACCACGACGCTTTTGAAAGTTGCAGAGCCACCGAGTTGGAATTCTTTTTTATGGTCGGTCCAATCGTCTGCATTTCATAATTTTATATTGTAAATTAACGCTTTTATTGCTAGAGGCACTTTTGTAATTTAATTTAATTGCTAGAGTGACCTTTTTTAGAAACTTTCAAGTTCAGATAATTAAAACAAAAATTACTACAAATTACATCTCAATATGTTAAAAAGTTAATGGGCCTTTTCGTAAATTGAAATAAATTAGTAAATTGCAGCCAATGAGGAAGTCCTATTCGAGATAATATAAATACGGGAGAGATGACCAAATTAACAGGTTAGGTCATCACCGAAATAGTCTTCTGTAAAGTTAGCGTCTCTTCTGCTTCCCCGTTTTTCTATGGCTTCTTCCACCCTTAACCGTTGGTTGAGGCCCGAGGTCTGTTTTTTTCTCCTTATAAATATTTGATTTTTCTTTTTGATTTGCCCTGAAAATCGGCGATTTTGTTTATGGATCAATTTGGGATTTTTTTTTTTTCGGGTTTACTATTGATTTATGATTAGATCTGAATTACTGAAGATGCTATTTATATGGTGGCACAGGTATATCCACTTTTTGCAGCCGTAGGCGTTGCTGTAGGGATCTGTGGAATGCAATTGGTTCGTAATATCTGCGGCAATCCTGAAGTCAGGTACTCCTTCTAAGGCTTCTACCCTCTTTTCACTCTTTATATATCTTCGTCTATGCCTTGTCTAATTTGTGGTATATATGATTCATTGAATCTCAATTGGATACATGTACTTTTTTTTTTTTTGAAAAACATCAGTAAAATATGATATGAATTTTCATTTTAGATCCAGTGTTTGCTGGACTCTTTTTGATCTGTTCAAAGACTTCTGTGTCAGCGTTGGAGTTATTTATTAGTATTGGAATGAATTGAGTCCGCCAGGATAGGTCGGACTTGATTATAGAGAAGTCATATGATCCGACAGCCAAATAGCTTAGAATTCAGGCTTTGTTGAGTGATCAATTTGGGGATTCAGGATTTGATTTACTGGGTTCAAGATTTATTATTTGCATTTATTTAGTGGCTTTTTAAACAAATACTAACACAGTGTCTGAGCCAAAGTTACTGGTTTTAAATTAACCTATAAATGATACACTAGATCCGCCCCGATGTCGGTTACCTGAGAAGAGAGGATCTGGAGGCATATGAAACGTTCTTAGCTTAAGTTTCTTAGACAATTTTCAACTATATGATAAATAGGGAAAGCCTCTAGAATGTAACTGGTAGGATTTGTAGAGCATTGATTGAGGTTACTAATCTCTCTTTTGTGAGACCTTGAAAAGGAAGAACGAAAGCCTGGTAAAATTGGTCTTGTCAATGGATATTGCCTTTTTGGTTTGATTTTATTTGTTTGTTTGTTGGTGGTAGAAATTAATATGTTAATCAACTGGTATAACGTCAGCTGTGCAATGAAAAACACTCAAATTTAAGTTGTGTTATACTAGATTGTATCTTTATGTCCGTGGAAGAGTCTGGAATACTATGAAGGAGATTATAAAAAGTATGTCATACCTGAGATTAGAACGTGCAGCGTAAATTAATTTTTGAGCCACTTTTGCCACTATGCCGGAAGTGTCTCTTGTGTCAAGGCCTAGGGGATTCCCAATTTATTTATTTATATAGATATATTATTTTTACCCTATTTGCACAATATTATTTTTCGATACAGAGGATTCAATTGAACTCATGCAGCTCTGACGCTGCTTTCTACGTGCAGCTAGAAACGAATGCATTAATTTTTCATTTAACAGTCGTTTAACTGATATCTTCGTGTTTGCAAAAAATTCAGAGTGACAAAGGAAAACAGGGCAGCAGGGGTGTTGGACAATTTTTCAGAAGGGGAGAAATATGCTGAGCATGCTCTTAGGAAGTTTGTTCGAAACAAGTCTCCAGAGATTATGCCAAATATCAACGGCTTCTTTAGCGATCCAAAGTGAAGTTTGACATGGATTAACATCATTATTCTTTGTCTTTTCCATTGAAAAAGATAGGCTTGAAATGCATTTTTATGGCCTGTTTTTGGCCTAAAAATATTGAAAGAAACTTAATAATTGTAATTTCATATACAAGTTTCCCCCTTGTAATAGGGTACATCTTTGCATATACTATTTATCGGTTGTTTTTTTATTTCTGGAAAATTGTTCATTTCCTATCATTGAATGAATAGCATTACTTTGGATTTGGCTCTTTAGACATGCTGCTGTTGATCAAAGTGTGCTACCAGTTACCGCATCAAGAGTTCAAATGAAGCACTTGGGATAAATTTAAATGACCACAAGTCTATGTATTGAATGAATAAACAAAATGTGTGATAGAAAATAAGTATATCTAGAAATATGATCAAGATCACGAACCTTCAACTCGTTCTCACTTAACTAGGGTAACCAGGGCTTAGAGAGTCTGTCAAATTCACTTAAGGTTGCAAATAATGTAACTAGAAAAGTATACCCATTCTGCAAAATGTGCATGTATGAGAAGCTCGAGGAATGACTCTTCGCAAATCCCGTCTTAATTTGAATCTCCATATCAAAGTCGAATATAAGTCGGCCAACATAGTGCATATTGTCAGAAGAAACAGTTTTTCTCGCTTCCAACCTTGGAATGAAATGCAAAAAATTTCAATTGCTGATGTACATTCCTTCCAAAGTGAGATGACAAGCAAAGATTTAAGATATCTGCATACTATTTACAACACAGTCGACTTAGCTCAATGAAATTTAAATAGAAGTATCAACTTCAGTTTGGAAAGCTTCAAGAGGTTTGAATAGGAGTGAGGGAACTTGAACACACATACATCATCAATGGTAGCAGGTATTTGTCTTTTACAACCTAGTAAGCTCGAGCCCTTGCAAGTGGAAACTCATCCAGATAAAACTGGGAACTACAACAGTACCGCACAGAACTAGCATCAGGGGTGATATCTGATATTAGCTGCATACTCAACTGAAAGATGTATCGAGGAGATATTCAACCAATAACCACTAATCTCTCAAGTGAAACTGAGAGTAACAGCATCAGATATATTCCTGCTGAATGTGTTCGATGCCACCTGAAATAAAAGAGATCCAAGATTGCATTAATTTAGATGTTGTTTGTGCAGCTCATTGGCAGCTTCAACCTGCCACGACTCCCATGCCTCAACATAATGAGCAAAAAGCTCACTTGCAGCTGTAACATTTGGCAAATGGAAACATTTCAACCTCTTCATTAAGGCAATAACTACATGGGATATAAACACAGGTTCACATGAACAAAAAAGCACATTTTACTCTAGTAGGAGCTAAATTGGGTGCTAGAAATTGGATAAATTAAATTTGAGAAATGTAGTCTATCATAAGTAGTTTTTAAAATGGCAGAAGCAGTTGACACCTAGAAATCTTTTCAAGAGCATGCTATAGACTGTCGGGCGAACAAAATTATCATGCTAATTAATTAATTGGTAAGTATACAATATAAAACAACAAAAAGAGCATCAAGCAAATTGGAGTATAATCTTCAGAAAAGCAAAAGCCTTAGTGATAAAAGGTAGCATTTTCTTGTTTCTTCTCTTTGTTTGTGGCATTTCTTATACGTTCCCCAACATTATGAAGTCTACTTACTAAAAATCTTTAATGATTAGCTGCTAGTTCTTAAATGTCTCGTGGATTAAGATGTTAAAGACAGGGTTTTTTCCAGAAAAGAGGCCAAAAACAGTAAAAGTGGCATGCCTAAGTGTATGAATAATATTTTCTGTTCTCTTCTTTTTTTTTCCTCCTTTCGTTCAAGAGGAGAAGTAGGGGAGAGGGGAGCAGAAACAGGATCAAATCCAAGACCCTGCTTTGATATGAGGAGCCTGCGAACTGAGTTAACTTCTGGACCAACATGTATGAGAATATAGACCAAAATAGGTGTCACCCCTCCTCCCCTACTCACTTGGAATGGGTAGAATAATAGGTGCTTTAACTTTTCCAAATGAGATTTTAGAAAGTACCCTTATTCTGATACTGAGGGCGATATGTAGAAGCCAGATCCTCCCAATTCTGAGTCTGTTTCAAATTTTCTTTTCCAGAAACTCCTGCTTTGGACAAACTTGCTGGACCAAAAGGGCCAAATACAAAATCCATTGTACCATGTCCATTAAGCCGCTCTGTTGACATCTCCTGATTTTTATCTTTCAATTCATCATCTTTTGCAACTTTCAACCTCTTTACCTGCCCATTTGACACTAGATCAGATGAAGAATCAGCCCTGCATCTTTTTGAAATTGTATTTGTGATCTCTGCCCCAAATGTTCTCCTCTTTGAATCATCTGATTTAGAAGCTGCAGGGGACCCAGTCCTAGGATTTTCTCTCCAGGCTATCCACTTAAATGCTGGTTTTCCATTATCTGGACTACGTATCTACATATGTATTGCAAAGATCAATCTCAAAAGAAATAATTCTCTACTTCACTATTTTGAGAATATTCAGTTACTGATCAGTAAAATTCAATAACCAACCTTCTCAATGAGATTCATGGACACAAAAACATTTGCAATGTCATACAAGCGTCTGGTCTTAGCTGCAAAATATTCATGAGAGAGTAACAACTTTTCTATCAAGTTTTTCACCGTAAGTTAAAGATAGCAACATAACAAGAACATGAATTACTCTTCATAGCCATGGGATCGTGCATATCACCAAGCAAAGCTGATGCAGCCTTATCAAGAGAGATCAAGTCAACCTAAAGAAGTTAAGGCATTAGCTGACTTATAGTTGGCAACTGGTCAGAAGATCTATGGCTCCACTTACATCAGAACAGTGGAAAAGCTTTACAAAATTTTGGGCAAGAATCATCAAAGACTTCTCCTTCCGGTTGTCTACACAATCAGACATCAAGTTAGTCTCACTAAATACAGAATGTGACATAGGATATCCTGCAGTTCTTCAGAATATTAGAATAATGCCCTCAACTGGAAAAAAAATCAAGAATTGAACGCATTCAAAAATCACAACAATCACACCTACAGATAAGAAACTCACCAATTTTATGTGATCCAGAAGTCTTGTCTTGCCCTTTTTCCTTGAGATCTGAATGATTACAAGCTATTACCTAGTAGAAGAAGTCCGCGGTGTTATATCATGCTAAGAAGATGATGCAATCGCTGAGAAAATAAATAACTAATTGAGTGAACTAATTGGAGAGTATCTATAACTGAGCTATTACTCAACCCTATTACTGCTAACAGTCCCACTCCAAATCACCCTATATAGATGCCTTGGTGTGGGGAAGGGTGAAAGAAGAAAGAAGCATGGTATACATACATTTGCAACATTGTGGCTAGTGGAGGAGACAACAGACTGATCTTTTAGTCCTTCTTTCTACAAAATAAGCAAAAAATATCAAATTCCCAGGAAACGTACATATGAGACCAGGAAAATGGATACCAACTACATTACGCACATCTACTTATCAGAAAGAAAACTACCTTAAGCAAATCTACAGCTTTAGGAATTGCACTAAACCCATTCCATTTATACTGATTCTTAGCTTTTCGTGACAAAACCTGAAATAAACTGCCTTAGTCATTCAATCATATAGATTTATGAGAGGAAGACGAAAAGATAAAGAATTACCCCAACACTTTCCAAAATATTGACAATATCATAAATGCGACGCCTCTCGACACCTACAACCACAACAAGATTCTGTTTGAACACATGCAAGAAGAAATCTGCATATTTGTGGTGACACAGTTGGAAAGATAATGTGAGGATTGAAAGCTGAGAAGACAGGGCAAAGACCTAATTGATCGGCAGCATTGTCCAATCCAATGGAATCTACTCCTTCCCGATCACACAGCTTCAAGAAACTGAATAGTACAAAACTTATCCGGTCAAGAAAGTAGAGATAGAAATGATATGGTTGTTTTTATATTGATAAAATCCAGATTTTTGGCTTAAGTTTTTCTATGTTTTATAAGGCATTTCATTGGTTTCTTCCATACATCTCTATCTAATTTTGCGGGAGGAAGGAAACAAAATAGTTTTGGCAAAAAAATATACTATCATTATACCAGATAATCTCTCAATTCAACAATTGATATTGAAAAAATTCCAATGAGCTGAGCCATGATTTTTGGAAATATGGTAGCCCATTAAGTCTAGATTCCAGCACTGTAAAACAATTCAAATTTTGATATTCTACAAAGAGACGTGGCCAATTTACTAGATTTGCAAAATAGTGGCTCAGAGCAGCAGTGCTAGAAAACCATTGTTGTGTCCCTCCAACATATTAAGGCTGCGAAAAGTCCTAATTCGCTACGGGAAACATCTTTCTTGCATTCTATTAAATTTGACATGAAAGTTCCGATAGAAAGTATCCAAGGAGGTCATAGACCATATTTAGAGCTTCAAGTTGAAGAGAAACCCTTTAGGAAGCTCCCAAATAGAGGATAAGACGGAAGAAGAAAGGATCAAGTCTTCATTCTCAATCCATGTGTTTTTCTTCCCACTAATTTACTTTCATTATCATGATAATATCTAGTAAACTTCTCTTGGTTTTGTTTAATTCTTTATGGAGTAGATTTTTTGAGTTAGGAGTGTATGAAACTAATGTTGATGTAATTAATTCGAATTCAATTTGCTTCCATGGTGATTGTATTTATCAAAATTTTCCAAATTTTACATCAACCATTATGAAGCATCATTATGCCAAATATGTTTAGTTTTGGATTGACTGAAGAAATTCTTTAGATTGATTAGGTAATTTTATATTTGAGAATAATTATACACTCAACTGATTTAGGCAATTAACCAAAGAGAAACAATTGTAAATAGTCGTGCACACATTTGCATTACTTCATCAAAAGAGTAGGTGGTACGGCCTAAGACACCTTGAACTCATCGCCTTCCAATTAGACATAATTACTGCTTTAAACATAAGAGAGCCACCATAGTATGAATAATTGGGATAGCCAATCTATAGGAAAGAGAATTAGATTTTTTAGGAATCACATGTCCCATGGAAGCCATTCCAAACCTTATTGTATCTTTAATAAAGCTAATCTTAAGCCTTTGTCGAAGGAGATATTTGGGGTTAGTGATGTTAAGATGAAAAAATTTAACTGAGAAGGGCAGTTAACCAAATGGTGTGACCTAGTGGCCAATGAAGTGGGTTTAGAACCATGAGGTCTCACATTCGACTCCAACGGAGGCAAAAATGTAGGTGATTTCTTCCCATCTGGAGGTAACAGGTACCCAGTAGAATTAATCGAGGTGCGCACGAGCTAGTCCGGACACCACATTTATAACATAAAACAGAGAAGGGATGTTGTATATCAAGTGAAAATCATATTTGTTCAAACTCTAGATTAGATGGGCATCCGATGATTCTATCTCCTAACATAAGTTCTCACTGAGTTTCTTCTCGACTGTACACGTGTCTGCTTACGGAGTTTTCTTTGGTTTCCATATTGAGATTATTGTGCTCCTCGTCCATAATTCAATATCTCAAAATTAACAAAACAGTCAAATCATTTAAGTTTAAACCCTAATAGTAATCCTCCGGGGGATCAACATTCTCTCATCAATTTATCACTTACACGACTACTATACTTGCTATGTATTTCACATAATCGTCTCGTTCTAAGATCGCGTTGTAGTGTAGATACACTTACCTAAGCATCTCACGCATACAACAAAAAAGAAAAGGAGAGAAGAGAGATTACTTGGCGCAAAGAAGACCGAGGGATTTTTCCTTGCGGCTGTAAATGTTAGGGTTTTTCCATTGGGCTTCTTCCGGATTGACTGATGATGACATTTCTAGGTTTCCCTGTTTTCAAAAAAGTTGAGCATCAATTGAAATGAGAGGGCAAATGAAGTTTCGAGATAAACCGCTAAAGCTTGAAGGAAGAGGGAAATGATTTCGCGGGCATTAGGAATTACAATTAATAATTTACCTTAATTATTTTACTCGAATCTCAGGATATAATATAATTATCTTATTTCACTTCAAACACAAGGGTAGCCCACCATGTAACTCAACCAATTAATTAAGGACTATTTATATGTAATTTTTAAAATATGAAATTTATAATCTTAAAAATAAAATAAATTACTTGTTATACGAATAAAACATAACATGATGATATTAGAATTTCTTACACAGGCCATACATAAAATTTAAACTCCCATTATCGAATTAACATATTAAAACGCGTCTGAGTCAACAAGCCTTTGTTTATCCCAAGATAGATCGAGCAACATATCATAAGCCATAAACCAAAACCCACCTAACTAAGAGTCCGGAACCCAATTGTGGTTCTTTTGGACTCAAAATATATAAATAGGTGGAAAAAAAAAGTTACATTTTTATATATAGCGCCACAATACCTGGCGCTATACATTAACAGTAACGGCACTGTTAATGTATAACGCCGGGTATTGTGGCGCTATACTGTAAAAGCTGACACGGCACAGGTATAGCGCCACAATACCTGGCGCTATACATAAGTTTTATATATAGCGCTTGGTATTTTGGCGCTATACTCCTTTTTCCTGGCCCCACCAACAATTCGTGACTTCAATAATTCAAAAGCATATAGTGCCAACTTTTTGGGCGCTATATATATATATATATATATATATATAAAACAGTAACGGCACTGTTAATGTATAACGCCGGGTATTGTGGCGCTATACTGTAAAAGCTGACACGGCACAGGTATAGCGCCACAATACCTGGCGCTATACATAAGTTTTATATATAGCGCTTGGTATTTTGGCGCTATACTCCTTTTTCCTGGCCCCACCAACAATTCGTGACTTCAATAATTCAAAAGCATATAGTGCCAACTTTTTGGGCGCTATATATATATATATATATATATATATAAATCCCGGCTAGCCATTTCCTATATAAAGAGGTTAGGATTGTATAGAAATTCATTCAAAAAAAAATTTAACTGTTGTTGAAACGTTTATTGTTGTTAAATTCTCCAGCATTTTTTCATTATGTCTGAAGAGCGTAGAATAAGAGTTTCTTTATATTGGGGGAGTGAGGTTGTGATGGAGAATAACTCTGTGGGCTACAGTTTACCTGCTCAGTGTCATGTTAAATTGCCACTTACAATAGAGTACGATAAATTGATATCGTTGTTATGCAAAAAAATGAGTGTGAGGAAACGTTTAGTGATACTTAAAGTAACTGGAAGATATTCGTATTCCGTCACTCCGCAAGGGGTTGCTTTTTACTCGGAGTTTAACATCGACGATGATGAAACTTTGAGTGATTTTCTAAGGACTCCGGACGAATGCTGGGAATTTCTTGTAATCACAATGTTGGAGATATACGTGAAGGTTGAAGTCGTTCCAAAAAACAAGGTTGTGCGTAGTAGAGATAACCCCTAGTCATCGGGTGGTTATTCTGGAGCAGTTTTTGCCGGACAGGTTCCGGATGAAAAAGTTTTCCTGGATATAAACTTATCACCACCGGCGAATGAGCAGCGAGAAAATAATTTATACCCTGTTTTCCATAATTCACAAGGCGAGTAGTAAACTTCAATTTTCATTTGTGTTAATTATGTATATTTTTGGCGTATTGAATTTGTATTAACGCTCATATATTTAATAGGGGGTACCGGCCGGATATGAATTTTACAAGTGGCCCATCCGGTAGTCATCACCTAATTGAAAACGTCCATCATGGAATTTCATCACATTACGACTTGTAAGTGAAGTGATATAGCCATATGGAAAGCATTTATTAATTCACTAGCTTATATTTTTGTTGGTTGTGCAGTGAAAACGAGCAAGTTGAACCACCCGTACTCACTCAATTGACCGAAAACGGCGTATTACATCGGGATCTGGCAGATACACAGAGTGAAGAACAGAACAGTGATTTCGATAACAATGTCGATAAATCCGGAGACGAGACACCCTTTTTCGTGAAGATGGTGATGAGCAGAATGAGGAGGAAGGATTTGATTTGAAGAGAGACCCCCTAGACGAAGAGTGTACGAGTCCGAAGTGTCGTTTCATTCAAGGGAGATTTCTTACATTGATAGCTTGTCAACCGTGTCGGATGTGGAAGCTCTCAAAGGGATTTTGATGAAATCCGAACAGCAATGTGGGACGAGTCTAGACCAACGGTGCTTGCAAAAGGGATGCTTTTTCCTGATAAAGCGTGCTTAAGCAGGGCTTGTAAAATAAACAACGTAAAAGAGTGTCGTGAGATGCAGGTATGGGAGTCAAGTCCGATGGTATACAAGGTTGTTTGCCGCATGTGGTTTTAGCCATGTAATTGGATGTTGCGTGCGACCAAGAAGAAGACAGGTATGTGGAAAGTGGGTAAATACATTCCCACCCACACATGCGAAATGGACACATTCAACGGGAATCACTTCAACTTGGATATTGACTTGATTTCTCTTGTACTTATTCCATACCTCGAAGCGTCCATAAGGTATACAATCAAATAGTGCATTATATCAGTCCACCAGGAATATGGTCATACCATTATGAAAAGAAAGGCATTTCTCGGGCGTAAACGAGCGTTTGAAATTGTGTACGGTATTCGGATAAGTCATTTGCATCTCTGCCAAAGTACATGGCCGCACTGCAGCACTTTAACCCCGGGACAGTTGTTGAATGGAAGCTTGATCAAAGTTCGGGAACACCAGAATACATATTCAATTACGTGTTCTGAGTGTTTAAGCCAGCAATTGATGGTTTTTCGCATTGCCGACCCGTAATATCCATAGACGGAACTCATGTCTATGGAAAGTGCGATATCAAGCTATTGATAACCGTGACAGTGGATGCTAATGGACAGATATTTCCTCTAGCTTTTGCTGTTTGTGCTAATGAAAGCACAGAGACGTGGATGTTGTTTTTGAACCACCTGAAAGAGCACGTTGTCAAATAGCATTCAGGTATTTGTCTAATATCTGATCGGCATGGTGATATATTAAGTTCTTTGGAGAACTTGCATGCATGACAAGAACCTTATGCATACCACCGTTACTGTGTGAGGCACTTTAAGGCCAATTTCCAGAAGGCACATCCCAACAAGGATCTACATGATTTGATGTGGATGGCAGCAACAGACCACCAACAACATAAATTCCGGAGGCATATGGATTCTATCAGGCAAGAAGACGAGGCAGCTTATTATTGGTTAATGCAACATGACCTTGAAAAGTGGATGTTGCATGCGGATGGTGGCAGACGATGGGGAATTCTTACTACAAACGTGTCAGAGTCCTTCAACGGATTATTGAAGTCGGCAAGAGGATTGCCCGTCACAACCATGGTGCGGAAGTCGTTCAAGCAAAGAGGTTTGTTAAACTGTCTGCAGCTGCAACATAATTGATGGAGAGGGGTGCTGAATTTATGCCAGTGCTGATGCAGAGATTTGAGAAATACAGACGGCGAGCACATTAGCATTCATTTTTGCAGTATGATAACGAAAGAGGTGTTTTTGAAGTTCACACCACTATCCATAATAATCGGGGTAATAATGTACATACCTTAAATGAATCAGCTAGGTTATGCTCCTGTGGGAATGGTCCATCTACCACATGCCTTGCTCACATGCCATCAAGTGTTTTCAACGTGTTGGTTATGCGGAGACTAACTATGTTGATCAACAATATAGTATTTTCAAGTACCTAAACACATATAGTGGTCAGCTGCAGTCAGTGGGTGTTGAGCATTATTGGCCTCCGGAACCATTTAAAATGGTGTGTAACAAGTCCTATTTGTGTAAAAGACAGGTGCAGAAGAGAACGCGTATACGGAACCAAATGGATGTTGGTGACACCGTTTATGCGCGCAAATGTGGTATATGCTCGCAAATAGGACACGACCGTCGAAAATATCCTTCAGCTGGTTTGGGTGGCAAAACTAATCAAGCTCGTGGTGGGTGTTCTTCTAGTGTACCTAACTACACATGAGTTGATGTTATAAATAATTAGTTGTTATGTCTATGTTGCAAGATTTATGAAATAAAATTATGCTTGTTAACTAAGATTTGTACTTTCCCATTTTACCTATTTAAATAATAATTTAATAAAATTATTTGTATACTTATTATGTGTATGTTGTCTTGTCAAACTGAAAAGCTGACCAGCTGACACAAAGTTGTCTTGTCAACATCATGATATTTAACACGCAAAGGATAGCGCCATTAGATAGTACGTTATGTGTGTGTTGTCTTGTCGAACTGAAAAAGCTGACCAGCTGACATAAAGTTGTCTTGTCAATATCATGATATTTAACACGCAAAATATAACGCCATTAGATAGTACATTATGTGTGTGTTGTCTTGTCGAACTGAAAAAGCTGACCAGTGACATAAAGTTGTCTTGTCAACATCATGATATTTAACACGCAAAGTATAGCGCCATTAGATAGTACGTTATGTGTGTGTTGTCTCGCCTATAAATAACAGGTTCATTGTAGTTATTTTGTGTGCTCAAAATTTACTAAAAGCAAATATTTTATTAAAAGTAAGGTTTTTTTTACTAAAAGCAAATATTACACAAATATCTCAACTTCTTCGTCCACCAAAGTGCAACTGTGGAAAAGCATGCTTGATGCAAAATTATTGGGACGGTGGTGAAGTTGAACGCCGCTACTGACACTGTATGAACCAGTTTTACAAGGTTCTCGGCGAACCTATTTGTGATTTTCAGGAATGGGTTGATGAACCATGTTATCAGGAATGTTACAGAGAACAACTGCAGTTTCTTCATAATATGTGTTTAAGACAACGAGAACATGAAAAAGAAAGCAATAGAATTATTGCAGACTTGAGGGCAAACCTGAAGGAGGTGGGAGAAGAAAAATAGAGAACACAATGGAATTGTGAAGCAAAAAAGGAACGTAAAAAAAATATAAACTGGAACTTGCGGAGGTGAAGGCGAAACTGAAAGAGGTAGAAGAAGAAAAAGAACAATTGGAAGAACGATTTAAGTGGTTGGAACGGAGAATAAATAGCAACCTGGGCTAAACATTGGCATGTATGTGTTTAGTGTATTTTTCATATTTCATGTATTTTTATTATGTTGGCCTGCTATGTTTGTGTTTGTGTTGTAGTAATGTTTTCCTTGTTTGTTGTACTAAATTTTATTTTAATTGAAGTAGAAGTTAAGTTTAAGTGCTTGTGTTGTACTAAATTTTATTTTATGAAACTATCAAACTAATGGAGAACTAAAAAAAGTAATGCGCATATTCGATTAAATATTGTTGTTAATGTATACAAAAATATTATTTATACCATGTCAATGTGTTCCGCATCCGGTGTGTCTCAATGCAGCCGATGGCCTGAGGCGCATCCCCTCCCGCTCGGGTACGCTATCAGGATCATCATCATCAAGTTGTCTCCTTATAGCCGGATGCGGTGCAGGATGACATGTATCGGTGGTGCTGTCAGCTCCAATAGAAGGCTACATAATAATATGAAACTTAGTATAGAAAACTACATAACAAGTCACAACAATTTATATTGTCTTACCATCATCGTCTCTAGATCTTGAATGTAGCCATCTGTCGCTGCATCGCCTGAAGCCTTAAAAAGGAAATTAATAAAGTTAAAGAAAATAAATAAGTTACAATTAAAACAAATTCAAATTCAATACTAATAAACTCATACTTGCGCATGTGATGTGGAGTCATAACTCAGTCGGCGCCCACTATAAAAATCTTGGGTCGGTCGATCCTCAACAGTGGTAGACGGGCCTGGGAAGTATCTACCCCAATCCACTCCTTGAATATCCGAACCCGTGATCAATAATTAACCCGATGGGGTCACCTGCGACGACACTGGAGTGCGATAAATTCCAAGGCTGTAAGACGGCATGTCCGTCTCATGCATGCCACCTGCCATATCAGCAGCAACATCATCAGCAGGAGCCTCAACGCCCCCTTGCTGGGGACCACTTCCTCTCCTCCCACGACCACGTCATCCGGCACCACCAGCTCATCGGACACCACCAGCTCGTGGGATACCACAACCTCGATGGTACTGCGCTTGGTCCATATAATCAGCCTCGTGTGCCAACGCTGATCCGATCGGGCTCATTGCTGTGTCTGGGCAGCCACATCCATGAATCGACGACTATACTCCTACATGGCCACAAGATCGTGGACATAACTCTGCATCTTCTGCCCCATATGATAGTCGGTATGCAATCCAATCGCCTGCATAAAGTAAAAAATATAAACTACATATTTGGCACTAAATTACAGGTATATAACTAATAATAACAGAAAACATACTAGGGGCTCGTGTCTCCCGGCGTATGGGACGTACCAACCGTGCGCCTAATGAACTGGGTTCCTGATAAAAAGTTGGGAAACAGTGCAGTACTATGCCATATAACGTTGAATAGAAAAGTGCTGCGGAGGTGGGGTCAAGTCCCCTCGCCTGTCCCAAGTACCCAACTGCTCGTTAAGCCATGCCATAAATATGTCGTCCGCTCTAGACCGATCATCCCTCTCATAATGTAAAGCATGCCATTCAGGCGGAGTCAGTATAGGTTGAGGTAGGCCAAACTAACGAAATACCCGCTCGGAGGCATGGTGCTCGACAATATCGAGGTATATGAGCGGGACAGAAGCTCTCCAAATATGTCGGCCGAACGTGCAATACGATGGCAGTGTACCTATCACCTCATCGATGTACTGTGTCCAGATGTACTATTAAATAAGAACACAAACCGTTAGTATGCACAACACTAAGTTAATCTATAACAAGTAAGTTTAGTTAGATATTCACCTGTGCGTCCTCCAGCAAATCCAACACATCCCTGCAGAGGGGGAGATTATGATGGGCATCATACTCTCGTTCAAGAGTACGACGCATAACCCACCTACATGCTAGAGGGAGTTGCGGAATTTCTACATTAGCCGATAGTTGTGGTAGAGGTGGTTGAAACTGCAGAAATCGCTCCCAGACCCAAACCTAACATACAAAGTTGACGTAAAGTATAAGATTAACTATAACTAGGTAAAATTGTAACTAATGGACATATTATTTGAATATGTTGTCACCTGTAGAAGCGGCAGAAATCCACCAACATCTCTTTGTGTGCCGATGCAAGCCCGACACATCTGCTTGTACAGATATGAGATGACAACACCACCCGAGCTGTAGATGGTTGTATCCTCGAACCGGGCAATATGATACAGAAAACGGAGGCTCACTATGTTCCCCGAAGTGTTCGGGAACAAGACCCCCCAAATAGAAGGAGCAACAGCAGCCTCATATATCGCTGTACATCCACCTCCGCTGACTCGTCGTGATAGTATGGTGGATCTGCACCAGGTGGTCTCTAATGGGGACCAACTGTATACAACTGGACCCAGACGTTACCGCCTCGTCCTCCGGCATGAAACCCGTGAGTATGTGCAGCATATCCCAATATGCCTGCCGTGAATAATATCTCATGGTCGCAGGCAGTAAAACTGGCAAGCCATCAGCGGACATGCCATATAAAATCTCAGCGTCCTTGAGTGTGATGGTGGCCTCGCCGATGGGCAAATGGAAAGTGTACGTCTCCGGCCGCCACCGCTCAATCAAAGCCGTGATCAAAGCATAGTCAAGTTGTATCCGAACAATCCTAATAATCCTATATAATCCCATCTCCTCCAGGTAATGGACTACGCGGGGATGTAGAACGCGGGGAGGACTCAAAAACTCCCACAAGAGATCCACTATCCTAGCCCGGAAAGTCTGCGTAAGCAATTGTCCGTCCCATATATACTCAGATCTATGCTAGGGCTATAGGGCTAATAGATCCAACATCCGAGGGGAGGGATGTACAGTTGCATCCATGTCGTCAACTGTAAATTCATATTTTTTAATAACTTAATTGTACAAATTATATATATATATATGGGTTAAAGGCTCGATATTTTGAGGACCAGTGATACCAAACTATCATTAATAATTATGTGTTTTTATTATAATTTAAATTCATGTTTTTTAATAACTTAATTGTACAAATTATATATATATGGGTTCAGGGCTCGGTATTTTGAGGACCAGTGACACCAAACTATCATTAATAATTATGTGTTTTTATTATAATTTAAATTCATATTTTTAATAACTTAATTGTATAATATATATATATATATATATATATATATATATATGGGTTCAGGGCTCGATATTTTGAGGACCAGTGACACCATAGGAGCTAAATATTAGAAGAGCGCCCTCTCTTTTCTTCGGGAAATCGAGTTAGCTGGGCTGGTTCCCTGTCCCCGATATGTAACGAAAAGATTGATTGGTTTACCGCATTCATGAAAGCACTTGCCTCTCTGGTGGTCCTTTACATTTCTAAAAGAGAAGGGAAGAGAGGTAGTCGCAGCAGTAGAAGGAGCCCTAAACCCTGAGGATCACTCGACCACGACCGGTCAATCTCCTGTCATTGCTATCTCGTGCGTGAAGGGTTCCCCATGCTCCTAATTAAGTCCATCCGGGTCTTCCTTCCATCTTTAAATTAAGGTTCAGACTCAATTGGATGTCCTCTCCGATTGGCGAACGTCGAAAGAGAAGGCAGAGGAAGGAACTGATTGCATTAGTCTCAGGTCAGGGACATAGCCATGTATTACGAGATTATGCCGATCAGAGAATGTCAATTATTAATTAATAATAAAAGAGGTATCGAATCTTTGCTTTAACAACTTTCAAAGTTGCACTAGCATTGGCAGGAGGAGGAGCACTAGTAGAAAGAACCTCTTTCAGATATCCATAAAGATGTTATCCAAGTTATTCAAAAGGAAGTCGATAAAGATTCATCCCCTGCTCTTAGTGCTAGCTCTTTATGCCTGGCACTGAAGAAGAAAGATCAGATGCGCCAACTATGCTCTTTGCATGTTTTCATGAATCATTGGACAATGTTTGCGACGTGAATAGAGGCTAGATACGCCCGATTTCTATTGAATTAGCCCCAATTTCTATAATAATGTTTATCAGAATCGTTAGTTGTAATAGATCCTCAAGGGAGAAGAAGGCTAAGCTGCCCCTCTGTTGTCTCGCACACCAAGGCAAAAGGAGATTCAATAGTCGACTGGGGAACCAGAATCTAAGCATACCAAGACTCAGGATAAGGAAGGGTAAGACATCTAAGAATAAGGAAGGTAGACCCATACTCAGGCAAGAAAGAAAGTCTTTTACATAAAAGGCAGGAAGAAGAGGCCCTCGCTCTACATGAAACCTAATAGAATGGGCTACTTCTTAAGGTGGAATGGACCACTTATCATAGAAGAATCTTTCTTACATCGATTATATATATATATATATATATATATATATATATGGGTTCAGGGCTCGATATTTTGAGGATCACTGACACCAAACTATCATTAATAATTATGTGTTTTTATTATAATTTAAATTCATAATTTATATATATATATATATATATATATATATATATATATATATATATATATATATATATATATATATATATATATATATGTGTGTGTGTGTGTGTGTGTGTGTGTGTGTGTGTGTGTGTGTATATTTTGAGGACCAGTGACACCAAACTATCATTAATAATTATGTATTTTTATTATAATTTAAATTCATATTTTTAATAACTTAATTGTACAAATTATATATATATATATATATGGGTTCAGAGCTCGATATTTTGAGGACCAGTGACACCAAACTATCATTAATAATTATATATTTTTATAATAATTTAAATTCATATTTTTTAATAACTTAATTGTACAAATTATATATATATATATGGGTTCAGAGCTCGATATTTTGAGGACCACTGACACTAAACTATCATTAATAATTATGTATTTTTATTATAATTTAAATTCATATTTTTTAATAACTTAATTGTACAAATTCTCTCTCTCTCTCTATATATATATATATGGGTTCAGGGCTCGATATTTTGAGGACCAGTGACACCAAAATATCATTAATAATTATGTATTTTTATTATAATTTAAATTCATATTTTTTAATAACTTAATTGTACAAATTACTAATTATGTGTGTTGATACAATTATTAACTTAATTGTACAAAATTTGCATTTTCAACAACCAATATAAGATACTTAAACAAAAGGAATTCTAAGCTAAAATACTACACATTACTATGCTACAAGGCTCTAAATTTTACTACGCTAAAAGGGTCTACGTTTTACTACGCTAAAAAGGTCTAGATTTTACTACGCTAAAAAATAATCTAAACTAACCATAAACAACAAATAAATTTAATTGCAAATAGAACACAAAACGGCATGAAAACACACATATATAAATCAGGATATCAACCGACAAATTTATTTTACAAATTTATATTTTCTTAGAAAACACTAATATTAAATTCGGATAAATTTAACATGGTAGTTTCGAAAAAAAAAAACACAAACCGAAATAGAACACGTACAAATCAAATAATATGCATTATTATAAATGTTTCAACTTAAAATAAATTGAAATACCTCGATTTAGAATTTTCGGAAAGCAAAAAGATTGAAATTTTGACTTTGGAAGTATGAATCAACAATAACACGAAGCTCTATTCGAATGTGAGACCTACGTCTTCAAGTTTTATGTGTCGGGGGGACCCAAATTTTTTTTTTTAAAAAGGGGGCAAAAGCGGGTATGGGGTGGGGGACCAAGAAGAGAGGAGAAGGTTAAAAAATGGAGGATGAATCGATGAAGAAAACAGAGGGATTTAAAAAATGTATGTATAGCGCCAGGTATTGTGGCGCTATACATGTGCCGTGTCGGCTTTTACAGTATAGCGCCACAATACCTGACGTTATACATTAACGTTGTCGTTACTGTTAATGTATTGTGGCACTATATATAAAGATGTAACTTTTCCCCCCATATATTTGTGTACTTTGAGTCCAAAAAAACCACATTATGGTTCCGGACTCACCTAACTACAACCTGAACAAGTTTAAATATGTTAATTCAATAAATAAATTCAATCAGTCAAAAATTTACTTGGATTTAGTGGAATTAAGATAGGTTAAGCGTTTGGCTTACTTGGATTTATTTGAATTAAGATAGGGATTCAACACATATAGTCGTTTTATATGCTGACTAAATTATCCCGGATTATAATCCTTAGGCTAATTTATCTCACATGAGAGTTGGGATAAAATAATCCGAAGTTTGATGGGATAAGGTGGGATATTCAGGATTAAGTCTGAGATTAAATTTATATTATAGACGGTTAAATTTATTTTGTGATGAATTTATTCCGCCAACCAAATACACTATAAATTTAACGGCAAAGGGCCAAATATACCCCTTTACTTTCAAATATTGTTTACCTGCACCCCTCGTTATACTATTGGGCTATCCATACCCTACCGTCATACTTTGGAACAAAAATACTCATATTTTGGATGGAGTGCCACGTGGCAACACCAGATTAAAATGACTCATTTCTTTTTTTTTCCAACCCGTTTTACAAAAAACCCACAACCCGAACCATATTTTCGTTTTTCAGTTTTTAAAGAATTTTTTTTTTGTAAAACTTAAAAAAAATGCAAAATATTTTTTTAAACTGAGTAGATACTGAAAAGATTTTGCATAACAAATTGTAAAAAACTGAAAAAATAATTTTTTTAACAAAATATTTTCGTTTTTTAAAACTGAAAAAATATTTTCGCTTTTGAAAAATATTTTTTTTCACTTTTTTTTAAAGATTTTCTTTTTGTAAAAATTGAAAAAACAAATTTGTATAAACTGAAATTTTTTTTGTAAAAAAATATATTTTCGTTTCTTAAAAACTGAAAAAAATATTTTCAACAAAATGTTTTCGTTTTTACAAAATATTTTTTTTCATTTTTCAGTTTTTTAAAATAATTTTGTTTTGTAAAAACTGGAAAAATAAATTTGTAAAAACAGAAAAAAAATATTTTTTGTTTTTTAACAAAGTATTTTCGTTTTTTAAAAACTGAATTTTTAAAAAAAATTGGAAAAAATGAAAATAGTGGTCGGGTTTTGGGTTTTTTTAAAAACGGGTCGGGTAAAAAAAAGAAATGAGTCATTTTAATCTGGTGTTTCCACGTGGCACTCCATCCAAAATAGGGGTATTTTTGTTTCAAAGTATGACAGTAGGGGTATACATAACCCAATAGTATGACGGTAGGGGTATAGATAGCCCAATAGTATAACGAGGGGTACATGTAAACAATATTTGAAAGTAAAGAGGTATATTTAGCCCTTTGCTGTAAATTTAATCTCACATTTTGTCCTACCTTATGCTACCTTATCCAGTGTACCAAACGACCCCTAGAGCCAAGTCTGGCTATTTGAGAGCATTACAATTTTATAGGTCAAAATGGACACCCTTAAACAAAATTCACAGATTGATGGCAGGAAAAATATTGCTGTCGTTATAAAATATAACCTAAAATAACAATATAGAACAAGCAAAACCAAACTAAGAGATATAGAGAGAAAGAGAGGAAGAGAGATTCTTATTTCTTCTTCAATTGTGTGTATTTTCCTATCTATTACAAGGCCTTTATATAAGCATAAAAAGTGAAGAAAATATGTCATGGAATATGTCATTGAACATACAAAATATGTCATTAAGCATTTGAGATGAAGATCATGGAAGAAGAGTAGACATCCACCATAATGTGATATTTATCATAACACTCCCCCTTGGATGTCCACAGATAATGTGTCTTGTTAAAACCTTATTAGGAAAAAAAATACTCTATGAAAAAAAATCCTAGTGAAGGAAAAAGAGTACACATGTTTAGAAATACGCCTTTTGGTTGCCTCGTTAAAAACCTTGCAAGGAAAACCCAGTGGGACAAAACCTTGTAAGGGAAAAAAAGTACAACGCGTATTAACTCCCCCTGATGAGAGCATTAACTCATATCCTTGAGTCTTCGCATCCCAATTTTGTACACCAGTTTCTTGAAGGTTGATGTTGGTAGAGATTTGGTGAACAAATCAGCCATATTATCACTTGAACGAATTTGTTGCACATTGATATCACTATTCTTTTGAAGATCATGTGTAAAAAATAACTTTGGGGAAATGTGCTTTGTCCTATCTTCTTTTATGAATCCTCCATTCAATTGGGTTATGCATGCTGCATTGTCTTCATACAAAATTGTGGGTAGTTTTTCACACTTCAAACCATATTTGTCTCGGATAAGATGTATTATAGACCTCAACCAAATACATTCTCGACTTGCTTCATGAATAACAATTATCTCAGCATGATTAGAAGAAGTAGCCACGATTGATTGCTTAGTCGATCGCCAAGATATGACAGTGCCGCCACATGTAAACACATAACCTGTTTGAGATCGAGCCTTATGCGAGTCAGATAAATACCCAGCATCGGCATAACCAACAAGATTGGGATTGCAATCATTGCCATAAAATAAGCCCATATCGATAGTCCCTTTTAGATATCGCAATATGTGTTTGATCTCATTCCAGTGTCTCCTTGTAGGAGCAGAGCTATATCTTGCTAAGACATTAACCGAAAAAGTTATGTCAGGCCTTGTAGTGTTAGCAAAATACATTAGTGTACCAATTGCACTAAGATATGGTACTTCAAGACCAAGAAGCTCTTCATTCTTTTCTTGAGGTCGAAACGGGTCCTTATTCACATCAAGTGATCGAACAATCATCGGAGTACTTAATGAATGTGCTCCATCCATGTAAAATCGTTTCAATACCTTTTTAATGTAGGCAGATTGATGAACAAAAATCCCATTTGTCAAATGTTCAATTTGCAAACCGAGACATAATTTTGTCTTTCCGAGATCTTTCATCTCGAATTCCTTCTTTAAATAATCAGTTGCCTTTTGGAGTTCTGTAGGGGTTCCAATAAGGTTTATGTCATCAACATATACGGCAAGTACAACAAATTCCGATGTTGTTTTCTTTATTAAAACACATGGACAAATGGCATCATTTATATAACCCTCATTTAATAAATACTCACTAAGACGTTTATACCACATTCTTCCTGATTGCTTTAGACCATACAAAGATCTTTGCAATTTGATTGAAAATGTTTCCCGGGAATTTGAATTCTGTGCGTTACGCATTTTAAATCCCTCGGGAATTTTCATGTATATCTCATTATCAAGTGAGCCCTGAAGGTAGGCTGTAACTACATCCATTAAATGCATGTCAAGCTTTTCATGGACACCAAAACTAATGAGATAACGAAATGTTATAGCATCCATAACAGGAGAATATGTCTCTTCATAATCGACACCAGGCCTTTGTGAAAATCCTTGTGCAACAAGGCGTGCCTTATATCTTTGTACCTCATTTTTCTCATTCTTTTTTGCGTACAAAGACCCATTTATAGCCAACAGGCTTAACACCATTAGGTGTTTGGACTACAGGCCCAAAAACTTCACGTTTTGCAAGTGAACTTAACTCTAATTGGATTGCTTCTTGCCATTTTGGCCAATCAAGTCTTTGTCGACATTCTCCAACAGATTGAGGTTCAAGATCCTCACTTTCTTGCATAATGCTAGATGCAACATTATATGCAAAGATGTAATCTGTCACTATATCCATTCGATTCAAATTTGTCTCAATATCGATTGGATTTATTGATAGTTCCTTATTTTCTTGAGTCTCAGGCTCATTAATTTCCTCATGAATCTCAGGATTGGTTAAATCGTGAATTTCATTATGAGACTCTTTCGTAGTGTCATCTTGATCATTTGTTTTCCTTTTTCTAGGATTTCGATCCTTAGAACCTAATGGTCTGCCACGTTTTAGGTGTGCTGACACAGAGGTGCAAAAGATTATCCATTTGCAGAAAATAGCAAATCAAATGCCAGATGCATTTACGGATTTGAAAAGGATAACAAAATCACATATCCCTGCAGAGAATGTTCCAATCCGTATTGATGTCCCTATTGGACAATCTTCTAGTGTCATCTTGATCATTTGTTTTCCTTTTTCTAGGATTTCGATCCTTAGAACCTAATGGTCTGCCACATTTTAGGCGTGCTTTTGACTCATTAGATATGAAACTAAAAGATTGTCCAATAGGGACATCAATACGGATTGGAACATTCTCTGCAGGGATATGTGATTTTGTTATCCTTTTCAAATCTGTAAATGCATCTGCCATTTGATTTGCTATTTTCTGCAAATGGATAATCTTTTTCACCTCTGTGTCACAAATAGATGCACGTGGATCAAGATAAGACAATGATGCATTTTTCCACAAAATTTCACGTTTTGTTTCACTAATTTCTCCCCCTAATTTTGGGAAAAATGCCTCATCGAATCGACAATCTGCAAAACGAGCAGTGAACAAATCTCCCGTTAATGTTTCAAGGTAACGAATAATGGAGGGTGATTCAAACCCAACATATATTCCTAGCCTTCTTTGGGGACCCATCTTGGTGCGATATGGGGGTGCTACAGGCACATATACAGCGCATCCAAAAATTCTTAGATGAGATATATTAGGTTCATGACCCAAAACTAATTGCAACGGGGAATATTTGTGATAATTTGTCGGTCTGAGACGAATTAGCATTGCTGCATGTAAAATGGTGTGACCCCAAACAGAAGTGGGCAACTTCGTTTTCATGAGTAACGGTCTTGCTATCAATTGCACACGTTTAATTAAAGACTCTGCAAGGCCATTTTGAGTGTGAACATGAGCTACATGATGTTTCACTTTTATCCCAATTGATAAGCAATAATCATTAAATGCTTGGGATGAAAACTCAGCAGCATTATCAAGTCTAATAGACTTAATTGGATTATCGGGAAATTGTGCCCGTAATCGGATTATTTGTGCCATTAATTTTGCAAATGCGAGGTTGCGAGATGACAATAAGCATACATAAGACCATCTAGAGGATGCATCTATTTAGACCATAAAATATCTAAACGACCCACTAGGTGGGTGAATAGGTCCACAAATGTCCCCTTGTATACGTTATAAAAACGCAGGGGACTCAATCCTAACCTTTGTTGGTGATGGTCTTATAATTAACTTGCCTTGATAACAAGAACTGCAAGAAAATTCATTATTTAAAAGAATTTCAAATTCTTTAATGGATGCCCATTTGAGTTTTCTATGATTCGTCTCATCATAATTGATCCAGGATGGCCCAATCGATCATGCCAAAGTACAAAAGTATTGGAAGCAGTAACCTTTTGGTTTAAGGTAGAATGTGCCTCAATTGCACTAATTTTTGTCCAATACAGGCCACAAGATAAAGATGGGAACTTCTCAATAATTCTTTTCTGGCCAGAGACATTCTTGGTAACGATGAGATATTCCATATTATTCTCATCTATTGTCTCAATATGAAATCCATTTTTGCGGATATCTTTAAAACTCAACAAGTTCCTCTTGGACTTGGAGGAGAACATTGCATTCTCAATGATAATTATTGTTCTCATAGGCAGAGTTATAGTAGCTCTTCCAGAGCCTTCAATTAGATTACTACTACCAGAAATTGTAGTAATATCTGCCTTACACATACTTAAATGAGAGAAATATTTCTTCTCTTTGAATATTGTATGTGTCGTACATGAATCAATTAAGCAAATATTTTTATAATTGAACTTTGATCCAAGATTGCTTTGAAAGATATCCATATTTGCTTCCCATAGTTTGACATACAAAAGAAGTATATGAATAAATATTAGTATTTTTAGAGAAAAATGGAAAAGAAATAAAGTTAAACCAATAATTCAATAGTAGCCTTTAATGCATTTTCTGGCAAATTCTAATTATTATACAAATAATTACGCAAAAAATAATACAAGTACATATATGACTAATACAACTACAACAAATTTATTTACAAGTATACATTATTTGCATTTTCCTACACATTGTATGAAACATAATTGATCCGTGTAAGAAAAGAACATACTCATAAAAAAAATTGAGGGTGAAGTAACAAAATTTGTTCTAGGGTGCTTGTAAACCTTTTCTTAAAGAGAATTAAAGCAATGTATAAGAAAGTTAAAATCGTTAAAAGATCACTGAGACTAGAATACTAATTAATAGGATATTACTCATTATTTGTGAAATTTATAAAATTTCGGAAATAAAAATATTCTTAAGAACTACATAAGAAGAATTATAGAGTGCAATAAAAATTACGAGATGTTTATTCATTACATACTACGAATAGAAAAGCATAAAAATTAAATTGCTCAATCATCTCTAACCACAGATCCATCACCGATCAAGTGATTTATTTTTTCATCAGGGTGCTCAAAAAAATATGCCATATCCAAGTGGGTGATGTCAAATTCATTATCATAGACAAGATTGGCTTCAGAGCCTTTATTCTTCAGAGATGCTTGATAAAGCTCAACCAAATGTTTTGGTATGCGACAAATTTTTGCCCAATACCCTCTTCCACCGCAACGATAGCATTTAGTTTCTGAACCCTCTGCATTTCGCTTCTCATCTTTACCTTTCCATTTTTGGAAGTTATTTTTCGGTGGAGGATGATTAACACCAGGAAAATTTCTTCCTTGGACATGGCCACGACCACGAATATGACCACGACCTTTTCCACGATTAGCATAATGGGAATACACCTCATCCTCTTTAGGCAATGGTGTAGACCCAGTGGGTCGATTTTCATGATTTCTCATAAGCAATTCATTGTTTCGTTCAGCCACAAGTAGAAGAGAAATCAACTGAGAGTACTTTGTGAAGCCTTTCTCTCGGTACTGCTGTTGTAAGACCATATTGGAAGCATGAAACGTTGTAAACGTTTTTTCAAGCATATCATAGTCACTGATATTATCTCCACAGAGTTTCAATTTGGAAGTAATTCTAAACATAGCAGAATTATATTCAGAAACAGACTTAAAGTCTTGGAGCCTAAGATGAGCCCAATCATATCGTACTTGTGGAAGAGTGACCAACTTTAAGTTGTCATATCTTTCCTTTAAACCATTCCACAAAACAAATGGATCTTTCACTGTGAGATACTCAATTTTCAACCCTTCATCAAGGTGATGGCGCAAGAAAATCAAGGCCTTAGCACAATCTTGTGTAGATGCTTTATCTTTATCTTTAATGGCGTCTCCAAGACCCATTGCATCTAAATGGATTTCAGCATCCAATACCCATGTCATATAGTTCTTGCCCGAAATTTCAAGGGCAACGAACTTTCTTTTCATAATATCAGACATTTAAAAAAATGCAAATTTGAGAAAAATTATACCTTAATTTTCTCAAAGATCTTCTTGAGATGGTAGAGTCTCGTGTTGATAACGTGTTATAAAATATAACCCAAAATAACAATATAGAACAAGCAAAACCAAACTAAGAGATATAGAGAGAAAGAGAGGAAGAGAGATTCTTATTTCTTCTTCAATTGTGTGTATTTTCCTATCTATTACAAGGCCTTTATATAGGCATAAAAAGTGAAGAAAATATGTCATGGAATATGTCATTGAACATACAAAATATGTCATTGAATATGTCATTAAGCATTTGAGATGAAGATCATGGAAGAAGAGTAGACATCCACCATAATGTGATATTTATCATAACAACTATAATATTATTAGATGAAGAAAATATCAAGTGTGTCACACCTCCTTTTTCCGCACCCGAGAGGGTGCAAGGGAGTTTTTCCAATTAAAGGACAATCGAAACGGGATTTGTTTATTTATTTCAGAGTCTCCACTTGGGAGATTTAGGGTGTCCCAAGTCACCAATTTTAATCCCGAATCGAGGAAAAGAATGACTCTATATTACAGTCTGCGTACCGGAAATCCGGATAAGGAATTCTGTTAACCCGGGAGAAGGTGTTAGGTATTCCCGAGTTCCGTGGTTCTAGCACGGTCGCTCAACTGTTATATTTGGCTTATTTATCTGATTTTAAATACAATATGAACTTATGTGCAAATTTTATCTTTTAACCGCTTTTATCATTTACTGTTATTTTTATCAAGAATTGCAACGTTATAAAAATGTATCTCAAACCACGTTACAATCAATGTACCCGTGGTTATCGATATATCTCGACTCGGTTGAGATTTGGATTTGGGTCACATAAATGTGCACCCGAATTAAGGAAAATAAATTGTTAAAAGCGCGCCTAAAGCAACTAGCGTCTTGTTATTTTGGGGAAGGTCGTAAAAATTCGTTAAACGACACATCCCGAATTCTAAATACTTTAATATATACATACATTTAGAGGGCCCCACAGCTTTGTACATTTTTTGTTTGTCGAGGCTCGTCTCATTCTTACTTTTAAAAGGAATTTGCGACGTCATGGACATGCATCTCGAACCACGTCACAATCAATGTACCCGTGATTAGAAACACATCTCGAATCCGTCGAGATTTGGATTTGGGTCACATAAATGCGCACCCGAATTTAAGAAGGTAAAATTATTAAATACACGCTTAAAGAGGCTATCGCGTTATTATTCCGGGAGGGTCGTGAGATTTGCTAAACGACCCGCCTTGGAAACTGAATGCTTCGATATATACATTTAACGAGGGCCCCGCAGCTTGTGCGTTTTTATTTGTCGAGGCTCATCTCGTCCTTATTTTAAAAGGATATCCTATAGCAACTACGTTTCTTGTCGCGTTTGTCTCTACTAATTGAAAACAGATATAGTCCTAGTTGATTACATGCTTGTAGGCTTATTTATAGCAGGATTCAAAATGCTTTTACAGAATAAGTAAACGTGATTACGCACACGGACAGCTGATTGAACATTATGGCCCAAATCCAGCTCATGCGGGATGGGCCAGACCTGGGCCACTGTTTGTTCGATGCGGGCCTGCTTGGTCTGTTTTGACCTGGGCTCAACCTTCATGCGGTTGAGATTGCAAGCTTTGTGTTCTTTGTTCTAAAGCATGGTTTACCAGTTAGATGAGGTAATTTATCGGAAGAGAAAGAACTTAACTAGTAGTGTACAGTTTTCATGCTTGGCATACATTAAAGAATTATACTACACAATTAAACTAAATCCAAGATACAACCTACTGCATTGGGAATACCTTTATCTAACAGCATACATATACAACTATCATTCAATCCCCTACATTGACATCAGCTAGGCTTGTAAGCTACCTTCAGTATCCCAAACAAAAATGTGAGCTATTAGACACTACATGACATTTAACACATCAGTCCATGTATGTAAAAAAAACATCTGCAGATCTTCTCTTTTACACTCATTGCTCAAACTTTCGAGTTACATTGGTAGTGTAATTGTGTACCTGGTAAGGAAAGCAAAGAAAGAAAGGAATGATCAGTTGAGTGGTATGCAACAAACACAGCAACAGCAAATACACAACAACAACACATCAACAACAACCAGCCAACAATGATGAAGCTCCCGAGCAGTCGAGCAACAAACAAACAATCCCAGAACCAGTAATGAACTCACAGAAATAAACAGAGTATTCAATGCAGCAACACCAGCAGTTCAACAATCACAAGCAGCTCAATCAGGGCAAACAACAGAACTTGGCCAAGACAACTTGACCAAAGTGAACTCTTCTGTAGTTTTCAGACAGCATTTGGTTACAATATTCTCAGAATTTATGTTTCTTTCTTTCAGTTTTTTTTAAAAGAAAACCTTCTCTTTTAGGCTCCAAAAAGAATCCTCCCTCCTCTAATGGAAGGTCCCCCTTCTTATAGCCTAATCCCAGCACTTTACAGTCTGTGTGACAACTCAAAATTCCCCCTCCCTACTGTTTTTTCCACTCAGCTATTTAAATAAACAGACTCCCATGACATCCCTGACAGCCCCCTTTTAACATTTATTAAACTAAAACAGGCCATGGGCAGCAAGAATATAATCTGACAGCATGTGCTGTCAGACTATTTTAATCCAAAAGGGCTTTATGCACATATTGTGCACAAGTGCACATGCCCTCCAATTCTAACTGCAACTAAACAAAATCAATCCCTTTATATTTCTGATTCAAATACATCAATTGTAAATAGCTATAGTCGATCTTCAATTTTGATTCAAGCAATGTTCAACGAGACAAATCAAGTTGTTACCATTCAAACAGCTAAAACTATTTAACGACATGTATCGAATCGACTATACTAATTACAACATACACAATCAAAGCCAAGGATTAGAATCAAACAGTATCAGCAAGGGGTCAGATTGCACATGTCAATACAGAGGTTAACTTGGGGATTGATTACTCAAACAGTTTCAATTCAGTAAGTTATGCAGTTCACATACACATGCATTATCAGTGAATGAGGAAACATTTGATCAAATAACAGAGGTCCAGGCAAGGTGTGAGAAAACAGTTGGTAAAATTCAAAACACAATTTGAACAAGATGTTTGGCCATACGAATAGACCTTTAACACACACACGAACTGGAATGAAGAAGAGAAGACAAACTTACCTTAAAATCTTTGAAAGAAAAGATCAGGAAAATCAACTTGTGTTTGAACAGACCCTTCTCAAAGTTTAACGGACTTTAATCGAAGTGTTTCTCAAATGAGAAACCCTTCGATTAAGGTCCATTAGACCATAAACTCTTGGTTTAAACAGGCACGGAACAGGCACGAGGAACCCTTAATCGAAGTGTTTTGAGAAACACTTCGATTAAGGTCCATTAGACCATAAACTCTTGGTTTAAACAGGCACGGAACAGGCACGAAGAACCCTAGGGTTCGAAACAGCAGATCTGGGATTCGTGTTTCCCTGGTCAGATTCGGACCAAACCAAACATGGTTTGGTCACGAGGGAGGTTCGGGGACTGTCTAGTGTGAAGATGGTGAGGTTTGGTGTAGGTCAGAGTTCGACTCGAATCTTCAAATGAAGATTCGAGACGAAGGAAAGTGATTCGAGGCTAGGGGGTAACAGATCCATGTTCAGGACAGTGAGGTGGTCCTAGGGTGTTCAGAAGGTGATCATCGGCGTTCATGCCGCCGGGTTCTGGTGAAAGGGAAATCAGGGCTGCTGCTAGGGTTTGGGGGGTTTCAGTGTTTGGTGAAGACGATGAGTGGATGGGGGTTCGGATAGGGGGCGTGGGGTACGATAGAAAGCTTATATACGATCTAAGGGTTTAGATCCTGGCCGTTGGATCAGATGAGATCTACGGCCAGGATCTATTCACTTAAGGAAGACGGTGTCATTTTGGGTTTGATAGGGGGTGAGACCGGGTAAGGCTGGATCGGGTCAAAATTGGACGGGTTTAGGGTGGAAGGCCTGGGTCCGTTGGATCTAAGGGTTGGACGGTTCAGATTAATTTGACTGAAACGGCGTCGTTCAGGTGAAGTGATCAACCTGATCAGGACCGTTTGTTTGAGTCAGATCAACGGCTCCAATAAGGACGTTGATACGGCGTCGTTTGAATCAATGTTTGGGCAGGCCGGATTTGGACTGGACTTGAGTGCTGGTTTTGGGCCTATTTTTGTTTCATTTTTGGGCCCAAATCGATTTTCATCACTCTTTTTTTTTCTAATTTTAAAACAAAAATGAAATTAAACAAACAACAATGCAACACTTTAAACAATTATCACACACATATAAAAATATTTAAGTAGGTTAAATCACAACCTAGAATGAACAATGCATATATATATTTTTGAATTTTCTTTCAACGACCGAATTACGGTTTGATTACTATGACAAACATACCTTGTATTTTGACTGATAAGATCAAAAATATAAAAATGGGACGAACCACAAATGACTAGCAGTACAGGTCATGAAAAATTGAAAATTTGTACAGCGAGGTCACTGGTCACTATTTTTGTTTTCTTTTGGAGTGATTGTCCGTGAAGCAAAAATCACGTGCTTACAGCTGCCCCTCTTTGCACGAAGACACGAAGGGTTTTCGCGCAAAGATAAAGCGAGCGATTTTTGCCCGTCCGAGTACTCCGTGTGAAGCATTTTTTGAAAAAGATTTGATCGAACCTTTGCTTCAGATGTTTCCTACATATCCTGGGCTGAACAGGAATCAGGTCAATGTAGTTCGGAAAATTTTGGTAGCTGGGACTACCGCGTGACTGTAGTGTTAGCTGCTGCTGTGCGCTGTTGCATGCTGCTGTAGGATGCTACCGCTCACCGATCTCCTTGTTATATTTTTCTGAAAGGAAAAACAAGAAGCTAAGCTAGAGTATGGATCATGAGATCTCATCTATCTTCAACTTGTTCTTGTTGTCTTGCTTTCTTGTCGGCTAGCGCTTTCCTCTGATGCCTTTATTTTGTGAACTTAGGGTATGATACTGGTCCTTCGCCTTTTCTGAATGCCAGTTTTCATCACTCCGCTTGATCTGCTGGGAACATGGCCCTCTTCTTTAAGCCTTTCAATGGTTTCTTCAGTGGTTATGGCTTTCTTCATCAAAATTGTTATGCCGGGTCATGCTATAACGTTCCCAAACTGCTTCTTTTGAGACGCGTTCCTTCTTCCTTTTGAATCGCGCGTTTGCCTTTGCAGCCTTCTGCTTCTTGGTGCTGGGGATTTTATTGTTTCCTGCTTGGGGATCTTTGTTGTAACCTTCCGCCTTCAGGTGATTTTACTGGTGGGCGACCTAGAACTTAAAAGTATTCCCGCATTTTACTGGTGGGCAACCTAGAACTTAAATGTATTCCCGCATTTTACTGGTGGGCGACCTAGAACTTAAAAGTATTCCCGCATTTTACTGGTGGGCGACCTAGAACTTAAATGTATTCCCGCATTTTACTGGTGGGCGACCTAGAACTTAAATGTATTCCCGCATTTTACTGGTGGGCGACCTAGAACTTAAAAGTATTCCCGCATTTTACTGGTGGGCGACCTAGAACTTAAAAGTATTCCCGCATTTTACTGGTGGGCGACCTAGAACTTAAATGTATTCCCGCATTTTACTGGTGGGCGACCTAGAACTTAAATGTATTCCCGCATTTTACTGGTGGGCGACCTAGAACTTAAATGTATTCCCGCATTTTACTGGTGGGCGACCTAGAACTTAAAAGTATTCCCGCATTTTACTGGTGGGCGACCTAGAACTTAAATGTATTCCCGCATTTTACTGGTGGGCGACCTAGAACTTAAAAGTATTCCCGCATTTTACTGGTGGGCGACCTAGAACTTAAAAGTATTCCCGCATTTTACTGGTGGGCGACCTAGAACTTAAAAGTATTCCCGCATTTTACTGGTGGGCGACCTAGAACTTAAATGTATTCCCGCATTTTACTGGTGGGCGACCTAGAACTTAAATGTATTCCCGCATTTTACTGGTGGGCGACCTAGAACTTAAAAGTATTCCCGCATTTTACTGGTGGGCAACCTAGAACTTAAAAGTATTCCCGCATTTTACTGGTGGGCGACCTAGAACTTAAATGTATTCCCGCATTTTACTGGTGGGCGACCTAGAACTTAAAAGTATTCCCGCATTTTACTGGTGGACGACCTAGAACTTAAAAGTATTCCCGCATTTTACTGGTGGGCGACCTAGAACTTAAAAGTATTCCCGCATTTTACTGGTGGGCGACCTAGAACATAAAGTATTCCCGCATTTTACTGGTGGGCGACCTAGAACTTAAATGTATTCCCGCATTTTACTGGTGGGCGACCTAGAACTGAAAGTATTCCCGCATTTTACTGGTGGGCGACCTAGAACTTAAAAGTATTCCCGCATTTTACTGGTGGGCAACCTAGAACTTAAAAGTATTCCCGCATTTTACTGGTGGGCGACCTAGAACTTAAAAGTATTCCCGCATTTTACTGGTGGGCAACCTAGAACTTAAAAGTATTCCCGCATTTTACTGGTGGGCGACCTAGAACTTAAAGTATTGAAACTGTTTCCTCGTTCTTCCGAGAAATTTTTTGACAATTGGCAGAAAATTTTCTGCCCCGGTTTTTTGGTGATTTCCCTGGCGTTGCGTCTTGCTGCCATTATCAATCCTTTGTTTTCCTGCAGCAGACAAAAGGATTTAGTTAGTTTTAATCGTGGTGGGAGGAGGTGCCTTTCCGGCGGATGACTTTTCCTCTCTTCCCCTTTTCTTGCTCTATGTCCCCATAATTGGTTGGTGGACAAAATTGCTTGCTGGGGGTTTCTGGCCTGCTGGGGGCTGGTTTTCAATTTATCCCCCTTTCTGCTTTCTCTTTAAGCACATGCTGTGGGAGTCTGCTTTTACTCCCGAAACCACTCCCTTTAGGAGCTTACTTCCTCCAAAACTGCAAGGCACGATCATTGCATTGCCTGGGGCCGGCCTTTAAGACTGTTTGTGTTATCCTGCATTGGATGAATTCCCCTTCGGTCTCTGGTAGTAAGCTTTGAAAAATCCTTTTCAAGACAAATTTTTAGGAAGAGAAATAAAAGATAGAAAAAGGAGAAAATCTTTCTGAACCAATATTTGGTGGGAGAAGAAATTCAGAAGAACTTATCTGGAGGACATGACTGGTCCCCGTGATCATGACGTGCACCATAGATTCCCGACCCAGTCTATTCGTATCAATCGATTTGCCCGATGGTCTGACTTGCTGGGGATGATAAATGAGTGTCCATTTTGTTGCGAATGTGGTCGCTTTTTGTTGATCTGTCTTGTCGCCTCATAGTGCCCTTCGAGGGGTTTTCACTAATGAGACTCTCTCTTTTCTCTCAGCTCCCGGCGTCTTATGGTGCCTGTGAAGGTTTTCACCAATAAGACTCTCTCATTTTACATTTCTCATCTTACGTCGCCTTTCGGTGCCTCTGAAGGTTTTCACCGATAAGACTCTCTCATTTTACATTTCTCATCTTACGTCGCCTTTCGGTGCCTGTGAAGGTTTTCACCGATAAGACTCTCTCATTTTACATTTCTCATCTTACGTCGCCTTTCGGTGCCTGTGAAGGTTTTCACCGATAAGACTCTCTCATTTCACTCCTTCATCAAGGAATCGGGGTGCTGTCGATACGACCCTCTTTTCTGGAGGTTCCTCTGACCATCAATTCATTCCCCGTCTTATGATCCTCTTCTTTGCTGGGGATCGGCGTATTATTCTTGGCTCTATTTGCCTGACTTGGTATTTCTTGGATATTGATCGGGATGTCTTTTGGACGTAGATGTTGGTTTCGGTGTGGGGTTAAAGAAAGACTATCAAAAAATGAAATAATTTGATGGGTGATCTGCTACAACTTTTGGAATCAAACCTTTGTTGGAACTTAAAACATAACCTCTGCCCCAGTTTTCTTGCTTGGGGAATTTTATTTTTTACACTTATGTTGAGCTGCGTGCGTTACGCACACTGTGCCTATTATGCACACTATGTACATTATGCATCCTATATATACTATGATGCACACTATGACCGAGCCGTGAGGCGCCTACGTATCCTCTTTGAGGAATCAGGTCAAACGTAGTTCCCACGGTTTTGTATTTCTTATGATTTTATCTTCTTTTTTTCTTTTCTTTCTCCTTCTTTTCATTTTCCTTTAAAGATTTTTTTTTCTTTTTCTTTTCTTTTTTTTTTCTTTTTTTTTTCTTTTTTTTTCTTTTTTTTTGTCTTTTCCATTAGTGATTCCAAAAGAGGGGTATGAAAGAATAACTTAAGGCTCAAAAGGGGAAGCAAGGGTTAAAAGTGTTTGGATAGAAGAAAGAATTGCCTCCGTCATCTCATTATCCAATAAATGCCAAATACAAACAAACGAACCAATAATTGCCATAATTAAAGAAATTACGCATAATATCTCTTGACTGCATCAGAATTGATAGCCATGTCGACACATCTTCCCTCGATATCTGTCAAACACAAAGCACCGTTGGACAATACTCTGGTCACGATATAAGGCCCTTGCCAATTTGGGGCGAATTTGCCTTTTGCCTCGACCTGATGTGGGAGGATCTTCTTCAATACCTGCTGCCCTACTTCAAACTTCCTGGGGCGCACCTTCTTATTATATGTTCTCGCCATCCTCTTCTGATACAGCTGACCATGGCATACTGCTGCCAATCTTTTCTCGTCTATCAAGCTCAACTGTTCTAATCGAGCTTTGACCCATTCATCATCATCAATCTCGGCTTCAGCGACAATTCGGAGGGATGGAATTTCGACCTCTGCTGGTATTACAGCCTCAGTTCCGTACACCAACAAATAAGGAGTTGTACCTATGGAAGTCCGGACGGTAGTGCGGTAACCCAACAAAGCAAAGGGTAATCTCTCGTGCCATTGTCTGGATCCTTCCACCATCTTTCGCAGTATCTTCTTGATGTTCTTATTGGCTGCTTCGACCGCTCCATTCGCCTTGGGACGATATGGGGTGGAATTGCGGTGTGTAATCTTGAATTGTTGGCATACCTCTCTCATCAGGCTGCTATTAAGATTCGCACCGTTATCCGTGATGATCACTTTTGGGATTCCAAATCTGCAAGATGATATGGGAGTGAACAAAGTCCACCACTGCCTTTTTGGTTACCGACTTGAAGGTTTTAGCCTCAACCCATTTGGTGAAGTAATCAATGGTCACTAGAATGAACCTATGACCGTTGGATGCTGCCGGCTCAATAGGTCCAATGACATCCATGCCCCTTGCCACAAACGGCCAGGGTGCTGACATCGTATGTAACTCTGTTGGCGGAGAATGGATCAGATCTCCATGTACCTGGCACTGATGGCATTTCCTCACGAAAGTGATACAGTCATGTTCCATGGTGAGCCAATAACACCCTGTTCGAAGGATCTTCCTTGCCAACACATATCCGCTCATGTGTGGCCCGCAAAATCCAGCATGTACCTCTGCCATAACCGTCGTGGCTTGAACGACATCTATGCATCTCAACAATCCCAAATCCGGGGTTCTTTTGTACAACACTCCTCCGCTGAGGAAGAAACCATTCGACAAACGCCGAAGGGCTCTTTTTTGGTCTCCAGAGGCATGTTCTGGATATATCCCCATTATGAGGTATTCCTTGATATCATGAAACCAGGGTTCGCCATCTGCTTCTTCTTCTATGGCATTGCAGTAAGCGTGCTGATCACGGACCTGGATGTGCAGAGGATCAACATACATTTTGTCAGGGTGGTGCAACATTGATGATAAGGTGGCTAAGGCATCCGCAACCTCATTGTGAACTCTCGGGATATGTTTGAACTTCACCGATCGAAATCGCTTGCTCAGATCATGCAAGCATTGTCGATATGGTATGAGCTTTAGATGTCGCGTTTCCCATTCACCCTGAATCTGATGTACCAAGAGGTCCGAGTCTCCCAAGACCAAGACGTCTTGGACATCCATGTCAGCAGCCAAGCGCAGACCTAGAATGCAAGCTTCATACTCGGCCATACTATTGGTGCAATAGAAGCGTAGTTGAGCCGTAACAGGATAATGGCGTCCCTTTTCGGAAATGAGTACTGCTCCTATTCCAACCCCTTTCGCGTTTGCGGCTCCATCGAAGAAAAGCTTCCAACCCGGTTCCTCGGGTAACTCCAGCTCATTTGTATGCATTACCTCTTCGTCGGGGAAATACGTTCTTAAAGGCTCGTATTTTTCATCAACAGGATTCTCTGCCAAATGATCGGCCAGCGCCTGGGCTTTCATGGCTGTCCTCGTCACATAGACGATATCAAACTCTGTGAGCAGAATTTGCCATTTTGCCAACCTTCTCGTGGGCATAGGTTTCTGAAATATATACTTCAATGGGTCCAAACGGGATATGAGATAAGTAGTATATGAAGACAGGTAGTGCTTCAACTTCTGAGCTACCCAAGTTAGGGCGCAGCATGTTTTCTCGAGTTGAGTGTACTTGACCTCATGTACTGTGAATTTCTTGCTAAGATAGTAGATGGCCTGCTCCTTCCTTCCTGTGTCATCATGTTGCCCCAGTACACAACCAAATGAATTTTCCAAGACCGTCAGGTAAAGGATTAGGGGCTTCCCAGGCTTAGGCGGGACCAATACGGGTGGATTAGACAGATACCCTTTGATTTGGTCGAAAGCCTCCTGACACTCTGCCGTCCAACCTACCGCAGCATCCTTTCTCAGCAGCCGAAATATGGGCTCACAAGTTGCTGTGAGTTGAGCGATGAACCTGCTGATGTAATTGAGTCTACCCAGCAAACTCATTACCTCTGTTTTGTTCCTTGGCGGTGGCAAATCTCGGATGGATTCAATTTTGGATGGGTCTAACTCAATCCCCCGTCGACTGACGATGAATCCTAGCAGCTTTCCTGATGGAACCCCGAATGCGCATTTGGCCGGGTTGAGCTTGATATCATACCTTCGGAGTCTTTGGAAAAATCTCCTTAGGTCTGCTACATGGTCCTCCTGACGCCAAGACTTTATGATCACATCATCGACGTACACCTCGATTTCTTTGTGTATCATGTCATGAAACACAGCAGTCATTGCTCGCATGTACGTTGCCCCGGCGTTCTTTAATCCGAACGACATTACCCGATAGCAGTAGGTTCCCCATGGCGTGATAAATGCTGTCTTTTCCGCATCTTCCTCGTCCATTAGGATCTGATGATAACCCGCGTAGCAATCCACAAAGGATCCGATCTCGCGCCCAGCGCAATTATCGATCAAGATATGAATGTTGGGTAGCGGAAAGTTGTCCTTGGGGCTTGCTTTGTTGAGGTTGCGGTAGTCGACGCACACCCTGATTTTCCCATCCTTTTTTGGAACTGGCACCATATTGGCCAACCACTCAGGATATCGAGTGACCCGAATGACCTTCGCTGCTGCTTAATCACCTCTTCTTTGATCTTTACACTCATTTCTGTTTTAAACTTCCTTAGCTTTTGCTTGACCGGAGGGTATGCCGGGTCAGTGGGCAATTTGTGAACCACTAAATTGGTGCTTAATCCAGGCATATCGTCATATGACCATGCAAAAACATCTTTGAATTCCATGAGGGTTTTGATCAATTCTTCCCTGACATTCGGCTCAATGTGGATGCTGATTTTGGTTTCTTGGACGTTATCAGCGTCTCCTAGATTTACAACCTCGGTGTCATTTAGGTTGGGCTTGGGTTTTTCTTCAAATTGGCACAGTTCTAGGTTTATCTCTTCAAAGGCCTTATCTTCGTCATATTCAAATTCATCGTCGCAAACGACCTCTTGCATCATTGAGTCGGATTCAGATTGATTTATTAGACTAGGTCGAAGATCCGCTGTGCATGCCATGTCATTAGAACCAGTAAAAAGAGAACTGTTCAGAAAGAAAAAAAGAACAAAACAAAATTAAAATGGGCAAAAGAAGAGAACTTTATTAAACTTGCGGGATAAAAGGGTTCACACTTTTACAAAACAAAAGTAAAATTTGGATTACACCCTGGAATAATCCGAACAAACAAACAAACAAAACATAAATCAAAGCCTACTACCAAGACTCCCCTCGGACAGGAAGAGGAGTAACTGTCCAATTGTTGCTCTTGGACTCAGGCCCCACAAACTGTATCTCTGTTCTGCTGGAACCTTCTCCAGCTTCTACCACACTGACATCAGCGAATAGCCTCTCAAAACTCTGATTCAGGTCCTCATTTATACCGATCAATGGTCCTAGAATCTTTGGGACCGGTGACCCCTTGGCTCTTGCTTTGACAAAAGACCTTGAGAGACGTGGCACCGGTTTAGGCAGAAACCAAACCTTCTTCTTCATTTTTCGCGCTTGCTTCCTATCTGCTGTGGTTGGTTTGAACCCCAACCCGAAAGTTTCCAGATTTTTAGGCAAGGTGACAGGTTGGACAATCCCCTGCAGCTCGATTCCCAGGCCTTTTCCCGGTACGAATCCATTACCCAGCATTTCTGAGATCATCATGACTGTTGCGGCAACTATCCTAGGGTGCGGGATGATTTCTCCTTCAGAAATTTTGTTGGCCGACCCTGTATCGAAAATCTGGTAGACCCAAGGACCTTTGTCATCATCGGTCTCTGTGAAAGGTACAATGGCTCCGCCCATGGTGCACGTTGCGTCCTCGCCGTGTAACACGACCTCTTGTCTTTCCCACTTGAACTTCACTATCTGATGTAGGGTGGAGGACACTGCTTTGGCTGCATGAATCCATGGTCGTCCTAACAGCAGTTTATAAGACACTGTGGCATCTAACACCTGGAACTTCATGGTAAACAGGACTGGCCCGATGGTTAACTCAAGTACAACATCCCCCACAGTGGCTGTTCCGTTTCCGTCGAACCCTCGAACACAGATGCTATTCTTGCGGATTCTTCTGCGGTCGATCTTTAACTGGTCCAGAGTGGATAATGGGCAAATATTGGCACTTGAACCGTTATCCACCAATACTCAAGTTACCACCGAGTCTTCACATTTGACAGCTAGGTATAGAGCTTTATTATGCTCCGTACCTTCCACCGGCAGATCATCATCGGAGAATGTTACCCTGTTCACCTCGAAAATCTTGTTGGCAATGGTTTCCAGGTGGTTTACAGAAATCTCGTTGGGTACATGAGCTTCGTTCAATATCTTCATCAAAGCCCGTCGATGCTCCTCAGAATGGATCAGTAATGATAGCAGCGAGATCTGGGCTGGTGTTTTTCTCAACTGTTCGACCACGGAGTAGTCCTGCATTTTCATCTTCCTCAGGAACTCCTCAGCCTCTTCTTCGGACACAGGTTTCTTGGTTGCAGCTGGGTTGGTTCTCCTTAGTTCCACCGGAGCGAAACATCGACCTGATCGAGTCAGCCCTTGCGCTTCACAACTAACTTCTTCCACCTGTTTTCCTTTATACATCACCACCGCCTTTTCATATTTCCAAGGCACAACCTTGCTATCAATCATCGGCAGCTGGACCACAGGCTTTATGGTTACCAGTTCTCTACATACCCCTTTTAACACGACTGTCGGTGTGGGCGGAATCCCTGATATTACCAACTTGTTTGGCTCGGGTTTGCTTGTTATGGCGGACGGGCTCTTTCCTAATATCACTACTGGCTTGATGCCTTCTCCCTGCGACTGTACACTCGTTCCTCCACTGGTTGAGACTTCTTTCGGGGCGGCCTGGATCATCATCACCGTTTGTGAGGGTTTTCTCAACTCTCCTCCCTCATACACCAACTCAATCATGTGAGTCTCGTGGTGCGCTGGCAGTGGGTTCTGGTTGATGTTAGGAACCTCCGGTGTCTGGACCTCGATCTTATTGGTGTCAATAAGATCCTGTATGGCATGCCTCAATTTCCAACACTTCTCGGTATCATGCTCGAGCATCCCTGAGCAGTATTCACAACTTATTGATCGGTCCAAATTCTGAGGTGGGGGATTTGGTTCTCGAGTCTGGACAGGACTAACCAAACCCAATTGCCTCAGCTTGTGGAACAAAGCGGTGTAGGTTTCTCCCAACTCCGTGAAAGTTCTTTGTTTCCGCAACCTGTCATTCCTAGCATCTGGATTTCCCCGAAAGCCTGCCCCTGGAGGGTTTCTATACGCCCTCGGTGGAGGATAGGTGTTTTGTGGTGGCGTATATATGTTCTGGGGAGCCGGCGCGCGCCATTGCGGGCGAACCGGAGGCTGAGTGTATGCTTGGGCCTGGTGTACGGAACAATGTGGTTCTCGAGGTGGATAGAAATTTTGTGGTGGGTTGTATGGGTAGTTTGACCTGTGAGGTCTGGGTTGGTTGTAGTGCGGCCTGCCAGCCCTGGACCAACTGCCTGCCTCGATCGTGGCAACCTCTTCTTTCTTTCTTCTCAGCGCACCTCCCGTGCCGCTTTGAATAGCCTGGGTTGTGGCTTTGAGTGCCGAATAGTTCAAGATTTTGTCAGACCTCAGACCCTCTTCTATCATGACCCCTATCTTGACCACCTCGTTGAAAGATTTTCCAACTGTTGTCACCAAGTGACCAAAGTAGGTTGGATCCAATGTTTGCAAGAAATAGTTGAGAATACTCCTCCTTAATACAAAATGGTGATATGTAGATAATGTAAATACGCATAATGCTTTGTGTAGCCTTGTGAAGCCATATGTTGGGCTTAATTACTTGCAAGTTTTGCTAGTGACCATTTTATAGGGGAAAATTGATCGGAAATTTCCATTGGAATCCACGATGATTTAAACTCCCCATAAACCCTTACATTCGAGGACGAATGTTCCTAAGGGGGGGAGGGTGTTACAACCCATATCCACATGTGTTAGTTCATGCCATATATTAGTTAACATAAATCCAAGAAGGAATTATCTTTGAGATTATAAGAAGTCAATCCTATTGGTCTTAAGTGATACAAGAGTGTATAAGGGTGATTAACCAGTATTAGAAGTTAAACGAATCAAGGATGTTGTAACTCGTATTTTCAGGTAATCTAGCGGTGCTTAATACACTCAAGAGGTCATTTATTAAGGTATTTTAATCATATAATATCCGTATCATAAGTCTTGAAGTCAAACGAGTTATGAAACAAAAGTCGACAAAAGTTGTCGCAACTTAGGTTCATAATTTTACTTAAACATTAGGTCAAATGTTTCTAATCTTTTCTCATAATTTACAAGGAATTACGGGGTGATCTACCCACCAAATTAAATATCTATGAGTCTAGTTTCCAACGCATTAAACCGTTCATCGATACGATCTCGGAGTAGAGAGATATTCGCGTTTTCGCGAGACTGCGCCAAGCACCTCTCTATGGGGCCCACTAAGTCGGTTTAAGATATTTGGACTTATATAGGATGACCACAACCCGTTTTTAGTCATTTCTTTTCACTATTTTCAGAACTTAGAACCCTAGGAACATCCTCTCAAGGTTCTCTCAAGATTCAAGACCCAAAAAAGGGCAAACAACACAAATCAAGTGTCGGGAATTCCGTGGCGCTAGTAAGTCTCTTGTTCTTCTTGTTGTTGCTCATTTTTGTGTCGTTCCAGCTCGTGTGGGAGGTTGTTTTAAAGGGTATATGTTCTGTAAATACTCCCTAATGTTCTTAATATCAATCCTAGGTGATTTCAAGCCTTCTAAAGTGATTCTAGTGCCGAAAAACACTAATTGATCGCTAGTTTCATTTTTTTGTTGTTGTGGCAGCATTGGAGGGATATTTCTTGGAAATTTAAGGTCAAATTGGAGTTGTTCTTTCTGTATAAAGGTAAGGAACCTCTTACTCTATATGTATTTAAGATTATCCAAGTTGCGGCTAAGCCATTGAAGCTAGAACTTGTGAGATATATATCGAAAGGTTTGGTAGTAGTGTTATTGTTTTGTGGACTGTTTTGCGTTGTTGTTTGGGCTGCGTATTTTACTACTATCTTGTGGAGTTTTGGAGGAGGAAGGGTGTGGAGAAACACCATATATATGTAGGTTTATGGGCTGATAGTTATTCGTAACATTTCCAGGTTGTTTGACACGACTACGGTGGTCGTCGTATGTATGGAGTGATTAGGCTGTGTGTGGACTATTTTGGGAGGCTCAATATGTTTATTATTGATGATGTTTGGGCTGTTTGGTGATTGTTTTGAATGGTGTGAGTTCATATATATAGGGGAGGTGCTGTCCGTTTCATCGTAAAATAGGTTGTGGTCGATACATAATAGTTATGACGCTTAAATGATAACGATAGTATCGTTTCTCTTATTGTAGACTAAGGAGTTTTGACAATTTCATAGCTTGAGATTGGGGCAGTATATACAAGGTATGTGAGGCTATCCCTTTCCTTCTTTTGCACGACTCCGATTGTACATAATGTAATGAACGAGCTTCCAAAGATACTCTACTCTTAGAAGCTAGCAGTACTTACATTGTTTTCCCTCTTATGGAACGATTGATGTTAATGTTGCTTCTCTTATTCTTATGTTATCAATGTTGTTCATACTTCCTGAATCTTATAAGGTTCATAGTGAAGACTTAGTCCTAATAACGTGTACAGAGGATACCGACCTTACGTCACTCCGAAAGGTTTAGAATGTGATTCCATGAGTCGAGCATGCATTATATATATGTATCTATTTTACTCTACCGAGCCACGCTATAGTTGGCCGGGTACGACACCTATTGTGCAACCACTGATCAGTTGGGTTTTACCGAGCTCCACGTGGCCGGGTACGATTCTACCGAGCCTATTATGGCCGGGTACGATATGATGATGATGATGCCCACAGAGGCGAATGCTTTAAAGGTTTATGTATTTATACATATGTATCATGCATTTCATGTAAGTAGCCCTCAGAGGTACTAAGATGTTACAGGTGGTATATTCTTTATCCTTGCTTACATTACTGATCGTATTTATGGTTCCTTGCCTTACATACTCAGTACTTTATTCGTACTGACGTCCTTTTATTTGTGGACGCTGCATGTCGTGCTGCAGGTCCTGATAGACAGACAGGTGCAGCTCCCCCACCACAGTAGACTGTCCAGTTCAGCGGTGATTGGCGAGATCCCTTCTCCGGACTTGCCTTGGTCTTGGTATGCAATTTTTGTTATAGACATTATGGGTATGTCGGGGCCCTGTTCCGGCTATGTTGCAACACTTATGTTCTTTTAGAGGCTCATAGACAGGTGTCGGCTCATGTATAGTTTGGTATGCCTTGTCGGCTAGTTTTTGTTGTATAGTCTTTCATAGTAGCGTGGTAGCTCATACCTTATATGTAGTTTCTTGATTGTCTGGTCATCCCCTGCTATGTATATGCATGCCATCATATTTTATTGCTGGTTGTCCATGATCTAGGTCTACCATTTATATTGATCTCGTCAGCCTTAAAAGATAATAATGAAGGTTAGATGAAATGTACGTTGGTGCTCGGCAAGTGTGGTCGGGTGCTAGTCATGGCCCTTCAGTTTGGGTCGTGACAAACTTGGTATCAGAGCAAGTTTGTCCTAGGGGTTGTCTATGAGCCGTGTCTAGTAGAGTCTTGATTATGGATGTGTAGCGCGCCACATTTATAATCAGGAGGCTACATGACATCTAGGGCTGTTACCTTCTTCCTGAATCTAGATCGTGCGTAGAGTTGAGTCGTAAGTGTTTGTCTCTAATATTCACCTTGTTTTTTTCCAGTGATGCCTTCGACTAGGAAGCAAACGATTAGTAGACGGCTTGATACAGCAGCGGGAGAGGGTACCAGTCAGGTTCCCCAAGTCAGAGCAGGACAAAGTGAGGCTCAAAGTGAGATGCCCTCTCATACCTCATCTACTCCATCTCCTCCAGAGGATATTAGAAGGCACCCAGCGCCTCCAGTTCCTCCGTCTGGCACTCCAGACCAGGATATGCGGAGTGCTTTGCAGTTATTGACTAGCTTGGTAGCTGCTCAGGCTCAGAGGCAGAATACAGGTGCTGCTGAGAAACCAGTTAGTACAAGAGTTCGTGATTTTATTAATTTAGACCCTCCAGTGTTTACCGGATCAGACCCCAAGGAGGACCCACAGACGTTTATTGACCAGGTTCATCGTACACTTCGTGTTATGCATGTTAGTGATACAGAGGTAGTAGAGTTGGCTTCTTATCGGCTACGGGATTTAGCGGTTCTCTGGTATGATAGTTGGGAGAGATCCAGGGGTCCGAACCCTCCTCCAGCTGTGTGGAAGGAATTTTCTGAGGCCTTTCTTCGTCACTACTTGCCAGTTGAGATACGACGAGCTAGAGCTGATAAGTTCTTGAACCTTAGACAAGGTAATATGAGTGTACGAGAGTACAGTATGCAGTTTGATTCTTTGGCAAGGTATGCTCCCCATATGGTGGCCGAGATGAGTGATAGGGTGCATATGTTCGTGAATGGGTTGGGACCACATCTGATAAATGAGTGTACGACAGCCTCCTTGGTGGAGGGCATGGATATTTCCCGTATTCAAGCTTATGCCCAGACCCTAGAGGATCGTAAGCGCCAGCAGAGGGCAGTTAGGGAGCAGGATAGAGGCCAGCATAAGAGGGCGAGATTTGCAGGGTATTCTGATGACTTCAGAGGCCGCATCAGGCCACAGTTTTCGAGGAGTTCGGCGCCACCTGTAGCTAGTGCTCCTCCACAGTTTCAGAGGCCTCGATATGATCGATCCTATTCTGGTCCAGGTCAGAGTTCGCGGGCATCTGGCTCGCAACATCACAGGGATACTAGTCAGATGAGACCCCCAACACCACATTGTGATCAGTGCGGCAAGGCCCACTTTGGACTGTGTCGTCGAGGTTCTGATGCATGCTATTCGTGCGGGCAGCCTGGCCATATGATGCGGGATTGTCCTAATAGAGGAGGTGATGGTATGGCTCAGCCGACTGGATCTGTGTCTGGTTCTTCCTCATCAGTTCGACCTCCAGCACGGGGTTTTCAGCAGTCGACAGGTCGTGGTAGGGGTAGAGGTGCAGTGCCGAGTTCGAGTGGTGCTCAAAATCGAACCTATGCTCTAGTAGGTCGACAGGATCTCGAGTCGTCTCCAGATGTTGTTACAGGTATTATATCTGTGTTTTCTTATGATGTATATGCGCTGATTGATCCGGGATCTACATTATCATATGTTACACCCTTTGTGGCTAATAAGTTTGGCATTGAACCTGAATTGATAAGTAAACCCCTCGCGGTATCTACTCCGATAGGAGATTCTGTGATTGCTAGAAGGGTATATAGAGGTTGCACTGTGATGATTTGTAGTCGTCAAACCTCGGCAAATTTATTTGAGTTAGAAATGGTTGATTTTGATGTGATAATGGGAATGGACTGGTTGGCCTCATGCTATGCAAATGTTGACTGTCGTACGAAGATGGTTAGGTTCCAATTTCCGGGTGAACCCGTCATTGAATGGAAAGGGAACATTGCTACACCGAAAGGTAGGTTTATTTCCTATCTTAAGGCAAGGAAAATGATCTCAAAAGGTTACATTTATCATCTCGTTCGCGTTAGGGATGCGGAGGCGAAACCGCCTACTTTACAATCAATCCCTGTGGTCAACGAATTCCCAGATGTTTTCCCAGATGAACTCCCAGGCCTTCCTCCTGAAAGGGAGATTGAGTTTAGCATTGATGTGTTGCCTGACACTCAACCGATCTCTATTCCTCCATACAGAATGGCCCCGGCAGAGTTGCGAGAGTTGAAGGTGCAGTTGAAGGACTTGCTGGATAAGGGCTTTATTAGGCCTAGCACTTCACCTTGGGGTGCACCAGTCCTATTCGTGCGGAAGAAAGACGGGTCGTTACGGATGTGTATCGACTATCGACAGTTGAATAAGTCTACTATAAAGAACAAGTATCCACTTCCAAGAATTGATGACCTGTTTGACCAACTCCAGGGTGCCAAGTATTTCTCCAAGATTGATTTACGTTCAGGGTATCATCAGGTAAGGGTTAGGGAGAAAGATATTCCAAAGACGGCCTTCCGGACAAGATATGGGCACTTTGAGTTCTTGGTGATGTCGTTCGGGCTAACAAATGCCCCAGCAGCTTTTATGGATCTCATGAATACTATATTCAGGCCCTATCTTGATGTGTTCGTGATTGTATTCATTGATGACATTCTAGTGTATTCTCGTTCGGAGGTGGAACATGCGGGCCACTTGCGGATAGTATTACAGACGCTTCAGGATCGTAAGTTATATGCTAAGCTCTCCAAATGTGAATTCTGGCTGAACTCAGTAGCATTCCTTGGCCATGTGATATCTGATGAGGGTATTAGTGTCGACACTCAGAAGATCGATGCAGTAAAGAATTGGCCGAGACCTACAACACCATCAGAAGTCCGCAACTTCCTAGGGCTAGCAGGATATTATAGGCGGTTTGTAGAAGGATTTTCCTCTATAACACAAAAAGCTACCAAATTCCAGTGGTCTGACACTTGTGAACGTAGTTTTCAGGAGCTGAAGAATCGATTGACATCTGCACCAGTGCTCACTCTTCCTGAAGGAACAGAAGATTATGTGGTATATTGTGATGCCTCAGGTATAGGTTTGGGGTGCGTATTGATGCAGCGTGGGAATGTGATTGCTTATGCATCAAGACAATTGAAGAAGCATGAAAAGAATTATCCAACCCATGATTTGGAATTGGCTGCAGTAATATATGCTTTGAAGATATGGCGGCACTACTTATACGGCGTCCATGTTGACATCTACACAGATCACAAGAGTTTACAATACATCTTCAAGCAGAAAGAGTTGAATTTGAGGCAGCGTAGGTGGCTTGAATTATTGAAAGACTACGACGTCGAGATATTGTATCATCCCGGTAAAGCCAATGTTGTGGCAGACGCTCTCAGCCGTAAATCAATGGGAAGCTTAGTACATATTGAGGCAGGTAGATGGGGGTTGATTAAAGAGCTTCATCAGCTAGCCAATATGAGAATCAGATTGTTAGACTCTGATGACGGAGGTGTTACTGTACAGAATACATCAGAATCATCTTTGGTAGCCGAGGTAAAAGCACGACAATATGAAGATCCTATCTTAGTACGATTAAGAGAAAGCATTCAACAGTGTAAAAGTATGGCTTTTGGGATCGGAAAAGATGGGGCACTGAGATACCAGAGCCGATTGTGTGTGCCTAATGTGGCAGGGTTGCGAGAGAAGATTATGAATGAGATTCATCAATCCCGATATTCCATCCATCCCGGCTCGACAAAGATGTATCATGATGTCAAGGAGCAGTATTGGTGGGATAATATGAAGAAGTCTATTGCTGAATTTGTAGCCCAGTGTCCCAATTGTCAACAAGTAAAGATAGAACATCAGAAACCCGGTGGATTGCTTCAAAATATAGAGATTCCGACCTGGAAGTGGGAGGTGATTAATATGGACTTCATTATTGGATTACCTCGCTCTTATCATAAGTTTGACTCCATCTGGGTGATAATTGATCGACTTACAAAATGTGCCCATTTTCTGCCAGTGAAGACAACTTACGCGGCTGAAGATTATGCAAAGTTGTATATCAAGGAGATTGTTAGGCTTCATGGTGTGCCCATATCTATTATATCAGACCGAGGAGCTCAATTTACGGCTAACTTTTGGAGGTCTTTCCAGAAGGGTTTAGGCACACAAGTAAATCTCAGCACTGCATTTCATCCGCAGACTGACGGACAGGCTGAACGTACCATTCAGACACTGGAAGATATGCTACGAGCATGTGTTCTAGATTTTAAGGGGAATTGGGATGATCATCTTCCACTCATAGAATTCGCCTATAACAATAGCTACCATTCCAGTATTAAAATGGCCCCATACGAGGCACTATACGGGAGGAGATGTAGATCACCAGTTGGATGGTTCGAAGTCGGTGAAACAGAATTATATGGGCCAGATTTGATTCACCAAGCTATTGAGAAGGTGAAAGTGATACAGGAGCGATTGAGGACGGCACAAAGCAGGCAAAAATCTTATTCTGATGTCCGACGTCGTGATCTAGAGTTTGAGGTTGGTGATTGGGTTTTCCTGAGGATCTCACCAATGAAGGGTATTATGCGTTTTGGGAAGAAAGGTAAGCTGAGTCCAAGGTATATCGGGCCGTATAAAATTCTTCGACGGATTGGACAGGTTGCTTATGAGTTAGAATTGCCATCCGAATTGGAATTTGTCCACCCGGTATTCCATGTATCTATGTTGAGAAAATGTATTGGAGACCCTTCTCGAGTCGTCCCTATCAAAGATGTACAAGTTACAGAGGACCTATCATATGAAAAAGTGCCAGTGGCGATATTAGATCGGCAAGTCCGCAAGCTGAGAACAAAAGATGTAGCTTCCGTCAAAGTATTGTGGAGGAACAAAAATATGGAAGAAATGACATGGGAAGCAGAAGAGGAGATGAAGTCTAAATACCCTTACTTATTCCAGAATAAAGATAACAAGGATGCTGGTGGAAGACAGAATACATTGGAAGGTGAAACGGCTCTATGAGGTAAGCAATAATTTGAGAATACTCCTCCTTAATACAAAATGGTGATATGTAGATAATGTAAATACGCATAATGCTTTGTGTAGCCTTGTGAAGCCATATGTTGGGCTTAATTACTTGCAAGTTTTGCTAGTGACCATTTTATAGGGGAAAATTGATCGGAAATTTCCATTGGAATCCACGGTGATTTAAACTCCCCCTAAACCCTTACATTCGAGGACGAATGTTCCTAAGGGGGGGAGGGTGTTACAACCCATATCCACATGTGTTAGTTCATGCCATATATTAGTTAACATAAATCCAAGAAGGAATTATCTTTGAGATTATAAGAAGTCAATCCTATTGGTCTTAAGTGATACAAGAGTGTATAAGGGTGATTAACCAGTATTAGAAGTTAAACGAATCAAGGATGTTGTAACTCGTATTTTCAGGTAATCTAGCGGTGCTTAATACACTCAAGAGGTCATTTATTAAGGTATTTTAATCATATAATATCCGTATCATAAGTCTTGAAGTCAAACGAGTTATGAAACAAAAGTCGACAAAAGTTGTCGCAACTTAGGTTCATAATTTTACTTAAACATTAGGTCAAATGTTTCTAATCTTTTCTCATAATTTACAAGGAATTACGGGGTGATCTACCCACAAAATTAAAGATCTATGAGTCTAGTTTCCAACGCATTAAACCGTTCATCGATACGATCTCGGAGTAGAGAGATATTCGCGTTTTCGCGAGACTGCGCCAAGCACCTCTCTATGGGGCCCACTAAGTCGGTTTAAGATATTTGGACTTATATAGGATGACCACAACCCGTTTTTAGTCATTTCTTTTCACTATTTTCAGAACTTAGAACCCTAGGAACATCCTCTCAAGGTTCTCTCAAGATTCAAGACCCAAAAAAGGGCAAACAACACAAATCAAGTGTCGGGAATTCCGTGGCGCTAGTAAGTCTCTTGTTCTTCTTGTTGTTGCTCATTTTTGTGTCGTTCCAGCTCGTGTGGGAGGTTGTTTTAAAGGGTATATGTTCTGTAAATACTCCCTAATGTTCTTAATATCAATCCTAGGTGATTTCAAGCCTTCTAAAGTGATTCTAGTGCCGAAAAACACTAATTGATCGCTAGTTTCATTTTTTTGTTGTTGTGGCAGCATTGGAGGGATATTTCTTGGAAATTTAAGGTCAAATTGGAGTTGTTCTTTCTGTATAAAGGTAAGGAACCTCTTACTCTATATGTATTTAAGATTATCCAAGTTGCGGCTAAGCCATTGAAGCTAGAACTTGTGAGATATATATCGAAAGGTTTGGTAGTAGTGTTATTGTTTTGTGGACTGTTTTGCGTTGTTGTTTGGGCTGCGTATTTTACTACTATCTTGTGGAGTTTTGGAGGAGGAAGGGTGTGGAGAAACACCATATATATGTAGGTTTATGGGCTGATAGTTATTCGTAACATTTCCAGGTTGTTTGACACGACTACGGTGGTCGTCGTATGTATGGAGTGATTAGGCTGTGTGTGGACTATTTTGGGAGGCTCAATATGTTTATTATTGATGATGTTTGGGCTGTTTGGTGATTGTTTTGAATGGTGTGAGGTCATATATATAGGGGAGGTGCTGTCCGTTTCATCGTAAAATAGGTTGTGGTCGATACATAATAGTTATGACGCTTAAATGATAACGATAGTATCGTTTCTCTTATTGTAGACTAAGGAGTTTTGACAATTGCATAGCTTGAGATTGGGGCAGTATATACAAGGTATGTGAGGCTATCCCTTTCCTTCTTTTGCACGACTCCGATTGTACATAATGTAATGAACGAGCTTCCAAAGATACTCTACTCTTAGAAGCTAGCAGTACTTACATTGTTTTCCCTCTTATGGAACGATTGATGTTAATGTTGCTTCTCTTATTCTTATGTTATCAATGTTGTTCATACTTCCTGAATCTTATAAGGTTCATAGTGAAGACTTAGTCCTAATAACGTGTACAGAGGATACCGACCTTACGTCACTCCGAAAGGTTTAGAATGTGATTCCATGAGTCGAGCATGCATTATATATATGTATCTATTTTACTCTACCGAGCCACGCTATAGTTGGCCGGGTACGGCACCTATTGTGCAACCACTGATCAGTTGGGTTTTACCGAGCTCCACGTGGCCGGGTACGATTCTACCGAGCCTATTATGGCCGGGTACGATATGATGATGATGATGCCCACAGAGGCGAATGCTTTAAAGGTTTATGTATTTATACATATGTATCATGCATTTCATGTAAGTAGCCCTCAGAGGTACTAAGATGTTACAGGTGGTATATTCTTTATCCTTGCTTACATTACTGATCGTATTTATGGTTCCTTGCCTTACATACTCAGTACTTTATTCGTACTGACGTCCTTTTATTTGTGGACGCTGCATGTCGTGCTGCAGGTCCTGATAGACAGACAGGTGCAGCTCCCCCACCACAGTAGACTGTCCAGTTCAGCGGTGATTGGCGAGATCCCTTCTCCGGACTTGCCTTGGTCTTGGTATGCAATTTTTGTTATAGACATTATGGGTATGTCGGGGCCCTGTTCCGGCTATGTTGCAACACTTATGTTCTTTTAGAGGCTCATAGACAGGTGTCGGCTCATGTATAGTTTGGTATGCCTTGTCGGCTAGTTTTTGTTGTATAGTCTTTCATAGTAGCGTGGTAGCTCATACCTTATATGTAGTTTCTTGATTGTCTGGTCATCCCCTGCTATGTATATGCATGCCATCATATTTTATTGCTGGTTGTCCATGATCTAGGTCTACCATTTATATTGATCTCGTCAGCCTTAAAAGATAATAATGAAGGTTAGATGAAATGTACGTTGGTGCTCGGCAAGTGTGGTCGGGTGCTAGTCATGGCCCTTCAGTTTGGGTCGTGACAGCTTGCCCCTCTCATTTTGCTACAGAATCCCCGCAAATGTGCCATGGGATCACCGTGCCCTTCATATAAATCAAACTTAGGCATCTTGAACCCAGCCGGGAGTTGGACGTCTGGGAAAGGGCACAGATCTTTGTATGCTACGCTGACCTGGTTGCCCAAACCGTGCAGGTTCCTGAAGGACTGCTCCAGGATTTTGAACTTTCTCAATACTTCATCCTGTTCAGGGGCCTTAGTCGGCTTTTCAATCTCTGTCGGCACTTCCAAGTGTGGATTGTAAGCTTGTGGCTCGGGGGTATGAAATGTAGGCTCGGGGGGATAGTATTGCGCATCGTGAGCCTGAAACAATGGCTCACTGGTCATCCTTTACAAAGGGGCTGATGTGGGTCCCACAAAAGTGGGAATACTGGGTGTTGGGAGAGGTTGATGGGGTGGTGGAGCTTGGGAATCATGATGGCTTCTTTCTTGATGATAACGGGGATTTGGGATGCTTGTGGAAGGGCCGGAGTGAGGGTATTCCGGCGTGTGTCCCAGTGTTTCAGGGCTCTTTTGTGTTTTGGCTATGGCTAACTGCATTGCATTCATCTCTAGTCCCGTCCTTTCAATCTTTTCCATCGCTTCTTTTAACAATTGGCTCATCGGCCTCTCTTCCTCATTACTATTCTCTGAAGTAGTCATGCTTGTTGCTATCAGTCCTTTGGATCTGGTTTGATAGGAGTGTGTTGCCAGAGTTCTTTAACAACTAACTTGTCTGAATCAGACAACAACAAACTTTGTTAGCGTTAGAGTTTAACAGATTTAATCATAACACATAGAGGATGCAATGCTCCTAGGCAGTTAACCGTTTCTACATGCTTTGCTTCAAACAACATGCGTCATCCCGACTTGCTTTTTATTGTTATTTTATTTTATTTTTTGTATTTGCTTTTTCTTTCTTTATTAAGAGCGGTCGAATCTTATGGGGATTGCCTACGTATCACGTCCCCGCGCGAATCAGACCAGGCGTAGTTCTGCCACAAATGAGCGTAAAAGCAAACAACCTTTTATTGTTGAAATGGTCTATTACAAACTACATTTTGCAAAAGAAAGAGCAAACTTTGAAAATAAGCCTAGACTCAAAAAAATAGACCAAAAATCACCCTGATGAAAAAACAGGCAGAAGGTGCTAAGATACAGACTTGACTTATGAGTACATTATGGTTTTGAAAATTGGTGTCCGCGGGGCGTCGTTCGGCCTTGCCGCGGTCCTAGGTGCGAGATCCCTCTCAAGTTGCTCCAGCTCATGCATAGTCTGCTTGACATAACCCATCATTGCCGAGAGGACGGTAACGCTGGTCATGTTCTCACATCGTAGACATCGTCTGGTGATGGCATGGGCAATGGCCTTGATCCTATGTCTGGTTTGCTTCTTCTCCATGAGTAAGCGTTTTATCTGATCGCTACATATCTTGAATGCCTGAGCATCCTGTACATGCTGATGCTTCAGTTGCCGTACTTCTAACTTCATCTGGGCCAACAAGTCGTACCAGTATCTGCTCTCAATTTGGAAATCCTTGGCCTGATTAGCTGCTCTAATCTCAAGTGTAGCCATCTCTCTCTTCATTTTAGCAACAGTTTTCTCGTGGTCGCCTTCCACTTGATTCAAGTATCGGCGATGCTTATCTGCTCTTGTATCCCACTGTGCCCTAAGCTCTGTTATGATGTTTTTAGATTTTTCTAAATCCTCTTGCCATTCCCTGACTTTGCCTTTTAGCCTTTTTATTAACTACTCATCTGATCGACGCCTTGGCTGTTTATCCGCATCCATCCTTATCTGTTTGATCTGTGCTCTGAGCATTTCGTTTTCCTGAATTAACCTGTTCTGCTCTCCCAGATCGGTAGCAACTTGCACGTTGTGCTCATATTTCAAGCTTTCCACTTGTTGCTTCAACCTGCTGATTTCGGCGCAATAGCCTCTTTCTTTTGCTAACCAATCCCACTGCTTTCGCGACGATTCGGCGAAATTCAGGATGTGGGGTCTCTTAGCCGGCCTTTCATGCTCAAGTTCCCTTCTATACCATGCAAGGTAACCTGGTGCCGTCTCACCTTTGGCTCGATCCCGTACGCAAGTATCTGATTTCAAATATTGACACTCACTCCAGATTTGGCGAATTTTCGCTTCTGGAAACTATCCGTCAGGACTTATCTCAACTGCTTGAGTGCTAAGATCTTCCTCATGAGGTACTGTCTGGCATCTTCCGAGCTGTCTCAAAACTCGGCAGGGCACGTAAGGTTGAATGCTCTTAAGCCCCATCAGTAAGAAATGAGTTTTAGCTGCCGGCATATATATGACCTCATCAACAGGCAACCATCCCAGCGTCCATTGTATTTGGCTGGCAGTAAGAGCTTGAAAGAACGAGGTCCATGCCAGGACTCCTTTGGGCAAACTAATCTCTTTGGTTCTCGTGTAAAATTCTTCTATGCAAGTCTTTTCCGGGGAACCATGGCTCAAAATCTCGGAACGATGGCAGAGGTGCTTGGTCATCCACATTTGTAGGAGCAAGTTACAACCTTCGAAAAATTTTCCCCCAGCTTTACAAGCTGTGAGGGCTCGGAAGATGTCAGATACCACCATAGGTACGAGCTGTGAGGTTGGATTTCCAACAAACCCACGAGACCTTTCAAATATTTCTTGACCTCATTCTGTCCTTCAACACCTAGATCATTCCACCATAGCCGTAACTTGACAGGGATTTTGGTCATTATTGAAAAATGTTCATTTTGCATCGTGCTCATACTGCACATTTATTAAGGTGGTTTTAACAAAATGACTTGACTCAATAATATTTTACAAAGGGGATCAAGTTTTGAACACGGCCTTTAAGTACTTCGGGGATGAAGATTTTAAGGCCGTGTGGGTCAACTGGACAAAAATACTAAACAAGACCCAAAGGTGGCTATTTTATGCAAAGTCAGCCTTCCGGCGTCCCTTTCGGGAGCATTCGGCTTTTTATGACAAAACAACATCACCTGACTTATTTATGACTCTTTAAAATTTGACACATTTTTTTTTAAATAAATACCCCTTTTTGAAAGTAATTAAAGAGAATATTTTTTTTGACCCTTTTTGCTAATTTTTTTTTTAGAAACCGGTCAGCATGCGGAACTGAAGCAAATAAATGCGCAAACAAGTAGGATGCAGCAGGATGGTCTTTTCATTTCAGGTTGCCTGTCCTAGACGGACCCAACCCCTGTGTTGAGTCCCCTAAGTCAAATGCAACATGATGCAAATAAGCGTTCCTACTAGGGATCCGGCATGAAGTCAAGTTATTCTAGGTTCGTAACCTGGGTATTTGTTCTAGACTGTGTACCCGAGCGGACAACTCGAGTCGAGGAGGGGGCTACGTACCGGGGACCCGCGAGATCGTCCGGCTTTGTAACTTGTCCGACCTCTTTCTTATTTCAGGTATTGACACTAACAGAATAGGGAGTCTCGACCAGCGAGCTTCTCCCCGGAGGTAAGAAAAGAAGGGTTTCGGCACAGTTTATATACAGTTCAGATAATATCAAAAGCGGTAAAAGACAACATTTAGCACTTTTATGCAAAACATGTAATAAAGATCAGATAATAAGCCAGATATAACAATTATTCTAAGCTCGAATTCTTGGACCCTGAACCAGTGGTTCTGGGTCACAATCCCCAGCAGAGTCGCCAGAGCTGTCACACCTCCTTTTTCCGCACCCGAGAGGGTACAAGGGAGTTTTTCCAATTAAAGGACAATCGAAACGGGATTTTTTTATTTATTTCAGAGTCGCCACTTGGGAGATTTAGGGTGTCCCAAGTCACCTAATCCCGAATCGAGGAAAAGAATGACTCTATATTACAGTCTGCGTACCAGAAATCCGGATAAGGAATTCTGTTAACCCGGGAGAAGGTGTTAGGCATTCCCGAGTTCCATGGTTCTAGCACGGTCGCTCAACTGTTATATTTGGCTTATTTATCTGATTTTAAATACAATATGAACTTATGTGCAAATTTTATCTTTTAACCGCTTTTATCATTTACTGTTATTTTTATCAAGAATTGCAACGTCGTGAAAACATATCTCGAACCACGTTACATCAATGTACCCGTGGTTATCGATATATCTCGACTCGGTTGAGATTTGGATTTGGGTCACATAAATGTGCACCCGAATTAAGGAAAATAAATTGTTAAAGGCGCGCCTAAAGCAACTAGCGTCTTGTTATTTTGGGGAAGGTCGTAAAAATTCGTTAAACGGCACATCCCGAATTCTAAATACTTTAATATATACATACATTTAGAGGGCCCCGCAGCTTTGTACATTTTTTGTTTGTCGAGGCTCGTCTCATTCTTACTTTTAAAAAGGAATTTGCGACGTCATGGACATGCATCTCGAACCACGTCACAATCAATGTACCCGTGATTAGAAACACATCTCGAATCCGTCGAGATTTGGATTTGGGTCACATAAATGCGCACCCGAATTTAAGAAGGTAAATTATTAAATACGGGCTTAAAGAGGCTATCGCGTTATTATTCCGGGAGGGTCGTGAGATTTGCTAAACGACCCGCCTTGGAAACTGAATGCTTCGATATATACATTTAACGAGGGCCCCGCAGCTTGTGCATTTTTATTTGTCGAGGCTCATCTCGTCCTTATTTTAAAAGGATATCCTATAGCAACTACGTTTCTTGTCGCGTTTGTCTCTACTAATTGAAAACAGAGATAGTCCTAGTTGATTACATGCTTGTAGGCTTATTTATAGCAGGATTCAAAATGCTTTTACAGAATAAGTAAACGTGATTACGCACACGGACAGCTGATTGAACATTACGGCCCAAATCCAGCTCATGCGGGATGGGCCAGACCTGGGCCACTGTTTGTTCGATGCGGGCCTGCTTGGTCTGTTTTGACCTGGGCTCAACCTTCATGCGGTTGAGATTGCAAGCTTTGTGTTCTTTGTTCTAAAGCATGGTTTACCAGTTAGATGAGGCAATTTATCGGAAGAGAAAGAACTTAACTAGTAGTGTACAGTTTTCATGCTTGGCATACATTAAAGAATTATACTACACAATTAAACTAAATCCAAGATACAACCTACTGCATTGGGAATACCTTTATCTAACAGCATACATATACAACTATCATTCAATCCCCTACATTGACATCAGCTAGGCTTGTAAGCTACCTTCAGTATCCCAAACAAAAATGTGAGCTATTAGACACTACATGACATTTAACACAACAGTCCATGTATATAAAAAAACATCTGCAGATCTTCTCTTTTACACTCATTGCTCAAACTTTCGAGTTACATTGGTAGTGTAATTGTGTACCTGGTAAGGAAAGCAAAGAAAGAAAGGAATGATCAGTTGAGTGGTATGCAACAAACACAACAACAGCAGATACACAGCAACAACACAGCAACAACAACCAGCCAACAATGATGAAGCTCCCGAGCAGTCGAGCAACAAACAAACAATCCCAGAACCAGTAATGAACTCACAGAAATAAACAGAGTATTCAATGCAGCAACACCAGCAGTTCAACAATCACAAGCAGCTCAATCAGGGCAAACAACAGAACTTGGCCAAGACAACTTGACCAAAGTGAACTCTTCTGTAGTTTTCAGACAGCGTTTGGTTACAATATTCTCAGAATTTATGTTTTTTTCTTTCAGTTTTTTTTAAAGAAAACCTTCTCTTTTAGGCTCCAAAAAGAATCCTCCCTCCTCTAACGGAAGGTCCCCCTTCTTATAGCCTAATCCCAGCACTTTACAGTCTGTGTGACAACTCAAAATTCCCCCTCCCTACTGTTTTTTCCACTCAGCTATTTTAAATAAACAGACTCCCATGACATCCCTGACAGCCCCTTTTTAACATTTATTAAACTAAAACAGGCCATGGGCAGCAAGAATATAATCTGACAGCATGTGCTGTCAGACTATTTTAATCCAAAAGGGCTTTATGCACATGTTGTGCACAAGTGCACATGCCCTCCAATTCTAACTGCAACTAAACAAAATCAATCCCTTTATATTTCTGATTCAAATACATCAATTGTAAATAGCTATAGTCGATCTTCAATTTTGATTCAAGCAATGTTCAACGAGACAAATCAAGCTGTTACCATTCAAACAGCTAAAACTATTTAACGACATGTATCGAATCGACTATACTAATTACAACATACACAATCAAAGCCAAGGATTAGAATCAAACAGTATCAGCAAGGGGTCAGATTGCACATGTCAATACAGAGGTTAACTTGGGGATTGATTACTCAAACAGTTTCAATTCAGTAAGTTATGCAGTTCACATACACATGCATTATCAGTGAATGAGGAAACATTTGATCAAATAACAGAGGTCCAGGCAAGGTGTGAGAAAACAGTTGGTAAAATTCAAAACACAATTTGAACAAGATGTTTGGCCATACGAATAGACCTTTAACACACACACGAACTGGAATGAAGAAGAGAAGACAAACTTACCTTAAAATCTTTGAAAGAAAAGATCAGGAAAATCAACTTGTGTTTGAACAGACCCTTCTCAAAGTTTAACGGACTTTAATCGAAGTGTTTCTCAAATGAGAAACCCTTCGATTAAGGTCCATTAGACCATAAACTCTTGGTTTAAACAGGCACGGAACAGGCACGGAACAGGCACGAGGAACCCATAATCGAAGTGTTTTGAGAAACACTTCGATTAAGGTCCATTAGACAATAAACTCTTGGTTTAAACAGGCACGGAACATGCACGGAATAGGCACGAAGAACCCTAGGGTTCGAAACAGCAGATCTGGGATTCGTGTTTCCCTGGTCAGATTCGGACCAAACCAAACATGGTTTGGTCACGAGGGAGGTTCGGGGACTGTCTAGTGTGAAGATGGTGAGGTTTGGTGTAGGTCAGAGTTCGACTCGAATCTTCAAATGAAGATTCGAGACGAAGGAAGGTGATTCGAGGCTAGGGGGTAACAGATCCATGTTCAGGACAGTGAGGTGGTCCTAGGGTGTTCAGAAGGTGATCATCGGCGTTCATGCCGTCGGGTTCTGGTGAAAGGGAAATCAGGGCGGCTGCTAGGGTTTGAGGGGTTTCAGTGTTTGGTGAAGACGATGAGTGGAGGGGGGTTCGGATAGGGGGCGTGGGGTACGATAGAAAGCTTATATACGATCTAAGGGTTTAGATCCTGGCCGTTGGATCAGATGAGATCTACGGCCAGGATCTATTCACTTAAGGAAGACGGTGTCGTTTTGGGTTTGATAGTGGGTGAGACCGGGTAAGGCTGGATCGGGTCAAAATTGGACGGGTTTAGGGGGGAAGGCCTGGGTCCGTTGGATCTAAGGGTTGGACGGTTCAGATTAATTTGACTGAAACGGCGTCGTTGAGGTGAAGTGATCAACCTGATCAGGACCGTTTGTTTGAGTCAGATCAACGGCTCCAATAAGGACGTTGATACGGCGTCGTTTGAATCAATGTTTGGGCAGGCCGGATTTGGACTGGACTTGAGTGCCGGTTTTGGGCCTATTTTTGTTTCATTTTTGGGCCCAAACCGATTTTCATCACTCTTTTTTTTTCTAATTTTAAAACAAAAATGAAATAAAAAAAAATGAAATTAAACAAACAACAATGCAACACTTTAAACAATTATCACACACATAAAAGTATTTAAGTAGGTTAAATCACAACCTAGAATGAATAATGCATATATATATTTTTGAATTTTCTTTCAACGACCGAATTACGGTTTGATTACTATGACAGACATACCTTGTATTTTGACTGATAAGATCAAAAATACAAAAATGGGACGAACCACAAATGACTAGCAGTACAGGTCATGAAAAATTGAAAATTTGTACAGCGAGGTCACTGGTCACTATTTTTGTTTTCTTTTGGAGTGATTGTCCGTGAAGCAAAAATCACGTGCTTACAAAGTGTATGGAAAAAATTGTACCAAAGATGCTTTTGCGCTCCTTGCCCCTTTCTAAACTTAAATCTTTTCAGTGCCACCTATAACTTTCTCGTTAGTTAATCCTAACGGTACTCCCAATATAATCCAACCCAGACAAACCCAAGCGTATCATGTTGTGTTGCAACTAGTAAGAAAGATGAAAGTACGAGTCTTTTCTCTCGAGTTTTTCATATTTTTTATAATTTAAATTCGGGGAGAAGGGAAAGTAGCAATTTCACGGTAACAAGGGGCATTAGGAACAAAAATAACTTGCGGAATGTATTCAAAATGAAACATGATAAGGGCAATACAGTACAGGCCAGACAAGAAAAATGTATATGAGCTTCTACAATTTCAACTCCTAGCTTAAGTGAAACTGATCGTCACGCATACTGAATAAAAGAGAAGAATCAAATCAAAGTAAATAAAGAGTCCTCAATTAAAATGCTATCTCGCTCAGCTAGGAAAAAGGTCTGAATGGTAGAAAGAAAACACAAAAACTTAAATTCTATTACTTCCAAGTTCCAATTCTATTGGTCAACAGTGCTGGCCTGTTGCCACTCCCCATCAACAGCTTCTTTCCACAATGTGACATTGTTATCCCCAGCGGCAACTGCTAACAAGTTTCCGGTTAGAGACCATGAGACCCTCCAAACAGGAGTCTTGAAGTCTTTAAGAACCTTGCCCTCCCACTGATCTCCCTCCTTTGCCACAGTCCATATGACAACTGTACCATCCTCTGAAGCACTAGCAATTGTTGACTTCGGTAGTCCCAAGTTTGGTGCCCAGGCTACATCCCTCACCCAGTTAGTGTGCATCTGAAGTGCAGGGAAGCAATCCATCTTCCAAATGCCGTTATATAACTTCCAAACCTTCACAGTGTTATCACATCCACCAGATGCCAGCTTTTGAACAGGTTCAAGCGCACCTGAACCAACCAAAGCCCCTGGAGCCATTGATGGTGCCCATGAAACTGATGTTACCCCAACTGGATGAGCTTGGTCTATTCTCGTAGTGTCCCAACCACCATCTGACCTAGCAGTGTGCACTGAGATATTACCATCAGAAGAACCACAAGCCAAGCAAAGCCCAAGTTCATGAGGAGCCCATGAAATGGAGTTAACCGATGATTTGTGGTCACTAAAAACATGAGCTTGTGTCCACTCATTCTGATTGCCTTCCTTCCAGATTATTACCTTACCATCGTAGGAGCAGGAAGCAAGGATTGAGCCAAATTTAGGATGAGCCCAGGCAGCCTGCCAAACAGGACCAGTATGACCGCTCAAAGTAGCAAGGTGTTGTGAAGCAGCATTGTTGCTCACACCAGTTATTTTTATGGTGGTATCAGAAGATGCTGTAGCCACACGTTTTCCATAATAGTCCATAGTAACATCGTGAACTATGTCATTGTGACCAGTTTCAATCTTCTGTGCTGGCATTTTCCCTTGCCGCTACTGATATAAAAGCTCCTGCGTTTATGGTCAGATCCAATTTTAGTATATATGTCAGTTAGAAAGATAAAATTTTAAAGAGAGTTCTCTTCCCCACCATTATTTGGCTACGAAAATAAGAGATTCTTCAACCAAAGTCAGTTACAAAGCCTAACAATAGAAACGCAACTCAAGCAACTATACAAACTAAAATATACGTCGTAAATAAGAACATTCAGGTGAATTAATATTTGCAAATCCATTTTTAAAGAGAAGATAAGAGCTTTTTCATGCCATTATTTTAAGCTTGTTCATTTCAATACACCAGAGAAGAAGATAAAGGAGAAGCCTTCATTTGTCATAAACGCAGGCAGCACAAAGAAAAGACAAATGGTTTATCACTGAACATGTTATATTTTGAATAAGATAGGTAGGGGTTTTGGGGAGGATTACATAGGTGAAAAGTCACTAAAAGGCAAAAGCCGTAGATTTGAGGAGGCAGAGAATCTAAATCAAAGCAGATTAGCCAAAATATAAATCAGATTACGCATCCAATGAATTGATATATCAATACATGATATGGATAATGATTTGGGGAAAGACTGCAGCTTAACTCATAAGATCCTTTTAAAATAGTCAAAAGAGATTGTTAATTAGTCAACACATACATCAAGCCAACAAAATACACACAAAGCACTTTAAAAACTAAGATTAACTACTTAGTAAATAGTCTATGGGTCCGAAAGGTCAAATCCAAATCCTCTCCTCTAACCCAGTATTTTTCACGCTGTTCTCACCTATAATAAGTTAAGCTGCCCTGATTGGGGTTCCTAGTTTCAACGATAAATATTACAGTTGGCTTCTGCACTCTTTTGAACATAATACTCATAAGACAAAAATACTAAAATGACCATTGATTCAATCAAAGGTTATCGTGAAATATCAGCTAAGTTCATATACTCCTGAATAAAAAATAACTATGTAATCCACATAAGTCCTTCCCCTAAACCAATGATTACTGTTCAGAAAAGATAAACATGACATTCTTTCTAGAGACTGACTTCCAACCAAGGTTTATATACGCTTGAACTGTGGAAAAAAAAGTATGTCTATAGATTTAAAACAGTACATAGAAAAATTCCTTTCTGGCAAATAACCTACTTCAACCTACCTACACGTTCATCAACTGATTTGAACCTCTAACAATAAAGAAGTAGAAAACTAAGAACACACATATTTTGTACTGTTCTGCTGGATCTATTGGGGAGTATTTTGCATAGCTTCCCAAGCTATGCTAGAAGAAGAAAAAGGTTCTTTTCTCTGAGGACAATACAATGGCATAAGAGAATGATCCTAGGGCAACATTTAAAGAACAACTTTATTTTGCAGCAGATGCCGACGTCCCTTAAATTCCAGGCTTACATGAGCATCTCGTCTTGCCAGTACTAACTGTATAGACAGATAGATATATAGTAATAGCGATTCCATCTCAAAAAATATCTATAGTTATAAAGAACATTCAAAGAGAAGCACTCAATCAATTAACACCAAGATACAATAAATTGCTCAGGGAGGGGCAAACAAACGGCTCCCGAGAACAAAATTGGGGTTCCCTGAGCTTCTCCATGCTCCATAAGATGTGTCTAACAACCAATTCACGGATCGCCGAATTCCAGATTACACATAGACACATAAGAATAGAAGAGGTAAAAATGATATCTATTGAATCGAAAAATACATGCCTAACTAGATCTGGGATTTCCGCGTGGATCTTAAACCGGGTCGACCCAAAACGAATAGAGCGAATGCGAAAAATTAGAACAGCACAGAGATGTAGCGAAAAGAATAATCATATCCAGATCTCAATGCAACCAGATTAAGTTGTTACCTGTATTCAAGCGCGATAGAGAGGAGAACTGCTATTTCGCCTCAAACCTGGAGAGAGATGATATTTAAGTGGTTTCTACTTCTAAAATGCTTTTACATCAAATCAACTCCCATGGGTTTTATTTATTTTATTTTATTTTATTTTTACTTTTTTGCGTTATTAATTAAGACAAATAATTGCAGTGTAAAATTCTGCATAAAATAGTTGGAGAGGTTAGAAAATGTAATTTTTATATGACTAATGCAAAATTCCATATAACTAATGAGTTGTTGAGGTAAAAATTAACTGAATTCACATTAAAAGTTGTGCATACATATTAATTTATGCAGAATAAAATTAGATAAAAAATACATTAGTTTGCAATATGGAGATTAAAGTACGTGCAGAAAAAAAATACCCTCAAATAGGTAATTCTCATATAACATGACAACCAAATAACCCACTAGAAGTCATTTGATTTACGAACAACATTATATGCATATATCGTAATATTACAAAATTAATAATCACTGAAATTCTTAATGCACATATAATGCGTTGTACTAGTACGTATATATTAGAAAAATTTACCATTTTACATCCGCCTTTAATTAAATAAAAAAGTAGAAGAATAAAACCAACTATATTTTGGTCATTTGGAATAATCCGTTCAACTCCACTATACTCGCATAGCATAAGGTAGTAAAATTTATTTGCCCCAAATATTTAACGGTGAATTGTCTTATAAAAATAACAAAATAAAATAAAATCTTACAGTAATTGTTGTTTACAGTTATGAATATTTTAAAAGTATTTGAATAATCAAGGTAATGAAATTACCTTATTACGGTAAAAATAGTTGTAGTGTCATTATTTTAACACATTTTATTAAAAGAATTATTACAAAAGTATATTAATATACAGTTTCAACTTAATTAATTAAACAAGGATCGGTATGTGATCGTTGTCAAATGAGAAATATCAAAGTTTTCCTACTTTAGTTGGAAAAACAGCGCAAGTCTTCCTTCCCATCACACTGGAGTACTCAGTAGTTCCGATACTCTCCGATCACCCATATTACTCAGCAGATCTGAGTCCTCCGCCGCCGATCACCGCCCTTTAGCATGGCCTTCTCATCCCGCCGCGGCGGAGCTGGGTGGGCGCATTCACTCCTCCCCACCACCAAACCATCTCCTTCCCGACAAACTCGTAAATCTCGCAAACGAACCGCCCTCAGAGACTTCCTCCGCTCAAACTTCTTCACAATTGGCCTCTCTTTCTCTATCTTCGTCTTCCTTCTCATCATCTACAGCTACGGAGTTCCTAAACCCCTTCTCTCATCCCATTTCCGGGCTGCCCGAGCCCGATTTCCTCGGCCCAGAAAGCCCAGTTATCGTAAATCTCCAGGAAGCGACGCCGTTTCGGGTGCGGTTGTTGATATTACTACTAAAGGTTTGTATGATAAGATTCAGTTTAAGGATGAAGATGGTGGGGCCTGGAAGCAGGGTTGGAAGGTGACTTACAAAGGGGACGAGTGGGATTCTGAGAAATTGAAAATATTTGTGGTCCCACATTCACATAATGATCCTGGTTGGAAACTTACGGTTGAGGAATATTATGATAGACAGTCCAAGCACATCCTTGATACCCTTGTTGAAACGCTTCCAAAGGTAATTTCAGTGTCAAGTTTAGTGTTAAGATTAATTAGGCGTGGATTTAAGTTATATGCATTGACAATATAATTAATTTTTGTACACCATCAGTGTAATTTAACCTGTTATAAGAGGTTATTTACCATTTGTTCTATGTTATCAATCAATGCTGTTAAATAGTGTTACTTGCAGTTACCTTTTAAGTACCTGATTGTGTAAATATATTTTAATTGAGCTGATTTAAGTGTGTGTTTAGGCAATCATACCTTTCAAGAACCCCTTTATAATGTTGGAATGAAACTGGCCCAAATGGAGCAGAATGGATATGTCATATAACATGCCTTAACTAGTTTGGCATTGAGGCATATTAGTAGCGGTAGTTGTTGTTCATTGTTTATCATAGCTGTTGAATTGCTGAATGACTTTTTGGTTGTTGAATTCTGTTCCTTCTAGGACTCTCGGCGGAAATTTATATGGGAAGAGATGTCCTATCTGGAGAGATGGTGGAGGGATGCAACAGATGAAAAGAAAGAGGCATTCGCCAATCTAGTGAGGAATGGGCAGCTAGAAATTGTTGGAGGTGGTTGGGTGATGAATGATGAGGTAAACCTCCATGAGCGTCACATAGCTATGAAACAGTAGAACATTAGTTTTACGGCCAAATGAATTCTGAAGTTGATGCGTGAAAATCATATATTTTCTCTCTCTTGTTGGTTATTTTTGATAGTTCTTTCTGAGCATGAATATATTCAGGACTTGGTAAAATCAGGTCAAGCATGCGGTTCAAAGAACAAGTTTCCATGGTTTTAATATGGCAACTTATTCTGAGGGAGTCATGATTCTTCCTGTAATGAAATTCAAAGTGTAATTGCAGTGATAAATAGCTTTTCAGTGCATAAATTGGTTAAAATATTTAAAAGGAAATGCCATAATTAATAGAAAAATTCGTTCAAATACAGATATTAAATTGCTTTTGAAGGATTCAAATTTGTTTTGAGTAATCCTGTAAACAGCATTTGGAAATGGAGCTTTTGGCAATCTTATGTCATTATGGTTGACTTACGGCCTTTCATCTTTTTCTTTGTCTGCAGGCTAATTCACATTACTTCGCAATCATTGAACAGGTAAGCAAGAGGCTTTTCTTTTAATCGTCACTGCCTTAGTTATCTATGCAAATTTGCTGTATCATGCAGTAATGATTGTATCTATAAATGAAAAAGAGGATATTGTATCTTCCTTTTGGTTGTAGTTGTGGAATTTTGCTTATGATTTGTAATTATGACAGATTAGAACACTATTAGAAATCGAGAATATTTCTTTAATTTAGGGAAGTGCTATGGTGGTTTTTGTCCTCTAAGTATAATTCTAGATTTGTTTTCAATGTTGTTGTGGACCTTGTGGTGAATGCTGATTGTTGGAATACTTGACACATGGAGTAAGTGGTTTATGTCGTTATACTTTTGTATTTCAGGTAACTCTCAAATGATTAATAATGTTAGGAACCGTAAAAAGCTTGTGAGCATGCTAAATTTGGTACTCTTGTGATTGATAGTTAGCTCAGTTTGTGAAAATTAATGAGATATCAAACACTCATAAAGGCCACATGCTATTGCATTAGAACTGGTATATTTTACTTTTCATATAATTATCAAAAGATTACGTCTTATATATAAAAGAGTCATAGCTAAAATCTTAAAATTCATCCAATCTTTTTCTCTAGTAAATATGTTATAGGAAATTTCATCTAGAGTTATTAAATATTGGCTGTAACTGGAATGTATCTTGCGTGGAAATTTGTTAAATCGATTTCACTATTTGAGATTATTAACCTAAAGGGGGTATTAATTATTAAAGGTCAACTGAATCTTTGGCATATGGGTACATGCTGATTTCCGCATCTTGATAGTTTCACATTACATAGATATTATGTCGTTTGACTAACAATCAAAAGAAGATTTGATGTCATTTAACTCTAGTTAGCCTGCGAGATTGTTGCAAATTTCTTTGCCAATCTAACCTGATTTAAATTAGATCTACCGATTGGATAAAGTAGTTTTTCTCCCATCCTTGTTTTGCATGTTTTGGTGCTTATTCTGTTTTCTTCTTAATGCATGATGGTCTCTTATTCGTATGCTTCTCATTCTGTTATGTACTTCTCTTCAATATTCGCTAATGTAGATCTTGGTTTTTGCATTCATGTTCAGATTACAGAAGGAAATATGTGGTTGAATGAGACTATAGGTGTAATTCCTAAAAATTCTTGGTCTATTGATCCTTTTGGTTATTCACCAACTATGGCATATCTTTTGCGGCGTATGGGTTTCGAGAACATGCTTATACAGAGAACTCATTATGAGTTGAAAAAGGAACTTGCTTTATACCAGAATTTGGAATACGTGTGGCGGCAGAGCTGGGATGCTGAAGAAAGAACTGATATTTTTGTCCATATGATGCCATTTTATTCCTATGATATTCCACATACTTGTGGGCCTGAGCCTGCAATTTGTTGTCAGTTTGACTTTGCTCGAATGTATGGGTTTCCCTATGAACGATGTCCTTGGGGAGAAAATCCTGAAGAGACCACCCCGGAAAATGTGAAGGAAAGAGCACTTAAACTATTAGATCAGTATAGAAAGAAATCAACACTATATCGAACAAATACACTTCTTGTTCCCCTCGGTGATGATTTCCGATATGTCAGTGTTGATGAAGCAGAAGCTCAGTTTCGGAATTACCAACTGCTGTTTGATTATATCAATTCTAACCCTAGCTTGAATGCAGAGGCAAAGTTTGGTACTTTAGATGATTATTTCCGAACGCTGCGCGATGAGGCTGAAAGAATAAACTATTCTCGTCCGCATGAGATTGGTTCTGGTGAGATTGGAGGTTTTCCTTCTCTGTCAGGTGATTTCTTCACTTATTCTGACAGGCAACAGGATTACTGGAGTGGCTATTATGTCTCCAGGCCTTTCTTCAAGGCAGTTGATCGTGTTTTGGAGCATAACCTTCGCAGCGCCGAAATGTTGATGGCTTTCCTATTAGGATACTGCCAGAGAGCACAGTGTGAAAAATTGCCTACTGGATTTTCCTACAAGTTGACTGCAGCGAGAAGGAACTTGGCACTTTTTCAGCATCATGATGGGGTCACTGGTACTGCCAAGGACCATGTGGTGCAGGACTACGGGACACGGATGCACATGGCTCTGCAAGACCTTCAAATTTTTATGTCTAAGGCTATTGAGGTGTTGTTGGGGATCCGCCATGAGAAAAATGACCAACATCCTTCTCAGTTTGAACCAGCACAGGTAAGATCTAAATATGATGCCCAACCAGTGGTTAAAGTCATTAGTGCTCGTGAAGGAACTGTTCAGACTGTGGTCCTTTTTAATCCATCAGAGCAGACAAGAAATGAAGTTGTCATGGTCACTGTTGAGAGGCCGGATGTAACAATCTTGGACTCAAACTGGACATGTATTAAAAGCCAGATATCTCCAGAATTGTCACATGATAAGGAAAAAACTTTTTCGAGAAGGCATCGTGTCTACTGGAAAGCTTCAGTACCTGCCATGGGATTGCAAACGTATTATGTTGCTAATGGATTTGCTGGATGTGAGAAGGCCATACCTGCACAACTTAGAATATTAGTGCCGTCTGGAAATTTCTCCTGCCCTGCACCATACACTTGCTCAAAGTTGGACAGCAATGAAGCAGCAATCCAGAATGAACATCTGACAGTAACCTTCAGTACCAAGTTTGGCTTGTTGCAGAAAGTAAGCCATAGTGATGGTAGACAAAATGTTATAGATGAAGAAATTGATATGTACTCTAGCTCAGGTGGAGCCTACCTGTTCAAACCGGAGGGTGAGGCTGAGCCAATCATACAAGCTGGTGGGATAATGGTTGTCTCGGAGGGCCATTTGGTACAGGAGGTCTATTCTTACCCAATGACAGCATGGGACAAGTCTCCAATTTCCCACAGTACCCGTATATATAATGGTCATAATACCATACAGGAACACATTATTGAGAAGGAGTATCATGTTGAGCTTCTTGGTCATGAATTCAATGACAGGGAATTGATAGTTAGGTACAAGACTGATATCGAGAACAAAAGGATCTTCCATTCTGATCTAAATGGATTTCAGATGAGCCGTAGAGAAACCTATGATAAGATCCCTACACAGGGCAACTATTATCCAATGCCTTCCCTTGCATTTATGCAAGGACCAAGTGGATATCGCTTCTCAGTCCACACTCGGCAGTCTTTGGGTGTTGCAAGTCTCAAGGATGGATGGTTGGAGATAATGCTTGACAGGAGATTGGTAAGGGATGATGGACGTGGTCTAGGCCAAGCAGTGATGGATAACCGCGCAATGAATGTTGTTTTCCATATTCTTTTGGAGTCTAATATTACAGCAGCTGCAAACCACACTACAGGTCCTCATCCCCTACATCCTTCCCTTTTATCGCATTTGGTTGGTGCCCACCTAAACTATCCTCTTCATGTATTCATTGCTAAGAAGTCTGAAGAAATCTCTGTACAGCCACCCCCTAGGTCCTTTTCTCCCCTGGCAGCTTCTTTACCATGTGACTTGCATATTGTCAACTTCAAGGTTCCTCGCCCTCTCAAGTATACTCAACAACAACCTGAAGAGCCTAGATTTGTCCTAGTCTTTCAGAGACGTCACTGGGATTCTTCTTACTGTCGAAAGGGCAGGTCAGAATGTTCAAGTGTAGCTGATGTGCCCGTTAATCTCTTTGACATGTTCAAGAGCCTAGCTGTGTTGAATGCAAAGGCTACTTCTTTAAATCTTTTGCATGACGATGCAGAGATGCTTGGTTATAGTGACCATTTTGGAGATGGAGCTCATGACGGGCATGTCCTCATTTCCCCAATGGAGATACAGGCTTATAAATTGGAACTAAGGCCCCACCAGTGAAGGTAGAGCACTTGTATATTTTTCCCCCAACTGAAGCTGAATTAGGGCGTGCTAGTGTAAGGGCCACCACTGCAACTCTTTTTCCAAATTATAACTGGATTCATCTACTGTAATTTGGAAAGATGAAGGTAGAAATTCTGACAGTTGTGGTTTGCCTAGTGGGTTTTTTGACATTGCCAGTTGAGCCTGAGGGCCTGGGAAGTATTCTTGCTGTAACAGCTACTTCAGAAAATATGCAGAGAACTTTACCAAAGCTGCTGGTGTTGACAGTATATCTCATCACATAAAAGGAGGAGTGCATTGCACATGGTTCTCTTCCAGGAATGTGTTAAAGTTTGCGGGATTAGAATGTTCAGGTAATTTTGAATCAGATAGGATAGAAATTGAGGTTGTTTAGAATACAAAGTTATTTTGTTATTATGCTAATGATGGCATTGCTTGTTGTCCAAATGAGTCGTGAAACACAATTGTCTAAGAAGGATCCCTTAGGAAGTAAATGGCAGCATGCTGGGATGGAAATGTTGTGTTTCTCACTTACATTCTAGCTTACCTTTCATAAACTTGATATCATGTATATTAAGAATATCAGCGCATCTCGTTTATTGATTCGGCAATATTCCACTTCACACAAATATGTAGCAGACGGACTCAACATATAACATCAAACTTCTAAGATAAATGCTCGTCGAATTTTCCTCCGAGCACACTGATGAATCTCGGGGCAAGTGCGTAGATAGCCATTCTCAGGAATGTTATTTAGAGATTAGCTAGTATTTATTGTCTTGAAATTTTAAACTAAAAATCTTTAAGGGGTATTATCACTTTTATTCCGCTCCAGAGACTATTTACATTCGGTAGTCGAAAAAATGTTTAAAAATAACATACATAATGTATATATATACTAAAAATATATAATTTTTTGGCTATTATTTTGAGAGTGGTTATACAATGTCATTTTCCCAAAATCTTCGGGACACGTTTGTTCCTGAAAAATTGAATTGTAAAACTGAAATTCAAGACTCATTGGCTAATTCTTAAATAGCAGTTATTATAGTGGTTACGTTGTGTCATTTCTACATGAATCTTTAACAAATATGGGCTAGCTCTATCTATTTCTCTCTCTATCTATATATACATAGAGAGAGGGACCATTCAAAAATAATTTTTTCTATTTCCTATTATGCATGAATTGCTATTTGCTAAGATGATCTCTTAGTCCGTCTGCGCCCTGTAATAAGCTTGTAATTATATTTATTGTATATCACATTAATTTTTAAGAAAGCTGATGTTGATTTTATAGATTCATCTACGTCTACTATATTTTGGCAACTTATGGCTCATGTTTTGCTCATTATTTGAATCTGGAAATTACTTGCCATAAGTAAGCAGTTCAATTTAAATGAAGCTTTTGCATTTTGAAGATTTTCAAGCATTAACATCTACTGCATCTTTTCTTTTGAATTTATCTTTTTTAGTATTATCTTGAATATATTTTCTAATATTACCTACAGTTAAATTAATTAAACTCATAGTCCAATAGTATCACAGAAATGAATTTTTGGGAACTATTTAATTAAGAATTTAAGAGTTTGAAGAATTCTAAAACCTCTTAAAAAGCGGTAACAGAATGCTTTACACAAGTCAATCCCAATCACAATGCAACCTCCTCCTTCTTCTTCACCCCCCCCCCCCCCCCGATTCCAACGAGATTGCATGCAAAACGGAGAAACTAACTGGTACCGGCTGAAACTCCACTTTTTCATCTCGTATTTTTCTGCAGACGGCTTAATTCGTAAAGGAAAGTAATTTAATTACATCTCTTACTTTTTCATTTTGGTCTTAGATTTATAATCATCGAGATTACCGACGAGCTAGCGTCTAATCGGAGAATTTCCGCCGACGAGCTTCTAATTGGCCCTTTGCATTCCCGCCGGCCGCCTCCTTTGCGTGAATAAAGTTTAAATCAGGTGTGTTTATGCCTTTACATAAACTATACTTTCAACATGTTAAGTTATTGCTATTAATTAAACAGCGGCAGATTTAGAACTTTTTAGTACAACTGTGCAGTACACTATACATTTGCGACGTACAAAACCGATTGCCACTGAATCACTGATATTGAATTGAAATGAGTAAATATTAAATAAAGATACATTAATAGGCTTCTGTTTATTGTCCATAAAACCATTGATGGTCTACTAACCATTTACGCAATTTCTTATTTTGGTGCCCTCTACTTTATATCCATACATCTTTTTAGGAAACGTACGACGTTCAATTTTGTGTGTCATTACTCTGAGTTTGGACCATATATGCACCATTATGCGATAAATGGAGCTTGCAACTTTATATTATTGTTTAATGCATGCAAGAAAGGAGATGCACTTACACATAATAAAAAGTTTGTAACTCTTATCTATATATCACATCAATAAATAAAAGGGTAGCTCGGTGCACTAAGCTCGTGCTATGAGTGAGGTCCGGGAAAGGGCTAGACTATAAGGGGTCGTTTGATAGGAGGTATTAGAAAAAAATAATGCAAGCAGCAGCTCTATGCATTACTAATACATCCTACTTTGCATTATCCTATGCATAAGTAATGCATAGAAAACCATGGCATTAGTAATACCAAGGCTATTAATGCATGCAATGCATGATTAAAGATAAAATTGTCCTTAAAGTCCCTTAAAGCTAGAGAATATGGAGGACATTATTGTAAACAATTATTTTTCTTAAAAATTATGCAATGCATTATAATTTTAATATACCACATCAAACAATAGATAAGAAATAATATCTCCATAACTAATGCTTGCACTACTAACACATGCATTATTAATACACCTTATTCCTCACTATTCTTATACACCCTACCAAACAACCCCTAAGGATTTATTCTACGCAACCTTACCCTGCATTTATGCAAGAGATTATTTCCACGGCTTGAACCCGTGATCTCTGGATCACATGACATTAACTTAACCAGTTACGCGAAGGCTCCCTTCTATATATATATCGCAATAAATGTTTTGTAAAAATGGTGCATATATGGCATTGGCGTCACAAATTTAGATGACTACACATTGGGCTAAATGTGATTAGCTCGTTCAGAATATTCGGAAGGTTAAACGTTTTGGTCTTGAACTTGATTTGCTTATGGGGGTTTCTAAGCACTAAGCAAAGGAAAAGTGGTCAAAAGGATAAAAAAGGAAGTGAATTCCATATCACCAAACCACCACCACTTCACTGCCAATTGGAGCAATTTCATTACTCATTCACCACTAAATAAAATATTTTTAACTCTTTGTTCTTTGTATCTTGGAGATGAAAACCTTTTCTTCTCGATGTTGTCATTGTAGCATCTTTATGTCAACATTCTCTTCTTTTGTTCCTAAAAAAAAGGATATTGCGTCACATAGATTAGCTGATGATCTGGATCAAAAATTGAAGGGACCTGAAGTACTATTATTGCACTCGTTGCTTTTTAATTATAAGTATTGGAAATATGTTACAATGGAGCATAAGGGATGATTTAAAAAGAATTCATTTAGTTGACCTTAGCAAGCTACTTTTAAGATTCAGATTTTTATTTATTATCAGATCATATAAGATAAGGAGCATCCGATTATGTTACTTGATCACGCCCAACTATGCCTTATAAAAATGACTAAGTAGTCGTTACAAATATAATCCGATTTACAAGTCCGGAGTCGAATCCCATAAAGAACTAAGGTTTAGCTACAACTGTTCATTATCACCAAGAAGACAAGTTCGAATAATTTCGAAGTTATAAATATTAAGATTCTTATGTCTAACTAATTAACTAACAAATTAAAATAGTAAATTAACGACTAAAGATACTAAGGATTGGAGACAAGATTAATAAGGTCTAGAGTTGTGATTTCCCCAATTGTCGAAATCCTTCCGCTACGCCTCATATAACTTCGTCTAAGTATTCTCTATCGATCGTGAGTACTTCGGATGTTGTAATTCTCTTCCGAGCAAATAAAACAATTTACTAGACGTACTCTTCGGAACTACGCTAGCTAGCACTAGTTTACCGCTACTAAGATCGCACCAATGTTTCGTTATTCCTAATCCCACCTTTAAACCCTTCGTATTGATTCCTCACATACGTTAACAGTGATGTTGTTCAACAACTACCTAAGTATGTACCCTTTCCCAAGCAATACATAATAAATAGGTACAGTCAATTGATGACCATTCAATCAACAGACATAAGCATGTAGTTGAACAAGTAAAGAAATTCAAAGGCAAAATATATTCAAACTTAACAAGAATTCAACCTCCAAAAGGTTCTATCAAAATCCTAAATAATAAATTAGCTACTCATAGTAGTATGTGAAAATATAATACTAAAATTCATAACCAACAATAGAAAACCGGAAGAAGAAAGGAAAAAACTCGTGGTTGAATCTTCCTCCTTACTCCTAGTGTATTCTTGCCTCCATAAGTGTTGTATTCTTGCCTCCATAGATGTTGTGTAACCCTAAAGTAGTGTCGCATCCTCTAAAGTTACTTAGGATGTATTTATATGACCTAAGGTAGGGTGAAGGGCCGTCCAAGGCAATCCAAAATCGAATAGGAGAATTGGAGGGCGCGTCTGCCTTCGCGCAACGCGCGACCATAGGCGCAGACTTAACTTTTGCAATTTTTCAATTCGGGAAGCGATCCGTGCCTTTGCTTTGCTTCACTGTTTTGTGCCTTCATTTTTCTTCTTTTTCGCGTCCATTCTCGTGCCACACACGAGATTGGACGAGCTCTCAATTCTTTCCATCTCTTCCTTTTTGTGTCAAATTGTCATCTTTTGATCATTTATTATCCAAACTCGTTCCTACGCATAAGAAACACATTAATATGCAAATTTACTCAAAAATATACATTTTTCATCATTTATCATTGCTCGGACACGGGTGTGGATCTAAATATTGAATTAATTATCACTTTAATTTTCGGATTTTAGGATACAGATCAACGTCACTCTTAAATGAACAATGATTATTGTGTAATTATAATTTGTTTTTTTGCTTGTTAGTTTAATTAAATATTCATGAGCTTACCTGTTACTACTTAATTTCATTGACAATGTACATTTTTGAGAATTCAACACGAGTTCGACAATATATTTTAAAAAAATATGAGTTCTTTCCTCTGTTATAGTTGTAAGTTTTAATGCATACTGCGTACGTGGTAATGTTTATCAGTTTGTTCCAATGAACATTCACAAGCTGCACATTTTACCTACTTGATGCCTTGCGTGGTTTTGGTCTCATTCAGCACCTAAGGCACACAAATCAAAGTTTGGGCGTAACGGTGCTGTAAAGCATATATAGTACTTTTCTACTTAAGGAAACTTTTTTTTCTTCTAAAACTTTTACATAGTAAAAATAAATTAAATCTCTTCCTTAGTTGGCCTTCGTAACACTAATTTCTTTTAGGTTTTTTATGTTCATCTCTCGTATTTTTAATTTAAAAATAAATTCTGCGAAAGCCTATCTTCTACGTTTTCTTTTGAACGTTTTGTTATGTTCCCAACACACAATTTTCAGGGAAACAAAAATTTGATTTTTCAATTTAGGGAGAAAAAAAGAAAGAATAACACACATACGAAAAGGATTGTTCTTACTTCTTAGGGTTAAACCATAATCTATTTGTAAAGAAAACGCCAAATTCCGTTAAACTCGAAGTTATAGCAGTCACGTTTTCCTGTTTATAATTGAATAGATTGTTTCTGTATTTATCCAATTTGCAGTAAGTAGTAAATATATGTTTCTGAACCATATTACCTGGCAAGTTTTAAGGTAATCCAAGTGGTTGCAACTGCCATATGTCAAAGCACAGTAAGCATTAATATGCAACATCATGAAACTAACATACGTTTGGGAGTCAGAAATGTTATGAGCTTTTCTGCATGAAGACACAAATAAAAGTATCTATAATTAAACGTCACGACACTGCCAACTTAAAACGTGGAATGCTATATAATGTATGCTTTTTAGACTTACAAAAATTCATCAACAACTTTGCTAAAAGGAAATTTAGTGATTGTCCACTGTTCCATTTTAAAGTCTTTTATAAAAGTTCATTATCTTACTACTCAAAGTAACTTCTTTCATTTTTTTTTAGTATAGCCATAGTTTCTGAGCCAACCTATATTTTTGAATATTATATTCTTTTACAGATTTTTCTTATTAATATATGACGATTTGATGTACGAAGTATACGATATTTATGCAGGAAAAGAGTGTGATATAGGCATTCTATTCTGTTGTAAACATCAAGTACAAGTTAATTTCACGACTCGCTTCCGTAACTTATAGGTCACGCGAAGATAACTTTACTGTTAGTCCGAGATCCCCTTCTTTCTTATCGATATAGGTACGACAAATTTTTGTCTACCAAGATTTGAAGTAAATCAGAAAAGATCAAGATTTTTTTTATTCTTTATATTGACAATATCGGAGTCAGTTTGCTTTCATTTCTGAGTACTATTTAACAAATATTTAGTAATTGTATCTTATCAACGTGCGACAAAAATCATAACTTTTTTTTTCCTATGCTACATATCATAACACTTGAGTGCTTTTGGTCTAGTGTTCCATAATACGTCTCTAAAAAATTAAAGTTGCTTGTCTTACTTACTGAAAGAGACTTACCTTCTTTTTTCTACTTATAAATCACTATATATGTTGTTAATTGCCTTGTTGGAATTGAGCCAATCTGAATATAAAGACATCATTTGAGTACGGCACTATATTAATACTGTGTGTTTGTTTGTGTAGCACTGACTGAAATACTAAGAGCAGATCGATGAAAGCAGCAATAACATATTATTAACCTCGCTCTCCTCTCCAATCCCTCCTTTTGTTTCAACTTATAAGATCATTCTTTCTAAATCACCTCATGGCTGGCGGACAAAGTCGGTCAAGTCTCAACAAACCATGTATTCTCCTCATAGGTAATTTAATCTTCAGTTTGTTCCTAGATTTTAATCTCCTCTTACTTCGCTGTCACCAGGATGTCACGGTTGGAGCCGTGAAAATTGCCATATTGTAGTTCGGCTCTTTTTCGATACGAAAACTTAGTGCATCGGACTGTTTTTTTTGCTTCGTAATTCTCGCCATAAACTTATCTTTCATTCTTGCATATTTACATATTGGACGTGTTTTGTATTTGGCAGTGATAGCGGGAATGGAGAGGTTTGCATTTAAAGGGGTGGCGTCAAACTTAGTGACATATCTAACAGATGTGGCCAAAATGAGTAATTCAGCGGCGGCAAAGAAGGTTAACAATTGGTGTGGTATTACGTCTATGCTTCCACTCCTTGTTGCTCCATTAGCTGATTCTTATTTGGACCGTTACACCACTGTACTGGCTTCTTCCTCTCTCTATGTTGCCGTAAGTACTTTCCGTTCTTTACATTTCTACAACACAATCATCAGTAAAAACTTACTCACACCAGGTATTAGTGGAGAAACTAGGAATTTACTCGAGGGTATTTAAATTTAAAGGAAGTGAAAAAAATTCCGATAAAGGGCGTTCAATATGTGTTATATACCTCTAAAATGTAATATTTTATCTATATACACAGTGTAATTTTTCGACGAATGGTGGTCAAAATTTTTGTGTAATAAAGTGTTTAGTTCTTGATAAGGAGGAAACTTCTAGTCTAACACGGGTCTAAAATTGTGTTAGGTTGCCAGTTCGAATCTCATAAAACGTGATATTCTTGTAATTTTTTATCCTCTTATTATAATTTTTAGTTTCTCTTCTGTATGTCCATTAACTTTTAAAAAATCCAAACATCTCAGTGATAAATAAAGTAGACATTTCTCAAACTAATTGCACTCCTTCAAACTATATGTTAGGAGCTATCCTGGCTATACCTAATATAGTATATTCTTTTTATTAGGGAACTAGTGTCTATGTCAATTAAATTAGGTGTGATTTTTTTTGGTCAAAGACGGGAAAAAAATTTGATCTTCGAAAAGATTACTTTTTGCCACTATTGAGGAAGAAAAAAAAAATTATGCTGATTCTGTTGCGTATTTGGATGTGACTAGTGTTAAATTAGTGGATTATCTACACGTTGATCATTAGCAAAAGCCACGGTGGACCGTGGATGTGCAGCCTGAGTCATCACCCACCTTTTTTCATATGTAGAGCGCAATAACGTTGCATTAATAACCTAAATCTTGCACGTAATAAATGTATCTTTATCAAAGTTTTTTTTTTTAAAAGTATGTATACAGTTTTAAGTTTGTTTTTGTCAACTCATTTACGTACATTATTGCTGTTTCAGGTGTGACTTATTGTATCAGCGCATTTATTATGTCTGCCCAGTGCATAATGCATAAAGATTTAATTTTGCCACTTCTCAGTTTTCATTTTTCTGAGAATAATTACTGTTATAAACAGTTGATTTGAAATAGTTTGTTTTGTCCTCTAAACAAGGGCAACCCGGTGCACTAAGTTCCCGCTATGCGCGACATCCGGGGAAGAGCCGGATCACAAAGGCCTATCGTGCGCAGCCTTACCCTGCATTTCTACGGCCCGAACTCGTGACCTCCTGGTCACATGACAGCAATTTTACTCCTTGTTTCGTCCAAGGAGTAAAATTTTAAAACTATCGTACGTTGAACCTCAGTTCTTGGTTATTCTTGAATACTTACAATTTAGTATTGCTGGCGGTTAATGAAAGACATTTAACATTAACAAATGTAGTACAAAAGTTGCAGTTTCCTAGCAGCATATGACCAGCAGATTAGTACTATACTATATTATAGTGACATCTAAAAGGAGATATTAACAATAACTCTCTTTGACAAAACAATCAGGGTCTTTTAGCTTTGACATCATTGGCATTACAATGGCCATGGACTAATTCAGCTGACAAATCTGGCTTCTGTTCATCCTTATCATGGTCTCTGAATTTAATTTCACTTGGCCAAGCCGGTTACAACCCGTCATTGCAAGCTTTCGGAGCAGACCAATTTGACGATGATGAAGAACTGCCGAGCAGTAAAAATGATCAAAGTTCAAAGAAGAAAAGTTCCTTTTTTCAATGGTGGTATTTTGGTATATGTTGTGGCAGCCTGCTCGGCGTATCAATCATGTCTTATATACAGGACACATTAGGATGGGGCTTGGGTTTCGCCATTCCTTCAATTGCAATGGCAATATCAGTTATAGTCTTCAGATTTGGGAATCGATTTTATACACACAAAGATGGAGAAATTATTCATATCAAGTCATTGGGAGATCATATCGTTAAAGCTGTTAAAGCAGCTACCTCAAGATTGACCTGTGGTGAGATTGTTGTTCCAACATATACTAACAAGTCAAATGTCGTTGAGATCGAGTAAGTATTTCTGTAAATATTTTTTTTGCGAGTTCAAAATTCTACGCACGGATAATACAAAATATATAAATTTCTTGGCCGAGTGACCAGTGGCGGAGCCACCTTATAGTACAGTGTGTAGGTAGATAAAAAAAAGTTATATGTATATATATATATATATATATATATTATGTATTTACTCTCCTTAATTTCCTGGTATGTTTACTTTTATATATTTTGACACCCCTTAACGAAAATTCCGCCACTGCGAGTGACGCTCCTTATGGCTGATTTTTGGTTCATAGACTCGAAGATAGACCGCTCTGCCAACAAGATTCAGGGAGCAAAGATGGTGCGGACAGAAAATCGGAGAATGGGATCAATTTTGTTAAAATTCTAAAAGTGGTATTGCCTCTAATGCCAGTGTGGACTCTACTTCTGATGTTTGCAGTGATTTTTCAACAGCCTGCAACATTCTTTACTAAGCAAGGTGTGACAATGAAGAGAAACATAGGAAACAATTTCCGAATTCCACCAGCTGCGCTTCAGAGTTCAATCACCATATCTATAATTCTGCTTATGCCACTGTACGACACGTTCTTCATTCCGTTCGTTCGTGTTTTCACACGAAACGAAAAGGGTATCACTGTGATGCAGAGAATGGGAATAGGGATGTTTCTTTCAGTAATAGCAATGATAATTGCAGCTGTTACTGAAAGAAAAAGACTTGATATCAGCAGAAATTTGGTAACTTCTTCAGAAACTGTGCCAATGAGTATATTTTGGTTGCTCCCTCAATACATTCTGTTGGGAATTTCGGATATATTTACAGTTGTTGGTATGCAAGAGTTCTTTTATTCTGAAGTTCCGACAAATATGAGAACTTTAGGCATTGCTCTATATACTAGTGTTTTTGGGTGTGGTAGTTTTTTCAGCTCATTCCTTATATCCGTGATCGAAAATTTGACAAGTACAAGAGGAGCAAAGCAGAATTGGTTCTCTGATGACATGAGAAAAGCCCGTTTCGACAACTATTATTGGTTTCTGGCTTTGTCAAGTGCAGCAAGTTTTTTATTGTTCATGGTTTTCTGTCGATTTTACAGAAGCAGGACTATAACTGATTAGATTATTGGTAGTGACTGTAAGTTGGCAGATAGCTTGTTATTGTCGACTGATGTATTTTGTGATGTGAGTGACATAATGACATTCATTTCTAGGAGAAATCGAAGGTTCTGCACTTATTGTAAATCATCAAAAATTGTATATAAATTAAGATAAATTTTGGAGTTCTTATTTGTCACGACCCATTTTCTGAATAAGCCGGGACCGGCACTCGATCACTAAACATAACCGAGCAGATCATTTCTACTTATCAAATCTACTATAATCTCACTCTGCTTATTAAATCTATTATAATCTCAAACTTTATATGCCACAAGGCACTAATGTAACCAAATACTTTTAAATAATTTAAATATCTAAAATAAACCAACTTCAAAACTTTATTCGTAGTAATCAATAAAATGCTGCTAAGTTATTATCAAAAATATCTGAATCTTAACCCAACGACTATGTCTATGAAGCCTCTACTGATAAACTGACGCACTGATCAGGACATGAGATTTCCTGGTCAGTTCTCTAAGTAACAAAGAAATAACTAAATAAAGATCACTCTAAGGAATATTCCACGAACAAAAGCGGAGCTCACCAATAGCACTGGAAGAGAAGGAAGTCCTAACTCGTAGCCTGCTCGCCTGCAAATCCAGTTCCTACGTTGTACCGCAGACCAACGTAAGTTCCCAAAAGAGAACGTCAGTACCATCCATTGTACTCAGTGAGTCTCAACAACAGGGAGTGAAACTTTAATAACATATACATTATGAGCAAAGGTTCTAAATGCATGTAAAACATAAAGCTTATAAGAATAATTCTAAAATAATTGCATAATAGCAGTTCATGAATATTCTAAAAGAAATTCTTTTCTTTTTCTTACTTATAAAAAAAATACTTCACTTTATACTTTGGGAGTTCCAACTATCCTAACTTAATTCTGTCTCAGTCACCGTGTGATCGGCACGGGTTCGATCCCAACCTGATCGAATAGGCCCAATCCACGAGGTGTCACTCGCTTCATGGTTCTCAGCGCTCATGTCTCATACCTTAGCATGGCTAAGTAAATTCTCAGCAACGAGACCCTCGGCTTGTGTGCTCCCTACTTTGGCACAAATAGTTTCAGGAAGTCAACGTCTTGGTCAGGACCCTAGGCCTGGACGATGACTCCTTCTCAGAATAAAGGATACTCCCCAAAAATCTTTTCTTTCTAAAACTTCTTCTTGTGACTTTTCAAGTCTAAATCTTTTATACATACTCATACTGGTATCCTTAAATGTAAGGCATGACATAAGAATGAAATAAACATTCAAAAGTATTTATAAAGGTTCTTGATCCTTCATGAGTTTTCAACATGAAAATGGCATATAAGAATAACATAAAAATCTGAAATTTATGCACATAGATCCAAATAATCATCTAAACTTTAGCTAGAAAATAATTCTAAGCTAATAGGTACTTACTACTCCCATTAAGTATATATTAACTCTTTAATGCAATTCATCAAACACCTTGTGTGCGTGCTTTTGTAAGTTAAACCACTTTAGTAAAGGGTTATATCAACTCACCTCAATACTCCTTGAGCCAATACGTAGACCCCAATCCAATTTATACCCATCAAACAATTGATTCTACAACAAACAGTGCATTTTAATTAATTTCAAAGTTTCACACCTAAACATGGGATTTACTGTTGATACAGAGAAGGAAGGGAATTAACTATTCAATTCTTACCTATTACTACTGTAGGGTAATTGACAACAAGAAATTTTATATACCTGAGTGCAAGAATTAATGAATTGTAAAGAACCCTAGAAATTGGATTGTCTACGTGAATGGTCGCTGGAACTTATTGCTTCGGCCCTTAGTCTAATTATTGAATTGTTGCTTTATATTTCTTTGAAACCCACTTCCTTTGCCCCCTTTTTGTGCCACGCTTTAAGCCCTTTTCCTTATCTTACGTCCAACCTATTCTATGGGCTTTAAGCCCAATTTTAAGTCTTTTACTTTTTTTTTTAAACTTAACTAATAATTAATGATACCCACTTTTAATAAGTAATATTATTAAAATTATTAATATTTTTCTAATTGTATATCCAATTATTTAAGTGTGTGTAGACACACACACACACATATATATATATATTCACTATAGGCAAGAAAATAATAATAATAATAATTTAATTATATAATTAACGTGTCTCGAAACTTTTATTAATATAAGGAGTGTTACATTATTGACTGTGACATTCTTTTTCCTTATGAGAGGACTCTATCAGTCATAACTCATATGGGGGCATAGTCCAAATGACGGATAAGTTACGCATCCTGTTATACTTTGATGATCTAACAAACTTACTATTAAAAATTATTTGGGGAATCTGTTCCACATCCTCAAGTACTCAAGAATAACAAATCTCAAGTCGACGACATGTTTCAACATTTCAGAGTACAGATGGACATCAATTCCCTTGCTGATTGTATCAGTCAATCCCCACAGCTGTAAAATCACTGTAACTGTTGCTCTGCACACACGCAACAATGCAAACAGTGCAACAATTACTTTATGGGAAATGTCCTTGTACCAAACATGCTTGCATCATTCAATGATGTCACTTATGCAATATTAACATGAAGCAAAGAAAAAACATCACACTTGCACATTCTAGAATTCAGCAAGCTTTCTCTCAAGTGTGTCGCAATCTTGCAGGTGACTATCAAGGGCATCAAAAACAAAGAACAACATAACAAAGGACCAGTTTTCTGCATTGAGTCATTATATGTCCTTAGTTGCGTTGCACCTTTGTTAAAGTGTTTCATTTGTAATTCCTACTTAGCTTAGTTAGAACCATTGTGTAGAAAACTTTTGAAAAACCATAAACCTTGTGTTTGTGTTTTGGCTAGAGTTAATCGAGTTGTAAGCTTTGTAATAGAGTATTTCAAAGGGGCTTGTGATAGAGTTATTCCAAGTTAGTGAGGGATTAAGAGGTTAATTTCTATGTTACAATAGTTTGTAATATGAAGTTTGCTCAGTAGTGAAGTTGAAATCCTACGAGGGTAGGTCATAGTTTTTAATCTCGTGAGTTGGGAGTTTTCCACGTAAAACTCTATTATGTTATTTAATTATTGATGTGTGTGTTCTGTGGAAACTAATAGAGAACCTGGTTCTCTATATAGTTTGGTGGACCCTTAGCTTCTATCAATAACCAAAATACTTAGTCACTTTAATAAAATAAAAAAACCGTTTGTTTACTGCTCCCTCTATAATAAAAACAGAGCTATTATTGGTTTGATTTGGTAAGAATACTAAAAAACAAACAAGCAAATAAGAAGATGGTTTTGATAGAATGGGTTAGGTTATAACACATTAGGCCCAAATTGACCCAACACCATTTTCCTGACCAAATTTTAAATCATGACCACTTCAATACAATCTAGCCCAAATTTGACCAACTAGCCAAAATGACACTTCTATGGTTCTACTACTACTCAGACAGGTTCATCAAAACAATTTCTTTGGTTTGAAGCTAAGTATACTAAAGAATATAAACGTGAAAATTGTGTTCGTGATTGTGGCAAATATTAGCACTATTTTAGGATTAGAAGAGTTGATGAATAATAATTTGGTATAAAAAATAATTTGCAGAAAGTGAACACGAAATTAAACAAAGATCCAATAACGAGGTACTCCAGGCATATATAATAGACGGCAACTAAATACAGGTTTATCAACAACTTCTACGTTCGTTGCAGGTAATTCGAATGAACAGCCAACATTTTTTAGTTTCCCACCCGATTTCTGGTAAAATTACACGGAACGTCTTAGTTGGTTGCTCCCATTTAACCTGTACCTACTTTTTAAATTTTTTTAATTTGTACATACTGTTTAAACAACTCGGGTAACAGTGATTTTGTATGGTGTTTGTGAACATATTTTAAGGTAGTTTATGATATTTTACAGTGGTGAGTTGTTGTGGCGCTTTATTTTTTACTATTGCTTAGGGTTTCTTCTTATTCCTTTTCTTAATTACAAAACGGATTCGTTAGATTTATTGATGTTTTGACACATTGATGATTGAGGTTTGTTCTTGATGATATTTGGAAATTATGTTTCAAATTTGAGTTCATTTGGAGGAGATTTAGGTATTAAATCGTATATTGGATTGTTAAAATTCGAAGAACAAATTTCTGTTTCAGTGTAATTTGCACTTCAGGCCTATTCGGCCTTAAGTGCATGAAAACGTTGGTTGCGCTTCAAACCTTTTAGCATTAAGTGCATCTGAAGTGCAATTTTTCACTTCAGACTTATTGGCTTTAAGTGTAGAAAACATTTGTTGCACTTCAGACTTTTTGGCCTTAAATGCATCTAAAGTGCAATTGTTCGCTTCAAGACTTATTGGCCTTAAGTGCATAAAACCATTGGTCGCACTTCAAACCTATTTGGCCTTAAGTGCATCCGAAGTGCAATTTTTTCACTTCAGACTAATTTTTTTTAACTTCAGACCCGATAAGTTTGAAATTGATCGTAAAGTGGGTAGTCTTGCAATTTTTTTGCAAAGTGGGTATAGGTTCAATTGTGCCCCCAAAATCGGGTATAGATGAAAAAGCCCCCGATTTTCGATACCAATATTAGGGCCCGACTAAATTAACATTGAGAAGGTACCGCATCAGGATTAAAGCGCTCCCTAACAAAAGTGACTCTATACCAAAGGGCTCCAACTCGAAGCCTTTGGTTGAAGATGTACAAGTACTTACCACCTACACAACCTTAGTTGGTAAGATTTCAAAGTTCAGGAGATGCTGCAACCAATATCTTTTGCTAGTATATTCAAAGCTAATATTCATTTTCCAGAGATCATATATGGTAGGACTAATCTCTAGTTCTTTACTGACCTTGACTCGAGTATATGCACTCGGAAATTATTGATGTCAAATATAACCAAACAAATAGCAAGCAAATGATTAAGGATGTGAAATTTGAACTGATTACAGAAGCTTTTTTTTTTAATCTATAAGTACTAGAGTATGTATATATTAGTGGTGAAGTACAAAGGCAGTAGAAGTAGAATGCTGTAGTGCCATCACTGAAGTGTAACAGAGGTGTTGAAAACAAAAAGGATACCAGTTGCTGTTAAACAACCATCATTCAAATCGAAGCTCGCAAAAACATGGCATCCTAAAGTTGTGACCTAGTAGTCAATGAAGTAAGTGAAAATAATGGGAAGCCAAGGTTCAAATCCTGGCAAAGACAAAATGTTAACTGATTTCTCTTCACCTGCCTAAGCTTTGATCAGCAGAATTATCTGGTAACTATGCTGGTAGGACGTAACAGGTTTTCGATTAAATAGTTGAGTAGCACAAGCTGGGTCCAACACCATGAGAGAGAGAGAGAGAGAGAGAGAGAGAGGAAACACGAGGATCGGCAGTGTGCCATTGCCAATAGTAATCCCTACTAACATAGTTTCTATGCAACGAAGTTAGTGAGTCACCCCCCTTAATCAGAGAGTAGTAACCATGTAAAAACCTTTCAATATAAACCAGACATGGATTCACTTTGGTAGATTAATGCAGTTTAAACCTTGTGCATGAATTCACATCCACAGAGTAAGATAACCTCATCGAGTACTATTGGAAATCAACAGATTTACGCAATATTTTAGAAAATCAAGTTCTCTTAGATGGTCAGATCATCATGTAATTGGATTAGAGGCGAGAAGTAAAACCACTGACTGAAAAGTGAAACTCTGCAACTCCAGTCTCTTTATAACGCCCAGCTGCAAAGTACTAAAATCATCTAAAGCCTCTAAAATATTCTACCTTTCTTTTACTCAATGATCATCAGAGATACTTTTTGAGGAAAAACGTTACATAAGTATGTCCAACCTATGAATATGATAAGATTGTCTAACAGGATCAAGGCAATAGTTCATCAAAATGCATTTAAGTTATCCAAAATTCCAAATTACAACCAATTCTTGTAATTCAGAACACGGTGATACCACTCATGCTTCGTGCTGCCTTCTACCTAAATCTAATTGGTATAGCGTAGACCATTTGTGCTGGTTAACTAAGAGGCACTAGAGCAGCTGTAGCAGGATTAAGTGGGCAGCCTAGTCAAAACCTCTATTACAAATGTTAGGCCAAAGAATGCATAACTCGAATAGTTTTTATCAGCGTAATATAGATATTTCCAGATCAGAAATTATGGCATTCAAACTAGCAGTCAGAGATGTTTATCAAAAATATAACCACACTATATTATCGAGCAGACATAGTGGAATCCAAAGCATCACTATCTTTTTTTCTTTTTATAAATATAAGCCAAAACATCATTATTACGTGATCTTATTCTCCTTTTTCCAAACTCTTCCAGTACTGGTATGCTCAAATCTCTCAAAATCAGTTTCAGGAAAACACGTAGAGAGGATGTTCAAGGGAAAACATTAACGCAAGCAACAACAACAACAAGAACATACCCAGTGTAGTTCCACAAGTGGGGTATGGGGAGAGTAGTGTAAGTAGACCTTACCCCTACCTTTAAGAAGGCGGAGAGGTTGTTACCGATAGACCCTCGGGTCAGGAAAGATTAAAAACATTAACGCAAGCGTTAACTTGTATTGTGGCCATGTTTTAAATAATAGACATCTGAGATTGTCCGTATATTTTAAGCATTGTGTCCTCATCTTTTTACATAATTGTTAGAAACACCACATAGAATGGATACGTCATGTCCATTAAACCAAATTCTCCTTGCTTATCTACAGCATGCTCAATTAGAGATGCTCACAGGAAGTGCATTACTTCTAAGATCTTCACTTATCTATGCAATTTCTAGTGTCTAGAAAAAGTTGAAGCTCAACAGCCTCAACTCTAAAGTTTTACAAGAAAGTTCATCTACAATTTAAAAGTCCAAATATAGAAAATGAACTATGAACTGGAAATATAGTAAAGCTCCTATTGAATAAGAAAATTTTATTCATCATTAGTATCAAAGAGCAAGTCTTCCGTACACAACAAACGAGAATATATTTAAATTGGTTTAAAGAATTTCTAACACAATACCATAATTTGAACTAGAATCACCAAACAGAAAAAGCATAAGACCTTTTTTTCTCAACTCCTTTTTACAAAGAGAACCCCAATGTCTAAAGCATAACTACCTTTGCAAAGAATAGATCCTTATACCTAGTAACAAAAAATTCTAACCATGGATTACCTCAACTCAAGGATGGTTATGATAGCCATTAGTTCCTGATTCAGGAACTGCGACAGTCGCCTTTTGCATTTCCTCGTTCCTCTCTTCTTTTATCCCATTCTCATCGTCGTCTTCATCAGAGTCCAACGTAAAGTGACCTTGACTATCCATTTCCAAGTGTTGCATCTCAACTCCAATAGGTCTATACCGCATATGTTCACGGCCAATACCATTCTTTTTACACACAATTGAGTATACAAAAGCAATAACAGTCACAAGAAGAGCAAGGTGACAATTGAACTGAAGGGTAGCAATAGCTCGACCACGATGGTACTCGGGATGACCTTTACACTTAACCGTATAATTACCTCTACTCTTTTCATGCAAAGAGCAACCTTGTGCTATCAAATCAGAGAAAAAAGAAAACCCCATTTGCAGAATCCACATCCCTTGCAAGATTAACCCAATCCCACGTCCCAATTTAGCATATTTCAATTTGGGATTTTTCAATTCAAGAATTGAACAAAATGCACAAATAGTAATAGGCACAAGCAAGAGATCATAGTAACGATTCTCAACTCCACTTGGGTCTTTCTTTTGAAGGTAAAAAAGCAAAAATTCCTCAGCAAAAGCAAAAAGGCAAAGCATATTGAGGATCTTGGAAGGTAAAAGATAAGATTTTTTTAAGTGGGTCATTAAGCCTAAAACCGAATAGAGCAAGAAAAGAAGAGAAATTGCAATTACCTGCAATTGAAGCACTGAACCAATTTGATCTTTAGAGTTAAGTGCATCGAAAAGGGATAAAAGGGAATTGAGAATGAAGAGAATTGAAAGGATTAAGATTGATACATAGGTGATTAATGAAGAAAAAACAGAATCTTGGGCTTGCTTCTCTGTCAACGATTGGGAAGTGGAAGACGGTGATGAATTTTTCAGGGCAGCGGAGGAGGAGATTAAAGATTCCCAAGCGCCGATTAGAATGAATCCACCGCCGGCTACAGTATAGGAGAATAGCCCCATTGTTGACTTTGATTTTCTTTAGATCTCTCTTTAAGGAATTTTCTGTTTATATATGTTGAAGGGGGACGTGTTGTGCCAGCTTATAGTCTGCGCCCCTATAGTTGGACTTGTCTGAATTTGCTTTCTACTTTTGTAAGTATCAGAACTCCTATTTTCTTTTTTTTTTTTTTTTGGGGGGGGGGGGGGGGGGGGGGGCTAGATGCGTACATTTGTGTTTTCTCAAAGCGAGAAAAGATTTGGAAACATTTATGTACTCCAAAGTTGTGTGTTTGTTGCACAAGCTCAACTTGCACATGTATCTAGACTACTTTTTATTTCTTTTTTGGGAGGGTAATATTAATATCCTCTATCCATAATAAGTGATCAATTTGATTTTTTATTTTGGTCTAAAATAAGTATTTATCTATATAATCAAGAAAAAATTTAATTTGTTTTTTCAAAATTACCCTTATGTATGTATCCCTAAAAAGTCTTTTACTCTTCACATTAATTTGTATACGGTTAAAATCGGGTCTATCCGAATTTACTATTTGATCGAGATCACAGGGTCACAACGAAGGTCAGTCTCGTAGTAGATTAGACCAGAATACGAAGACAAGGTACCGAGTTCGAGAATCGAGGTATCTATCGAGTTAGAGGCAAGTAGCGATCGAGACCAAGTAGGACAGACTTCGAGTAAAGCGCAATAACAGAAAAGCGAGATATCCGTGACCGGTCGAAGAACGTGGCGGAAATCCCGGAACAGATCAAATCAAGGGCGGTTGTTTAGGCTAATCATGGGATTTACTTCCGTAATTAAAATTGTACCATAGATAGGATTCCTCTACTATATAAAAAGGGTTCTAATCATTTTGTAGATACCTTACACTCTGAGATATCAAAGCAATATAATGCTTTTTTCTTTAGTTCATATTCTTGTTTATTAGCTTGTTATATTTTAATTGCTCTAGCACAAATTAGTTCGAGAGTATTCAAGCTCGACGGCTGAACTCCGTTCAAACACTGGTTTTGTTACAACCCATATCCACATGTGTTAGTTCATGCCATATATTAGTTAACATAAATCCAAGAAGGAATTATCTTTGAGATGATAAGAAGTCAATCCTATTGGTCTTAAGTGATACAAGAGTGTATAAGGGTGATTAACCAGTATTAGAAGTTAAACGAATCAAGGATGTTGTAACTCGAATTTTCAGGTAATCTAGCGGTGCTTAATACACTCAAGAGGTCATTTATGAAGGTATTTTAATCATATAATATCCGTATCATAAGTCTTGAAGTCAAACGAGTTATGAAATAAAAGTCGACAAAAGTTGTCGCAACTTAGGTTCATAATTTTACTTAAACATTAGGTCAAATGTTTCTAATCTTTTCTCATAATTTACAAGGAATTACGGGGTGATCTACTAACCAAATTAAAGATCTATGAGTCTAGTTTCCAACGCATTAAACCGTTCATCGATATGATCTCGGAGTAGAGAGATATTCGCGTTTCCGCGAGACTGCGCCAAGCACCTCTCTATGGGGCCCACTAAGTCGGTTTAAGATATTTGGACCTATATAGGATGCCTCCAACCCGTTTTAAGTCATTTCTTTTCACTATTTTCAGACCTTAGAACCCTAGGAACATCCTCTCAAGGTTCTCTCAAGATTCAAGACCCAAAAAAGGGCAAACAACACAAATCAAGTGTCGGGAATTCCGTGGCGCTAGTAAGTCTCTTGTTCTTCTTGTTGTTGCTCATTTTTGTGTCGTTTCAGCTCGTGTGGGAGGTTGTTTTAAAGGGTTTATGTTCTGTAAATACTCCCTCATGTTCTTAATATCAATCCTAGGTGATTTCAAGCCTTCTAAAGTGATTCTAGTGCCGAAAAACACTAATTGATCGCTAGTTTCGCTTTTTTGTTGTTGTGGCAGCATTGGAGGGATATTTCATGGAAATTTAAGGTCAAATTGGAGTTGTTCTTTCTGTATAAAGGTAAGGAACCTCTTACTCTATATGTATTTAAGATTATCCAAGTTGCGGCTAAGCCATTGAAGCTAGAACTTGTGAGATATATATCGAAAGGCTTGGTAGTAATGTTATTGTTTTGTGGACTGTTTTGCGTTGTTGTTGGGCTGCGTATTTTACTACTATATTGTGGAGTTTTGGAGGAGGAAGGGTGTGGAGAAACACCATATATATGTAGGGTTATGGGCTGATAGTTATTCGTAACATTTCCAGGTTGTTTGACACGACTACGGTGGTCGTCGTATGTATGGAGTGATTAGGCTATGTGTGGACTATTTTGGGAGGCTCAATATGTTTATTATTGATGTTGTTTGGGCTGTTTGGTGACTGTTTTGAATGGTGTGAGGTCATATATATAGGGGAGGTGATGTCTGTTTCATCGTAAAATAGGTTGTGGTCGATACATAATAGTTATGACGCTTAAATGATAACGATAGTATCGTTTCTCTTATTGTAGACTAAGGAGTTTTGACAATTGCATAGCTTGAGATTGGGGCAGTATATACAAGGTATGTGAGGCTATCCCTTTCCTTCTTTTGCACGACTCCGATTGTACATAATGTAATGAACGAGCTTCCAAAGATACTCTACTCTTAGAAGCTAGCAGTACTTACATTGTTTTCCCTCTTATGGAACGATTGATGTTAATGTTGCTTCTCTTATTCTTATGTTATCAATGTTATTGGTACTTCCTGATTCTTATAAGGTTCATAGTGAAGAGTTAGTCCTAATAACGTGTACAGAGGATACCGACCTTACGTCACTCCGAAAGGTTTAGAATGTGATTCCATGAGTCGAGCATGCATTATATATATGTATCTATTTTACTCTACCGAGCCACGCTATAGTTGGCCGGGTACGGCACCTATTGTGCAACCACTGATCAGTTGGGTTTTACCGAGCTCCACGTGGCCGGGTACGATTCTACCGAGCCTATTATGGCCGGGTACGATATGATGATAATGATGCCCACAGAGGCGAATGCTTTAAAGGTTTATGTATTTATACATATGTATCATGCATTTCATGTAAGTAGCCCTCAGAGGTACTAAGATGTTACAGGTTGTATATTCTCTATCCTTGCTTACATTACTGATCGTATTTATGGTTCCTTGCCTTACATACTCAGTACTTTATTCGTACTGACGTCCTTTTATTTGTGGACGCTGCATGTCGTGCTGCAGGTCCTGATAGACAGGCAGGTGCAGCTCCCCCACCACAGTAGACTGTCCAGTTCAGCGGTGATTGGCGAGATCCCTTCTCCGGACTTGCCTTGGTCTTGGTATGCAATTTTTGTTATAGACATTATGGGTATGTCGGGGCCCTGTTCCGGCTATGTTGCAACACTTATGTTCTTTTAGAGGCTCATAGACAGGTGTCGGCTCATGTATAGTTTGGTATGCCTTGTCGGCTAGTTTTTGTTGTATAGTCTTTCATAGTAGCGTGGTAGCTCATACCTTATACGTAGTTTCTTGATTGTCTGGTCATCCCCTGCTATGTATGTTCATGCCGTCATATTTTATTGCTGGTTGTCCATGATCTAGGTCTACCATTTATATTGATCTCGTCAGCCTTAAAAGATAATAATGAAGGTTAGATGAAATGTACGTTGGTGCTCGGCAAGTGTGGTCGGGTGCTAGTCATGGCCCTTCAGTTTGGGTCGTGACAAACTTGGTATCAGAGCAAGTCTGTCCTAGGGGTTGTCTATGAGCCGTGTCTAGTAGAGTCTTGATTATGGATGTGTAGCGCGCCACATTTATAATCAGGAGGCTACATGACATCTAGGGTTGTTACCTTCTTCCTGAATCTAGATCGTGCGTAGAGTTGAGTCGTAAGTGTTCGTCTCTAATATTCACCTTGTTTTTTTCCAGTGATGCCTTCGACTAGGAAGCAAACGATTAGTAGACGGCTTGATACAGCAGCGGGAGAGAGTACCAGTCAGGTGCCCCAAGTTAGAGCATGACAAAGTGAGGCTCAAAGTGAGATGCCCTCTCATACCTCATCTACTCCATCTCCTCCAGAGGATATTAGAAGGCACCCAGCACCTCCAGTTCCTCCGTATGGCACTCCAGACCAGGATATGCGGAGTGCTTTACAGTTATTGACTAGCTTGGTAGCTGCTCAGGCTCAGAGGTAGAATACAGGTGCTGCTGAGAAACCAGTTAGTACAAGAGTTCGTGATTTTATTAATTTAGACCCTCCAGTGTTTACCGGATCAGACCCCAAGGAGGACCCACAGACTTTTATTGACCAGGTTCATCGTACACTTCGGGTTATGCATGTTAGTGATACAGAGGCAGTAGAGTTGGCTTCTTATCGGCTACGGGATTTAGCGGTTCTCTGGTATGATAGTTGGGAGAGATCCAGGGGTCCGAACCCTCCTCCAGCTGTGTGGAAGGAATTTTCTGAGGCCTTTCTTCGTCACTACTTGCCAGTTGAGATACGACGAGCTAGAGCTGATAAGTTCTTGAACCTTAGACAAGGTAATATGAGTGTGCGAGAGTACAGTATGCAGTTTGATTCTTTGGCAAGGTATGCTCCCCATATGGTGGCCGAGATGAGTGATAGGGTGCATATGTTCGTGAATGGGTTGGGACCACATCTGATAAATGAGTGTACGACAGCCTCCTTGGTGGAGGGCATGGATATTTCCCGTATTCAAGCTTATGCCCAGACCCTAGAGGATCGTAAGCGCCAGCAGAGGGCAGTTAGGGAGCAGGATAGGGGCCAGCATAAGAGGGCGAGATTTGCAGGGTATTCTGATGACTTCAGAGGCCGCATCAGGCCACAGTTTTCGAGGAGTTCGGCGCCACCTGTAGCTAGTGCTCCTCCACAGTTTCAGAGGCCTCGATATGATCGATCCTATTCTGGTCCAGGTCAGAGTTCGCGGGCATCTGGCTCGCAACATCACAGGGATACTAGTCAGATGAGACCCCCAACACCACATTGTGATCAGTGCGGCAAGGCCCACTTTGGACTGTGTCGTCGAGGTTCTGATGCATGCTATTCGTGCGGGCAGCCTGGCCATATGATGCGGGATTGTCCTAATAGAGGAGGTGATGGTATGGCTCAGCCGACTGGATCTGTGTCTGGTTCTTCCTCATCAGTTCGACCTCCAGCACGGGGTTTTCAGCAGTCGACAGGTCGTGGTAGGGGTAGAGGTGCAGTGCCGAGTTCGAGTGGTGCTCAAAATCGAACCTATGCTCTAGTAGGTCGACAGGATCTCGAGTCGTCTCCAGATGTTGTTACAGGTATTATATCTGTGTTTTCTTATGATGTATATGCGCTGATTGATCCGGGATCTACATTATCATATGTTACACCCTTTGTGGCTAATAAGTTTGGCATTGAACCTGAATTGATAAGTAAACCCCTCGCGGTATCTACTCCGATAGGAGATTCTGTGATTGCTAGAAGGGTATATAGAGGTTGCACTGTGATGATTTGTAGTCGTCAAACCTCGGCAAATTTATTTGAGTTAGAAATGGTTGATTTTGATGTGATAATGGGAATGGACTGGTTGGCCTCATGCTATGCAAATGTTGACTGTCGTACGAAGATGGTTAGGTTCCAATTTCCGGGTGAACCCGTCATTGAATGGAAAGGGAACATTGCTACACCGAAAGGTAGGTTTATTTCCTATCTTAAGGCAAGGAAAATGATCTCAAAAGGTTACATTTATCATCTCGTTCGCGTTAGGGATGCGGAGGCGAAACCGCCTACTTTACAATCAATCCCTGTGGTCAACGAATTCCCAGATGTTTTCCCAGATGAACTCCCAGGCCTTCCTCCTGAAAGGGAGATTGATTTTAGCATTGATGTGTTGCCTGACACTCAACCGATCTCTATTCCTCCATACAGAATGGCCCCGGCAGAGTTGCGAGAGTTGAAGGTGCAGTTGAAGGACTTGCTAGATAAGGGCTTTATTAGGCCTAGCACTTCACCTTGGGGTGCACCAGTCCTATTCGTGCGGAAGAAAGACGGGTCGTTACGGATGTGTATCGACTATCGACAGTTGAATAAGTCTACTATAAAGAACAAGTATCCACTTCCAAGAATTGATGACCTGTTTGACCAACTCCAGGGTGCCAAGTATTTCTCTAAGATTGATTTACGTTCAGGGTATCATCAGGTGAGGGTTAGGGAGAAGGATATTCCAAAGACGGCCTTCCGGACAAGATATGGGCACTTTGAGTTCTTGGTGATGTCGTTCGGGCTAACAAATGCCCCAACAGCTTTTATGGATCTCATGAATACTATATTCAGGCCCTATCTTGATGTGTTCGTGATTGTATTCATTGATGACATTCTAGTGTATTCTCGTTCGGAGGCGGAACACGCGGGCCACTTGCGGATAGTATTACAGACGCTTCAGGATCGTAAGTTATATGCTAAGCTCTCCAAATGTGAATTCTGGCTGAACTCAGTAGCATTCCTTGGCCATGTGATATCTGATGAGGGTATTAGTGTCGACACTCAGAAGATCGATGCAGTAAAGAATTGGCCGAGACCTACAACACCATCAGAAGTCCGCAGCTTCCTAGGGCTAGCAGGATATTATAGGCGGTTTGTAGAAGGATTTTCCTCTATATCATCACCATTGACTAAGTTAACACAAAAAGCTACCAAATTCCAGTGGTCTGACACTTGTGAACATAGTTTTCAGGAGCTGAAGAATCGATTGACATCTGCACCAGTGCTCACTCTTCCTGAAGGAACAGAAGGTTATGTGGTATATTGTGATGCCTCAGGTATAGGTTTGGGGTGCGTATTGATGCAGCGTGGGAATGTGATTGCTTATGCATCAAGACAATTGAAGAAGCATGAAAAGAATTATCCAACCCATGATTTGGAATTGGCTGCAGTAATATATGCTTTGAAGATATGGCGGCACTACTTATACGGCGTCCATGTTGACATCTACACAGATCACAAGAGTTTACAATACATCTTCAAGCAGAAAGAGTTGAATTTGAGGCAGCGTAGGTGGCTTGAATTATTGAAAGACTACGACGTCGAGATATTGTATCATCCCGGTAAAGCCAATGTTGTGGCAGACGCTCTCAGCCGTAAATCAATGGGAAGCTTAGTACATATTGAGGCAGGTAGATGGGGGTTGATTAAAGAGCTTCATCAGCTAGCCAATATGAGAATCAGATTGTTAGACTCTGATGATGGAGGTGTTACTGTACAGAATACATCAGAATCATCTTTGGTAGCCGAGGTAAAAGCACGACAATATGAAGATCCTATCTTAGTACGATTAAGAGAAAGCATTCAACAGTGTAAAAGTATGGCTTTTGGGATCGGAAAAGACGGGGCACTAAGATACCAGAGCCGATTGTGTGTGCCTAATGTGGCAGGGTTGCGAGAGAAGATTATGAATGAGATTCATCAATCCCGATATTCCATCCATCCCGGCTCGACAAAGATGTATCATGATGTCAAGGAGCAGTATTGGTGGGATAATATGAAGAAGTCTATTGCAGAATTTGTAGCCCAGTGTCCCAATTGTCAACAAGTAAAGATAGAACATCAGAAACCCGGTGGATTGCTTCAAAATATAGAGATTCCGACCTGGAAGTGGGAGGTGATTAATATGGACTTCATTATTGGATTACCTCGCTCTTATCATAAGTTTGACTCCATCTAGGTGATAATTGATCGACTTACAAAATGTGCCCATTTTCTGCCAGTGAAGACAACTTACACGGCTGAAGATTATGCAAAGTTGTATATCAAGGAGATTGTTAGGCTTCATGGTGTGCCCATATCTATTATATCAGACCGAGGAGCTCAATTTACGGCTAACTTTTGGAGGTCTTTCCAGAAGGGTTTAGGCACACAGGTAAATCTCAGCACTGCATTTCATCCGCAGACTGACGGACAGGCTGAACGTACCATTCAGACACTGGAAGATATGCTACGAGCATGTGTTCTAGATTTTAAGGGGAATTGGGATGATCATCTTCCACTCATAGAATTCGCCTATAACAATAGCTACCATTCCAGTATTAAAATGGCCCCATACGAGGCACTATACGGGAGGAGATGTAGATCACCAGTTGGATGGTTCGAAGTCGGTGAAACAGAATTATATGGGCCAGATTTGATTCACCAAGCTATTGAGAAGGTGAAAGTGATACAGGAGCGATTGAGGACGGCACAAAGCAGGCAAAAATCTTATTCTGATGTCCGACGTCGTGATCTAGAGTTTGAGGTTGGTGATTGGGTTTTCCTGAGGATCTCACCAATGAAGGGTATTATGCGTTTTGGGAAGAAAGGTAAGCTGAGTCCAAGGTATATCGGGCCGTATAAAATTCTTCGACGGATTGGACAGGTTGCTTATGAGTTAGAATTGCCATCCGAATTGGAATTTGTCCACCCGGTATTCCATGTATCTATGTTGAGAAAATGTATTGGAGACCCTTCTCGAGTCATCCCTATCAAAGATGTACAAGTTACAGAGGACCTATCATATGAAGAAGTGCCAGTGGCGATATTAGATCGGCAAGTCCGCAAGCTGAGAACAAAAGATGTAGCTTCCGTCAAAGTATTGTGGAGGAACAAAAATATGGAAGAAATGACATGGGAAGCAGAAGAGGAGATGAAGTCTAAATACCCTTACTTATTCCAGAATAAAGATAACAAGGATGCTGGTGGAAGACAGAATACATTGGAAGGTGAAACGGCTCTATGAGGTAAGCAATAATTTGAGAATACTCCTCCTTAATACAAAATGGTGATATGTAGATAATGTAAATACGCATAATGCTTTGTGTAGCCTTGTGAAGCCATATGTTGGGATTAATTACTTGCAAGTTTTGCTAGTGACCATTTTATAGGGGAAAATTGATCGGAAATTTCCATTGGAATCCACGATGATTTAAACTCCCCATAAACCCTTACATTCGAGGACGAATGTTCCTAAGGGGGGAGGGTGTTACAACCCATATCCACATGTGTTAGTTCATGCCATATATTAGTTAACATAAATCCAAGAAGGAATTATCTTTGAGATGATAAGAAGTCAATCCTATTGGTCTTAAGTGATACAAGAGTGTATAAGGGTGATTAACCAGTATTAGAAGTTAAACGAATCAAGGATGTTGTAACTCGAATTTTCAGGTAATCTAGCGGTGCTTAATACACTCAAGAGGTCATTTATGAAGGTATTTTAATCATATAATATCCGTATCATAAGTCTTGAAGTCAAACGAGTTATGAAACAAAAGTCGACAAAAGTTGTCGCAACTTAGGTTCATAATTTTACTTAAACATTAGGTCAAATATTTCTAATCTTTTATCATAATTTACAAGGAATTACGGGGTGATCTACCAATAAAATTAAAGATCTATGAGTCTAGTTTCCAACTCATTAAACCTTTCATCGATACGATCTCGGAGTAGAGAGATATTCGCGTTTTCGCGAGACTGCGCCAAGCACCTCTCTATGGGGCCCACTAAGTCGGTTTAAGATATTTGGACCTATATAGGATGCCTCCAACCCGTTTTAAGTCATTTCTTTTCACTATTTTCAGACCTTAGAACCCTAGGAACATCCTCTCAAGGTTCTCTCAAGATTCAAGACCCAAAAAAAGGGCAAACAACACAAATCAAGTGTCGGGAATTCCGTGGCGCTAGTAAGTCTCTTGTTCTTCTTGTTGTTGCTCATTTTTGTGTCGTTTCAGCTCGTGTGGGAGGTTGTTTTAAAGGGTTTATGTTCTGTAAATACTCCCTCATGTTCTTAATATCAATCCTAGGTGATTTCAAGCCTCCTAAAGTGATTTTAGTGCCGAAAAACACTAATTAATCGCTAGTTTCGCTTTTTTGTTGTTGTGGCAGCATTGGAGGGATATTTCATGGAAATTTAAGGTCAAATTGGAGTTGTTCTTTCTGTATAAAGGTAAGGAACCTCTTACTCTATATGTATTTAAGATTATCCAAGTTGCGGCTAAGCCATTGAAGCTAGAACTTGTGAGATATATATCGAAAGGCTTGGTAGTAATGTTATTGTTTTGTGGACTGTTTTGCGTTGTTGTTGGGCTGCGTATTTTACTACTATATTGTGGAGTTTTGGAGGAGGAAGGGTGTGGAGAAACACCATATATATGTAGGGTTATGGGCTGATAGTTATTCGTAACATTTCCAGGTTGTTTGACACGACTACGGTGGTCGTCGTATGTATGGAGTGATTAGGCTATGTGTGGACTATTTTGGGAGGCTCAATATGTTTATTATTGATGTTGTTTGGGCTGTTTGGTGACTGTTTTGAATGGTGTGAGGTCATATATATAGGGGAGGTGCTGTCCGTTTCATCATAAAATAGGTTGTGGTCGATACATAATAGTTATGACGCTTAAATGATAACGATAGTATCGTTTCTCTTATTGTAGACTAAGGAGTTTTGACAATTGCATAGCTTGAGATTGGGGCAGTATATACAAGGTATGTGAGGCTATCCCTTTCCTTCTTTTGCACGACTCCGATTGTACATAATGTAATGAACGAGCTTCCAAAGATACTCTACTCTTAGAAGCTAGCAGTACTTACATTGTTTTCCCTCTTATGGAACGATTGATGTTAATGTTGCTTCTCTTATTCTTATGTTATCAATGTTATTGGTACTTCCTGATTCTTATAAGGTTCATAGTGAAGAGTTAGTCCTAATAACGTGTACAGAGGATACCGACCTTACGTCACTCCGAAAGGTTTAGAATGTGATTCCATGAGTCGAGCATGCATTATATATATGTATCTATTTTACTCTACCGAGCCACGCTATAGTTGGCCGGGTACGACACCTATTGTGCAACCACTGATCAGTTGGGTTTTACCGAGCTCCACGTGGCCGGGTACGATTCTACCGAGCCTATTATGGCCGGGTACGATATGATGATAATGATGCCCACAGAGGCGAATGCTTTAAAGGTTTATGTATTTATACATATGTATCATGCATTTCATGTAAGTAGCCCTCAGAGGTACTAAGATGTTACAGGTTGTATATTCTCTATCCTTGCTTACATTACTGATCGTATTTATGGTTCCTTGCCTTACATACTCAGTACTTTATTCGTACTGACGTCCTTTTATTTGTGGACGCTGCATGTCGTGCTGCAGGTCCTGATAGACAGGCAGGTGCAGCTCCCCCACCACAGTAGACTGTCCAGTTCAGCGGTGATTGGCGAGATCCCTTCTCCGGACTTGCCTTGGTCTTGGTATGCAATTTTTGTTATAGACATTATGGGTATGTCGGGGCCCTGTTCCGGCTATGTTGCAACACTTATGTTCTTTTAGAGGCTCATAGACAGGTGTCGGCTCATGTATAGTTTGGTATGCCTTGTCGGCTAGTTTTTGTTGTATAGTCTTTCATAGTAGCGTGGTAGCTCATACCTTATATGTAGTTTCTTGATTGTCTGGTCATCCCCTGCTATGTATGTTCATGCCGTCATATTTTATTGCTGGTTGTCCATGATCTAGGTCTACCATTTATATTGATCTCGTCAGCCTTAAAAGATAATAATGAAGGTTAGATGAAATGTACGTTGGTGCTCGGCAAGTGTGGTCGGGTGCTAGTCATGGCCCTTCAGTTTGGGTCGTGACAAACTTGGTATCAGAGCAAGTCTGTCCTAGGGGTTGTCTATGAGCCGTGTCTAGTAGAGTCTTGATTATGGATGTGTAGCGCGCCACATTTATAATCAGGAGGCTACATGACATCTAGGGTTGTTACCTTCTTCCTGAATCTAGATCGTGCGTAGAGTTGAGTCGTAAGTGTTTATATAAATTTTAGTTTATGTATTTCTCATAAACTTGAAAAATACAAAAATTGCACTTTATTTTTGTACTTTGTATAATTTCGAAAATTACAAAAAAAAATAAAAATAAAACATAGTTCTATTAAGGTTTTATAGTCATTTTAACTTTGAAAAATACAAAAATATTACGTCATATTTTATCTTAAAATTTAAAACGAAAATTACAAAAAATAGTTTTATTAATATTTTGTAGCTATTTTAAATCTTGAAAAATATTTAAAAAGATATAGTTTTGTTTAAATACTAGTCTTATTTTTGGTAGTTATTTTGCTTACATAGGACTAGTTAAGCAACGTGTTCCTATTTCTCGGGTCCGGGCAAAAGAATAATATTCGGGTTCAAACTACCCGGTTTTAGGCCTAATTTTCGGACCTAGCCCATAATAAACCGTGTCCAGGACACATGGGGAACCCCACCACGCGTGGGGGACATAAACCTTGAACCCCACCACGCGTGGGGCTCATTTTTCTTGGCAAAACATTACAAAACACGGACAAACACATTTTTGACGGAGGACTTTGGAGATTTTGAAACATACTACGGTTCCTCTTTCTTCTTCAAAGAAGAAAGGGAGAAAACCCTACGACGCCCTAACCGGAAAACTCCATTTCCGGACCACCCTCCTCCTCCCAAACACCACCCCGTCATCCTCCTCTCCGCCTCAACACCACCATCCAAACGAAACCAGCCCCACCGTCGTCCAACCACCCCCCGTCGGTGAACCACCATTAACGACCCCTACTGTCAAACCCAATTCCTCCATAACCACCACCAAACGAGCTCGCTCCTCCAAAACCAGTCGACCCACCAGCTCCTCACCACCTGCCCAACGCCAAAACCATCCCAAACACCACCCCGTCACTACAAAAAACCCACGACCAAACCTACCCACACCCAGTCCGTCGACCACCCTCCTCCTCCATCACCCTCGACAAACCACCACTACCCTACTGTCCAAACCACCATAACCCAGCCGGACGAGCAACAGCTGTCGTCGCTGCGTCGTCACTGTCCGTCGCGCCACCAACTCCCTCCCGTTCGTCGACCGCTGCTGTGTCACCTTCCCCAGCACCACGACCAACAGCAATAATCAGTGTCCCTGTCGTTCCCCACGCCCCAGCTGCTATCGAGCAGCAGTTGCTGCTGTTTCCCTCGTCGGAACCACCATCGCTTCACCGTCCTGTCCAAAACACGACAACCAATCGGCCATGTTATCGTCGTTCTTCCACTGTCGGCGTGCAGACCGTTGAGGTCGTCTCTGTTCGTCGAGGTCCGGCGCGTCGAGTTTGTTCGTTGAAGTCGATGTTGAGGTTCGGTCCATGGCTCCATGCATTTCTGTTTATTCAGGTTAGTTAAGCCTCGATGTATTGGATTAAAGAAATTTTACGTTCAATGTTTGAAGCTGCAATATATCAATTGATATGATAATTTTCTGCTTATGTTTTACCGTATGCATTTTATTTCATTCTTGTGTTATGTTATTATTGATTACTTGATGTCATTTGATTTAGTTGTATTAGTAGTCCTAAGATTAGTATTGTTATTATTTACGTTCAATGAGTTATGTTATTATTATCTTAGTTTATTTGGACAAAATTAGTATTAGTACATGTTGTTACTACGCCCGAAACATTCATTCGCTTAACTTCTTTTATCAAATCTTGACAAGTTATGAGATTGTAGGTGTAAAGAAGCCGTAAGGTTTAGTATTGTTAAAGGCGTAAAAATGGCATCCTTTTTAAAAAAAATTAAAAAAATAAAATAAAATAAAAAATAATAATAAAAAAAAATAAAATGAGACGAGCCTCGCCGAATAAAAGTGACAAATTGCGGGGCCCTCACAAAATATATGTATTAAACACTTAGATTCTGGGACGGGCCGTTTAGCAAATTTCGCGGCCCTACCAATAATAATAATGCGCTAGTTGCTTTAGGCGCGCCTTTAATAATGTCATCTCCCTAAACTCGGGTGCACATTTATGTGACCCAAATCCAAATCTCAACGAAATCGAAATGTGTCTCTAATCACGGGTACATTGACTGTGACGTGGTCTGAGATGCATTTCCATGACGTTGCAAATTCTTTTAAAAAATAAGAATGAGATGAGCCTCGCCGAGTAAAAATACAAATTGCGGGGCCCTCAGTAAATACTTGTTTAAAATTACTTAGAATTCAGGAGGGTCGTTTAGCGAATTTCGCGGCCTCCGAAAAATAATAACGCGATAGTCTCTTTAGGCGCGTGTTTAATAATTTACTTTCTTAAGCTCGGGTGTGCATTTCATGCGACCCAAATCCAAATCTCAAAACATCAAATAAAATGCGTTTCGGATTGTGGGTGCATTTCATGTGACGCAGTCCAAAGACGTGTTTTAAGCGATGTTCACATTCTCCTAAAAACAATAATAGTAAAGCGGTCAAAAGATAAATTTGCACATAAGTTCATAGTATTAAAAATCAGATAAATAAGCCAAATATAACAGTTGAGCGACCGTGCTAGAACCACGGAACTCGGGAATGCCTAACACCTTCTCCCGGGTTAACAGAATTCCTTATCTAGATTTCTGGTACGCAGACTGTAATATAGAGTCATTCTTTCCTCGATTCGGGATTAAAATTGGTGACTTGGGACACCCTAAATCTCCCAAGTGGCGACTCTGAAATAATTAAATAAATCCCGTTTCGATTGTCCTTTAATTGAAAAAAAACTCCCCCATGCGCCCCCCGGGCGCGGAAAAAGGAGGTGTGACAGCTCTGGCGACTCTGCTGGGGACTTTACCCAGAACCACTGGTTCAGGGTTAAGAATTCGAGCTTAAAATAATTGTTATTATTTGGCTTTATCTCTTATCTGATTATTACATGTTTTGAGCCTAATGTGCTAAATGCTGCTTTTACCGCTTTGATATTATTTGAACTGTATATAAACTGTGCCGAAACCTTTCTCTTCTTACCTCCAGGGATGTGCTTACTGGTTGAGACTCCCTATTCTGTTAGTGTCATACCCTGAATAAAAGAGGCTCGGAAAGTTTCTAAGCCGGCTGGCCTTTTGGTTCCCGGAAAGGAGCTCCTTCCTCAGCTCGAGTTGTCCGCTCGGGTACACTGTCTAGAACACCGACCCAGGTTTTTGAACCTAGTATAACAAAGCCACATGCCGGATCCCTAGTAGGAACGTTTATTTGCATCATGTGCATTTGACTTAGGGGACTCAACATAGGGGTTGGGTCCGTCTAGGACAAGCAACCTGAAAATAATAGACAATCTTTCGGCATCCTATGTGCTACATGTTGTATTTAGTCAAGGGCGTATGGGTCATTTGGTCATTTCCAGCATGATGTTATTTTAATCAAAGCATGGGGAACATTTGTGGAATCCAAGAAGCCTTGGAATTCCCTATGTCCCCCACGCTTGCTTTTTGGGAAAGCACATGGGGAACATTTGTGGAATCCAAGAAGTCTTGGAATTCCCATATGTCCCCCACGCTTCATATGTTGGGAAAAGCGCATGGGGAGCATTTGCGGAATCCAAGAAGTCTTGGAAATCATTATGTCTCCCATGCCACATTTTTGAAAGAAAATAACAATAAATATAAAAAATAAAAAATACACATAAAAACAAGGCATGAAAATTCAAAAGATTTTGTATATTGTCATCGTTTTCCACAAATTAAAAAATTGTGAAAAGATGAGGAAATGACAGTATAGAAATATAACTACTTATTTTTAGAAAAAAAACAAATGTCCAAGTAGTGTCGAAACTCTGCCGAAATTTTGAGAATATAAAATAAAAAATATATGTCTTATTAGTTTGTTTTATATATATATAAAAAAAAAAGCGTTAATAGAAAAGCAAATTGTTTGTCTTGCCATAAAAATGAAAAAAAAAGTGTCTTGTTTTTAAAATATGTGTTATTTATTTATTTATGAAAATGACAAAAATAATCCAAAAATATTTTCTCCATTATTGGCTTCTCTAGGAAGTTTTTCTAATTGTTTTCAAAAAATAATATAATATAAAATAAAAAAAAACAAATCCGAAAATATTTTGATTCTTTTTCAAAATTGAAAAGCAAATTCAAAATTCAAAAAAAAAAACATTTTGAGAAAGCACTTCTTTTATTAAAAGTAAAATTCCGAAAAAATATTTTCTTCTTCTTCTTTAGAATAAAGAAAAAAAGAGCAAATGAAAATTCAAAAAATATATCTTAGAACTGTTTATTTTAAAAAGAAAATCAATCAAAAAAAAATGCTTCCTTTCTTCTTTTAAAATAGTTTATTTGACCGAACTACGCGGGTTTGATTCTCACCGGATGTGAGATATGTAGGCAACCCTCATCGGGTCCAACCCCCACCTTCTCAAAAGAAGGAATGTTTTATGTTTTTCGTTAATTCGTTTGTTTGTTATAAACGAAAAAAATAATAATAGAATAATAGTCTATTTGTTTGTTGTGAAAATAATAAAAAAAATATATATATAGAAAATGGAAAAGGGTCCTCTCAAAAATAGTTTATTTGCCCGAACTACGCGGGTTTGATTCTCACCGGATGTGAGATACGTAGGCAACCCTCATCGGGTCCAACCCCCTTTTTTGCTAAAAAGCCAAAAACAAATAATAATGAAAAACAAAAAAAATACATGTCAAATTTTAATTTTGTCATAAAGAAGTCGGGTGACGCTGTTTTATCAAGACGTAGCCGAATGTTCCCGAAAGGGACGCCGGAAGGCTGACTTTGCATAAACAGCTACTTTTGGGTCACTTTTAAGGCTTGGTCCAGTTGACCCCCACAGCCTAAAAATCTTCGTCCCCGAGACGTTGAAAGGCCGTGTTCGCAATGTTGACTTTTCTAATTTGAAAAACGATAAAAAGAGTTATAAATAAGTCAGGTGATGCTGTTTTGTCATAAATAGCCGAATGTTCCCGAAAGGGACGCCGGAAGGCTGACTTGGCATAAACAGCCACCTTTGGGTCATTTTGAGATATGGACCCACACAGCCTTAAAAAGCTTCGTCCCCGAGACGTCGAAAGGCCGTGTTTGCAATACAAGGTTTATCATAATTTGAAAAAAAAAACAACTAGTCAACGGTCAGGTGAATACCGTTCAAATTTTGTCGTAATAAGCCGAGCCAGCTTCGGCCGCGTCTTAAACCGTTCTTGCCGAAATAGCCTTAGAGTATCTTTCAGTTGTCGAAAGGCTATTTTCGTAAAAAACGGACAAGTTTGTAAAGTGTCATAAATAATCCTCCCCGGCCTCAAAATTCATGTGAAATTTGGAAGGGGCCACATTTGCAAAAATAACCGTTTGGTTGCATTTGTCGAACAGAGAAAGGGAGCTAGCCTTTTGTTTTTGAGTTTGTAAAGCTTTTGATTAAAATATGTGGTTTGGTTGATTTTTGAGTTTGCAGGTCATCTTCAAACCTTTGAAACCCAGTTTGTTTTAATATGAAAAGTGAAAAGAAAAAATGTTTACTGTTGTTTATCTTTTATTGGCCCGAACTACGCAAGGTCTGATTCATGCGGGGTCATGATACGTAGGCAATCTCCATAAGATTCGACCACAACAAAAAAAGAAAAATGAAAAAGAGCAAAATGAAAAAAAGAAAAGAGAAAGAAAAGAAAAAAAAAGGGAAAAACAAACATCGAAAAAAAAAGAAAAAAAAAAAGAAAAAGATGTTGTCAATAATGAGGACCGACTGAGTCCATTCTAATCTGTTTGTTTTGCAAATAAGTTAAGGTGGTTGGTTTGTGGTAAGCCGGACAATGACACCCAGAATCCTTTACTTGCACATCATGGTGCGCACTATGCTGGGATCAGGCCGATAACAGAAGCACTCAAGTCCTATTGGGAATTTGCTGACAGAGGACGATGATATTAAAGCTGGTAATAGTCCTGGCAGTATTGATGCGAAGCTCAAGTGGCTAAGATGCCAGTTTTGATAAAGTGGGAGGACGCTCCGTTCCTTGGTTAACAAGAAGGAGGCATTTGGTGGCTTATTTTGTTGTCATTTCCGTTGTTCGGATTATTAGGATTGTAATTCGGATTTGTTTTGCGTCAATATCTTTCCGCTTATCTTTCCGTTTTGTCATAGCGGTTTGTTTAAGTTTTGTCCAGGTTGTTTAAGATTTTATTTCGTTTGTTTATTATTCAAACCATTTCACCGGTAGTCTAGCACAAAATCCAATCTTTTATTATTTCTATTCACCTTTTTGTTTAGTCATTATGTCATTCTTATTCAGCACCGATTCTAGTGACATGACATGCGCACACAGTTTGGGCCTAGTCTTTAAAGTTAATCATAAAACCCTGGAAGGGCGATCAGACCATTTAAAGAAAATAAGGACGGTTTGAGATTATTCAGAGCTCGAGTCATGTGGAACTGGGGCAAGTTAAACACAAAGAAAACCGTTAAAGAAAGATTCGCCTAAATTGGCATGAGGGTCATTCATAATAATGAGAATGAGAGTGTCGCCCAACGGTGCTTTAGAAGTGACAAATGAACAAACAGATGTTGAATATAATTGTCAAGTCCGGCACCATCGGAAGAGCTATAAATCTATGGTTTAATTGTGTTGTTTGCACTTGGCATGTGTTGAAGACTGGAATGACGAAGGCATTTTGTTCTGCTACCCAAACACTTTATCCTTCGTTACCCCTTTTGAGCCTTATTTATTTTTCTTTCATACCCCTCGTTCGGAATTAGTAGCAACGAATAAAATACGCAAGCATGGCGGATAAGAGAAAAGAAAGAAAAGAAAACAACAAAATGGAAAAAGAAGAATAAAAGAAAAAGAGAGAAAGAAAAAAAAACGACAAAAGAAAATGAGAAAAGAAAAAGAGAAAAGAAAAATGATAACAAAAAGCAAAAAAAGGAAAGTCAAATGGAAAAGAGGAATTGGGAACTACGTTTGACCTGATTCCTCAAAGAGGATACGTAGGCGCTTCACGGCTCGGTCATAGTTTTGAAAAATGAAAAAAAAAACCCAATCAAAATATCCCCAAGCAAGAAACTGGGGCAAAAGTTGCGTTTGTTGTAAATAAATCTAATTCCGAAGGTTGTAATTAATAACCCAAAATTAATGCATTTTTGAGCCTTTTATACCCTTTCTTTCTAGCCCTATCCAAAACCCACATTACGGTCCAAAGAAAGACCTTCTGACCAGTCTTCAAAAGATGCCAAGTCAGACAAATGAAGAGTCTTACCGGCGCACATAACATTCTGTTCCACAGCAGAAAGGACTCTAATCTCCAACAGAAAGAGTCATGCCGGCAACACTCCAAATCCCCAGCTGGAGAGAGACATAAAACGAGAGAGTCTTATTGGTGAAAACCTTCACAGGCACCATAAGGCGATGAAAGCTGAGAGAAGAACCCAAAAATGAGAGAGACTTGATAGTGAAAACCCTTCGGGCACTACAAGTCGAATAAGATTGAGAATCAGATGGGGAATCGCCAATTGAAGATCTTGAAAGATGATTGACGGCAGAGGATAGGCCACATACGCATGTCATGGCCATTAGAGTCGGTATCTGCGTTTGATAGGTTTTTTTTTTACAGTTTCTTTTGTAAAAGAGTCATCGTTTCCTTTGTCTTTTATTTTGTTTCTGTTATCTTTCTCCTTTCATAATTTTTTTTTTTTTTAGAGTCTGTCCGGTCAGAACAAGTATGAAATGACTTCGAATAGGCCATCAGCTTTCCAAAATGAGATCTGACTAGTACATCCAAGTGGTATAGTCAGCGAGGAACAAGCGCGAGGCCAGTGTCAAAATATATATCCCCAGCAAAAGGCCCATGAACAGAGCAAGGAGAGCAGTGAGCATGATTTGGCAAAATCCATACTAGACTAAGAGGTCGGGGAAATGCCAGTTTCCAAGCTATGCCACAAAAGAAGAGGGATATCCCCCAGGAGAAAGGGATTATCCCCAGCACATAATATCATCCCCCAACAAGTTGTGCAACGCAAAGCAAGGAAGGAAAAAGGAAAAGTCATCCCAGCAGGAGTATCACAACCAACCACCATGTTTTAAACTAACAATTTTGTTTGATTTGAAACAGGTAAGGGAAATGGCATTGAGGCAGAAACGCATGCCGCAAGGGATATTATCAAACTGGGGCAGAAAATTTTCCTTCCATTTAGAAAATTTTCTGGAAGTCAGGTACCCCAGCTGATAACATTTTACCGCCAACAGGTAAGTAAATAATTCCTCAACAGTGTTATCCCTAGCAGTTGCGAGGGGTCCAACACAAGGTTGGAAAGTCGGTAGCCTCAACGGTCAGACTTCAAAGGAGGAAGCTAATAATAATAATAATAATAAATAAATAAATAAACAAACAAATAAAAGAATAATAAAAATAAAATGGGGAAGGTAGAAAGGGAAATCCATCCCAATCCCCAGCAAGTATTCGGGTCTTAAGGATATTTTTGGGTTCATCCGCCCTCAAATAGGATATGTTGGGTTAATCCGCCCTCAAATAGGATCTGTTGGGTTCATCCGCCCGCGAATAGGATATTTTGGGTTCATCCTCCCGCGAATAGGATATTTCGGGTTCATCCGCCCTCAAATAGGATCTGTTGGGTTAATCCGCCCTCAAATAGGATCTGTTGGGTTAATCCGCCCTCAAATAGGATCTGTTGGGTTCATCCGCCCTCAAATAGGATCTGTCGGGTTCATCCGCCCTCAAATAGGATATGTTGGGTTCATCCGCCCTCAAATAGGATATGTTGGGTTCATCCGCCCTCAAATAGGATATGTTGGGTTCATCCGCCCTCAAATAGGATATGTTGGGTTCATCCGCCCTCAAATAGGATATGTTTGGGTTCATCCGCCCTCAAATAGGATATGTCGGGTTCATCCGCCCTCAAATAGGATCTGTTGGGTTCATCCGCCCTCGAATAGGATATGTCGGGTTAATCCGCCCTCAAATAGGATATGTTGGGTTCATCCTCCCTCAAATAGGACATGTTGGGTTCGTCTGCCCTCAAATAGGACATGTCGGGTTCATCCGCCCTCAAATAGGATCTTATTTTCAAAGTTATTGTTCGACAGGCGCCCACCTGAATAACGAGAGGAATACACTTCTGTCTTTTCATTTTTTGTTCTGGGTCACCCACCAGTATAATGCGGGAATACATTTTTGTCTTTTCATTTCTGTTCTAGGTCACCCACCAGTATAATACGGGCATATCATTTTTCATATCTTTACAACCAGGCGCCCACCTGTATAACGAGAGGAATACTTTCAGTCTTTAAAATTCTCACCAGGCGCCCACCTGAATAACGAGAGGAATACATTTCAGTATTTGCATTTCATGTTCCAGGCGCCCACCTGTATAACGAGAGGAATACTTTCAGTCTTTAAAATTCTCACCAGGCGCCCACCTGAATAACGAGAGGAATACATTTCAGTATTTGCATTTCATGTTCCAGGCGCCCACCTGTATAACGAGAGGAATACATTTCAGTCTTTTTATTTCAAGTGTTGAATTTGGGAGCCCGCCCAGATAATAGAGGCATACATTCAGTCTTTTTTACTTTTAAGTGTTGAAGTTGGGAGCCCGCCCATAATAACAGAGGAATACATTCAGTCTTTACTTTTAGGTGTTGAAATTGGGAGCCCGCCCAGATAACAGAGGCATACATTCCACGTCTTTACCCATAGGAGATGCATTTCCTCCTAAGTTCAGTTTTACCATAGGAGACGCACTTCCTAAAAAGTTCCACAAGTAGGAGACACACTTCCTAAAATGTTTCACAAGTAGGAGACGCACTTCCTAAGCAAGTTTTATCAGTAGGAGACGCACTTCCTAAAATAAGTTTCACCAGTAGGAGACGCACTTCCTAAGTTCAGTTTTACCATAGGAGACGCACTTCCTAAATTCAGTTCTACCAATAGGAGACGCACTTCCTAAATCCATTCACCAGTAGGAGACGCACTTCCTAAGTTCAGTTTTACCAATAGGAGACGCACTTCCTAAGTCCATTGTACCAATAGGAGACGCACTTCCTAAAAAGTTTCACAAGTAGGAGACGCACTTCCTAAAAAGTTTCACAAGTAGGAGACGCACTTCCTAAAAATATTTCACCAGTAGGAGACGCACTTCCTAAGCAAGTTTTATCAATAGGAGACGCACTTCCTAAGATAAGTTTTATCAATAGGAGACGCACTTCCTAAGATAAGTTTCACCAGTAGGAGACGCACTTCCTAAGTTTAGTTTCACCAATAGGAGACGCACTTCCTAAAAATATTTCACCAGTAGGAGACGCACTTCCTAAGCAAGTTTCACCAGTAGGAGACGCACTTCCTAAGCAAGTTTCACCAATAGGAGACGCACTTCCTAAGTTTATTTCACCAATAGGAGACGCACTTCCTAAGTTTCAGTTTCACCAATAGGAGACGCACTTCCTAAGTTTCAGTTTCACCAATAGGAGACGCACTTCCTAAAAATATTTCACCAGTAGGAGACGCACTTCCTAAGATAAGTTTCACCAGTAGGAGACGCACTTCCTAAGTTTAGTTTCACCAATAGGAGACGCACTTCCTAAAAATATTTCACCAGTAGGAGACGCACTTCCTAAGCAAGTTTCACCAGTAGGAGACGCACTTCCTAAGCAAGTTTCACCAATAGGAGACGCACTTCCTAAGTTTATTTCACCAATAGGAGACGCACTTCCTAAGTTTCAGTTTCACCAATAGGAGACGCACTTCCTAAGTTTCAGTTTCACCAATAGGAGACGCACTTCCTAAAAATATTTCACCAGTAGGAGACGCACTTCCTAAGCAAGTTTCACCAGTAGGAGACGCACTTCCTAAGCAAGTTTCACCAATAGGAGACGCACTTCCTAAGTTTATTTCACCAATAGGAGACGCACTTCCTAAGTTTCAGTTTCACCAATAGGAGACGCACTTCCTAAGTTTCAGTTTCACCAATAGGAGACGCACTTCCTAAGCAAGTTTCACCAATAGGAGACGCACTTCCTAAGTTTATTTCACCCAATAGGAGACGCACTTCCTAAAGCAAGTTTCACCCAGTAGGAGACGCACTTCCTAAGATAAGTTTCACCAGTAGGAGACGCACTTCCTAAGCAAGTTTTATCAGTAGGAGACGCACTTCCTAAGATAAGTTTCACCAGTAGGAGACGCACTTCCTAAGTTCAGTTTCACCAAAAGGAGATGCACTTCCTAAAAATATTTCACCGATAGGAGACGCACTTCCTAAGTTCAGTTTTACCATAGGAGACGCACTTCCTAAGTTCAGTTTCACCAATAGGAGACGCACTTCCTAAGAACAGTTATCCCCATTAGGAGGCGCACTTCCTAAGTTTATCGTACCCATAGGAGACACACTTCCTAAGTTTATTGTACCCACATGAGACGCACTTCCTCAAAGTTTAGTTTTACCCGTAGGAGACGCACTTCCTAATCAAGATTTTATTCATGGGAGACGCACTTCCTAGTTTCTAGTCACTGAAGTTTTCACCCTTAGGAGACGCACTTCCTAGTTTAGCTCATTCCGATTCAACCATAGAAGAAGCACTTTCTAGTTTGAGTCATTGAGGTTTTAGCAGACACATTTGCTAGCAAGAGTTTTGGTTTTACTCCTAGGAGATGCACATCCTAGCCTAGTCTTTAGTTTACTCTCATCATTGCATCAGTAGTGTAAGTGAGTTACAATTTTGCTAACGACTCACAAACCTTCCCAGTACAAACTGGGTTAGGAAATTTTGTTTGTTTTGTTTGTTTTGATTGTCAGGGACCCGCCTGTAGAACGGAGAAAACATTTTTCAAAATCAAGCAGTGACCCACTGGAGAGCAGAAGGATTACAACAAAAATCCCCAGCACTCAATCCAAGATAGAAGCAACAAGAATCTCGCCCCAAGAATGCGAGTCAACAGTCTGAGAGGGTCAACAAAAGCTAGTCACAAAAAACAAAAAGAAAAAAAAGAAGAAAAAGAAAAAGAGAAAAATGAATGAATCCGAAGCACGGATGTGGAGAACAAATGTGATCTGCTCAAGAACTAGCGCCTACAACTAGCAAGTATCAAGGTTCAAGTCCAAAAGTCTGTATGAAGCACCATTCAAGACTCAAGACCAAGTTTCAGAAGACTTAAGAGATAGGAATCCTTGTAACTAGTAGCTGATAGGCTTAGTTAGTCTTTTTCAGTTTTCATTTTTGTTGTAATGACAGGACCGCGGACCGGAACCTCAACGGAACGGCACCTCGATCGGCTCTTCACCTCGGTACACTTCACTATCTCTCTCATCCCGAACTACACGTGGCCTGATTCCTGTATAACCAAGGATATGTAGGCAGCTCAGATACCAGGGCTCGGTCACATTCCCTCCCTTTCCTTAAGTGTAGTCCGTCCAAGTAATGGTCGGGTCAAAAACACGTCTAGTCGTTCTTTGTCGGAAAACTCTTCGTGTTTCCAGTCAAAGAGGGGCAGCTGTAAGCACGTGATTTTTGACCCTCCCCGAGAATTTTCACATTTTTAGCGTGAATATGTGAAATTGGGTCTAGTATAGCTATTTTAACTATTTTACCTTATTTTGTTGCAAAAAGAAAAAATCACAAAATATATATATAAATTTTAGTTTATGTATTTCTCATAAACTTGAAAAATACAAAAATTGCACTTTATTTTTGTACTTTGTATAATTTCGAAAATTACAAAAAAAAATAAAAATAAAACATAGTTCTATTAAGGTTTTATAGTCATTTTAACTTTGAAAAATACAAAAATATTACGTCATATTTTATCTTAAAATTTAAAACGAAAATTATAAAAAATAGTTTTATTAATATTTTGTAGTTATTTTAAATCTTGAAAAAATATTAAGAAAATAATATAGTTTTGTTTTAAATAATTAGTCTTATTTTAGTAGCTATTTTGCTTACATAGGACTAGTTAAGCAACGTTTTTCCTATTTCTCGGGTCCGGGCAAAAGAATAATATTCGGGTTCAAACTACCCGGTTTTAGGCCTAATTTTCGGACCTAGCCCATAATAAACCGTGTCCAGGACACATGGGGAACCCCACCACGCGTGGGGGACATAAACCTTGAACCCCACCACGCGTGGGGCTCATTTTTCTTGGCAAAACATTACAAAACACGGACAAACACATTTTTGACGGAGGACTTTGGAGATTTTGAAACATACTACGGTTCCTCTTTCTTCTTCAAAGAAGAAAGGGAGAAAACCCTACGACGCCCTAACCGGAAAACTCCATTTCCGGACCACCCTCCTCCTCCCAAACACCACCCCGTCATCCTCCTCTCCGCCTCAACACCACCATCCAAACGAAACCAGCCCCACCGTCGTCCAACCACCCCCCGTCGGTGAACCACCATTAACGACCCCTACTGTCAAACCCAATTCCTCCATAACCACCACCAAACGAGCTCGCTCCTCCAAAACCAGTCGACCCACCAGCTCCTCACCACCTGCCCAACGCCAAAACCATCCCAAACACCACCCCGTCACTACAAAAAACCCACGACCAAACCTACCCACACCCAGTCCGTCGACCACCCTCCTCCTCCATCACCCTCGACAAACCACCACTACCCTACTGTCCAAACCACCATAACCCAGCCGGACGAGCAGCAGCTGTCGTCGCTGCGTCGTCACTGTCCGTCGCGCCACCAACTCCCTCCCGTTCGTCGACCGCTGCTGTGTCACCTTCCCCAGCACCACGACCAACAGCAATAATCAGTGTCCCTGTCGTTCCCCACGCCCCAGCTGCTATCGAGCAGCAGTTGCTGCCGTTTCCCTCGTCGGAACCACCATCGCTTCACCGTCCTGTCCAAAACACGACAACCAATCGGCCATGTTATCGTCGTTCTTCCACTGTCGGCGTGCAGACCGTTGAGGTCGTCTCTGTTCGTCGAGGTCCGGCGCGTCGAGTTTGTTCGTTGAAGTCGATGTTGAGGTTCGGTCCATGGCTCCATGCATTTCTGTTTATTCAGGTTAGTTAAGCCTCGATGTATTGGATTAAAGAAATTTTACGTTCAATGTTTGAAGCTGCAATATATCAATTGATATGATAATTTTCTGCTTATGTTTTACCGTATGCATTTTATTTCATTCTTGTGTTATGTTATTATTGATTACTTGATGTCATTTGATTTAGTTGTATTAGTAGTCCTAAGATTAGTATTGTTATTATTTACGTTCAATGAGTTATGTTATTATTATCTTAGTTTATTTGGACAAAATTAGTATTAGTACATGTTGTTACTACGCCCGAAACATTCATTCGCTTAACTTCTTTTATCAAATCTTGACAAGTTATGAGATTGTAGGTGTAAAGAAGCCGTAAGGTTTAGTATTGTTAAAGGCGTAAAAATGGCATCCTTTTTAAAAAAAATTAAAAAAATAAAATAAAATAAAAAATAATAATAAAAAAAAATAAAATGAGACGAGCCTCGCCGAATAAAAGTGACAAATTGCGGGGCCCTCACAAAATATATGTATTAAACACTTAGATTCTGGGACGGGCCGTTTAGCAAATTTCGCGGCCCTACCAATAATAATAATGCGCTAGTTGCTTTAGGCGCGCCTTTAATAATGTCATCTCCCTAAACTCGGGTGCACATTTATGTGACCCAAATCCAAATCTCAACGAAATCGAAATGTGTCTCTAATCACGGGTACATTGACTGTGACGTGGTCTGAGATGCATTTCCATGACGTTGCAAATTCTTTTAAAAAATAAGAATGAGATGAGCCTCGCCGAGTAAAAATACAAATTGCGGGGCCCTCAGTAAATACTTGTTTAAAATTACTTAGAATTCAGGAGGGTCGTTTAGCGAATTTCGCGGCCTCCGAAAAATAATAACGCGATAGTCTCTTTAGGCGCGTGTTTAATAATTTACTTTCTTAAGCTCGGGTGTGCATTTCATGCGACCCAAATCCAAATCTCAAAACATCAAATAAAATGCGTTTCGGATTGTGGGTGCATTTCATGTGACGCAGTCCAAAGACGTGTTTTAAGCGATGTTCACATTCTCCTAAAAACAATAATAGTAAAGCGGTCAAAAGATAAATTTGCACATAAGTTCATAGTATTAAAAATCAGATAAATAAGCCAAATATAACAGTTGAGCGACCGTGCTAGAACCACGGAACTCGGGAATGCCTAACACCTTCTCCCGGGTTAACAGAATTCCTTATCTAGATTTCTGGTACGCAGACTGTAATATAGAGTCATTCTTTCCTCGATTCGGGATTAAAATTGGTGACTTGGGACACCCTAAATCTCCCAAGTGGCGACTCTGAAATAATTAAATAAATCCCGTTTCGATTGTCCTTTAATTGAAAAAAAAACTCCCCCATGCGCCCCTCGGGCGCGGAAAAAGGAGGTGTGACAATTGGTATTAGGTGAGATTACGTGTCCTTAAAACCACATTACAAGTTTAATTGTTATATAATTTTAAGGGTAAACAGAGGATAATAGTGATTGCCTGGTATTATTCATAACACACACTACTTTACACTTGTTCTCGTGAGTGTTTTTTATTTCAGAATCAACATGTCTAACTCGCAAGCAGTATCCACTCGCGCCGGCCTCGGTTTCCATGGATAAAACGATAATGTAGCCGCCCCAGGGATCGAAGTGCCTCAAGCTGGCCAGGGGGGAGTATCGATCGCAGACCTTGTCGAAGTCAGTTTGCACGTTGCCCTAAAGTCGCGCCCCTTTTTTTCTCGCAAAATCGGGTTTATGACATTTTGGTTGGGACAACTCTTTCCTTTTGGGAAAGGGGGTTTGCATTTTTGAAGAGTAGTCACCTAACGATTTAAGGTGCGTTAGGGCACATATAGGGTTCATTTATAACTACGTTTGGTAACCAGAGATAGGGTAAGGACTTGAAATTATCTTAAGAGAAAGGTGTTAGGCACCCCCCAGGATCCACTAGTGTGGTTCCCGGCCAAATAGTTTTTATGAATTTGTACAAGTAGTAAATAAACAAGTATGACTCAAATAGTAGGGGATTTGAGTTTAAGTACACAGATGTTGGGAAAGCAGTTAATGAAAAAGCAAGATTTTGAAAAGAATTACAATCTAAGTATATTCGGGAATGTAAGGGGGTGTCCTAGGTTTGTTTATAATATGGATCACATCAATGCAATACCTGGTATGATACTTCTCAAAGAGGGCTACACGTGGTATTAACGCACCGGTCATCATGTCCATATCTACCCTTTCCCGCCCCGTGAACGTAATTAAAGTGAGGGTTGGTCTCGACTCCTATTGCATGTTGTTGTCCGTCCCTTCCTATCAATCCCGGAGGAACTTAGGACTCCTATCCTATAAGAAGGGGTTCTAGGCAGACCCTCAAGTTCAAAGGCAAAATACTAAGGCGACATATAATAAACAAGTAGGACTTCAATTAAGGGGAGCATGGAAGACAGATGAAAGGCTAAGATATACCTCTATACACAGTACACATAAACAACATGACTCATACACACTTAAGGTCTGAATTCAGATCCTAAGTATGGTATCTAAGTGATAACTCAAATAGGAAGTCCTAATCAGGCTTGCCTACTGATTTTAACATACTGGCAGTTGAACAAAGACAGTTCTGGTTTTTATTTAAGTTTATTATCTAAGGCTTGCCTAGGCATAAAATAATATGCAGCAGTTACCAGAATTATTGAAACAATTTGGAAGTTGTTTTTACCTAAAACATGTTGTTCTAAATGTTGCAAAAAACATGCAGGGATTGTGACCAATTTCACTCAAACAAGATAATCAAACATGAGACTGTTTTATGTCCCTTTTCATGCATTGTTGGTTTAACTAGGTGTGACTGAGCGAGTTCCTAAAACAGGGTATATAACGGGCGCATATGAAAAATGCAGAATGATTGCAGAATATGCAGAATCCCTAGAGCATGGTTTCTAAGTGCAGGAGAAACATTTTATATTAATTCTGTTATTTAGCCTAAAGCAGGATTTCTAAGTGATCAAATGATGTCAAATGAGATTCTAAAATAGTAAACCTAAGAACATGGTATCTAATGCATGACATGTTTTGAATATGTTGATCTTACACATGGATTCTAATACACATATAGGAAATGTAAACCTAAAGGCATGCTTTCTACCCATCGATGTTGATAGCATATATAACTACCCTCCCCTTCTCACTAGCCAGCCCCAATACTTGTTTACATCGGATTATTACAGACCAATACTAAAATGAATTACATAAGTAGAAAATAAAGGTAAAAGTTACCCTACAGAGAGCCAAAAAACAGGCCCAGATTTCCAACACCTGATTAAGACTTCCTCTCTGAGTTATGTAATAAATCACCTCAAGTGCCAAGATTGTTCATAGCTTTTTCTCATATCTGGGTGTGTCAGAGTTCCCTAAGGACCTCAAGGGATCCCGGGCAGTGCTCACACCCAGATTTCATAGCCAAGATAGAGTAAGTGTAGTGTGGAAAGGCCAAGTTCAGAGGGAGCTCAAGGGTCCCAAGGCAAGGCTCAAACAAAAGGGGCAGAACTTAGTGGTCTAAGAGTAGAATGAGAGTGCTTGACATAGTGATAAAAGACTTAGTAAAACAGTTTAGAAGTGAAAAGGTTCAAAAAGAGTTTTTAAAGATACTAGGAGTTATCAGTTTTGAAATCATTCTTTGAGAAAAGCATACTCAGCAAACAACCTAATTAACCATAGAATACCTATATTTACTTGACAAGTAGACTTAGAAATAGGGGTGAAGGGACTGGGAACATATAAGTTTGGAACCACATAAATAGGGAAACATTTGACACAACAAATATACAGAACAACTATGAGTCTACTGAACAAATCAGTCATGGTAACAGACATTTAAAATATAGGGAAGAATGCAACACGATCATGTTGAATACAAGAGTTTTGTTGAACAAAATTTAACATACCATTAGGGCCAATAGAATGCACTAGAAGACTAAGTAACTATATGGTCATACCAGTTAAGGGAGGGGTAAGGGAACTAAGTGAACATGATGGACAAGTGTCAAAGAACTAAGTAAAGTCTGATATGATGATTACACATAAGGCAGAACTTAGACATGCTTAATAACATCAAACATAGAAACAAATTAAATAACTAGTACAAGAACAAGCACGAATGTATAGGCAGGGAACACATAAAGTTGAGTATCAAATTTAAACTAGAGACATACCAGTTAAAGAAGAAGAATGCAGAATGTAAAAATAGGTGCAACTCCACTATCTAGCCTTAGCTTTTTGCCGGCTAGGCCAACAATTAACACAAGTAAAAGAGAAGAGAAAATTTTTATGTGTGTGTGTGTGTGTGTTTTTGAACTAATTGTTCATGTGTTAAGACTGTAGAAGAGAGTCATTTATATAGTAGTTTGAAAACATGATTAAAAATAAGGCAAGAATCAATTCTTCAGTAATTATAGAACTCAATATAAAAAATTGGTTCGAATCTCCCTTTAATTAAGGGAGCCAGTGTAAACGGTAAAGAGCAGGTGGCAAGTAAGGAAAGAAATCATACATGGCTAGAGTATAACAAATAAGGAAATATTTCAAAATAGTACCAGTATAGAGCAAGTATTTAAGGCTAGGTTCAGAAAGTTTTTAAACTAAGGAAACAATCAGTAAGAATTAAGTAGCAATGCAGACAAGGCAAGGGAAAATTAATTAAGGCAAGCAACTAATCAAATTAAGTGGAAAGGTAGGAGTCGAGATTCAGTAGCATAGAGTAGTCAATTAGGACCAAATTTGTAAAGCCTTGATTAAGGACACAACTCAGTAGAAATAAGTATCATAGCAAATATGGTAAGAAAATCAGTCAATTTAACAGACGAGGCAAAGCTTTTAGGGTTTTGAAAGAAAATTTTCAATCACCCTCAATTAAGGAAACCAGAATTGATCAAACGGGAGTCATGACTCTGCACTTTCAACATATAAATAGAGGAGGTCCACAGACGTAGCAAGAAAACATATTCAAAGCATAGCCACAAAAAGAAGCAAGAGATGAACAAACAAAGTGAGCATAGTCACACAAAAGCGACATAAGTAGGCTAGGGATTCAAGAAAACATATTCGAAGTAGGGTAATTACAGGACTTCAAGTAAGCAGGATAACACACAGAAACGAAGTAAAGAAAGCATGCTAATCCTCATAGAAGCAAAGTAAAGAGAATCATGCTAACATTCATTGAAACAAAGTAAAGAAAATCCTTAAAAAATAGGAATTTTAACAGAGTCAAGTTAAAAGCAGTAAGAGCACAAAATCGGTCAAAACCAACACGGGAAAAGGTTTAATCATAACAAAATCAGTTAGAACATGCGTAAAAGAACTCCGAGAAACCCTGTTTTAGAAAAGAATGACTAAAATTGAAATAGTTAGTTAAAACAGGAGATTTTTAAAGGAAAACGCTTAATAATACTTGAATCACCTCAAATCTATAAAGATTTGAGAAGAATCGAACAATAGAGAACTAGGGTTTTCAGAAAATAGTAGAGATGAAGAGAATCGGTTAAAAACTCATGGATTCAAACGAAAAAATAAGAGGAAATCCTTTCTTACAAACGAGAATGGCCGGAGACAGGCCAGTAAACGAGTTTCAAACTGGAGCAGGTTGGATTTCCTTGAGATCTTCTCAAGGACTCATGAAGTCGAAGATCCATGGAGTATAGGAGACCAGAGGTGGTCGGAGAAGGCACAAAAACACCATAGGAAGGAGGTTCTCGCCGGTGACGACGACTAAGGTTAGGGTGAGTTGAGAGAGAATTTGGAGATGAGAGAGTTTGAGGGCGGCTGTCTCCGAATTATGAGACTAGGGTTAGGGGTCAGGTGAAATTAAAAAGGAAAGGGTGTGTTTGGACTGTTGATGTAGGATGTCAACGGTCGAGATTAAAAGGGTAGGTGGGTTCCTGGTTTGGGTAAGGTTTAATAGGGTATGAGTCGAGTGATTAGGGTGTGAAATTGGGCTGGAAAGGGGTCCAATTTTGGCTATAATTGAAAGCCAATTTTGGCTGTTATTTAAATAGCCAATTTACTCCATTTAATTTATAAAAAAATAATAGGTAATTTTTGGAAAATAAATTAAGGTGCCAAAATAATTTAAAATATACAATTAATAATTTAAAAATACAGGGTCCAATTTTATACATATAGAACATAATTAAATCTTAAAAGGGCTAATATTGCAATTATATGCAATTTAGCTTTAAAAATACTAAATGTAATTATAAAAATATGTAAAAATTAAATTAGCCATATTTTGACATAAATATAGAAATATAATAGATGAATTATCAAAATAATAATTTTGGAAATAATTATTGGGTATTTTATGGATAAAAAGGGAGAAAATAAATCAATTTAAAGCCTTAAAGTTATGAAAAAAATAATAAAAACCTTGAACATGCTTATATATGCATATATATGCTATTTTGAAGGTATTTTGTATATTAAAAATATATAGGGAGAAATTGGTTAACAACAGCTACCCCTCTTTATGCGGGAAGGATGAAAAAGTTTTTGAGTAAAGAAATGATGGCCAATTTTGACCGAGCGAAACGGTTTGGGAAGATTTAGGCCACACCTTGGCTTTTGAGTTGCCTACATATCCCTGGTTTTACAGGAATCAGGGCGTATGTAGTTCAGGATCCATCGGCGGAGTATACCGATGAAACGATTTCAAGAACGGACGCGACATCTAGGGCTGGGTGAGTGGACGGTTTACGGGAATGGTTAGGAGAACTGGAGCGGGACCGCTCCTGCTAGGATAGCCATTGCTTGCCGGATTACCTGCAAATAAGCAATACAAACATATATTGTGCGTAAATTTAAACATGATGCAAGTTCCCGTTGGACCATGAATGTTGTCTTCGGATGGTTAGGAATGGCGTCCTTAGACCATGATGTCCCGGGCCATGGGCTTTTTGATGCAGGATTCGTAGGCCATGAAATCATATTCTCGGGCTATGAGGATGGTACCTCCGAACCATGATGCCTTTGAATAATGATATGTAAAAGATTGAAAGAGATCCTCAGGCCATGATATGGTGTTCTCGATCTAAGAAGATGGTTCTTCCGAACGATGACGCCTTTGGATGAGTTGGAGATATTTCAGCCCATGAAGGATGCATTAGTATGATGCGGACAAGACAGAGCTCAGTCTTGCGAATTGAAGGGCAGAGCTTAGCCCGTGAGAGAAGCGAGATAAATTGTGCTTGGGATAACACTTAGTTTCGAAGAAATTAGAGGCAGAGCTTAACCTCGAAAGGCAAGAGAGTAGCCTTATGCAAGGATGCAAATGCAGATGGAGGTAGAGCTTAACCTCGAAAGGCAGAATGGTAGACTTATACAAATTGGAAGGCAGAATAGTAGCCTTATGCAATGCAAATGTAGATGGATACAACGTTTAGTCTCGGAAGACAGAATAGTAGCCTTATGCAAATTGGAAGGCAGAATGGTAGCCTTATGCAAATTGGAAGGCATAATAGTAGCCTTATGCAATGCAGATGCAAATGGAGGTAGCGTTTAACCTCGGAAGGCAGAATAGTAGCCTTATGCAATGCAGATGCAGATGGAGGTAGGGCTTAACCTCGTTTCGGAGTAGGATTAGCAAGCTCTGGGTACTCTCCTTTTGCCAAATACTCCTTGATATCATGAAACCAAGGCTTTTCGTCTGCTTCCTCTTCAACATGGGCACAATAAGCTGGCTGATTGTGGATTTTCACCGGAATGAGATCAATGAAATTCTTGTCGGGATGTTGTATCATAGATGATAGGTGTCACACCTCCTTTTTCACCCGCGCCCCCGCAAAAGGGCGCAAAGAGGAGTTTTTCCAATTAAAGGACAATCGAAACGGGATTTATTTATTTATTTCAGAGTCTTCACTTGGGAGATTTATGGTGTCCCAAGTCACCGATTGAATCCCGAATCGAGGAAAAGAATGACTCTGTTTAACAGTCTGCGCACCAGAAATCCAGATAAGGCATTCTGTTAACCCGGGAGAATGTGTTAGGCATTTCCGAGTTCCGTGGTTCTAGCACGGTCGCTCAACTGTCACATTCGGCTTGATTATCTGATTTTATACAATTATGAACCTACGTGCAAATTTTAACTGTTTACCACTTTGTTATTATTTATTCAAAGAATTGCAACGTCGTGAGAATGCATCTCGAATTGCGCCACATAAATGTACCCGCAATTTTTGATACGTTCCAACTTCGTTGAGATTTGGATTTGGGTCACATAAATGTGCACCCGAGTTTAGGGAAATAATATTATTAAATACGCGCCTAAAGACTAACGCGTTGTTATTTTTAGAAAAGCCGTAAAGTTCGCTATGCGACCTGTCTCGAAATCTAAGCATTCGAAATAACTATCCATTGAGGGCCCCGCAATTTGTGTATTCTTGTTTGTCGAGGCTCGTCTTATTCATTATTTTTTAAAGGAATTTGCAACGTCATGGACATGCATCTCGAACCACGTCACAATCAATGCACCATTGATTAGCGACATATTTCGACTCCGTTGAGAGTTGGATTTGGGTCACATAAATGTGCACCCGAGTTTAAGAAGATAACATTATTAAATATGCGCCTAAAGCGACTAGCGTATCATTATTTTGGGTAGGGCCGTGAAATTTGCTAAACGGCCCGTCCCGGAATCTAAGTATTTAATACATACATTTAACGAGGGCTCCGCCATTTATGTGTTTATCCAGCGAGGTTCATCTCATTTATTTTAAAAGGACAATCCTAAAATGACTACATTTTTATTAAGTTTGTCTCTAAAAGAAAATCTCCAAATTAATTACATGCTTAAAAAAAAACGTGACCTATTAGTTATTAGTCTAAGACAAATGCAAATGGGAAATTGTAATCGAGCTTGTACAAAGGGAGATTATTTTGTTCCTTATTCTATTAGTTAATAACACTAAAGTTGAGATTATGAATAGAACACGAGATTGACACCCGGTAATATCAAAACAAACCAACTATTCTTTGATTAATTTAAACTAACATTATTAGATGACTTGAACTATTGGAATTGACTATGTGTAATACAAAGCCATTTTTTTAATCTTTTTACGACTTGTCGAAGAAATGCGTCAATGCTTAAAAAATCGACATTAGGCTAACATCAATCACTAACATTCGAGAATATTAGTTACTAACATTATTCACATGTTTGTAGAAATAGATTCAACAGTCCAGTTTATGCATTCTGCAGGTATTTGCATGATATTAATGAATGAGATATCCTAATATACAAATCAGTAGAAAAACTAGATCAAACTTAAAGCTTCAAATCTTCATGTATACTCATGCTTATGTTTTCGGCTTACAAATGACCAAGGTTACAGCTGTGTACCTGAAAATGGCAATACAAGAAGATGAAAGAGCAGTCAGCAACAGTAATAACACGGCAAGACAACAACAACCCAACAACAACAATTCAAACCAGATTTGAGGCCCGGGAAAATTTGAAGAAAACCAAACAAGCTCAATAGAACAACCCCAAAAGTTTGTAAAAGACTAAACAGCGACAACCAACATCACCACAAACAGACTCAACCACGCGTGTATTAAACCCAAAACTAAACTCGTCGACTACTTTGTTTTTGTTTTCTCTTTTTAAACTCTCCAGCACTCTCTTAAGATTTTCAGAAAAATGTTCAACCCCTCTCTGGATTTCCAGAATGTCTTCCTCCCCCCCTTAACTTGTGTCAACCTCTCTTATTTATAACCAAACTTGAAGCACTTAAATTAATCCCACCATCTTCTCCCCATCCCCCTTTTGAATCACACTACTTAATGTTTTATCCCCCACTATATTAAACAAATATATTAGTTCCCATTACCACATATCTTTTCTTTATTTAATTCTCTTATTACCCACTACCGCATGCTTTGTCCCCCACTATATTAAACAAATATATTAATTCCACTACGACATGTCTTGTCCCTCACCATGTATTAAAAAAATGTATTAATTTAATATTATTAGTACTTAGTGTGAGCACGTGATTTTTGCTTTAATGAAAACTACTCCAAAATAAATCAAAAAATAAAATAAATTACTTTTACTGTGTAATTTTTGAATTTGCGTGATGTTAAATATTTGTTTTATGTCCGTAAATATTTACGGTGTCATAATAGAATGAAAAAATAAAATAAAATACATGTTGCATGCATATAGGATTTAATTATGTATTTAAAAGATAATTTAAACAAAATCACAAAAAATATGCAATCGTTCTATTTTAAATATTCCACTGTGTGATTGATGTTTTGTCTATGTGTTAAATAATTGTTATAGAGTAATTAATATATTTTTGTGAAGTTAAAATTATTTTATAGTTAATATTAAAAATTTAAATTAGAAAAAATGAAAAGATATATATATATATATATATATACAAAATCAGACCTGGATTAAAATTCAGGCCCAAAACATTTTAACACCCACAGCCCAATCCTTTAGCCCAGGTCCGGTCCAAACCAGACGAACCAAAACGACAGCGTTTGGTCGTGGCTTCTCAGAAACCATTGGATCAAATCCAACCAACGGTCAAGATCTCACCCCTTTTACCCGTAACCCGTAACCCGATCTAGTGACCTGACTCAGCCGACCCTGGCATTAAACCAAACGACATCGTTTGGTTTAATGAATTGATCCTGGCCCTTCATCTTACTTGATCGGACGGACAATATCAATCCACCCCACCCCTATATAAGTCCCAAGCCCTTACCCCGGCCCCTAACTGAAACACCCCCCCTCCTACACTGTTCATCATCGTCCCCCAAACCCCCACTCCTAACCCTAGCCGCCCTAGGATCCCACCGCCTGAAACCCGGCGGCATCAACGCCGCCGGTCACCAAAATAACACCCTAAAACCCCCTAAACCTCCTCTATCCGAATATGTTAGCCGTTTGGCTCGAATCTTCCTGAAGGTTCTCGAATCTTCATTTGAAGATTCGAGCCAAACTTAGATCTAAACCAACCAGCCCCAAATTAACACCATGGCTTCCCCTAACTACCCTCGTTGTGGATCTGGTGTTGGTTTGGTTCGAATCGCCTCAGAACTCTTCGAATCTTCTTTTGAAGGTTCGAATCAAATCTGAACTCACTCAGATTCTTTCCAAACTAACACCAAACGACCCCTAGGCCTCCCTCACCCTTGTGTCATCTTTGGTTCCCTTCGAATCTGCCTAGAAGTGTTCGAATTTAGGATCCAAGAATCAGAAAACCCTAAAAATTTCAAAACATGGAATTTGCCTGAGTTAAATAGAAGATTGGGGTCTAATCGACCTTAGTCGAAGTATTTTCAGTTGAAAATACTTCGACTAAGGTCTGTTTGATTTCAAACAAATCCGAAGCCAAGTTGAGTTCGAGTCTGATTAAAATTCAGAGGTACTTTTCTATTTCTGTTTGTGTATTCTGTATGTATTTTCATTTTGTTTTAATAACTTGTTAATTTTTCATATTTTTGTTTGGATTAATTCTGTCATCTTTGTCTTATGCCCGTCTTATGATCAAAATATGAAACTGTTTCTGTTGGTTGTGATTATTCACAATGTAAGTAATCGACTCGATTAAGTTCGTCGATTAGTTATGTTATGAATTCTCATTTATGATAATGCTGATTGAAACAATCTGTTTCTATTATTTTAGACTGATTATGGACAAATGTTGTAAATAGTCAACTGATTAATACTCGTCAATTAAATCATGTTTGTTTGTGAATCAGTGAATTCAAATGTATGCTGTATATATTGTTTTCTGAACAGGGCATTGTCAGTATATTGACAATGCTCCTGTGTATGTTTGATCTTGATTCAAAGTTAAAGTTCAGTTTGAATTATTATACTGAACTCTGTGTAATATTGTTGTAATGTTAAGTTTGAATTCAAGTTTACAAATGTTGGTTAAATACAATTGTATTAGGAGGTTAATCCTAGGAATGGTTATAACTGTTAAAACAGACCTTAAAATCTGTTTTGTAACAGATTCTGACTTTAGTTTAAAGGCTGTAAATATAGTAGGGTAATATGATAGTGGCTATAATTTAAGTAATAATGGGGAACAAGTGATAATGGGGCTGCTGATAAAGAGCACTTAGTTTTAAATTATTCAAAAGCATTTTTAATGGAAATTTTCTATTTTTAAAAAAGATAAAAGGGGTCCGTGCAGCACTTAAAAAGGGGGGAACAGACCTGTATAAGATAGAGGAAATTGGGACTGATTTAGGATGAGTTTTTCAGAGAAAAAAGAGTTTAGAGAGACTCAGATTTTGAAAGAGAAAAATCTGATTTAAGAGCTTTTCAGGGAAAGATTGAGGGAGATATATTGAGAAAAATCAGAAATAGAAATCTGAAAATTGAGAGGAACAAAATCAGATAGAAGATAGAAAGAAAGGAAAACAGAAACATTAAAAGAGAATTCTACATCGGAAGTTAATATTAAAGCTGATTCTGTGTTTTGAAATTGAAAGCTTTTTCAGTCTGCTTTGTTTTAAGTCTCAAAATCAGAAATATTACTCTTTGTATTAAATCTGTCCGGATTAGTTCAATCTCATTGTTCAGTTAAAAATCTGAAATTTCTTAAAAGTACTGTCACTGTGCATCTGGGTTCCTCGGGTCTTATTATTGCTCAAATCTGTGGGAATACTGGTATTTTTGCTGATTTTGTCACTGCTGCAACTGCTGAAATTTACTCCTTCTGCCTTCATTTCCAGGTACATATCTTTTAAAACTTACGTTGTGAAGGGTTTCAACATGACAACAAATAAAGTTTGAATTGTAATACTATCTTCTACTCATTTGAGCTCTTTAGTTAAAAATTCAGCTTTGTTTCATGTTGGTTTAATAGTAGTATATTTCGACGTAATGGTTGTAAGATAAATGTCATTTCTTGAAATTTGTATAAGTGTTGTAATAGGGTTAATTTCGAAATTTTCATTAAGGGAAGGTATAATTAAGATTGTCAAGGTAGGAAACATGGCATAAAGTGGGCCATTATTTAAATTTTATGGTATTGTTAGCTAAGTAAAGAGTAATGTAGAAATATCAAGAAAACTACATTACTAACTCTTGTTGTTAAATAAGGTTAAGATGGTATTGATGGTATATTTTTATAAGATAATAGATGTGTGTATAAACGTTGGCGAAAGGTGATATGATATAGCTTGTTACGATGTTAAAATGTTATGAATGTTTACGACATACAGTTAGGTTGCATGTAAGGTAATTTTATTGAATTGGCTTGTATAATAATTCCTTTCCTATAAACTCGATGCCTATCTACCTTCATAAAATAAATTAACCAAATAATTAGGCCTATTAAAAGCGAGTATATGAGAATGAAACGAGATGTACAAGCATAAATTGCAACACTTTATATCAATGGTAATTAGAAAAAATAGAATTTACACTAAGTAAATAATGAAAATTCTTGGAAAATATTTCCTCCCTTTATGAATCATTCATTTTCAGTTTCATATGCAATTTATTCTTTTGCAATTTATTCTTTGGCATATATATATATGTCATATTTGTTAAAAAAAAAATATAGTATTAATCATATTTTTATTCTGTTCTTTGAATTTGAATAGTTGGAATGAATATAATTTATACTCGGAAATTATAATCGACGGGCAACCTTTAATAGATTGTGAATTCTTTTCCAAAGAATTTATAGGCCTCTAAAATGGGAGTTCTCATGATTTTCACATAAAAATATATGAATATAATAAACAATTTGTGGAAAATTCCTAATACCATTACAAGTATTTTGCGTAATTAGGGATGCGTTCGCATACCCTGATTATATTTTTAAAAGCAAATTCGGATTATGCGTACGCGCAATTTCGAACGAATATTTAAGAAAAGAATTTTTCCAAAGGCGTTAAAACAATTTCATAAAAAACCCGAGATGTGCGGTTCACTATTTAAGAAAAACAAATTTTCTTGATTTGACACAATTTCGAAAAATGATTGTTTAATAAATATATTATCAAAAGTTATCGTGTACACGTACGCGTGACACAATTCCGCATTTTTAAATTTATAACACGAATATACGTACGCGTAATTCGATTCAAAGAAGGGTCCTTAATCACAATAAGTATAAGCGGTAGTAAAATTACGTGATAAAAAATATATTTAATAAAAATCGAGATAATTAAGCCAATAATAAAAACAGTTAAGCGACCGTGCTAGAACCACGGAATTCGGAAATGCCTAATACCTTCTTCCGGATTAACAGAATTCCTTACTCAGGATTTCTGGTTTGCAGAATAAATAACAGAGTCATATTCTCCTCGATTCAGGGATTAAAATCGGTGACTTGGGATGCCCTAAAATTCCCAGGTGGTGACTCTGAAATTAAATAAATCCCGTTTCGACTGTCCTTCAATTGGAGAAAACTCCCCCACGCGCCCCGCGGGCGCGGTAAAAAGGAGGTGCGACAGCTCTGGCGACTCTGCTGGGGACCTTTTAGTGGTTTCTATCTTCCACTGTAACCCAGAACCACTGGTTCAGGGTTTAAAGAATTTGAGCTTAAAATAACTGCATTAATTGGCTTTATTTACTATATGATTTTCAACTGTTTATATGCTTAACATGCTAAATGTTTTATTTATTTAATTTTTTTTACTGCTTTAATATTATTTGAATTGTGAATATATACAACTGCTATGAAACCCCTTTCTTTCTGAGTCTTCTGAATTTATGGTGTACACGTGCGCGTGACCCACCTTTCTGTTAAAGTCATACCAAATAAGACGGAGTTGGGACAAGTAACTAGGCCGGGCAGACTTTCGTGCTCCCGGTACGTTGCCCCCGCTTCGGCTCAAACTGTCCGTTTGGGTAAGCCAGGTTTAGAACAATCAACCTAAGGTTTTACACTTAGAATAACTCAGCCATGTACCGGATCCCTAGTAGGAACGAATATTTGCATCATATGCATTTGGCCTTGGAGACTCAACACAGGGGTTGGGTCTGTCTAGGACAGGTGAACCCAAAATAAAAAGACCATCATGATGCATCCTACTTGTTACTTGTGCATTCATTTGCCTCGAACATGCTTGTTGACCAGCTTAAATAAAATCATGGTAAGAAGAAAGGAATAAAATGGGTTGTTTTAAAAAATTTTGAAAAAAAAAATATAGTTTTAAATTTTGAAATAAAGGTATTTAATAAATAAAAAAAAATTCGAAAATGATTTTTTTTTAGTATAAATTTTCAAAATGAATTTTGACTTTATCAAAATTAAATTTCAGATACAAAATGAGCACCACACAAAGCCCCTCATCCACAAGTACGGAAGAATTTCTATGTCAGCTTCAAATGTGGTGGTATGATTTAGGCGAAGACGGTCAAAAATGGGTCGTCAAGCATTTGGGAAATCTCACGGACATTATGAAAGTTAAACCCCGTGATGATCTGATTGCGGCGTTAGTAACTTTCTGGGATCCTGTTCACAATGTTTTTCGTTTCTCTGACTTCGAGCTTACTCCTACATTAGAGGAGATAGCTGGCTATGTTGGTTTTGACGGAAGTTTAAGAAATCAAAGCTTGATATTCACAAAGGCTCCTTCAGTACATCGATTCTTCGGTCTTCTGAACATCAGCAGTCAAATCAGGAAAAGCAATGTCATCAATGGATGTTGTTCCTTCAACTTTTTGTATTCAAGGTTCGGAAAGTCAGATGGGTTCGAAATTCATGAGAAAGGCCTTACCAATAAGCAAAACAAAGACACTTGGCAGATTCACCGTCGCTTTGCTTTCATGGTGGCTTTTCTAGGAGTCATGGTCTTTCCAAACAAAGAGCGAACAATTGATATTCGCACCGCAAAAATTGTGCAAATCCTCACCACCAAAGAAAATCACACCTTTGTCCCCATCATTCTATCAGACATTTATCGGGCTTTGACTTTATGTAAATCAGGAGCAAAGGTCTTCGAAGGATGCAAAATTTTGTTGCAAATGTGGGTGATGGAGCATCTCCAACAACAGCCCAAGATCATACGGTATGGGTCAAACAATGATAATTGCATCGAGAGCTATGAGGAAAGAACAAAAAATTATCAGGCTCTAGAAGGGATAGAAGCATGAGTATCTCATCTAAAGGCTTTAACGGCAAATCAAATTGAATGGACTCTGGGATGGCTCCCGATGAGGGAAGTAATACACATGTCAGCCTCAAATAGTTATCTACTACTATTGGGATTGAGAAGCATTCAGCCATATGCACCACTGAGAGTCCTAAGGCAATTAGGGAGATATCATATAGTTCCTGATGATGAAGATTTGAGTGTGCAAGTAATCGAATTACACCCAGAAGCCACTATTCCCGAGGCTCTACTTCAGCAGATGTGGAATAGGTGCCGATACTTGAAAAGTGATACTCAAGTCCCAGATGCTACAAAGGGTGAGATAAATCCTGGATATGCAAGATGGTTTGAAAAACGATCTCGCGTGGATGATGTATCAGAGCCTGAGCTAAGAAGGCCAACAAAAAGACCCCATGTTCAAAACTTCAGTGATAAAATCCAAGAACGGTTGATCTGGGGAGAAAAGGAAAAAGGGTACAAAGCAACTATCCATGCCCTAAAAGAAAATCTAAGAAGCCTCAGTTTGGAGAAAGATTTGCAAGCACAAGAAGCTGAAGGCGAGAAGAAGAGTCTAGCTTGTGAGAATGAAAATCTTCATGCCCGATTCCAAAAAATGAAAAGAGTTTCTGAAACGCCAAAGAGGAGCTGGAAGGATCAAAAAACCATCGCCAATCTCTTTGAAAGAATGCAAGATTATGATTCCATTCTTGCGGAAAACGAAAGGGCATTGAGCAAGGCAAAAGAAAGGATCCAACAATTAAACGAAGAAGCCAGATCTAACAAGGAACGCCAGGATAGGCAATCCGAAAAAGACAAGGCACAATTCAAGAAGGAAAAAGACTATTGGATGCGATCAGAAGACCAGCTTCGTGCACAACTAGAAGAGGCAAGAAGATGCAACAGAGAACACCAACAAGCAGACCTCGACAGGGAAAGAGCGCAAGCAAGATTAGAGCAGGCCAGACTCCGAGCTCTGTTAGAATCAGCTCTAGATCGTGAGAACCGTGTCAGAGATATAGCCACCACTCGTCAGCAGCAATTGCAAGACCAAGACCAACGTCTCCAAGGTTTCAGGGCACAAATCCACGACCTGGCAGTCTTCACATCTCAAAGTTATGTAAACTGCCAAGGAATGGATTATGAAAGATTTACTGAGCATGCGCCCACTTTTGCTCGTCATCTAGCAATGGAGTTGGAAAGGATGTATCGTACGCTGGGAGGCCATCCAGGTCAAGCCCCACATTGAGCAGATAATCCAATATTTGACAACAAAAATGGAAAGTGGGGCATGTTGTGAGATGTTATGAAGTGTATCTTTTATTCTGATTTAAGTGTGTGTGTTTCAAGCTATTTTCTTAAAGTTTTCAAATGTAATTCCATCTTCGTGTAATGAATAAAAGTGATTGCCTTTAGTCCGAACTACGCAAGGTCTGATTCATGTAAGGGCATGATACGTAGGCAATCTCTCAGATTCGACCACCATGATAAAAGATATATATAATAAATAAAAATGAATAACAATAAAAATTTCAAGAAGGCTGGGACGACACAAGCAGCCGAGCAAATGCATAATAGAAAGGGATTATTTGTCTAGGAGCATTGCATCTCAACGTGTGATTATATATGTGTTAAACTCTCAAAACTAACAAATTTGTTCATTTCCAGAATTCAAGCAGTTAGTTTCTCTAAAGAGTATACTGGCATATTATCACTATCACACAAGATCAAAAGGACCAATACCCGAAAGTATGTCTATCCCAGATGTTGACACAGGTATGGAGATAGAGGAGATGGATGTCGGGAAAATGAAAGAAGAGATGTTTAAGCTCAAGCAGCAAATGGCTGAGATGTACCAAGCTTGGTCTACAGGACAGTTACCCCCATCTTACCCAAATAACCCTGCTCCATCAATGACCCAAACTCAGGATAATATCACCACTGAATTATCCCCAAGTTTCCCCATTTATCAGCACTACCGAGGCACCACCTCTCAGACACCACAGTCTCCACCTCCAAAACCAGTTCCGTACCTTCCTCCACCTATGACTCCTGTTTTCGTAGCACCTCCCCCTGCTACATTTCACAAATCTCCTAGTGAGCCTACATTTCAGGCCCAAGACAACCAATATTACCCCCTGTAACCCACCCTCAAAGCTTCCGAAATTCATTCAACTACTCCTCGTTTTGATCTCCCAACCGAAATTGACAAGCCAGCCAAAAATGCTAAGCAAGAAGAGATGTTCAGGAAGGTCAAGAGTCTAGAACAATCATTCAGAGACATGCTAGGATTAGGTGGGCAAGTCAGTGTAGCCTACAAAGATTTATGCTTGTTCCCAAACGTACAATTACCAGTTGGCTTCAAGATGCCCAAATTTGACTTATACAACGGGCACGGTGACCCAGTAGCCCACTTAAGGGGTTTCTGTAGCAAGATGCGAGGAGCTGGGGGAAAAGATGAATTATTAATGGCTTACTTCAGTCAAAGTCTAAGCGGATCAGCTTTGGAGTGGTATACACGCCAGGACCATGGGAGATGGTACACCTGGGATGACCTGGCACAGGCATTCGCATACCATTTCCAATACAATCTGGAAATCATCCCAGATCGATTATCTTTGACAAAATTTGAGAAGAAACATAATGAAAGTTTCAGAGAGTATGGTTTTCGGTGGAGAGAACAGGCAGCAAGAGTGGATCCTCCTATGAAGGAGAGCGAAATGGTAGACTACTTCCTCCAAGCCTTGGAACCGACTTACTATGCCCATTTGGTTTCAGCGGTTGGGAAATCATTCAACGAAGTAGTAAAGATGGGAGGTATGGTGGAAGAAGGCCTCAAGACAAATAAAATCATGAGCTATTCAGCAATTAAGGCAACTACTCAAGCTATTCAAGGCGGGGTAGGAGGAATCGGAAGAAAGAAGAGGGAGGAAGCAGCAGTAGTTGATTCAGGAATTTGGCCGGGACCCAGAGGTTCACCGCTTTACTATAATCAACAACGACCTCGCCAATCAGCTTACCACCATGATTCATCCCAACACTACTATCACCCTTCAGAGCCTCATTTTTCCATTAACCATGCTCAAGCATACAATCAGCCACCTGTTCACACCAATTGGCGTGCTCCTGTCACACCAAATACTTACCCACGAGCCTATCCCGGACCAGGTTTCAGGCCTAGGCCAGCATTCAGGGGAGAAAGGGAACAGAAAAAGAAAACTTACACTCCATTGGGAGAGTCTTACACTAGTCTGTTCCACAGGCTGAGACAGCTAGACATGCTGAGACCAATACAATCCAAGCTACCCAATCCTCCTCCAAAGAATCTGGATTACACCATTAGCTGTGAATATTGCTCCGGTGCACCAGGCCATGATACGGAGAAATGCTGGCATTTGAAAAATGCAATACAAGAGCTGATTGATACTAATAAAATCGAGGTTCAAACCCCCGAAGCCCCAAATATCAATAGAAATCCAATGCCAGCCCATCAAGAGGCTAATATGATAGAAATCATACAAGCTGATGGGGAGACAAAGAAGCCGTCACAAACTGTCATGATGATCAAGTCTCATGAAGCCAAGCCAGATAAGCAGTTAATAGAGGAGAAGCCGGTGTCTAAGCAAAACAAAAATGGTGATGAACTATCTATGATAGTCGATGAGGGGTCATCAAGCAAAGTTGCCGCAAAACAAGAAAGGCCGAAAATAATAGTACCAGGGGTTGCTAACAAGCCCATTTTATTCGTGGAAGGAGCCCGTACAGATCAGGTTATAATTGCACCTGTAATCCAGCTGCCGGTCATCACCAACAAAGCCATCCCATGGAACTACGAACGGGTGACTGCAATGTACAAGGGAAGAGAAATCAAGGAAGAAGTGTGTGAGGTGCAAGGCTTGACTCGTTCGGGAAGATGTTTTACTCCCGAAGAGTTAAGAAAAACTAAAAATAATCCAACGCCAACAAAGAGAGCTGTGACGGAAGAAGAGGCGGAGGAGTTTTTAAGAAAAATGAAACTCCATGATTATTCTGTTGTGGATCAATTAAAGAAGACCCCCGCTCAAATTTCATTGTTGTCATTACTGATCCATTCAGAGGAGCACCGTCTGGCTTTGATGAAAATCCTGAATGAGGCTCATGTTCCTGAAAAGATCTCTGTAAATCATTTGGGAAAAATAGCCAACAGAATCTTTGAGACAAACAGAATTACATTTGCTGATGATGAATTACCTGTGGAAGGTACCGAGCACAACAGAGCTCTTTACCTCACCGTGAAATGTGAAAACTCCGTAGTAACCCGGGTATTGGTTGACAATGGGTCCAGTGCAAACATATGCCCTCTCTCCACTTTAAACAAATTAAAAATTAAAGAGGAGAGGATCCAGAAGAATAGTATCTGCGTACGAGGATTTGACGGTGGAAGCAGAGATTCATTTGGCGACATAGTGTTGGAACTAACTATAGGGCCAGTTGAATTCACAATGGAATTCCAAGTGTTGGACATGACTGTTTCTTACAACTTGTTGTTGGGTCGACCATGGATCCATGCTGCTAAAGCAGTCCCGTCAACACTACATCAGGCTGTCAAGTTTGAATGGGATCATCAAGAAATAGTCGTGCATGGAGAAGAAAGTTTAAATGCTCACAACAGTACCATTGTACCGGTCGAGGGAACAGAAATTGACCAAGGACCATGGGTATACCAAGTGTCCGACACGGTGTCAGTAGAGAAAATTCCAGAAGGGAAATACCTTCCGAATCCAAAGATATCCTCTGCATCAGTCATGGTAGCTTATGAAATGTTAAAGAATGGCTTTATACCCGGCAAAGGTCTGGGCTTATCTCTGCAAGGAATTGTACAACCAGTATCTCTCCCCGAGAACTGGGGAACATTCGGTTTAGGGTTCATACCCACCGCCAATGACGTGATAAGGGCCAGGAAGTTGAAACACCGAGCATGGGTTCTTCCAAAACCAGTACCACATCTGTCAAAGTCTTTTGTCAAGACCAGTGCTAAAAATCGCCCGATAACAACAATTCCTAAATCCCGGGTCAATCCTGAAGAGGAATTAATTGAAAGGTTCGAGAAATTGTTTAGTGATGTGAATATGTTGGAAAGCGGAGAAGGGTGTAGCAACGCAGAAGTTCAATTCGTTGGGCCAGAAACAAAGCTCAATAATTGGAAAGCCACTCCTCTCCCAATTCGAAAGGAGTCTTGGTAGTTTATTTTGATTTTCTTTCAGTTTGTTTGGGTTACTTCAGGGTTGTAATCCCAAAGCTTATCTTACAGTTTGTTTGAAGTGTGCAAACCTTGTTATCTTTCATCATCCAATAAAAAGCAGTTTCCTTTTTATTATCATTCCTGATAGTTTTCTTTTCTTTTTCTTCTTTCCTGTACAGTTCCTTTTACGCTGGCTCTAGTGATATGGCATGCATGAGGAATCCTCAGCCCAGTCTTAAAAATCAATCTGGTTCCGAAGTAATAATTCAAGAAATATATTGTGATTATGAATCAGAATATGATGAAGATGAGGTTTTTGAAGAGATTAGTAAAGAGTTAATTCACTTTGAGGAAAAAATCAAACCTAACTTGAGTGATACCGAGGACGTCAATATAGGGGACACGAGTAATGTCCGGGAAACTAAAATAAGTGTCCATCTCGAACCAAAGATCCGAGAGGAGTTAATTAAAGCACTCATAGAATTCAAAGATGTTTTTGCATGGTCGTATGACGACATGCCGGGCTTGAGCACTGATTTAGTGGTCCACAAATTGCCCACCGATCCAACGGTGCCTCCTGTCAAGCAGAGGCTGAGAAAATTCAAGCCTGATATGAGTGTGAGAATTAAGGAAGAAATCACCAAACAATTGGAAGCAAAGGTCATTCGAGTCACTCGATATCCTGTTTGGTTAGCTAATGTCGTTCCTGTGCCAAAGAAAGATGGCAAAATTAGAGTATGCGTCGACTATCGCAATCTCAACAAAGCAAGTCCAAAGGATAATTTCCCATTACCCAATATCCATATTTTGATCGACAATTGTGCCAAGCATGATATAGGGTCTTTCGTGGATTGTTATGCCGGGTATCATCAAATTCTAATGGATGAAGAAGATGCAGAAAAGACGGCATTCATCACACCATGGGGAACTTATTGCTACCGGGTAATGCCATTCGGTCTAAAGAACGCCGGAGCAACCTATATGAGAGCAATGACCACAGTGTTTCATGATATGATACACAAGGAAATTGAGGTATACGTGGATGATGTGATCATAAAATCAAAGCATCAGGCCAACCACGTTGGGGATTTGAGGAAGTTCTTCTTAAGACTTCGCAGGTACAACCTCAAGCTTAACCCTGCCAAATGCGCATTTGGAGTTCCATTCGGAAAGTTGCTGGGATTCATAGTCAGTCGACGAGGCATCGAGCTAGATCCGTCAAAGATTCAAAGCCATCCAAGAACTGCCACCTCCAAGAAACAAAACTGAAGTAATGAGTTTGTTGGGAAGGTTAAATTACATCAGCAGGTTTATTGCTCAGCTCACAACAACCTGTGAGCCAATTTTCAAATTGTTAAAAAAGGATGTTGCGGTCAAATGGACCGATGAGTGTCAAGAAGCGTTCGATAAAATAAAAGGGTACTTGTCAAACCCACCCGTGTTGGTCCCGCCAGAGCCAGGAAGACCTTTGATTCTTTACTTGACGGTTTTGGAAAATTCATTTGGTTGTGTATTGGGGCAACATGACCTCACTGGCAGAAAAGAACAGGCCATCTACTACCTTAGCAAGAAGTTCACAGCCTTATGAGGTTAAGTATACTCATCTAGAAAAGACATGTTGCGCCCTAACATGGGTAGCTCAAAAATTGAAACACTATTTGTCATCCTACACTACTTACCTCATTTCTCGGTTGGATCCATTGAAATACATTTTTCAAAAGCCTATGCCAATGGGAAGACTTGCAAAGTGGCAGATATTGCTCACAGAATTTGACATCATCTATGTGACTCGAACTGCAATGAAGGCTCAAGCGCTGGCCGATCATTTGGCCGAAAACCCGGTCGATGAGGAATATGAGCCGTTGAAAACTTATTTTCCTGACGAAGAAACAATGCATATCGACGAGGTGGAGCAAATTGAAAAGCCTGGCTGGAAACTTTTCTTTGATGGAGCCGCTAACATGAAAGGAGTCGGAATAGGAGCTGTAATCATTTCTGAAACAGGGCATCACTATCCTGTTACAGCTCAGTTGCGATTTTATTGCACCAATAATATGGCTGAATATGAAGCTTGCATTTTGGGGTTAAGGCTAGCTGCAGACATGGGTATCCGAGAAATCTTAGTCATGGGAGATTCGGATCTTTTGGTACATCAAATTCAAGGAGAATGGGAAACCCGAGACTTGAAGCTCATCCCATACCGACAATGTCTACATGATCTTTGTCAGCGGTTTCAATCAGTGGAATTCCAACATATTCCAAGAATCCATAATGAGGTTGCCGATGCATTGGCTACCCTAGCATCAATGTTGCACCATCCGGACAAAGCTTATGTAGATCCAATACATATTCAAGTCCACGATCAGCACGCTTATTGCAATATGGTTGAGGAAGAATTTGATGGTGAACCATGGTTCCACGACATCAAGGAGTATATCAGGATGGGGATATATCCCGCACAAGCCACAGGAGACCAAAAGAGGACCATTAGGCGATTGGCAAATGGATTCTTCTTAAGCGGAGGAGTTTTGTATAAAAGAACACCAGATCTTGGATTATTAAGATGCATAGATGCCAGACAAGCTACAACTGTCATGTCTGAAGTACATTCAGGAGTTTGCGGACCCCACATGAGTGGATATGTGTTGGCAAAGAAAATCCTCCGAGCTGGTTACTATTGGCTTACCATGGAGCGAGATTGTATCAGTTTTGTGCGCAAGTGTCATCAATGCCAAATACACGGAGATTTGATTCATTCTCCACCATCCGAGTTGCACACAATGTCGGCACCATGGCCCTTCGTTGCCTGGGGCATGGATGTGATTGGACCAATTGAGCCGGCAGCATCCAATGGGCACAGGTTCATTCTGGTAGCTATTGATTATTTTACCAAATGGGTTGAGGCCAAGACATTCAAATCAGTGACCAAGAAAGCTGTGGTCGATTTTGTCCACTCAAATATCATATGTCGATTCGGAATCCCGAAGGTGATCATCACAGATAACGGTGCTAATCTTAACAGCAACTTAATGAAGGAAGTATGTCAACAGTTTAAGATTACACATCGTAACTCTACCCCATATCGGCCCAAGGCGAATGGAGCAGTAGAAGCAGCCAACAAAAACATAAAGAAGATACTTCGGAAAATGGTAGAAGGTTCAAAACAATGGCATGAAAAATTACCATTTGCATTATTGGGATACCGCACTACTGTTCGCACTTCAGTAGGAGCAACTCCTTATTTGTTGGTATATGGCACTGAAGCAGTAATTCCTGCAGAAGTTGAGATTCCTTCCCTTCGGATCATCGCCGAAGCAAAGATTGATGATGATGAATGGGTCAAAACCCGTCAACAGTTAAACTTGATTGATGAAAAACGATTGGCCGCAGTATTTCATGGTCAATTATATCAAAGAAGAATAGAAAGAGCATACAACAAAAAGGTGCGTCCCCGGAAGTTTGAAGTGGGTCAGTGTTACAACCCATATCCACATGTGTTAGTTCATGCCATATATTAGTTAACATAAATCCAAGAAGGAATTATCTTTTAGATGATAAGAAGTCAATCCTATTGGTCTTAAGTGATACAAGAGTGTATAAGGGTGATTAACCAGTATTAGAAGTTAAACGAATCAAGGATGTTGTAACTCGTATTTTCAGGTAATCTAGCGGTGCTTAATACACTCAAGAGGTCATTTATTAAGGTATTTTAATCATATAATATCCGTATCATAAGTCTTGAAGTCAAACGAGTTATGAAACAAAAGTCGACAAAAGTTGTCGCAACTTAGGTTCATAATTTTACTTAAACATTAGGTCAAATGTTTCTAATCTTTTCTCATAATTTACAAGGAATTACGGGGTGATCTACCAACCAAATTAAAGATCTATGGAGTCTAGTTTCCAACTCATTAAACCGTTCATCGATACGATCTCGGAGTAGAGAGATATTCGCGTTTTCGCAAGACTGCGCCAAGCACCTCTCTATGGGGCCCACTAAGTCGGTTTAAGATATTTGGGCCTATATAGGATGACTCCAACCCGTTTTAAGTCATTTATTTTCACTATTTTCAGACCTTAGAACCCTAGGAACATCCTCTCAAGGTTCTCTCAAGATTCAAGACCCAAAAAAGGGCAAACAACACAAATCAAGTGTCGGGAATTCCGTGGCGCTAGTAAGTCTCTTGTTCTTCTTGTTGTTGCTCATTTTTGTGTCGTTCCAGCTCGTGTGGGAGGTTGTTTTAAAGGGTTTATGTTCTGTAAATACTCCCTCATGTTCTTAATATCAATCCTAGGTGATTTCAAGCCTTCTAAAGTGATTCTAGTGCCGAAAAACACTAATTGATCGCTAGTTTTGCTTTTTTGTTGTTGTGGCAGCATTGGAGGGATATTTCATGGAAATTTAAGGTCAAATTGGAGTTGTTATTTCTGTATAAAGGTAAGGAACCTCTTACTCTATATGTATTTAAGATTATCCAAGTTGCAGCTAAGCCATTGAAGCTAGAACTTGTGAAATATATATCGAAAGGCTTGGAAGTAATGTTATTGTTTTGTGGACTGTTTTGCGTTGTTGTTGGGCTGCGTATTTTACTACTATCTTGTGGAGTTTTGGAGGAGGAAGGGTGTGGAGAAACACCATATATATGTAGGGTTATGGGCTGATAGTTATTCATAACATTTCCAGGTTGTTTGACACGACTACGGTGGTCGTCGTATGTATGGAGTGATTAGGCTGTGTGTGGACTATTTTGGGAGGCTCAATATGTTTATTATTGATGTTGTTTGGGCTGTTTGGTGATTGTTTTGAATGGTGTGAGGTCATATATATAGGGGAGGTGCTGTCCGTTTCATCGTAAAATAGGTTGTGGTCGATACATAATAGTTATGACGCTTAAATGATAACGATAGTATCGTTTCTCTTATTGTAGACTAAGGAGTTTTGACAATTGCATAGCTTGAGATTGGGGTAGTATATACAAGGTATGTGAGGCTATCCCTTTCCTTCTTTTGCACGACTCCGATTGTACATAATGTAATGAACGATCTTCCAAGATACTCTACTCTTAGAAGCTAGCAGTACTTACATTGTTTTCCCTCTTATGGAACGATTGATGTTAATGTTGCTTCTCTTATTCTTATGTTATCAATGTTGTTCATACTTCCTGAATCTTATAAGGTTCATAGTGAAGACTTAGTCCTAATAACGTGTACAGAGGATACTGACCTTACGTCACTCCGAAAGGTTTAGAATGTGATTCCATGAGTCGAGCATGCATTATATATATGTATCTATTTTACTCTACCGAGCCACGCTATAGTTGGCCGGGTACGACACCTATTGTGCAACCACTGATCAGTTGGGTTTTACCGAGCTCCACGTGGCCGGGTACGATTCTACCGAGCCTATTATGGCCGGGTACGATATGATGATGATGATGCCCACAGAGGCGAATGCTTTAAAGGTTTATGTATTTATACATATGTATCATGCATTTCATGTAAGTAGCCCTCAGAGGTACTAAGATGTTACAGGTGGTATATTCTTTATCCTTGCTTACATTACTGATCGTATTTATGGTTCCTTGCCTTACATACTCAGTACTTTATTCGTACTGACGTCCTTTTATTTGTGGACGCTGCATGTCGTGCTGCAGGTCCTGATAGACAGACAGGTGCAGCTCCCCCACCACAGTAGACTGTCCAGTTCAGCGGTGATTGGCGAGATCCCTTCTCCGGACTTGCCTTGGTCTTGGTATGCAATTTTTGTTATAGACATTATGGGTATGTCGGGGCCCTGTTCCGGCTATGTTGCAACACTTATGTTCTTTTAGAGGCTCATAGACAGGTGTCGGCTCATGTATAGTTTGGTATGCCTTGTCGGCTAGTTTTTGTTGTATAGTCTTTCATAGTAGCGTGGTAGCTCATACCTTATATGTAGTTTCTTGATTGTCTGGTCATCCCCTGCTATGTATGTTCATGTCGTCATATTTTATTGCTGGTACCCAGCGCCTCCAGTTCCTCCGTCTGGCACTCCAGACCAGGATATGCAGAGTGCTTTGCAGTTATTGACTAGCTTGGTAGCTGCTCAGGCTCAGAGGCAGAATACAGGTGCTGCTGAGAAACCAGTTAGTACAAGAGTTCGTGATTTTATTAATTTAGACCCTCCAGTGTTTACCGGATCAGACCCCAAGGAGGACCCACAGACTTTTATTGACCAGGTTCATCGTACACTTCGGGTTATGCATGTTAGTGATACAGAGGCAGTAGAGTTGGCTTCTTATCGGCTACGGGATTTAGCAGTTCTCTGGTATGATAGTTGGGAGAGATCCAGGGGTCCGAACCCTCCTCCAGCTGTGTGGAAGGAATTTTCTGAGGCCTTTCTTCGTCACTACTTGCCAGTTGAGATACGACGAGCTAGAGCTGATAAGTTCTTGAACCTTAGACAAGGTAATATGAGTGTGCGAGAGTACAATATGCAGTTTGATTCTTTGGCAAGGTATGCTCCCCATATGGTGGCCGAGATGAGTGATAGGGTGCATATGTTCGTGAATGGGTTGGGACCACATCTGATAAATGAGTGTACGACAGCCTCCTTGGTGGAGGGCATGGATATTTCCCGTATTCAAGCTTATGCCCAGACCCTAGAGGATCGTAAGCGCCAGCAGAGGGCAGTTAGGGAGCAGGATAGAGGCCAGCATAAGAGGGCGAGATTTGCAGGGTATTCTGATGACTTCAGAGGCCGCATCAGGCCACAGTTTTCGAGGAGTTCGGCGCCACCTGTAGCTAGTGCTCCTCCACAGTTTCAGAGGCCTCGATATGATCGATCCTATTCTGGTCCAGGTCAGAGTTCGCGGGCATCTGGCTCGCAACATCACAGGGATACTAGTCAGATGAGACCCCCAACACCACATTGTGATCAGTGCGGCAAGGCCCACTTTGGACTGTGTCGTCGAGGTTCTGATGCATGCTATTCGTGCGGGCAGCCTGGCCATATGATGCGGGATTGTCCTAATAGAGGAGGTGATGGTATGGCTCAGCCGACTGGATCTGTGTCTGGTTCTTCCTCATCAGTTCGACCTCCAGCACGGGGTTTTCAGCAGTCGACAGGTCGTGGTAGGGGTAGAGGTGCAGTGCCGAGTTCGAGTGGTGCTCAAAATCGAACCTATGCTCTAGTAGGTCGACAGGATCTCGAGTCGTCTCCAGATGTTGTTACAGGTATTATATCTGTGTTTTCTTATGATGTATATGCGCTGATTGATCCGGGATCTACATTATCATATGTTACACCCTTTGTGGCTAATAAGTTTGGCATTGAACCTGAATTGATAAGTAAACCCCTCGCGGTATCTACTCCGATAGGAGATTCTGTGATTGCTAGAAGGGTATATAGAGGTTGCACTGTGATGATTTGTAGTCGTCAAACCTCGGCAAATTTATTTGAGTTAGAAATGGTTGATTTTGATGTGATAATGGGAATGGACTGGTTGGCCTCATGCTATGCAAATGTTGACTGTCGTACGAAGATGGTTAGGTTCCAATTTCCGGGTGAACCCGTCATTGAATGGAAAGGGAACATTGCTACACCGAAAGGTAGGTTTATTTCCTATCTTAAGGCAAGGAAAATGATCTCAAAAGGTTACATTTATCATCTCGTTCGCGTTAGGGATGCGGAGGCGAAACCGCCTACTTTACAATCAATCCCTGTGGTTAACGAATTCCCAGATGTTTTCCCAGATGAACTCCCGGGCCTTCCTCCTGAAAGGGAGATTGAGTTTAGCATTGATGTGTTGCCTGACACTCAACCGATCTCTATTCCTCCATACAGAATGGCCCCGGCAGAGTTGCGAGAGTTGAAGGTGCAGTTGAAGGACTTGCTGGATAAGGGCTTTATTAGGCCTAGCACTTCACCTTGGGGTGCACCAGTCCTATTCGTGCGGAAGAAAGATGGGTCGTTACGGATGTGTATCGACTATCGACAGTTGAATAAGTCTACTATAAAGAACAAGTATCCACTTCCAAGAATTGATGACCTGTTTGACCAACTCCAGGGTGCCAAGTATTTCTCTAAGATTGATTTACGTTCAGGGTATCATCAGGTGAGGGTTAGGGAGAAGGATATTCCAAAGACGGCCTTCCGGACAAGATATGGGCACTTTGAGTTCTTGGTGATGTCGTTCGGGCTAACAAATGCCCCAGCAGCTTTTATGGATCTCATGAATACTATATTCAGGCCCTATCTTGATGTGTTCGTGATTGTATTCATTGATGACATTCTAGTGTATTCTCGTTCGGAGGCGGAACATGCGGGCCACTTGCGGATAGTATTACAGACGCTTCAGGATCGTAAGTTATATGCTAAGCTCTCCAAATGTGAATTCTGGCTGAACTCAGTAGCATTCCTTGGCCATGTGATATCTGATGAGGGTATTAGTGTCGACACTCAGAAGATCGATGCAGTAAAGAATTGGCCGAGACCTACAACACCATCAGAAGTCCGCAGCTTCCTAGGGCTAGCAGGATATTATAGGCGGTTTGTAGAAGGATTTTCCTCTATATCATCACCATTGACTAAGTTAACACAAAAAGCTACCAAATTCCAGTGGTCTGACACTTGTGAACGTAGTTTTCAGGAGTTGAAGAATCGATTGACATCTGCACCAGTGCTCACTCTTCCTGAAGGAACAGAAGGTTATGTGGTATATTGTGATGCCTCAGGTATAGGTTTGGGGTGCGTATTGATGCAGCGTGGGAATGTGATTGCTTATGCATCAAGACAATTGAAGAAGCATGAAAAGAATTATCCAACCCATGATTTGGAATTGGCTGCAGTAATATATGCTTTGAAGATATGGCGGCACTACTTATACGGCGTCCATGTTGACATCTACACAGATCACAAGAGTTTACAATACATCTTCAAGCAGAAAGAGTTGAATTTGAGGCAGCGTAGGTGGCTTGAATTATTGAAAGACTACGACGTCGAGATATTGTATCATCCCGGTAAAGCCAATGTTGTGGCAGATGCTCTCAGCCGTAAATCAATGGGAAGCTTAGTACATATTGAGGCAGGTAGATGGGGGTTGATTAAAGAGCTTCATCAGCTAGCCAATATGAGAATCAGATTGTTAGACTCTGATGATGGAGGTGTTACTGTACAGAATACATCAGAATCATCTTTGGTAGCAGAGGTAAAAGCACGACAATATGAAGATCCTATCTTAGTACGATTAAGAGAAAGCATTCAACAGTGTAAAAGTATGGCTTTTGGGATCGGAAAAGATGGGGCACTGAGATACCAGAGCCGATTGTGTGTGCCTAATGTGGCAGGGTTGCGAGAGAAGATTATGAATGAGATTCATCAATCCCGATATTCCATCCATCCCGGCTCGACAAAGATGTATCATGATGTCAAGGAGCAATATTGGTGGGATAATATGAAGAAGTCTATTGCAGAATTTGTAGCCCAGTGTCCCAATTGTCAACAAGTAAAGATAGAACATCAGAAACCCGGTGGATTGCTTCAAAATATAGAGATTCCGACCTGGAAGTGGGAGGTGATTAATATGGACTTCATTATTGGATTACCTCGCTCTTATCATAAGTTTGACTCCATCTGGGTGATAATTGATCGACTTACAAAATGTGCCCATTTTCTGCCAGTGAAGACAACTTACACGGCTGAAGATTATGCGAAGTTGTATATCAAGGAGATTGTTAGGCTTCATGGTGTGCCCATATCTATTATATCAGACCGAGGAGCTCAATTTACGGCTAACTTTTGGAGGTCTTTCCAGAAGGGTTTAGGCACACAAGTAAATCTCAGCACTGCATTTCATCCGCAGACTGACGGACAGGCTGAACGTACCATTCAGACACTGGAAGATATGCTACGAGCATGTGTTCTAGATTTTAAGGGGAATTGGGATGATCATCTTCCACTCATAGAATTCGCCTATAACAATAGCTACCATTCCAGTATTAAAATGGCCCCATACGAGGCACTATACGGGAGGAGATGTAGATCACCAGTTGGATGGTTCGAAGTCGGTGAAACAGAATTATATGGGCCAGATTTGATTCACCAAGCTATTGAGAAGGTGAAAGTGATACAGGAGCGATTGAGGACGGCACAAAGCAGGCAAAAATCTTATTCTGATGTCCGACGTCGTGATCTAGAGTTTGAGGTTGGTGATTGGGTTTTCCTGAGGATCTCACCAATGAAGGGTATTATGTGTTTTGGGAAGAAAGGTAAGCTGAGTCCAAGGTATATCGGGCCGTATAAAATTCTTCGACGGATTGGACAGGTTGCTTATGAGTTAGAATTGCCATCCGAATTGGAATTTGTCCACCCGATATTCCATGTATCTATGTTGAGAAAATGTATTGGAGACCCTTCTCGAGTCATCCCTATCAAAGATGTACAAGTTACAGAGGACCTATCATATGAAGAAGTGCCAGTGGCGATATTAGATCGGCAAGTCCGCAAGCTGAGAACAAAAGATGTAGCTTCCGTCAAAGTATTGTGGAGGAACAAAAATATGGAAGAAATGACATGGGAAGCAGAAAAGGAGATGAAGTCAAAATACCCTTACTTATTCCAGAATGAAGATAACAAGGATGCTGGTGGAAGACAGGATACATTGGAAGAAGAAACGGCTCTATGAGGTAAGCAATAATTTGAGAATACTCCTCCTTAATACAAAATGGTGATATGTAGATAATGTAAATACGCATAATGCTTTGTGTAGACTTGTGAAACCATATGTTGGGCTTAATTACTTGCAAGTTTTGCTAGTGACCATTTTATAGGGGAAAATTGATCGGAAATTTCCATTGGAATCCACGATGATTTAAACTCCCCATAAACCCTTACATTCGAGGACGAATGTTCCTAAGGGGGGGAGGGTGTTACAACCCATATCCACATGTGTTAGTTCATGCCATATATTAGTTAACATAAATCCAAGAAGGAATTATCTTTTAGATGATAAGAAGTCAATCCTATTGGTCTTAAGTGATACAAGAGTGTATAAGGGTGATTAACCAGTATTAGAAGTTAAACGAATCAAGGATGTTGTAACTCGTATTTTCAGGTAATCTAGCGGTGCTTAATACACTCAAGAGGTCATTTATTAAGGTATTTTAATCATATAATATCCGTATCATAAGTCTTGAAGTCAAACGAGTTATGAAACAAAAGTCGACAAAAGTTGTCGCAACTTAGGTTCATAATTTTACTTAAACATTAGGTCAAATGTTTCTAATCTTTTCTCATAATTTACAAGGCATTACGGGGTGATCTACCAACCAAATTAAATATCTAGGAGTCTAGTTTTCAACTCATTAAACCGTTCATCGATACGATCTCGGAGTAGAGAGATATTCGCGTTTTCGCAAGACTGCGCCAAGCACCTCTCTATGGGGCCCACTAAGGCGGTTTAAGATATTTGGACCTATATAGGATGCCTCCAACCCGTTTTAAGTCATTTCTTCTCACTATTTTCAGACCTTAGAACCCTAGGAACATCCTCTCAAGGTTCTCTCAAGATTCAAGACCCAAAAAAGGGGCAAACAACACAAATCAAGTGTCGGGAATTCCGTGGCGCTAGTAAGTCTCTTGTTCTTCTTGTTGTTGCTCATTTTTGTGTTGTTCCAGCTCGTGTGGGAGGTTGTTTTAAAGGGTTTATGTTCTGTAAATACTCCCTCATGTTCTTAATATCAATCCTAGGTGATTTCAAGCCTTCTAAAGTGATTCTAGTGCCGAAAAACACTAATTGATCGCTAGTTTTGCTTTTTTGTTGTTGTGGCAGCATTGGAGGGATATTTCATGGAAATTTAAGGTCAAATTGGAGTTGTTATTTCTGTATAAAGGTAAGGAACCTCTTACTCTATATGTATTTAAGATTATCCAAGTTGCAGCTAAGCCATTGAAGCTAGAACTTGTGAAATATATATCGAAAGGCTTGGAAGTAATGTTATTGTTTTGTGGACTGTTTTGCGTTGTTGTTGGGCTGCGTATTTTACTACTATCTTGTGGAGTTTTGGAGGAGGAAGGGTGTGGAGAAACACCATATATATGTAGGGTTATGGGCTGATAGTTATTCATAACATTTCCAGGTTGTTTGACACGACTACGGTGGTCGTCGTATGTATGGAGTGATTAGGCTGTGTGTGGACTATTTTGGGAGGCTCAATATGTTTATTATTGATGTTGTTTGGGCTGTTTGGTGATTGTTTTGAATGGTGTGAGGTCATATATATAGGGGAGGTGCTGTCCGTTTCATCGTAAAATAGGTTGTGGTCGATACATAATAGTTATGACGCTTAAATGATAACGATAGTATCGTTTCTCTTATTGTAGACTAAGGAGTTTTGACAATTGCATAGCTTGAGATTGGGGCAGTATATACAAGGTATGTGAGGCTATCCCTTTCCTTCTTTTGCACGACTCCGATTGCACATAATGTAATGAACGATCTTCCAAGATACTCTACTCTTAGAAGCTAGCAGTACTTACATTGTTTTCCCTCTTATGGAACGATTGATGTTAATGTTGCTTCTCTTATTCTTATGTTATCAATGTTGTTCATACTTCCTGAATCTTATAAGGTTCATAGTGAAGACTTAGTCCTAATAACGTGTACAGAGGATACCGACCTTACGTCACTCCGAAAGGTTTAGAATGTGATTCCATGAGTCGAGCATGCATTATATATATGTATCTATTTTACTCTACCGAGCCACGCTATAGTTGGCCGGGTACGGCACCTATTGTGCAACCACTGATCAGTTGGGTTTTACCGAGCTCCACGTGGCCGGGTACGATTCTACCGAGCCTATTATGGCCGGGTACGATATGATGATGATGATGCCCACAGAGGCGAATGCTTTAAAGGTTTATGTATTTATACATATGTATCATGCATTTCATGTAAGTAGCCCTCAGAGGTACTAAGATGTTACAGGTGGTATATTCTTTATCCTTGCTTACATTACTGATCGTATTTATGGTTCCTTGCCTTACATACTCAGTACTTTATTCGTACTGACGTCCTTTTATTTGTGGACGCTGCATGTCGTGCTGCAGGTCCTGATAGACAGACAGGTGCAGCTCCCCCACCACAGTAGACTGTCCAGTTCAGCGGTGATTGGCGAGATCCCTTCTCCGGACTTGCCTTGGTCTTGGTATGCAATTTTTGTTATAGACATTATGGGTATGTCGGGGCCCTGTTCCGGCTATGTTGCAACACTTATGTTCTTTTAGAGGCTCATAGACAGGTGTCGGCTCATGTATAGTTTGGTATGCCTTGTCGGCTAGTTTTTGTTGTATAGTCTTTCATAGTAGCGTGGTAGCTCATACCTTATATGTAGTTTCTTGATTGTCTGGTCATCCCCTGCTATGTATATTCATGCCATCATATTTTATTGTTGGTTGTCCATGATCTAGGTCTACCATTTATATTGATCTCGTCAGCCTTAAAAGATAATAATGAAGGTTAGATAAAATGTACGTTGGTGCTCGGCAAGTGTGGTCGGGTGCTAGTCATGGCCCTTCAGTTTGGGTCGTGACAGTCAGCATGTGCTGAAACGTATTCTTCCACATCAGGTCGAGGCAAAAGGCAAATTTGCCCCGAATTGGCAAGGACCATTCATTGTGACCAGAGTATTATCGAATGGTGCACTATGTTTAAAAGATATTGAAGGCAAATGCATAGATATGGCGATCAATTCTGACGCGGTAAAGAGATATTATGCATAAAATTTTTGAATGTTTGTATTTAGCATTATTTCGAAGATTGGAATGACAAAGGCCATTTATTCTGCTATCCAAACACTATACCCTTTGTTTCCCCGCTTTGAGCCATACTTGTTTCTTTCCTACCCCCTCTTGGAAGCAATAAAAAAAAATAATAATAATAAAAAATATATATATATATATATATATATATATATATATATAAATTTATATAAAAAAATCACTATCATGTAGTGAACTACGTTTGACCTGATTCCTCAAAGAAGGATACGTAGGCGCCTCACGGCTCGGTCATAGGGTGCACAATATACATAAAATGTGCACAAAAAGAAACATCAAGCGACCCCAATCAAGGAACTGGGGCAAGAATTGTATTGGAAATAAGAAAAGATTCCAAGAGTTGTAATTTTAAACACATACCAAAACTGTTTAGCTTTTAATACCTTTTCCATTTCTAACCCCATACCAGAAAGACCTTTCGACCAATCTTAGAAAAATGCTGAGTCAAGCAAATGAAGATGGTTCATAATACTCTGGTACAAACAAGAAAAGAAAGTAAAAACGAGAGAGTCTTATAGGTGAAAACCCACACGGGCACCATAAGGCGACGGAAGTTGAGAGAAAAGTAAAATGAGAGAGTCTTATTGGTGAAAACCTTCGTGGGCACCATAAGGCGAAAAGGAAGTGAAAAATGAACAAATGAGGAAAGTTTATCAGTGAAAACTCTTTGAGACATTGCAAGTCCAACAGGTCTGTGAAATGAAAAATGAGGTTGGATTATGGAAATTTTGGAAAAAGCAAAAATGAGACAATTGAAAGGAGATTGATTAAAGACTGGGTTGATTAATCCGAAATGCATACCCTGATCATTGGTGCCAGTAACTCCAATCAGATAAGTTTTTATTCTTTCTCCACCAGTCATCCAAACTTGGATTTTTCTTTTTATTCTATAATTGTCAAAATCAGCGTGTTTCATCACTAATAATCTTACTTTTCTAAAAGCTTTGAGATAAATTATATTCCAAACAAATAAGAAGGAATGTCAAGGTATACTACCAAGATTCAAGGTTACAAAATACGGCCACGAAAGGTGGGAGATAAAAGATATGGGTGTAAGAAAGGTGAAATCAAAAGTGGATCAGCAAAGTCAGAAGGGATATATGATTACAGTTAAAAGGGTTTGAAGGAAAACATACAGAGGGGAATCCTATAGTCAAGGATCAATTACAAGGACAAAACAGTCTTTTCAACCATTCCAAGGCAATAAAGAGAGACGAAGAGAAGCATCACCATCGGCAAGAATACCCCAGTCAACCACCCTGCTTTAAACTAACGAAGTTTTCTTTGATTTAAAACAGGGGCAAATACAATATTTGTGTCAGGAAATACCTGGTAAAGAATCAAAGAAGTCAGGCGTCCATCTGGAGAATGAGGATGAGAATCAAAGAAGTCAGGCGTCCACCTGGAGAATGAGGATGAGAATCAAAGAAGTCAGGCGTCCACCTGGAGAATGAGGATGAGAAAAGAAGAAGTCAGGCGTCCACCTGGAGAATGAGGATAAGAATTAAAAAAAACGTCAGGCGTCCACCTGGAGAATGAGGATGAGAAAAGAAGAAGTCAGGCGTCCATCTGGAGAATGAGGATGAGAAAAGAAGAAGTCAGGCGTCCACCTGGAGAATGAGGATGAGAATTAAAAAAAAAAAAAGTCAGGCGTCCACCTGGAGAATGAGGATGAGAATCAAAGAAGTCAGGCGTCCACCTGGAGAATGAGGATGAGAAAAGAAGAAGTCAGGCGTCCACCTGGAGAATGAGGATAAAGAATTAAAGAAGTCAGGCGTCCACCTGGAGAATGAGGATGAGAATTGAAGAAGTCAGGCGTCCACCTGGAGAATGAGGATAAGAAGTTAAAAAGAAGTCAGGCGTCCACCTGGAGAACGAGGATGAAGAAAGAAAAGAAGCAGTCAGGCGTCCACCTGGAGAATGAGGATGAAGAAAAAGAAGAAGTCAGGCGTCCACCTGGAGAATGAGGATGAGAAAAGAAGAAGTCAGATGTCCACCTGGAGAATGAGGATGAGAATTAAAAAAAGTCAGGCGTCCACCTGGAGAATGAGGATGAGAATCAACGAAGTCAGGCGTCCACCTGGAGAATGAGGATGAAGAAGTTAAAAAGAAGTCAGGCGTCCACCTGGAGAATGAGGATAAGAATTGAAGAAGTCAGGCGTCCACCTGGAGAATGAGGATAAGAATTGAAGAAGTCAGGCGTCCACCTGGAGAATGAGGACAAAGAATTGAAGAAGTCAGGCGTCCACCTGGAAAATGAGGATAGAAATTAAAGAAATCAGGCGTCCACCTGGAGAATGAGGATGAAGAAGTTAAAAAGAAAGTCAGGCGTCCACCTGGAGAACGAGGATGAAGAAGTTAAAAAGAAGTCAGGCGTCCACTTGGAGAATGAGGATGAAGAAGTTAAAAAGAAGTCAGGCGTCCACCTGGAGAATGAGGATGAAGAAAGAAAAGAAGCAGTCAGGCACCCACCTAGAGAACAAGGGAATACAATTGAAGTATTGAAGTCAAAAGCCCGCTCATATAAGAAAGGAGCACACTTAGAATCAATAAAGCAGAGGAATCCAACAAAATCCCCAGCAAGAAACAACAAGAGTCCCAAACAGATGAAAGAAATACGGGACACAATGAAAAGGAATACGGAATAAGCCAAACGCCCAAGAGTCACCAAGAAATCAAGACAACAAGAAACGCAAGGGCATAATCTAGATAAGATTTTATAATTCATGTACCATAGTCTAGTTTAGCTTTTTGTATTACCTTGGAAGTAAGGTGTAATAAGGAGGTCAGCAAGCAGTAAAAACAGCACGAAGCAGCAGTAACATCACAGTCCCACGGTAGTCCCAGCTACCCAAAACTTCCCGAACTACATTGACCTGATTTCTTTATAGCCAAGGATATGTAGGAAACCTTTGAAGCAGAGGTTCGGTCAAATCTTTCAAAAAATGCTTCCCACGGAGTATTCGAACGGGCAAAAATCGCTCGTATCCGCTCACTTTATCTTTGCACGAAAACTCTTCGAGTTTCCGCACAAAGAGGGGCAGCTGTGAGCACGTGATTTTTGCCTTAACGAAAACTACTCCAAAATAAATCAAAAAATAAAATAAATTTCTTTTACTGTGTAATTTTTGAATTTGTGTGATGTTAAATATTTGTTTTATGTCCGTAAATATTTACGGTGTCATAATAGAATGAAAAAATAAAATAAAATACATGTTGCATGCATATAGGATTTAATTATGTATTTAAAAGATAATTTAAACAAAATCACAAAAAATATGCAATAGTTCTATTTTAAATATTCCACTGTGTGATTGATGTTTTGTCTATGTGTTAAATAATTGTTATAGAGTAATTAATATATTTTTGTGAAGTTAAAATTATTTTATAGTTAATATTAAAAATTTAAATTAGAAAAAATGAAAATATATATATATATATATATATACAAAATCAGACCTGGATTAAAATCCAGGACCAAAACATTTTAACCCCCACAGCCCAATCCTTTAGCCCAGGTCCGGTCCAAACTAGACGAACCAAAACGACAGCGTTTGGTCGTGGCTTCTCAGAAACCGTTGGATCAAATCCAACCAACGGTCAAGATCTCACCCCTTTTACCCGTAACCCGTAACCCGATCCAGTGACCCGACTCAGCTGACCCTGGCATTAAACCAAACGACATCGTTTGGTTTAATGAATTGATCCTGGCCCTTCATCTTACTTGATCGGACGGACAATATCAATCCACCCCACCCATATATAAGTCCCAAGCCCTTAACCCGGCCCCAAACTAAATACCCCCCCTCCTACACTGTTCATCATCGTCCCCCAAACCCCCACTCCTAACCCTAGCCGCCCTAGGATCCCACCGCCTGAAACCCGGCGGCATCAACGTCGCCGGTCACCAAAATAACACCCTAGAACCCCCTGAACCTCCTCTATCCGAATATGTTAGCCGCTTGGCTCGAATCTTCCTGAAGGTTCTCGAATCTTCATTTGAAGATTCGAGCCAAACTTAGATCTAAACCAACCAGCCCCAAATTAACACCATGGCTTCCCCTAACTACCCTCGTTGTGGATCTGGTGTTGGTTTGGTTCGAATCGCCTCAGAACTCTTCGAATCTTCTTTTGAAGGTTCGAATCAAATCTGAACTCACTCAGATTCTTTCCAAACTAACACCAAACGACCCCTAGGCCTCCCTCACCCTTGTGTCATCTTTGGTTCCCTTCGAATCTGCCTAGAAGTGTTCGAATTTAGGATCCAAGAATCAGAAAACCCTAAAAATTTCAAAACATGGAATTTGCCTGAGTTAAATAGAAGATTGGGGTCTAATCGACCTTAGTCAAAGTATTTTCAGTTGAAAATACTTCGACTAAGGTCTATTTGATTTCAAACAAATTCGAAGCCAAGTTGAGTTCGAGTCTGATTAAAATTCAGAGGTACTTTTCTATTTCTGTTTGTGTATTCTGTATGTATTTTCATTTGTTTTAATAACTTGTTAATTTTTCATATTTTTGTTTGGATTAATTCTGTCATCTTTGTCTTATGCCCGTCTTATGATCAAAATATGAAACTGTTTCTGTTGGTTGTGATTATTCACAATGTAAGTAATCGACTCTATTAAGTTCGTCGATTAGTTATGTTATGAATTCTCATTTATGATAATGCTGATTGAAACAGTCTGTTTCTATTATTTTAGACTGATTATGGACAAATGTTGTAAATAGTCAACTGATTAATACTCGTCAATTAAATCATGTTTGTTTGTGAATCAGTGAATTCAAATGTATGCTGTATATATTGTTTTCTGAACAGGGCATTGTCAGTATATTGACAATGCTCCTGTGTATGTTTGATCTTGATTCAAAGTTAAAGTTCAGTTTGAATTATTATACTGAACTCTGTGTAATATTGTTGTAATGTTAAGTTTGAATTCAAGTTTACAAATGTTGGTTAAATACAATTGTATTAGGAGGTTAATCCTAGGAATGGTTATAACTGTTAAAACAGACCTTAAAATCTGTTTTGTAACAGATTCTGACTTTAGTTTAAAGGCTGTAAATACAGTAGGGTAATATGATAGTGGCTATAATTTAAGTAATAATGGGGAACAAGTGATAATGGGGCTGCTGATAAAGAGCACTTAGTTTTAAATTATTCAAAAGCATTTTTAATGGAAATTTTTTGTTTTTAAAAAAGATAAAAGGGGTCCGGGCAGCACTTAAAAAGGGAAGAACAGACCTGTATAAGATAGAGGGAATTGGGACTGATTTAGGATGAGTTTTTCAGAGAAAAAAGAGTTTAGAGAGACTCAGATTTTGAAAGAGAAAAATCTGATTTAAGAGCTTTTCAGGGAAAGATTGAGGGAGATATATTGAGAAAAATCAGAAATAGAAATCTGAAAATTGAGAGAAACAGAATCAGATAGAAGATAGAAAGAAAGGAAAACAGAAACATTAAAACAGAATTCTACATCGGAAGTTAATATTGAAGCTGATTCTGTGTTTTGAAATTGAAAGCTTTTTCAGTCTGCTTTGTTTTAAGTCTCAAAATCAGAAATATTACTCTTTGTATTAAATCTGTCCGGATTAGTTCAATCTCATTGTTCAGTTAAAAATCTGAAATTTCTTAAAAGTACTATCACTGTGCATCTGGGTTCCTCGGGTCTTATTATTGCTCAAATCTGTGGGAATACTAGTATTTTTGCTGATTTTGTCACTGCTGCAACTAATGCTGCTCGGTGGGCCGGGCCTGAACCGGACCGGGCCCGCGGTCCTAACGGGCCTGGTGGGCCTGGTGGGCCGGTCTTGGTGGGCCTCCTGAGCCCGTCACGGGCTGGTCTCCATGGTTGAGCCCACGAGCCCGGGACCGTTTGGCCCGGGACCGGCAGGCGGGCCTGGGCCGGTCCTGGCGGGCCTGGCGGGCCCAACGGCTATTTTTCAAAAAAAAAAAAAAAAAAATCAAACGGCCATATTTAAAATCTAGCCGTTTGGGCTGAAAATATGACCGTTTTTTAAGTTAAAAAAATGGCCATTTGGCCCCCAAACTTTATTTTAACCCCAAACTTTATATAATTACACTTTTCCCCATTTCTCAACTATAAATACCCCCTCATTCTTTCATTTTTATTCACCAATTCATCAATATCTCTCAATATCTCTCAATCTCTCTCAATCTCTCTACTACAATTACTTAATTTATTGTTGAAATTTCGTGAAAAATTGTGAAGTTGTTGAATTGAAGTTTTCAAGTGTTCAACGATTTTCAATTTTCAAGAAGTTGTTCGGCAATCCGGTAAACTCGTTTCAACTCTTACGTTTTTAGAATATATTTTTGTGTGGTTTAGTTTGCATAATTATAATTAATATGGCATTTACTTTGAAAAAAATGTTTGGTAAAGGAAAAGATAAAACCGGTGAAAGTAGTGGCCAACCAACTACCCTTCCCCCGGCTCCCCGACCTAGAAAAGATAAGCAAGTTGAAAGTAGTCGCCAACCTAGACGTCCTCCTCCTTCCGTAATTCTTGATAGTGATCACCCTTGTTTTCAATTTACCGATAGTGAATTTTATCATAATGTTGCACCAGGTGATAGATTAGATGATGAAATTATGAATGCTCTTTATCCTAATGAAACCATCTTAGAAAATAATGAGGAAAATGAGGATGATGATGAAACTCAAGCACCGGATTTAGATGATACACCTACTAGTCCTCTTAATAACCCAAGTGATGCACCGGTCGACCCACCTGTAGAAACTCCTACTTTTAATAGAGAACCTGCTAAACGCTTAGAAACATCATTAGTTTGGAATTTTTTTACTCAAGTAAGAGAAAAAAATAAGGCTAAGTGTAAAACTTGTGGGAAATTAATGTCGCATAAATATGTAGGAGACCGTAGCGGCACAGGTAGTTTGACTAGGCACATAAAAACACACCCTAGAGATAAGGCTAGATTTTTTCAAATGAAAGCGCATCTAGAGGGGACAAGTGTAGATTCTGTTGTGCTCATTCCATTGGGGGAAGGATGACTAAGAAAGATATGTCATTTTTTGGTAATAAAATTTATTGCTTCTACCCATGAGCTTCTTTTCGCAATATTTCTTTGTCTATACTTAGAATTATTTATAAGCTACAATATATACATAATATACAATATATATACTACAAGAAAATATATTTATAAGCTACAATATATACATAAGATACAATATATATACTACAAGAAAATATATAAGAGAATATATATACATAAGATACAATATAATATACTACAAGAAAATATATTATGCTACAATATATACATAATATACAATATATATACTACAAGAAAATATATTTATAAGCTACAATATATACATAAGATACAATATATATACTACAAGAAAATATATAAGAGAATATATATACATAAGATACAATATAATATACTACAAGAAAATATATTATGCTACAATATATACATAATATACAATATATATACTACAAGAAAATATATTATGCGAATATATATACATAAAATACAATATATATACTATAAGAAAATATATAAGAGAATATATATACATAAGATACAATATAATATACTACAAGAAAATATATTATGCTACAATATATACATAATATACAATATATATACTACAAGAAAATATATTATTATGCGAATATATATACATAAGATACAATACATATACTAAAAGAAAATATATAAGAGAATATATATACATAAGATACAATATAATATACTTCAAGAAGTGATATTTATGCATGACAATTTAGTGTTTTACTATTGTTTTGTTATTTTCTTTTTCGTCAAGCACTTTAATAATTAGATATACATATATACTACATATATATTTTTAATATAGCCATGATACTACAAGAAATTGTCTTAAAAAAAAAAAAACCGCTAGGCCCGCGAAGCCCACGAGCCCGGCCCGTTAAGCACAGGACCATGTGGGCTTAGGCCCGTCACGGGCCGGTTCCACCCATTAGGCCCACGAAGACCGGGACCGCCAGGCCCGGGACCGCCAGAGCCCGGGACCACGAAGCCCGGGACCGCGAGGCCCGGCCCGTTAGGCCCACTAAGGCCCGGGCCCGGGACAAAATACAGCACTAGCTGCAACTGCTGAAATTTACTCCTTCTGCCTTCATTTCCAGGTACATATCTTTTAAAACCTACGTTGTGAAGGGTTTCAACATGACAACAAATAAAGTTTGAATTGTAATACTATCTTTTATTCATTTAAGCTCTTTAATTAAAAATTCAGTTTTGTTTCTGGATCAAATAAGTAGTATATGTTGATAGGATGACTGTAAGTTAAATATCCTTTATTGAAGACTGTATAAGTGTTGTAACAAGGTTAATTTTCTAAATTTTCATTAAAGTATAGTTGTGATTAAGATTGTCAAGGTAGGAAACATGGCATAAAGTGGGCCATTATTTAAATTTTATGGTGTTGTTAGCTAAGTAAAGAGTAATGTAGAAATATCAAGAAAACTACATTACTAACTCTTGTTGTTAAATAAGGTTAAGATGGTATTGATGGTATATTTTTATAAGATAATAGATGTGTGTATAAACGTTGGCGAAAGGTGATATGATATAGCTTGTTACGATGTTAAAATGTTATGAATGTTTACGACATACAGTTAGGTTGCATGTAAGGTAATTTTATTGAATTGGCTTGTATAATAATTCATTTCCTATAAACTCGATGCCTATCTACCTTCATAAAATAAATTAACCAAATAATTAGGCCTATTAAAAGCGAGTATATGAGAATGAAACGAGATGTACAAGCATAAATTGCAACACTTTATATCAATGGTAATTAGAAAAAATAGAATTTGCACTAAGTAAATAATGAAAATTCTTGGAAAATATTTCCTCCCTTTATGAATCATTCATTTTCAGTTTCATATGCAATTTATTCTTTGGCATATATATATATGTCATATTTGTTAAAAAAAATATAGTATTAATCATATTTTTATTCTGTTCTTTGAATTTGAATAGTTGGAATGAATATAATTTATACTCGGAAATTATAATCGACGGGCAACCTTTAATAGATTGTGAATTCTTTTCCAAAGAATTTATAGGCCTCTAAAATGGGAGTTCTCATGATTTTCACATAAAAATATATGAATATAATAAACAATTTGTGGAAAATTCCTAATACCATTACAAGTATTTTGCGCAATTAGGGATGCGTTCGCATACCCTGATTATATTTTTAAAAGCAAATTCGGATTATGCGTACGCGCAATTTCGAACGAATATTTAAGAAAAGGATTTTTCCAAAGGCGTTAAAACAATTTCATAAAAAACCCGAGATGTGCGGTTCACTATTTAAGAAAAACAAATTTTCTTGATTCGACACAATTTCGAAAAATGATTGTTTAATAAATATATTATCAAAAGTTATCGTGTACACGTACGCGTGACACAATTCCGCATTTTTAAATTTATAACACGAATATACGTACGCGTAATTCGATTCAAAGAAGGGTCCTTAATCACAATAAGTATAAGCGGTAGTAAAATTACGTGATAAAAAATATATTTAATAAAAATCGAGATAATTAAGCCAATAATAAAAACAGTTAAGCGACCGTGCTAGAACCACGGAATTCGGAAATGCCTAACACCTTCTTCCGGATTAACAGAATTCCTTACTCAGGATTTCTGGTTCGCAGAATAAATAACAGAGTCATATTCTCCTCGATTCAGGGATTAAAATCGATGACTTGGGACGCCCTAAAATTCCCAGGTGGCGACTCTGAAATTAAATAAATCTCGTTTCGACTGTCCTTCAATTGGAGAAAACTCCTCCACGCGCCCCGCGGGCGCGGTAAAAAGGAGGTGCGACACTTAGTGGATAAAATACTCAAATTAATTATTTTTTAAAACTTAAAATCCCGAAATGCCCCTGAAACTACTGAAATTACCATTCTACCCCTGAAAATACTATAATTTACCATTCTACCCCATCAGCTATAATCAATTCACCTAATCAATTAACCAAACTACAACAGCTATAACCAATTCCTAATCAAATTTCATCAACAAATTTAAGCTAGAAACTCAGATTATGTCAAATATCATCAAAACAAAGACTAAGAATTCAGGGAACCAAACCATATGATGAACAATAAAGAAACAACTGAAATTATTTTGACTGAACAACATTTTTAACAACAAACATACTTTCAGATTCAATAACAGTAACAAATTGAACATAACAAACAAGTAGATTCAAATCACTAAACTCAACAATCAATTGAACTTCAAATTAAATCTAACAACATTACAACAAAAATAAAGGATTCAAGTGATTAAACTAACACACTTCTATATTAAAACTAAACAAGACAAATGAATAAAAACAAACTAAAGAAATAATCAAGAAATGATAAACAACGAACAAGAAAAGAATCAAACATATACTGATTTCAGATCCGAAAATATCAAACAAAATATGGAAAAAAATGAAACTTAAACCAACTAACCGGAAATGACCGCAATGGAACAGAAACTCGGACAACAACCTCGACGTACCGGATCTCGACTCAACGAAAATTCACCTTCTCTTTTAACCTCGACGAACTCAGAACGACAAACGATGACCTCAGCGGATTGAACTTGAAGAACGACGAGACAGCAGCTGAGTTTCCAGGGGTGGTCATTTGACGATGAAACTGGACGGAAATGGTGTTTGCGAGGCTGTGCGATGGGCTGAAGAAGGAAGCAGCTGCGTTTGGTGTTCGATGAATGACGAAGCAGCTATGGTTATTTGGACGTGAGGGAGGCGTCGTATTGGTTTTTCCGGCGACTGGAGGGGTCGTTTGGACGTGAGGCTGGAGGCGGTGTGACGACGAACTGGGCGACGAAGCTGGTGGTGGTCGTAGGCAGTGTCATCGACGGGTGGTTTGGATGGATGACAAGGGTCGTGACTGGTCAACGCAGCAGCGCTGCTGCTCGTCAATGGCGGATGAGGGGTCGACTTGGGTGGTCCGACGACGGAAAAGAAGAATGGACGGGGAGGTGGGGATGTTCGGGGATGGCTGGTGCTGTGTGTGGCAGGTGTGGCTGTGTGTGGCTGGTGGTCATTTGGAGTAAATGGTGGTGAGGAGGGCAGCCATGGGACGTGAGGGGGACGGGGGTGGTTTGGGGAAGATGAAGAGGAGAGGGGGGCGGGTGGTTTTAGGGTTTTGGGGTTGGCAAAATGAAAATATGAAAATGGGGGGTTAGGATTCGTTTGGGTTATGGGGTGGACTGGGTCGGCGGTGGTGGTTATTTGGTTTGGGCCTGGTTGATTTAAATTAAAAGGTGGCCCAATCCGATTTTCTTCTTATTTCCATTGCTTCTTTTTTTCTTCTTTTATTTTTTCTTAAACTAAAACTAAATTCTAAAAATCCTAAATTATACTATAGAACTTAAATTAATTTATAAAAATGCTAATTAACCCTTAATAACAATTAACACACAATTAAATAGCAATTACGATAAAATCACACAATTTGGACATTAAATGCTAAAAATGCAACGTACATTATTTTTATGATTTTTTGTTCTTGTAAAACAAACTTAATTGCTCCTAATTGTAGAATTAAATCCTAAATGCAAATGCGACATATTTTTTGTATATTTTTTATTAATTTAACAAATAAACATGCACGGACAAATACAAATAATTATCCAAAAATGCCACGAAAATTCTCAAAATTGTACACAAAGGAAAATTATTTTATTTTGAATTTTTTGGGAGTAATTCTCACATAGGGCAAAAATTACGTGCTTACAATAGGGTAGCCAATACATCGGTGAACTCGTTCTGGATTCTGGGAACATGCTGGAATTCCGTCTTCGTGAACCTCCTTCTCAATTCCTGTACATGATGCAGATACGAGAGTATTTTGGAGTTCTTGGTCGTTCATTCTCCTTGTACCTGATGTATAAGCAAGTCTGAATCTCCAATCACTAGCAGCTTTTGAACATTTATGTCAATGGCCATTTCCTAAGATGCAAGCTTCATACTCGGCCATATTGTTGGGGCAGGGGAACCTGAGTTTGGCAGACACCGCATAATGTTGACCGATTTCTGATATTAGGACTGCTCTGTAAAAGCATGATCAAACATACAAAACATATTAGAACTCAAATACATCCTCTCAGGATTGTGATTGAGTGAAACCATATATTCATTGATAGATTCCACCATGTCAAAAGTCGAAGCAAGAATTGCTCTTTGCTGGAGGTAATCTATGTCATTGGAATGGTTAAAGAAATTTGTCATGACTTAGATTTACCACCCTCGGGAGTCGTGATGACACCTACTAGTGAGAGTTAGGCAAGCCAATCCTTAACTACCTGTTTCATTAACAAATTACTTTTTTTAACAATTATCAGCGATAGCATGAAAACAACGGAATTAAATAAATAAGCGGAAGGCCTAAATTAAATAAGCTGAACAATAATGTGAAAGTCAACATATGCCTCTACCAGAGAACTGGTGTCACATCACTCACGAACTACTAAGAGTACTAAATACAACCGTTTGAAAGAAATATAACACTATTTGTCTCGAATACATAAGATAACAGAATGAAATTTAAGATAGAGGAGACGTCGGGCCTGCAGACGCCTGCAAGGCTACCTCGGTATCTCGGTGGACTGAAGGCTGGCTCCTACGCTACTACTGCTGTCCAATACCTGGATCTGTACAAAAGAGCACAGAGTGTAGTATCAGCACAACCGACCCCATGTGTTGGTAAGTGCCTAGCCTAACCTCGATGAAGTAGTGACGAGGCTAGGACCAGACTACCAAATAACCTGTGCAGTTCAAATATCTATATGTACAGCGGAAAGGAAAAATACAGAAATAACCAGTAAATGTGGGAAGGGGAAACATGTTAGGAGAGGTAACAGTTTCAAATAGAAAACCTCAATAAAAGGAAGAAGCAACAAATCCAGAATGTCAACAATAATCAGAAATCAACAATTTGCGCGGCATCACTATTCGTACTTTTACTCTCGTCCTCACCCAAATAATATCAATAATAAAAATGTGCACGACATCACCCTTCGTGATTTTACTCTCGTTCTCACCAAATCAAACGTATCATCATAATAGGTACGTCATCACCCTTCGTGCCTTTAACACTCTTCCTCACCCTAACAACAATCCCAACAAAGGGGCAAGGGAGTAGACAAATAATGGTAGAAATCCTGGCAAGGGAATACAATTAAACAGCTAAATCCCGGCAATGGAACCATTTGATAACTCTTTCTCTTTCTTTCACTTCTTACTTTAAAATTCACTTTACCACTTGAGTCAATGCTCCAAAGGATTCAATTATTTCATATACCCTCACAATTCGTATTATAACTCGAGCCAATGCTCCTCGAAGTTCAAAGATCATAATTTCTTTCACATGCTTTCTACAATATATAGAAATCATCATTAAGATATGAAATATACAACAAAATCAGAATATCCGCAAAATAAAGACTCACGGTCATGCTAGACACCAACGTATAGATACTTGTCACCATGCCTATACATCGTACTCGACAATTAGCACGTAGCAAATAAGACTCAACTCCTAATCCCTCAAGCTAAGGTTAGACCAAATACTTACCTCAAACTTCCAAGGCCAAATCAATCCTCAATTACCGCTTTTCCTCTCGAATTTGGCTCCAAATTGATTGTATCTATACAATAACGAGCATTTTAAGTCACCTTCAATTTTAACAGAGGTATGTACAATTGGCCACACTCATCTCGGTTATGCCCATGGGAGCTAAAAATATGGTTTAAGAGGAGGATGGGATATCAGGATCCGGCTGGGATTAGAGTAACCCAAAGTGATGGATGAATTATTTGCGATACTTGATATTTCTGAAGGATATTGCAAATGTGCTAATAGATCTCCTTGTGAGATACTCAGCTGGTGCACTCTAGAATAGTATAGCTAGATAAGAATGCTAGAGTATTCAAAAAAAATACAAAGATAGGCACTGGAAGCCTTGAAAGGGATAAATATTATCTTAGTGTGGCTCATGTCCCAAGAAGAGAGAGAATGTTAGGCAACCCGAAGAGCTAGTGGTTGGAGCAAGGGGAGCTAAAAGCAAAATAATATCTTGTTGAAGTTTTCATAATAAGGTAGTGAGACATAAATGTTAGCAGGGGAATAAGAAGAGAGTTAATAAAGCATTTCAAGTAAGATATGATACATGGGTGACAACAGTAGATTAAAAAAATAGCAGTATTATAAGTATTACAGAGTCCATAGTCAATGGAAGGAAAAGACGAGAGGTGACAGACCTTGATGCAACAAAAGAATATAGGCCATAAAATCATATCCTCATTTAGAGAAATAAGTTTGTGACTCCAATGCGACTACCAGTAGGAAAAACTAGACCTCCAGAGTAATAGAAATCAGTATGGGCTGGTAAACAAAATAAACTAAACATGGATTAGGGACTGAGTGATTTGATAATTGTCTTCATATTGTGTTCCGGCGATAATAGAATGAACAATAGAAGAAGATTCATGAGAAATTCAGAGAATGGTCATTCAGACGCTTCCCTAAAGCAAGCAATGCGAGCAAAGTTAAGCTTAAAGGACTGCATGTACCAGTAACACTAAGTGTCACCCTTGCGAGTAAGGAAATTTATTATCCTTGGTATATAAAGATTACTACGAGACGAGTAAGGGTCATCGATGATGTGAAAAGATGCCAAAGATGAAGAGGTAAATCATCTATACGTAGATCATCGTAGTACTAAATCTTAGTACTCCTCTAAAGGAGGGAATATGAAGTGATATGGCATTAGGTCAGAATTAAGTGGTTCTAGTAACTATGGAATGGTAAAGGAAGAATGCGATAAAAATGAGAAAGGGATGAGATTTCCCTTACTCAAATCCTACTTATATGCTACGATTCCAGAACATTATGCAAACACGACGTCAAGGAGAGAAAGCAAGGGTTCCTTCCCGAGATGTTATTGATAGATAATGAGCCAGTGCGGGATGTAGGTTAAGACAAAGGAAATGACCCAAGAAAGATTACGCGGAATATTGACATGAGAATGGGACAACGAGTAGTTAGTTGTTGATTCAGGAAGAGCCTCGTTATGGCTAGACAAGAGGGTACAAATAAATCAACAAATCATACAAGATAAACATAGTGAACCCCAACATGGGGAATTCATTGTCGTAGATATGACATCATAATCCTTGAGAAATATTCAGATAGAAGTTGAGGTAGTTAGAGGTATCATATGAGTATTACAGAAATTAAAGAGAATGTCACTAGGAAGATAGTCAAAATATCAAGTTTAGAAGCAACCCTACAAGCACAAGGGCGTGGAGGTAAGTAACCACAGATAATTATATGCGAGGAAGGACATCAAAAATTCCGTCAAGTATACGATGTAATAAGCTCGTAGCTTTAAAAAAGTCAGAAGGTCCTCCCTAAGTACTACAATGAAAGACTAGCTGAGGAAATAAGGAAGAAGGCTGCAACCTAAGCACATTGACCTAAAAAGGAAATGGTCTTGTAACAACAGTCTCACAACAACACCGTATACACTCCATGAGAAAGTGACACCTACTATGGCTAATAGACGGGAAGTAAAATCAAAAGTAATACTCGAGATCATATGAAGTTGCATGAAAATTCCAGCATACGTGGGAACTAAGACAAGCTAAGTAGGCACGCAACAAGGAGGCGGAAAGACCAGGGAAAGTAATAGCTTACGTTTAAAAAGCTGAGAAGGAATGAAAGAAATTATTCAATCAATGATCCAGAGTTAGTTACACTATGAATGCATTTTAGATTTTGGAGTATTTTCCATGTAGCGTATATGTTGACAATCATACAGCCGTAGAAGACTCCGGTATAAGTTAAAAGGAAAGAGTTGAGTCCAAGTCATAAACCAAGAATTGAATTGTTAGATGATGGTATCATAATATTCCATAGCGTCCATCCAAAGGCTAAAGTAATAACTAATATCATGAGTTGCAGATCAAAATATAGCTTAAGCCTACATAAAGGTTGATCAGAGGGAAGAGGAAACTAAAGAGTTACATCAACCAAGTAAATCAGGAGTCTGATTATTAGATCCGGAAAATTATAGACATCATGATCGAGAACATTGCAGAATCACTCTTAATATCATAGATACAGGAGAGATAGTACAACAGCCATATTCTATAACGGCTCTACGATAAAGCCAGTCAGAATAGCACCATCCTCATAAGAAGTCAATATGAAGCTCCCACCGGATTGTGTATGCACCAGAGGTGCAAATATTATAATAGAGCTTCGAGTTGTGAATGTGAATTATACCTATGTGGAAGGGAGGTCATGAAAGAGATAGAAGATGTGATGCAAGATATTAAGGTAAGTAAGGTAAAGGTGAACAATGTACGAGATATTCAAATGCAGAAGGTTGTGAATTGTCCATACTTCAGACAAAAGGCTAGAAGCATTGGGATTTAGTATCCAGGAATGATAGCAACATCGTCAGTGATAGATCTTCCAACTTATGGTTTCTAAGTATCGAGAGGTCTAGCTAAGAGAGTAAAGGAGAGTTAGAGATGATGCGACATCTCGCTTGATGTTCCAGAATAACACAAGAAAATTTATGGTGCAAGCAAGTTGAAGGAAGGTGGCGAATAATAAATAGATATGTGTAGGTTGCAAGCTAAAGTTGGGTAAAGCGATAAAGTTTTAAGAATATATGAGTAAGGATAAGAAAAGGGCAAGTGAGAAGGTGACAAAATGGATAAGTCCTCAAGATTAAGCCCATGAAAATAAGAAAGTTACTGGTTTCTCTATGTTATGAAAAGTTTAGTATAGTCTGAATGAACTCAAAGGAGTCTGAGACTAACAACATTTAGAAGAGATGAAATGCTGCCCTGGTAGTAGAATAAGGGTGTAATTGTGATAGATAAAGGATGACGTTTGGGCCTTCAATTGAGTAATGATTTGAAGAAGATTTTATGAATTGTATGGAATTAAAATACCCATGTAAGGTGAATCGTATTGGGATGCTGTAAAATACAATTACTGAAGTACAATATCGCCCCTAAAGTGGATCAGGAAAATCACTTCAAATGTTCTATGATGCAACGTAAGCCCTAGTGGTAATATATTAGGTAAGAAGTTTCAAATCATCAATGGAACGATGCAGATCAATATTGAGGTGAATCAACAATGGATGGGTAAAATTTGTACGGTACGAGATGAGATTAGGCTATCAGTCTTAAGATGAACAGTAATGAAGAAACGTTAAAGGACTTAGATTCATACATATAGGATAAGCAACAAGAGTAACCTGGAGTTTGGTAGAAGACTTCTGCAGCGATAAATCAAAGTAAGATTTATGGTATAGTATGACCCATCTAGATGCAGTAAATTCATATGGATAGATAACTGGGTCTATGAAACAAGATATAGCAATATTCGTAAGTTCAACAAAAGTACTAAATGAAGAACTTCAGTATACATATAGATGCCCAGAGGGACATCTTGTCAAGCTCTGTATATAAAGTGAGGCCTAGAGATTGGCTAAAAATTGGAGGTAAAAGGAAGGAAGAGTCGCATATGCACACTTACAAAGTTAGAGTCGTACATGCTACTTGATAGAAGGTAACAACAATTACGAGATTGGAAGGATTCTAACTACAAGTCGTGGTGCAAGAAAGATGCCTAAAGGGGGGAATGCCATGGCCTTTGGGATTCATTTACAAAACAGTTGCCTAAATGGCAAGAGGAGTACTAAAGTATTCGCAAGAGTTGTTGGTTATGAGAATAACAAGTACATCAGCCAACATTCGAGGACAAATGTTCATAAGGGGGGGGGGGGAAATGATGTTACACCCCACATTTTCGTATATGAAAGTATGCCATAAATAAATTGATGAGAGCTCGAAAATGAAATGTTACATCCCATATTTTTTTGTACGTTAATGTTTCGTCGTAAGTTAATCGACGTAAGCTCGGGAATGGGATTATTTTGGGATTATAAGTATTATGTTATTCCAAACAAGTGATGAGAATATTCATGAAGGAGAGAGGGTAAGCAAATCGAAGAAAATGAAATTCCTCGAAGTTTGACAATTTGGGATAAAATACGGTCCGAGCTATAATACACGGTATTTATGGATTAGTGCCATATAAGATACTGTATGGACATGATAGTATGATATATAAAGTGTATTAAGAAGGAATAGTATTTTAAGTAATTTGAGATAATTCTTAATTATGTGGGTAATTGGTTAATTATTGAGCTAGTGGGGAAATTAATGGATTGATTCAGAAAAGGGGTGGATAATTAGATAAGTGAGGGGCACTCACGTGAAAGCACCCCATAAACCCCAAGAATGACTCTTTAAGCCATTATATTATATGGCAAATAATTATACAAATGAGTCACTAGACAAAGTGACAACTCATTTACACGTAAAGGGTTTTTGGCCTCTTTATTGGAAAAGTATAGGACTTTTCAAAGTTAAGATAACATTCCTATACCATTAAAAGAGAAAATGACAATGATCCAACGTGAATTTTCTCTGAAATCTTACAAGATCCAACGTGAATGGCTAGTTCAAAGAAAGCCCGGTACAATCTTTCTCAAGAATATCATATGAATTTTCCCTACTTCGATTTTGCCGTCATGTATTTTGTCATAATTAATGTGTGTTAGAGGTATTGTCAAGAGAACCGGCTCAGGTAGATTAAGGCTATCCCTTCTTTCCTTTTGGCATGATCCACACAATACAAACGAAATGAGAAAATGCACAACTTTCATAAAAGACTTTATTCATAGAAGTATTAGAAGTGTCTATGTTCTTGAATTCCCATATACCTTGTTATTCTATCATCTATTCATGTGTTTCAAAAAAATACATAAGTTGAAAAAAGTTTACTTCATGATATTAATCAAAGGCAAAATGGTCTTATGACACTCCGACGGATTTTATTGACGTACTTCTCATGCATTGCATTCATTTACATTGACCCATGACCAGTTGACGTTATATACGCGTATATATATATATATGGTATATGGGAAAAAGTTTACGACGTTATATACACATCACCACCTGATCAGCTGGTATACGTTGATGATTTTGCCCACAGTGGTCGAGATAATATGATGGGATGCCCTCAAAGGCTTGATGATGTTATAACACATGTACCTATGCACGACATGTAATTTATATGCATATGCTTGACATGATACATATTAATGATTCACAGAGTTATTCAGACTTACATGTCGAGTCTTTTACTCCATGTTTCTCTCATGTCTATTATTTACTAATTTTTATTCCTTACATACTCGGTACATTATTTATACTGACGTCCCTTTTGCCTGGGGATGCTGCGTTTCATGCCCGCGGGTTCCGATAGACAGGTCGAGCATCCTCCAAGTAGGCCATTAGATCAGCGAAAGATGTTAGTGCGCTCCATTTGCTTGGGAGTTTCTTGTTTGGTCAGTATGATTTAGACGTGTATTGTTTGGTATAGCGAGGCCCTGTCCCGACCTTTGTGATAAGTATGTACTCTTAGAGGCTTGTAGACAGATGTCATATATACAGATACTTGTATGGCCTTGTCGGCCTATATTTTAAGTATAATGGATCACATTGGCCTTATAGGCCTGTATGTCACATGTATGAGTTTTTATATCAGGTTGGGCCGTCCTATATTGAGTATTCCTCTATGTTTATTCTAGTTAGCCCATGATGGCCCATTTGGCTCATTTTCTAATAAAAGTACTATACGAATGATATGTTATGTTGGTACTCAATTGGGTAAGGTATTGGGTACCCCTCGCGGCCCATAAATTTGGGTCGTGACACAATCGTAATTCCATTATTGGAGATGTGCTCTGGATTGGGACAAAATGAGGTGGAAGATTCTATTCCCCCCTCATTACTTGAGTGAGATTGGCAGACATATTTGGAGCAATTGGTTGTAGTACATTGTTTATCCAAACTTGATTCATGTAATTGTTCATTGCTAGACGAACACCCTCCGAAATTAGTGGGGCCAGATAGTGAGTATTTTGTAGCACAATCACAGTTTTTCTGCCGTCCAACATGATGTTGAAAGAGATGGCATGTCCCACCAGACCCATTTCCACCCATGATATGGGTTGGTGATTTTATGGTAGTGGGGGTTGGATAAGGATCCTTCGTGGGTTTGGAATTTGATTTTGTAGTGGTGGTGTATTTGCCATGTCCTGTGAGTGGTTTATTCTCTGTAGCTGTATCAGGCGGTAGCGCCTTCTCACTGAGATTGGGATCCTTGACATTATTGCTGGATATGGGAAGTTTTATAGTGGATGAAATGTTACTCTTAGAATCTTGCAAAGCAACTTCTAGGTTTTCAATGATTATGAGCTCTATTTGCATGTCATTAGAGTGGGTTAGAGTACCCGTTTTAATAGGCAGTAGAAGAAATTGGTTCTGGGTTACGTGTAAAATTAAGTTGGCCATTTGTTGAGAAGTATTCTACCTTGTTGCCATGTGTTTTAAGTTAGTGAATGCACGTAGAGAGTCATTTTATAGAGCAAATGATTGTTCCGTGTTTTGTGAAGGAAAATGTGATTTATTAGAACTATTATTGGAGAGATTATTGGTAATAAGCATATCATTAGGGGATTGCATGCAAGGTGATAGGTGGGGAGATGAGGTGGGCTCCTGAGTAGGGGGTGGGGTCTAGTGTGTCTGTTTGTGGTGGCGAGTATATTACTTTATTATTAAAAATATTTTCCTTATTAAAAGATTTATTAGGGTTGTTGGGGGTTTTTTCCAAAACCGTGTCTGCTTCTTCTAGTGGAGAAAAATGGTTTTTTGTTTTTACTTTCTGATTGGAAAGTTCTTTAGAATTTAACAGAGTTGTGAACGTGTTTAAGGATTGTTTATTTCTGTAAGAAATTTTTTGAGAGGTCAAGTACTTACCAGTGTTGGCATAAAAATATTGACGTTTATACCTGTTACTGGAATGCTCTCTATTATCTTTGTTGAAGCTTTTGTTGTATCTTTCTTTTTCCCCTTGTGGAAAGAAACTGTCTTCCATTCTTCTACTTTGTCTTCGTGTACTGGAGTTGATTGACTGTTGTTGTTCCTTAGTGTTGCTTCTTCTGTAATATTGTGCCTCATCAATTTGCACTGTCTTGTAGAATGGCCTAGGCGACCACAGTTCTTGCAAAGTAAATTCTTACCTTCGTAGAGAATTTGTTGTTTATGAGAACTTATGAAGACGAATGATTTCACCCGCTTGTTAAGAGGTAGTTCAACACATAATCGTGCATAACGACCTCATATGTCTGCTGAGGTGCAAGCATCTATGTTTAGAAGTCTACCTATTGTGCTTCCCACTTTTTGTAGTATTTCCCCATCGCAAAATTCTGTAGGAAATTGAGGGAGCCTGATCCAGATAGCAGTGAAGGATTGTTTTGCTTGTGCTACCACAAAGTTTGGTTTCCAGCATTGCACAGAGAGGAAGTGTTCAAATATAAATCATGGTCCAATTTGTAGTGAGTTTATCATGTTCTCCTCTTTGTTGAAGCGCACAATATAGTAGTCTTCTCACAGATCGATTAGTAGAAACGGTTCTGAAGGTTTCTAAAGTTCAATTAATTTTCTTTTCAAAACATCATGAAGGATTCTTTTTCCTTGTAGTTTAATTATGAGGGAGAATCTTTACGGGTAGTAAATTCTTTGTTGTCTTCCTTTGTAATTGGCACAGTGTATGTATCACTATGTTGAGCATGTGATTGAATATCCTCGTTACCAAGAGTTAAGTTAGTTTCCATGGGGTTTTGATGTGGCAGTAGTGATTGAATAGATATATTATTATTGGGTTCATTTGCCATTAGTTTGTCCTTGAAAGAAGAGGAGTCAGTTTCTTGTTGGGAATTTATGTCCGATAGTCTGGGAGGAATTGTGTTATGGTTGGGATTTTGGGACATAGTGTAGTACAATTTGGAAGAATAGAGTGGTGTTTTGGTTGGACTCTTTTTCTTGCAAGAGTTGATTAATGATAAATATACTTATTCGTACAGAATCTAACATCAACATTCTTAAATTTTTAGCATTCCCCCCAACCAAATAGAACATTGACCTGTTGAAGAAGGATCAAGATTTAGCTTTACTACCACGGCATCGACAACCAAGGCTAGAAAAAACTGAAAAATAAGAAAGAAAATAACGAGAGAAGAAAAAGCAAGAGAATGAAAAAGAAAAAACGAAAGGAAATGTGATAGAGTGAGAAATAAGGAAAGAAGTAAAGAAAAAGAAGAAAGAAGAAAATATTATGAAATAACACGTGGCAGCGCGTGTATCTGTCATGAATCTGGTTATCTAATATTAGGGTGATATTTTTTTTCATTTTGAGATAGTCCAAGGTGGTAATCAGACCCGCAAATATAAGGTGTGTAGTTGAAAATTAGTCTATAGTTCAACAGGATACTCATGCCTTTCCATTAATAATGATAAAAATACATGTAATATAAATTAGGAAATTAAAAACTCACAGCGATGTACATATTGATCATATACTGATGTGTTATACTAGTCTTCCCACTTTGCCTTCTCTCCCCTTATACTTGTGATTCTAATGTATATATTATCCTTAATATTCTTTAATGAAGGAAAAAGCCACAAGGTATATAATTTTCACCTCCTAATGAGTTTACTTAGCGCAAATTCGTATTGATTAGGACAATGAGTTTTCGCATTACAGATGCCTAAAGAAAGGGAAAGAAAAATGTCACATATGTATACCTACAGCTTTTCCTCCCAAATAAAGTACACCAGAATTAGCTCTTTTTTATACCCCAGGCCCCCGTTAGCCTTCACATTTTTGTGTCTATGCTTGTTTTAATATACTATAGTTTTTCTCGTGTACGCATCATGCTGATCCCCTTGGAAACTTCTTGATCTGTTCTCTTCTGTTACAAAGTAAAAAACTGCACTTTCCATTTGGCTTTTTTACTTTTCTATTATCAGTCAAAATTGCAAAATCCATAAAATATAAGAGTAATTCTTACTTTGTACTAAGCAAGTATATAAATACCAGAAACTCTCTTATCTATAAATTGCAATACTCTTACATTTCCTTCTCCTCTCCAGTCTTTACTTTAGAATACAGTAAACAGCATGAGTATCAACAAGGCAGCTTCATTTTTACTTCCTTTGGTGTTTTTCTTGGCTTTATCCCAAGAATTTGTTAATGGGCGCCCTCTTATACTCTCACTGACCAGACCCAAGCCAGATGATGCTGCCCTCTTTGCTCGATGGCTTGTTTCTCAGAGTTCTTGGGGTGTTCTTAAGTAAGTATTTTTCTTCTGTCTCGTAGACCATAGCTTTAATTTTCTTACTTAATTGCGTGAAATTATCGAATTGGTATCTTTTTGTCAGAAAGATCGAATCTTTTACTGTGGTCTATGATTCTTAGCCAACCCCAACTAGTTTGGGATCTTGGGGTGTTGATTGATTGGTTTTTCTTGATTTTTATTTCTTGCTTGATCAGATACAGTTTCATTTTCCTACCCCCTTGTCGATTTTAACATGTTAAAATCTGAATTACAGCTGCTTTGTTGTCTATTTGTGGCAGCTAAAGTCAACTGATTGGCTATAACAGTACTGGCTTAAAGATTGTTGTTAACAATGGAAAAATGAATGACACTACCAAATTGCTGATTAAAAGCCCTGGTAATTTAAACTGACAGCTGATTTAGTGACCTTTCTTTTGCAGTACTATAGCAAGTGATATGGGAGGAGCACCGTTCGGGTATGTTAGACATCTTTGGACTTTGTTTGGGAAACTCTTTCATTTGTTTCTTGCACATTTAACTTCTGCCTATGTATAGATTCTGATTATCTTACCGTCTTAAATTCTAAAAGTGGAATATGTTTAAAATGCATTTTAGCAGTAAGAGTATCTTGTTGTTCAGAAATCTCATACCAATACAAAAAAGAAAAAGTTCTGAGTGTCCTTTGTTTGATGTTCAGAAGGGGAATGGTCAAGCAGATTGTCGTAATGTTAATTGGTATTAAAAATGTATTTTGTTTCAGAATTATTCTTAGCATATAATTTATCCTATTTCTTATACCATCTTCTAGATAGCACGATCGTATATCAAGTATCACTCTAGGAAAAGGAAAGGTCTACATGATAAGAATGGACCTTGGGCCTAACTCAACACCAAAAGCTAGCTTATGAGGTGAGGATTGCCCAAGACCATATAAGGAGACCAAGATACCCATAATCCACCGATGTGGGACACAACTCAACACTACATAGAAAAAGTTGAAAGGTGATAATCTTAATTGAGGAAATAGTTCTTTGTTCAATTTTGAAGGGATTGGGGCTTTGAAATCTTTAAAAGCTCTCAGCGTAGAACTTTATGTTTCTTGAACCCCAAGTAACTTTAGGACTAGAGATGAAGGATTTGTCGAATGTGATCCTTTATGGATATGAAGCTGTTTAATCTTATTTTTGTTACCAGTCATAACTTGTTTTAGTAGTCTTGAATCTCGTGAAGTACATTGTGTTGTGCAGGAATGTTGTCTCATTTAGTGATGGGTTACCGGACAAAGGTCGTGGCATACCGTACTTCTACTTAACAACTCTTGATCCCACTGCTAGAAATGCATTAAAAGACCAGAGATCATCACTTACAATCAGTGAGTACGCCATTGGAACTTGTGGCAAGACAGATCCTGAGAACCCATCTTGCGCCAAAATTACCCTCATAGGGAAGGTAGTTTCACTAACAACTCCTCTCTTTTAAACAAGAGTTCTTTGCAGCTGGATGAATATTCTGTATCCCACTCTTTCAGGCCATTTTCTTCACTCCAAAGTTCAGCGCATCCCGTAAATATTCCCTTAGCTCTACATTTAGTTGCTATGCCCTTTAGCAGTAAGAAATAGTTTTTGCATTTGTGGATGGTACAACATGATAATGCTCTTCTGTGACCAAATTTCCAGCTGGACAGTTAAAAATTACTGAACCTTATGCTAGACTGAAGATGCAGTGGCAATTTTTACCATGTATTTACAATTTTGTTTAATTTGAGTCTTCCTAACATCTCAATATTATGTTTGCTCCAAGAATTTTGAAAGTATACTTGCACATCACTGCACACATTTTAATTCTGAAACAGACTGCTAGTTTGAACTTTCAAATAACCGGTGATCCGTAGTAATCATTTGCGTGCAAATTTTGCATTTAGGCACTGTAGTTGGTTGGCATCAATGTTGAAAGAGATAAGAGGGGAGTGAAAAAATAATACTATGTTTTTTATCTACTTGTTAATTAATGCTAGAAAATGTCATAATATGTATACTTGGAATCTGGTTTCACTATGGTCGCTATTGTTCTATGTTGTGCTAATTGAAGCAATACGATGTGGATGGGATGCACTTGGTAAGCATTTGAACAAGCTGCTGATATGCAAAATTATGGCTTGAATGACAAAAAAGCTAGAAGTTGCTTGTCCCTTTTGTAGTTTCTTTGTTCTGAACTATCAAAATATCATCTACATTCTTGGTAGCATTATCATACTTTGTCTTTGTGTTGTTTTAGTTGAAATTGCTTAATGGAGATCCAAAGGAAACTAGCTTTGCTCAAACTGCTTTATTCACAAAACACCCTGAGATGAAAGGTAAACGCCGTCTTCTTGACTTTATCTCCCATTCTATAGTACTACCATCTTCCTATGCTTGCTTTTGTGAACAACACTATTCATCGGTCACTATTTTGAACCAACGGCAGGTTGGCCCAAGGGTCACAATTTCCAGATCTTCAAATTAGAGATTGAAGAGATATTTATGATCAACTGGTTTGGCGGTCCCAAACCTCTTACTGTCGATCAGTACTTGCAAGCTAAAATGTGAGTTTAGAGCAGTAAAAAAGTTGCTAAATAAAAAGTCAGATATTGTATTTTCTCAATGAATAAATAAAATAAAATAAAAATTTGCCGTTTGTCTTAGTGATGTCATTCCTTATTTAACATGATCCATACACAGGGATAGCCGCACGGCCATTGAATGAATGCCCTTTACATATACAATCTGCAGACATGTTCTTTGCAACTGAAGCTTTCACAATGGTTTATATAAGAGAGAAAAAGGACAGCTGTGAATAGGATTTACTTGTTAAGTTCGTTATCATTCATTCATATATATGCATTGGGCAAAATGTATGATTTCTTCAACATTCATTGTGATTCTGACTTGTAAATTATGAAAGTTGTATGTGAATATCCTTTTAACTGATATAGCTGCAACTGATTGTTGCAACATAATAAAGCATCAATCATCTGCTTGAGATGCCGTAGTTTTTCGTTTCACAGCCAGCAAACTCTGGTTTATAGCCTGTTTGGCCAAGCTAGTGTTTTGAGGAGAAGCAAAAACAGTTTTGGAGAAGCAGAAAAAAGTAGCTTCTCTCCCAAAAGCAATTTTCTGAGAAGCACTTTTGAGAAAAATACACTTAGAAGCAGTTTTTTAAAGTTTGGTCAAACACTAATTGTTGCTCAGAAGTGTTTTTCAAATTAATTAGTCAAACACAAACTGCTTTTCACCAAAAGTACTTTTGAGAAAAGCACTTCTCAAAATAAGTTGATTTTTGCAGCTTGGCCAAACAGGCTATTAGAGTTGTGAAACAAGCTTGACCTTTGTAGGTCTTTTCTTGACTCTGGTTTAGTGCAATATCCATTTCTTTTGTGGAAGACACTCTCTCTTCTTGATCATCCCCGTCATTGGATATTATTAGTATGTTCTATGAATGGCTTGTTTGATCTCAAGTCGATAAATAACTTTAGGTCTCTACTTTATATCACATTAAGGGGTCCTTTGGTAGGGTGTATAAGAATAGTAATGAACAAGGTGTATTAGTTATGTTGAGATTATTTATTATTGACTATTTCGTTTGGTGTATTAAACACATGGAGGTCTTTATACATATTTATCCATGTATTAAAAGCTATGGTATTGCTAATGTCATAGTTTGCTATGTATAAGAATAATACTGAATATGCTGTATAACTAATACAAGTATTAGTACATTGATTGAAAAACACTACGTATGAAAAAAGGAATTAATTATTATCAAAGCTGATATATTTTTACTAATACATTCTATCAAACGACCCCTAAGGGGCGTAGAAGATTTAACAATTTTACTATAACACAACTCTCCAATTATTGGCGCTGAGGAAAAGAACTATATAAAATTTAGAAGATTGATGTTCATTTTGCATTAGGAAAGTTGCATAATATACCACAATAGTATTATTTTATAGGAGTAACTTCTAATACCTCCTTATGTTTTGGAGACGAGTTGCATTGTTATAGGATTTTCAAAAGGATGAATTGCATCTTTTGAATAGAATACTTTGGCAAACAAAAATTTTGAAGTGTTTAAGAGAGAAATTTTACATGCTTGATTTGTAATTGTGGGATTTTACTGAGTTTTTTGTTGTTGTAATTTGCTGTTTTTGTTGTGGTTGTACTAAGCTTGGCTGAAAATTTAAAAGTTTTATTTCATGCGTCCTGAAAGAACGGCGAGATTCATACGAGAGTCCATGGAAATTTGAACATCAATTTCTTAATATTTAAAATGATGAAAATTATTTGCACCCGTCAACTTTACTTTAAAAATCAAACTTCCCCTCCAACTATGAATTATGTATAAGAAAAGAAGTAAATGTTTCAAAACAATTAAAAAAGATGAAATAATAAGATGCCCTCTAAGAATAAATTTAATCGCTTATCTTATGTCTGAATTGCCTATTTATATATCGAGAATCACCTAAGTATATGAGCAATCTCCTATTTAATTACTAATATTTGATGTTATAAAGAAAGAAATTCTTTTGATTCACATGTATAAAGTTGAATCGCTTAAATTGTGTTTCACAAAACCGCTTAAAAATGAATATAATCTCTTGTGTTATAACAAAAAACGATCTTCAAATTGAAAAATATTTTAGAGGTTGTGGTCTCAACATACTTAAACAAGTTCTTTTTTCTTTAAAATATTTAAGTTTGTCAAACAATTTAAAAGTTGTGAAGTATAATGATAAAGTTATTCATGTACGTAATCTAACTATATAGTGTATAATGTTAAGTCATTTATGTAATATTCTTTTCGGAATATGATGTAGTTATTTGTAATCTATGATTTTAAAAAATTTATAAATAAGTAAATATTTTAAATTATTAAAATACACGAAATAATAAGATTACTTTAAGATGAACATCATTGTCAATGCTATATCTGAAATCACCAATTATATATAACAAATCGCCTATTGAGATTATTTGTTGTTAACGATGAAATTCTTTTGATTTTCATACTATGACATTGAATCGTCTAAGATGTGTTTCACAAAATCGCATAAGAATGGATATAATCGCCTATATATATTGCTTATCTATTTCTTGGTAGGCGATTATAAATAATACGTAGGCGGTTACTAGATAACACATAGACGATTTATGAATTCACCAAGATTTTCCACTTTATAATAAAAGATTCTCGTAATAAGTAATAAGTGATTAACCGGAGACCACTTAGGCGATCATAAATAACACACGAGTGAATTGGAGCAAGAGTGGAATGGAAGAAAGAAAGCTTAACCTCAGTACACTTCACACCCACCCAATGTGTCTCACTATCTTTTCTACCACGTGTTAGGACACCATGTATTCAAGCAAATACTATTTTATATGAACCTGTATCTTTTTTTTTTTTTAATAATCTTAGTGTTTAAATTAATTTGTGCGTACTTCGACTAATACTAAGGATACTTATTGTCTTCTACCAACACAAGTACATAATAATTCTGTCTAATAAAGCTTGAATAAATAGAAACAAATTGCGTAATATTTTTATGTCCATTAAAATTTAAATCTGAGACCTTATGGTTCACTAACTCATATATCTTATTAGTAGCCTACTGAGTGACTGCTTTTGGATTTAAAGCCACGAATATAGTTTACATACTTCATACTTGTCCAAGAAAACTGTTCTGGAGGGGATGGGATGTTTAGGTTGCATGTAATCATCCCTCCATACTCCATTAAAACTATTAGTATATCTTTTGAAACAGTGGCGAATTCAGAATTTTGTGCAAGCGGGTTTAGTCGGAGAAGTCCATAACTAACATAAGCGGGTTCAAAAATAATTTCTATACAAAATTTACCTTGTTTTAGCCATAATTTATACATATACACAGTATTATTTTTTGACAAAGCGGGTTCAATTGAACCCACTTCTCACCACTTGGGTCCGCCCCTGCTTTGAGGTCCATAAAATCCAAGGATCTACGTGCAGATTTTGTTTGTTTAATCATTGGTCCTAATTTCACTGACCGGACTAACTAAGTGGGCGTTTGGACATAAGAATTTTATAAAATTCCAAAAAAAGTAAAAAAAAATTTCAAGTCAAAATAGTATTTGAAAATTAGAGTTGTGTTTGAACATGAATATAATTTTGGGTTGTTTTTGAAGTTTTGTGAGTGATATGAGTGAAAATTTTGAAAAACAGCTTTTTGGAGTTTTTTAAATTTTCAAAAAATTCCAAAATTCATCTTCAAGTGAAAAATGAGAATTTTATGGCTAAAAACTGATTACAAAAAAAAAAAAAAAAAATTCAAAAAAAAAGTGAAAACAATTCTTACGACCTTAAATTAAGAGTTAAGAGATTCCAGAACTTCCATTACATTTCTGTTAGTTGCGTGTTAATATGATTCAAAATCATCGAAAATTTTGACGGAGGTAAGATTTCAATTCGGTAGCCATCGTGTGATGATACCTATTACTATTTCGTAATTACGTTGCTACTTAATGCGTAGACTAACGATCAATGAATTGAGCGAAAATCATGAAAAATTAAGATTTACAATCTAACAAAAACAAAAAAATACTTGGTAGTTTATTCTTCTGTTTCCAAATCTTAATAGGTGAGCGCTATCTGATACCAGGGGCGGATCTAGAGTATGATATATGGGTTCTCGGGAACCCAGTAACTTTTGCGTAGACCTTATATTTTTGTTAAAGAATTTATTAAATATCTATTTATGAACCCAGTTATTATTGTATATTAATTTGAAATTGCGACAGGAACCGTAAATTTAAAATCTTGGATTCGCCTCTGTCTGATACAATGCTAGTTTGGCGGAGTTTGGTGGAATAATCGACCCAAATTTTGCTCCTTTTACGCACATGAATCCTGAACCCTAAAACCCTTATTAGTGTAGCTTAAAGAGGAAAAACAAAGAAAAAGAGAAAGAGAAACAATTATGCAGTCTTGAGAGTTTCTGGATCAGAAGACTTTTTAATGATTATTCCACAAGTAAAGGACGCACTGCCATTGACCTCTGCTGTTATATATTAATTAGTGAATTTTCTAAATATAAACAATTTATTTGGACAATATTCTTGTTTTTGTGGAAGTAATTTATTCATCAACTTTGGCGTATACAGAGGTTAGTTTAATCATTAATGGTTATCTTTTTATAAATCAAAGGAACACGACAGAGGGACGGTCCACATGCTATGGTTCCGGTTCACGTGCGTGCATGTGAAAGTCCTTTCCCTGTCCCGTAATTGTAGTTATTATGCATGTATTCAACTTTGGTGCTTCTCATCATGTGATTTACTTACTTTTATTATTACTCTACTAAATTAAGTGGAGTTTTATTACGTACTATTCGTAGTAGTATTAGCAGGGGAGGATTTAGGGGCGCAAAGGTGTTCACCCGAACACCCTTCGCCGAAAAATTATACTGTATATATAAGGTAAAATTAAGTTTTGAATACTCTTAACATAATCCAAAAGTGTAGTTTAGTGATCAAGGGGGTTCAAAATCTACATAAGGTCATGGGTTCAATTCCCACTAACTATAATTTTTTTTTGAACCATCTTCGTGGAGATCCTGCCTCCGCCACTGAGTATTAGTATATGTTAAATTTTAACTTTTCCCTTAACTTATACCTTTCCCAATTTACCAATCAAGAGGAGGACTAATAAAAGTGATAAATTCCTTTATCTTCCGATTAAATGTTACCTTGCTTCGGCATAAATATTTAACCTCCCCCCCACCCCCCCACCACACACACCACAACGCACACACACAAAAAAAGTTTCCAAATATTATGAAGTTATTATTGAGCTTAATTAGATGACAAGGCAAGAATGTCGAATGTCAAAGATAAGTAAATTATAACCAGCAAATTAATCCCATTGCTATTTCAACCAATTTTTGGAATGATTATTCCGATGGAAAATACCGAATCTTGAGTCTTGACAAAATGTACAAGTAACAATTAGCCTTTCAGTTTTTTCTTGTGTGTGTTTGGGTTGGGGGTGGGGGGTGGGGTGGGGGGAGGGAGAGAAATGAACCTTTGGTGAGATAAGAACTCTCTACTTTTGTTTTGCCATCTTTAGCAAGTAATTTTAGTAAACATACTACCTCTGTTCACTTTTAATTGTCAAATATTCTAAAAATAAATTTTTATTTTTACTTGTCACTTTTCGCTTATCAATAATTTATTTTTTTCTATTTTGTCCTTAATATTAATTACTCATTCCAAATCACGATAAATTATGAACTTTATTTATTATTTCTTAAGAGGCGTGTAAAGTTAATAATGAACAAGTAAAAGTGAACAAAGGGAATAAAACACTTGTGCTTAATACATTAAACTTGGATTTCAATTCTCACATAATAGCGTAGCAACTAATAGTAGTAAACGTAAAAGCTATTTGCGCCGTCAGATTATCACAAATTTTAAACTGCAATTTGGACCTTCCAATCATATCGATTGTAGCAACCATAATCTATACAATAATAAAAGTATTCCTTGAAATACACTGAAACTTATATTAGCTTGAGAAAGGAAGATAATTAAAGTTGAAAAGTATAAAAATAAAAAAGCTAATCAATCTTAGCTTCATTCCACACGTCATTCGTCGCTTCAGCATATGCACAACCTAGTAGCTTCCTTTAAATTATTTTGACCTTGAGCATCACATGTCAAACATGACTTGACTTACATTGATATTTGAGAAGAGAAGTTTTTACTCTCTTTTTTCTACTCCGTCCGTTTCAATTTATGTGAACCCATTTGACTGAGCACAAAATTTAAAAAAAGAGAGAAGAATTTTAAATTTGTAGTGTAAAATAAAGAACATATATTTTGTGTGGCTATAAATCATTGCATAAAGGTAAATTGTTTCCAAATAGGGAAAGAGGTCATTCTTTTTGGCACGGACTAAAAAAAAATAGGTTCACATAAATTGAAACGGAGGGAGTATTAAGTATTCTGTACCCGTATTAAGGTCTAGGTGAATTTGAATTTGCACTATACAAACCCATTAAAAAGAAAAACGCTTCCTATAATATTTTTTTTATATTTTCAAGCTCGAACCCGAAATAGAGTGAAATTTGTTATGCCTTCCATAACAATGAATATTAGTATATTACATAGTTTCAATTTGAAGATAGTTGCTTCATTCACCAGAATTTTCTTACCATTTCTTTAATGATATTTATGTTTGTACATTATTCCGTTCTCGTTCATTTAATATCCCATCATTTGAAACTGGAATTTCTTATTTCAAATTTAAAATTTAAAATTTTAAAAACCGAAACATCTTAAATAACAATCCGAAAACATGCTTTCCCACTTGCATGAAATTTAGACTTCTTTTTTTTTACCTTGGTGACAGTCAAAAACACTGAATCATTCAGCAGACAGCAGTAAACTACCAGTGGCTCTCAGTAAAAAAGTCATCAGTAACAATAATAAATAAATTATTTTTTCAGTCCTCTCTTCCACACTCTGTGCCGAAAGTTACAGTAATAGTATTTGTTTTTGTCTTTTCGTATTTTACGAAAAAAAGAAAGAAGCATTTGTATAGGATTACGATATAAGCGTTTACAAAAACAAGAAAAAGGTGAAGATGAAGAAGAAAACAGAAACAGAGAGAGAGAGTTACTTAAGCTTTGCTCTGTTTCATTTGCCTTTTGCTTGCTTGTTGGGAGCTTCGTTTTGATTCATTGGCTCTCTTTTTCTCCCAAATTAATTACTATTCCAGCCCATTATCCATTTTTTTAAATCGTTTAGCCGAAATTATTACAGTTACTAACTCATCACTCGTCGTTGTTTCGATCGGATCTGAAAAAGGAACTCAGAAAACAATACAAAGAAAAAGCAGTTCCCAATGCAAAGCTGTGACTCTTTTTGAGCGAGTTCACTTTTCGTCAATAATTATGACAGATCATTCATTCTTCTGCATATTGTAATCAGGTGAAATCAACAATCTCTGACTCTCTTTTTTTACTTTCATTCTTTCTCTGTGCTGATTTTTACAGTACTTCCTATTGCTCAAAATCTTCGATTTCTGGTGTTATGTGATCGGATAGTTGAAATGTAATCACTGACTCAGAGGCTGAGCTACATAGTTTGAAGGAGTTCAATTGAATTCCCTTCACCTGAAAATTATATTGTGTATGGAGGTAAAAGTAAATTTCTATGTATTACATAAATTATTGATTCTCCTTGTGAAAACTTCAAGTGTAGTTGTAAAATGTGGCCCACAATTGCGGTAGATTGTAGGTTTGAATCTCAAGTGTGTGTTTAACATTTTTTTGAATCCTCTTGTTAGAATTCATGGCTCCGCCAGAGAGTGAGTTGTGGTTTAATACCTCGAACGATTAGAGGTGGAGTCAGAATTTGAAGTTTATGGGTTCAAAAATTTTATACTTTTAAGTTACTAAGTTCTAAATTAATAATTTGTAATTATTCAATGATTTTTTTAAGACAAATAATACATGATTTCGACCAAAGCTACTGGGTTCAGACCAACCTTGTAAGCTAAAGGCTAGCTCCGCCCCTTTCGAACAAGTCTGTGCTCATGACCGGTTAGGACGTGTTGTCTGATCATTTTATTCTGAGCTACTTCCTCAATTTGTTCATTGGCTTTTTGCTGCATTATGCGATCATGACATCAAGTCTTGTTTGAAAAGAAGTAGTAAAATTTAGTTAAAATGACATTGGTAGCTAAATTTCTTCAGTTTTAATTGTGTGATGGCAGTGTCTAATACCAAAGAACACAATGGAGGCACTTGTTGATGGAATCAGTTCCTTGCCACACGATCACAATGCTTTCACTGCTGTTGAGTGCAATATGTCTTCTGCAACCCTCACATCCCGTGATAATATAAAAAGTGATGATGTCTCTGAATCAACGAGACACCATTCTGAAGCAGATGAAGGGAAAAAGGAATTAAAGGGAACAGAAGATACCGGCAATCAAATGGCAGACGGTTGTTCAGGAGAGCAGGTTTTAACCTTTGAAACTAAATCATCTACCAAGGATTTACATAATGGTTTTACTTCAAATGCTGCTGCCAAAGCAGCTGGCAATCATTTAAAAATCGAGTTGCCACCTCAATCAGGAATCAGCTTTTGTCCTAGTCCACAAAACAGCTTTTATTCCGCTACACAATACACAGAAGCCAAACAAAGTTTCTCCAACACAGAAGTCAGTGAATGCATTAGCAGCACTGTGGACAAGTCTGGTGAAAGTGGTGATGTTAGTAACTCATGCGATTTCGTTGAGAGCAGAAAGACAAGCTTCAACAGAGGCAGCACGGGTAGTGACGTTAGTGAAGAAAGCAGCTCTAGTAGTCTCAATAGCGCAACATATAAACCGCATAAGGCAAATGATACAAGGTGGGATGCAATTCAAGCCATTAGAACCCGTGAGGGAACGTTGGGCTTCAACCACTTCAGACTTTTGAAGCAATTGGGATGTGGTGATATAGGAAGTGTTTTTCTAGCAGAGTTGATTGGAACAACAAGTTTCTTTGCGATGAAAGTGATGGACAAGGCAGCTCTAGAAAGTCGCAAGAAACTTGTAAGAGCTCAGACTGAAAGAGAGATATTGCAGTCTTTGGACCATCCATTTCTACCAACACTGTATTCACACTTCGAAACAGATAAATTTTCCTGCTTGGTTATGGAATTTTGCCCTGGGGGTGATTTGCATGCACTTAGGCAAAAACAGCCCGGGAAATTTTTTCCCGAGCATGCTGCCAGGTCAGTGTTTTATATGTGTTTTTTGTATCTTATTCACGTTTTGTTCTGTGTTTAAGATCTCCAACTATTACTGCAATTTTAATGATAAAAAAATATTTGACGTTGCTGCCTGGATAAACCAATATGTTACCATATGTTATGCTATTGGCAAAGCTGGCATAAGTATTCTTTCAAAAAACCTGCTATCATTATTACGCTTTAAGTGTCCTAAAAATTGGTTGAAATGGGAGTACTTTTGATCTATTACATAAGGAAGATCCTTCAGAAAGTGAAGTAAGGCCCTCTATGATATCTTTCTTCTGATAATTTTCTCACCTCTATCGGCCTTGCTGTTCTACAATGATCAGTGATATTCTGCACTGTGCTAAATTTGCCGATGACTAAGTTTCTTCCAATTGTATTCTAGACCATATATGTTTGTTTGCCTTGTTGTCTCCTCACTTAAACGTTTGCATCTCACCCAAGCTATTCTTATTTTTTTCGACATTGAACTCAGACCTCAGAACCTTCCTGCTATGTTCACTTCATTCTTTTCCTGTTACATGTTCTCATTTTTTTTTCGGTGTCATTTGATTTGAAAAGGAAACTGACTGGTATAAGGTAATTTTTTTCTGGTGCTGACATAGTTGATTATAACTATGTAGTTTCACTTAGTCAAAGATAAGTTCATTCGGATGAAAGATTGAGATATTTAGTCTTTAATGATTATAAATAGTACAATTGTATGCTTTTTGGTCGCCTAGCATGCACAATATTCACAGACATTGCATCCTCTTTGATCAGTAAGAGCAGGGACGAAGGCACATGGCCGTAAGGGTGATCAATTGACCAGCTTCGTCGAAAAATTACACCGTGCATATAAATAAAATATTACATTTTAGAGGTATATAACACATGTGAGATTATACCGGGTATGTTGTTGTTGTTGTTGAGGTATATAACACATATTGAACACCTGTTGTCGGGAATTTTTTTCACTTCTTTTAAATTTGAATACCCTTGAGGAAATTCCTAGCTTTTCTGCTGAGTAAGAGTACTGCATTTATGCTTCAAAGAATAATACTAAATTTAAGATTAGTTATGGTTTTTACAGTTAATTTCTCTTTTGGAGTATAGGTTTTATGTGGCTGAAGTTCTTCTTGCACTAGAGTACCTGCACATGCTTGGAATCATTTACAGAGACCTTAAACCAGAGAACGTTTTGGTACGAGAAGATGGTCATATAATGCTTTCTGATTTTGACCTTTCCTTGAGGTGTGCTGTTAGCCCAACTTTAGTTAGATCCTCAAATTCAAGCTTAGAGTCCAAGAGCTCATCCTACTGTATCCAGCCATCTTGTGTCGTACAGCCCGCATGTATCCAACCTTCATGTTTTACACCGCGTTTTCTAAGCAAACCCAAGAAAGAAAAGAAGTCCAAACCAAAGACTGAAATATACAACCAAATGAACCACCCTCTTCCGGAACTCCTTGCGGAACCAACGAGTGCTCGATCTATGTCTTTCGTGGGGACACACGAGTACCTGGCTCCTGAAATTATTAAAGGTGAAGGACATGGAAGTGCTGTAGATTGGTGGACATTCGGGATCTTTCTCTACGAGCTCTTGTTTGGACAAACTCCGTTCAAGGGAGCGGGCAATAGGGCAACATTGTTTAACGTTGTTGGTCAGCCCTTGAGATTTCCTGAAACACCTACTGTTAGTTTTGCTGCAAGGGATTTGATAAGAGGTTTACTTGTGAAGGAGCCACAGCATCGCCTTGCATATAGGCGCGGGGCTACTGAAATAAAACAACATCCTTTCTTTCAGAACGTAAACTGGGCACTTATACGATGTGCTAGTCCTCCAGACGTACCCAGACCGTGCATGACATATGATATGCCCCGAACACTACCAGCAGGAAAGGTGGCAGGTGTTGATGTGAAACCTTCAGGTAATTATTTCGAGATTGATTTCTTCTGAGTAATTCTTTTCCTTGGCAGCTATGTCCCCCTGCAGTTATACGAAGAGCCACGTTGAAGAAACACCTGTTTTTTGTGTTCATTTGATTATGCAAATGTAAAGTGCAGACTCTGTTGAAATGCAAATTGGATGTTGAAGGCCATTTTTCCTTGCACAATTTTTCAGAATTCGAACTTATACAACTTGGAACAATTGCTTTCTGTCCAAGGTTAAGTATGTTGTTAATATTAATGAAGTAGGACTTGATGTGAAAAATAATGTGGCTATAAAACTAGGCATTATGTGATGTTTCAAAGTTTACAACTGAAGAACCAATAGATGTGCAATTGTAACAGCCTAGTCCACTAGTACTATCGTTCGCTTTGGGCTTAGGTCCACACGGCTTTAAAACACGTCACTAGAGTAAACCCAATATCTCTCCCGTGTTTTGTTGATGTGGGATTCGAGAGTATCACAACAACGATTCAGTCGATGAAAGGGACAGTAAATACTTGTTTAAATTGGCAAAACTGTGAAAATCTTGGGTAATTGTAAGGGGTAGATCTAAAGGTATGAGTATGGGTTCCCAGGAACCCAATAGCTTTTGGCTAGATTATGTATTTGTATTAAGAAAATCATTCAATGTATAAGAATATTTAGTTAGGAACACAATTCCTTAGTCCGGTCATTATAATATACTAATTTGAAGTCATATGAAAACCCATAAACTTAAAACTCTGGATCCAACTCTGATAATTGTATAGTCTTAATTCAGCGAATCAGCTAGGAGCAAGATTGCCCATCTGGAGAAGTGACAATTTTAGTCGCTCTTTTTAATTAACCATTTCAGTCTTTAATTGTTCAACACTGAACAAATATAGCCCATTAATATACAAATAAAGGCACTTTTGGTCAAATCTAACAAAACTTAAATGGATTTTGTTTCAAAGGAAATGGACTGGTCATACTCATACATGATAACACAAATACGTTAAAGAAAAGAACAACTTTGCTCTAAATATGAAAAAGGACAATAAACAAATACTATGAATAGAAAAGAAACACAATCTAGTAGAATAAAGAATGATGAATGGTTTATTCAGTTGTATGTAGAATGAGCTATTCCACCATTACTTTCGACAATCACGGCCGCAAAAATTCATGATTTTGAATCTTTAATTTTCTTATGTTAAGAGGATCCAAAAATTTATATATAAATAGGAAAATTTATTTTTACCTTCTATTATAATTTTCTCCCTATGGTCAATTGATTTATGATCAATTACATATTTTAGTTTTATGTCACATTTTCCAAGAGATCTTTATTTTTTTACATAAAAGATTTAAAAGTAAAATATATGAGGTCTTTTGCCGCGTAATTTTCTTTTATTGAAATTGTAAAAGATAATATTAGATATTGATATATTGTTTCTTCTCGTTTTCTTTTCGTCTTTATGAGCCGAGAGTCTATCGGAAACAACATTTCTGTCCCATCGGGTAGGTGTACACACTAGCCTCTCCGGACCCCGCTTGTGAGATTTTACAAGGCCGTGTTGGTGTAGTTGTTGTAAAAGGTATTGTTAAATTTATTTTCTTCCAATGTACTGTATAGTAACGAAAACAAAAGACTATATTTGATCAGTCCAAAAGAGGAACAACGAAAAATGAGCACTTTTTGTTATACAGAAACAAAAATAACTAACTCCAAACTTATGGGACTAGAATGAGCACTTTTTGTTAATTTTAAATACGAAAATGGAGCGTGAGACTCACGATCCACCGGTCGTTGTCAACGATATCATTTCATTTCCTCTTAAATCCCAACTCAGTCTCTGCCTAGCAAGGCTTATGCCTTTTAAACATCTACGGCATTCTCTTTCCTCAATCACATTTTACTTGCACTTCTCTCCAACAATCTCTCCAAAACCCTTCTTCACTCGCTTCTCTGCCGTAATCCTATCTCACGTGATGGCGGCAACACCGGAAAACTTCTCCACCGACGCTACTACTACCGTCGTCACCGACGCCGAAGCCGACGATGTTAAGTTTGGGTTTCAGCGTGCGGAGATGTACCAGAGTAAACTTGCGGGTACTGCTACTTCCTACGATCGTCATCTGTTCCTCTGCTACAAATCTCATGAGACTTGGCCTTCTCGCGTTGAAGCCTCTGATTCCGATCTGCTTCCGAAGTTACTCTCTGATGCTCTTAAAGCTCGTAAGGATGATATCAAAATTAAGGTTAGTTTTAACCTAAACTGATTACTTTAGTTAACGGCTCTACGAGAAACTTCTAGACTCGAATTAAAAGGGAGGTGGATGCCGTTCGCCTAATTGAAATGCCACGTAATCGGTGGATTTGATACTCTATCAACTTTCTAAGTGTGTCACTGGAATAATGCTTTTAATTATTTTGTGTTCTATAATCATTTTTAGAGCGGGATTCATAGAACGAATTCAATTAATTGGAGATTGAGGTGTAGTTGATTGATTGATATTGATCGATTGTTTATTTTCGTGATTGTTTCTTGTAGACTATGTTGACGATTTGCGAAGTACGTGATGACATGGAAGTATCAGATGGAGATGTTTTGATTTTTCCTGAAATGATCAAATACAGGTAGTTTATTTGTTTGTTCATTTTAAATTCATTTATTTTCAAATTTGGCATTGAGCAGCAGAAAGCTGATATTCCTTGATATTCCATGTATTATGGGATGAATGAAACATTACCTAATTTTAAAACAAGAAATGAGAAATAAGCATTCATGAATTTGACTTGATTCTATTAGCTGGATCCCAGCTTTTTTATATCAGAAGAAAACAGTTTTGATGTAGGTAGATACCGCATTGAAGTTGCCCGCATGGCTTCGTTCAAGTGGCAAAGGTTGAGGGAGTTGTGACTTAGATTACTGGTTCGGTCCTGCATCATGCGAGCTAAGCCTGGTATTTAAGTGGGGACGGGTAGAGGGGTTGGCCAATTTTCCCCAAGTTTTGGAGGCTGCTGGGTCTTAAGGGTTGGCCCCAGACAGATTCCTCGGCCATCAAAAAACAAAAGATTCTGCACTGAAGTTACTTTTTGCTTTACATGCTTTTTCTTTGGTTGCTTCAATATGTCGATCTCAACTTGTATGCTTCGTCCCAATCAATTCTGTCTCATGGTCGATATCCACGTCTTTTGTCTATGGTGAAGGGATTTGAAGGAGTCGGATGTGGATGCATTTGTTGATGATGTGCTTGTCAATGGCAATCCTTGGAGCTCTGGATCGCAGGAGTCGCTGAGTGGTTCTTATGTGTTTGTCTGTGCCCATAATAATCGAGATAAAAGATGTGGTGTTTGTGGACCAATTCTGATTGAGGAGTTTGGCAAGGCGATTGAGTCCAAGGGCTTGAAAGACAAAGTTTATGTGACAGCTTGTTCCCATATTGGTGGCCACAAGTATGCTGGTAATGTCATAATCTTCAGTCCGGACAAAGATGGGAAAATTGTTGGCCACTGGTAAGTCCTATTCTTCTCTTATAAAGGAAGACCTGGATGTTGTTTTAGCACTAGACTCCAGATCACTTTGTACTCTAATAAGGGTAGTTCTTCATGCATTTTTGAAAATCTTTTACCTTGGATAACTATTACTATAGCTAAGTTTTTTGTATTTGGTTGGATGTAAAGGTATTTCACATATGATAATTGTAGAAGGTGAGAGAGGGGGCAAGGGGGATGGTGTTCTGGGCATATTTTGAACGCTAAATTGACACTGTTATTTACATATTGGTTGAAGCAAGTGAAATAAATTACGAGTTGTGATACTTTAGAGGAATGGTCAATTTTTCCATTCAGTTCAAAACATTTCCGTTGTGAAAAGATTTTGAACAATTTAAGCCAACGTGGAAAATGATTTCATAAAGAAAAATACACTTTCTAGTTTCTAAGCAGCACCTTAAGGGTCAAATAAAGAAGCTTTGCATTAGACTGTCCATTACAGACATGTTATATGTGCTGCCTTAATGTAGGTATGGCTATGTTGCACCAGATGATGTACCTGTTTTGCTTGATGAGCATATTGGAGAGGGAAAAGTCATTGAACGACTTTGGAGGTTTGTATTGGTTGTCCTTTCCTTTGTTTCACTTTTGCATGCTTTGCTGTTGTTTTGCCACATGGTGCAAGTTGCAACTTTTCTGTTTGGCTTTTGGAAGATTGGCCCTTGGCTGCTTGAGGAAATATCATGATGTTTTCCATGGTTTAAGACCCTAGCAAGATAAATCTTGTTTTTCAACTGTGAGCTTGTGACTCAATGTACTCTTTAACTATGCGATTTGCTCATACCTATATCAATTTTTGAGGGAGCAGCAGTTGCTTCCTTTTCCTTTGAGGTGGAGCAGGGGAACAATGTTAGTACTTTCTCAGCGTCACTCACTTACTCAGTCCTCTACTACTAAATTGATCACTTAAGCTCTTGTCATTATTCTAGATGTTGTCTATAGAAATGGATTTTAAGAACCCACCTGTTCCAATTTGCTTTGCAGTTTCCGCATGAAACCAGTCACCATGATTCTTTCCATTATTACAGTTAAACTTCCCCCAAACTGAAGTGTTATTTGCGCCATACCTCCACATCTTCTATTTTCCCTAAGCAAATTTCACAGCACTAAGTAGTGAGCTTAAGATGCATAGTTGCCTCATAACCTCATTTGCTCCTATTGCTGACTTTTGCATAAAAGGCTATCATAAGACAATTATTGGAGATACGCCTATCGCAAGACAATATAGATCATTTAATGATTGCTTCCATAAAAGAAAAGTTTCATGAATTAACAAAAGGTTGTCTCTTATCAAATTAGGAAGAAGAAATGGTTGTTAGTAGAGCATAAAGGGTATCAGAAGATGATGAATCCCAAGTTATCGGGATCTGTGTTTGTCTGTTCCTACTTATTTGATTGGTGTGAGGTGCCATGCTTAGTGTCGATTTTAAGACTGGAAAGGTTTTGGTGGTCGACTGTTCGGAAAACTTGTTTACTTTTGCTATCTAATTAGGTCATAGTGTGGCAAAACTTATTCCTTTCAATACTAGTTTTGGACTAGTGGTAAGGTGATCCGTTTCAATTGCAGAAAGGGGATATTCTTGGGTTAAGAGTGTTATCACTTAGACATTGTGTAAACGGAAGATTTTCCCATTATCAATAAAATTATTTGCATTATAAAAAAAAAAATCACTTGGACATTGTTTGTTGATGGTATTATATAAGTATATCCCATACAATAGGCCACCTAATTTCAGAAACGCGCAGCTTATTCCTTTCTCTGCATCTCTTGATCATTATGTGGTCAGGAGGGAGACATGTTACTTCTTAAATATTTTTCAGTTAATAAGAGTTATTCTTGTTTAAACAGTCAAATAGTCCTACTATGAGGCCATATTGTCTTAGTTCCATATGCTGGATGTGCCTCCAATATGATTGGACCAGTTTCTACGAGGACTTCTTGGGGGGGGGGGGGAGCCACACCCCTTTATTAGGCCTAATTGCTTCAGTGCGGTCATAATATTTGCAAAATCTGATGGTTTGGTTGACCTACATCATGCTTCTTGGACCTCTAAATTTAATCGTCTCTTAAGTTTCGGATGGAGGAAATTCTTTAGCACACTTGCGAAGCTGAATTTGCTTTGCTTTTATTCTAATTGCTGTAATCACAGATCTGATACATTCTACTCTGCTCTTCTGTAGGGGCCAAATGGGACAATATGATAAGGTTACTGAGAAAGTGAATGAACAGAGGGTTCCGGAAGTAACCAATGAAGAAACGAAGCCTCTAGAAAATGGAAGCCAGGAGAGTGTAACTGATTTCAGCTGTTGCCAAGGTGCTGCAGGAGTTTCTTGTTGTAGAGATGCAAGTGCTGAGCAGAAAGAGAGTAAGAAGGGGCAGGGAAGAGTTTCAAACTGGTTCGGCAAATGGGAGCAGCGTGAGGTTCTCACAGTCGTGGGCGTGGTTGGAGCAGTGGCTGTTGTTGCTGTGGCTTATGGCTTTTATAAGAAGGCTCGGTGAAATGTCATCGTCTCATTGTTAACTTGGCATAAACTTGGCGCTCAAGAGTCTTCAGGCATCTAGTTCTTGTAGAAAGGTAATAATGTTCGTTATAATCTCGAACCACGATATTGCATACATATTGGTATACGTTAATCTAAGAGTGGAAATGTAATGCAAAGTGTAATTCCACTATGGAGATGAGTTCCTTTGCTCATTCCCAACAAGAACCTAGAAAGGCTGTTAAATATAAAGTGCCAACTGATAGCTACAGGTACCCTTAAGTAACACCATACAGAAATTCTTTAAACTCCAGATGCCTTGCTGGTTTTTGTTTCTCCTTGCTTGGATTCAAGGGTGAATGAGATCAATATGGTTTTGTTAGGTTCTCTATCTTAAGTTGGTAGATTCACTAATTCTCTGGAGGCTGGGCTGGAGTGCAGCTTCTGAGTCGTTATGGGCAACTTTTGCTTTTTTTCTTCTTCTTGTGAAACAGGGTGATAGTTTCTTCAGCCTACGCCCTTTGACCACTTTGGAAACGACTCAGAATACTTCTTGATGAATAGCTAGCAAACAGTAGTGATATGTCTGGTCTAAGAAATTGTTGACAGAGTTGTTTTGTTAACAGTTACTGAATGTTACAACTTACAAGTGCGTTTATACGAGGCTTGGTAGATATAGTAAACTTTAGGCATCTTTTTCATCTCAACTGCCCACCTTTGGGAATTTGAAATGACAGAATTCTTCCTCTTCGTATGCATTTCTGGTTAAATAATTGATGGAAGATTTGACAAATAAAGAAAGAATCTTTGTTCAATATATGGCAACATGTGGATTTTGCCACCGTAGTTTCAACTTATGTAAACCGAAATGAAAACTACGCAAACATGCACAATTTAATCTACTTGTCCAGTATGTGCTTTACAAGCTCACCATCCGGCAAAAATTCCACAACCACAACCCTTCCATAAACATCACCTAAAGAATCAAAAAGAATTATCATTACTGAAAAGAGAGGTTAATCTTATGGACTTTCAGCAAATACTTACCACAATTCGCTAGACCTATTAATCTGCATTCATGTAGCGTTAAGTCCACTAAAAAGGGTGCTGCTTCCTACGGGGAATTTCTCGATTCCAAGGGCTCAAACCCTGAGAACCTTCAGTTAAGGTGGAAGGATCTCGTCCACTAGCTCAACCTTTGATTTGAGCAAATACTTGTTGACATATGATTGTTATATATTGAAGCTACAAAGATGCAGGACAGTTGAGCAACTCATTTCTGACCTTCCCGCTTGTTTCCTGTGCAATCTGTATGAATATCCTGGATCTGTTGATGCTATAGCAGTCATTGACTAGTAAGCTATGTACCTGATACCGACATCCAGAAATACTTAAACCATATCTAAATGCGGATAACACACTTGAGCAGATGTCGTTTGTCTCAAACTTCTGAAAATATGAAACTCTTTCAGCACAATTCCGCAGAACGTTTCAATTAGGATCATTGCCTGCCTCTCTCATTTCGCCTCAAAATTTCTTAGGAATCTATAGATGTGCTCTTAAGTCCCAGTGATATCACTTAATGGCTAAAAAGACATGGACTTAATTCCTAAAGTCTCACAACACTTTGGCCAGTTATCGTTTTCAACTGTTTCTCTTTAATTGAACCTCTAAGTTCAGCTGCACCATCCCACTTTCCATCAACAGCATACACATTTGATAACAAGATATAGTACCCTGCATGATCTGGATCTAATTGGAGAAGCTTCCTGGCAGCGACTTCTCCAATCTCTGTATTCTGATGAATCCCACAGGCACCAAGCAAGGCCCCCCACACGTGTGCTCCAGCCCGTGAGTGCATTTGATTAATAAAGCACATAGCCTTGTCCAGTTCTCCAGTTCGTCCGAGTAAATCAACAATGATTGCATAATGCTTTGATTCTGGCATCAGTTGGTACTCATTTAACATCATATTGAATAATTCAATTCCTTCCTCAACAAGACCTGCATGACTACAAGCTGCTAAAATTGAAAGGAACGTAACTTTGTTAGGCCTAACTGAGGAATCTCTAACCATACGATGAAATAACTTAATCGATTCCTTAGCTTGTCCATGAATTCCATAGCCTGCAAACATGGAGCTCCAGACAACAATATCTTTATCATCTGTTAATCCTTCAAAAACCTTAACAGCCTCCTCCAAGCTACCACATTTTGCATAGCATTCAATAAGTGAAGCCCCGACGAAAGAATTGCTGGTGAATCCTCCTCTAATTACATAACCATGAAGACAAGAAGTCAATTGAATAATCCCCAACTCAGAACAAGCTCCAAGAATTTTAACCATCACAGTAGCATCAGGCTGGATATCACTAGACGTCATATCACAAAAGATTTGCATCGACTTGTATAACATTCCATTTTGAACACAACCACATAACAGAGAAAACCACGAAATATCATCTTTGTTCAGCATTCTATCAAATACCATAATCGCTTCCTTAGGTGAACAGCAGCTCATGTACATATCAATTAAAGCCGTGGAAACCAATATATCTAGTTCAAGACCTTTCTGGAAAGCTAGTTCATGTATTTTCCTACCTTTGTCCAAGTTACAAGAAGCTTCACATGCTTGCAAAGCACTGATCACACAAACCAAATTGGGTTCAACACCTTTATGTATCATCTCATCAACAAGACTTATTGCTCTATCAGTAGCACCATTATGAGCACAACAAGAAATTATACAACTCCATGAAATTACATCTTTTTCTTCCATCATCCTAAACAAATTTACCCCATACTCTATGGACCCAGTCTTTGCATATAAATTCAACAAAGCGTTGGATACAGGTAGGGGACTTTTATTATTCATTCTAATTACAAGCCCATGAACGCTTTCCCCAGCTTTTAGATTCAGCAACTGAGTACAAGCAGAAACAACAGTGGCAAGGGTTACTGGATCTGGACTAACGCCACGTGTCATCATCATTCCAGTAAAAACAGCTAATGCTTCATCAGGCTTAAAACTTTGCTCATAACCAGTAACCAATGTTGTCCACAAAACAAGATCAGGCTTTGTATATTCCTCAAAGACGCGTAAAGCGTCGTCCATATCTCCACATTTTGAGTAAAACTGAATGAGGGTCGAGCCTAGAAACATGTTTGAATGAATGTTACCATGTTTTATCCCGAAGCCGTGAATCGTTTTGCCAAAATTTAGTGCTTTTAATGCAGAACACGACTTTAATGCAAAAAGTAATGTGAAATGATCAGGCTTTTCGAATGACAACATAGATGAAAAGAGAGACAGTACTTCCCCATATCGTTTTATTCCAAAAAAGCGTTGTAGAATGCGATTGTAGGTGTATGCACTTGGGTGAGGAATTTCATCAAACACTTTACGGGCAGTTTGAACAGGTAACAATTCGAAATATAGCTCTGTCAGTTTAGCGGCGAGTTGAATGTCTTGATTTAGTCCAGTTCTTATGATTAGAGAATGCAATTGGGTCAGCAATTTGGCTGTTGTACATACTCCGACAAGCTTCAAGACAATTTCCCGTGATCTCATAAGTAGCAAAAGGATAACCGTTCTGATTTACAAATATATAGGATTAGCTCGAGCAGCTCAAGTACAGAAGACAAAGTAGTGCAAAGTCAAAAGCTAGTTACAGAGAGGGAGATTTAGTTACAGTTAGTTGAGGTAGTTAGAATAACAGAATTCTGTTTGAAGGAATGTGCTGTAGCTTTATCATTGTAGATAGGCAGAATTAGGGGTCGACGTTCAGTATTTCGGTTCGGCATTTCGGTATTCGGTTTATCAATTGTATATACCAAATACCGTACCATAATATTTTAGTACGATTCGGTATTTCTTATTTTGGTTCGGTACTATTTTGGTACGGTTTCGATTTAAACCAAATCTTCGTTGTCTCCCCCTCCATTAACTAGCAAACATGGCGCCAACATTATTTTACCTTCAATTACTCTAATATTGTGCTTTCTTTTTCTTGATCCTCTAAAGTTGTTCACGGAATCTTTTGCCATTCGTTTGATACCTACATTTATGTGTTTGAGCCTATAAGATCCAGAGTATTTCAAAAGTTACATCGACTTTTTACATTAAGGCCAATGCTGGTAGCCAATTTAATTTGAGATTAAGCACTACACACCAGATTAAGAACTTTGTATTAAGGCCAATGCTGAAAAAGTGATCGTTCTACTACACCACTATGTATTTTGAGGTCCGAAAATTACAATGATGGTAAACCAGCCTCCTTTTCCAGTTGCCAATTCTGCTTTCCGGATGCATTTCTCCTCTGGGGGGTTCACTGTAAATAAATGAAACTTATATAAGAACTTTATACAAGAAAATGGCATAATTTCATGAATAAAATATATGCCAAATTGTGAATTACCATTCTCAAATGAAAGCTTGAACCGAAATAGAGAGACTTTCTCAAATAAATGAAAATATTAACTTGAAAACTTCCCGTGACAAGTTTAACTTATTCTACTTCCTCTCTCATGTTTAAATGACTGAGAGACAAGCTTGAGAATACTTTAAGACATGCATATGCCTTCAGGTTTTTTGTCGCACAGCTTTTATGCTCAACAAATGACATTAGAGCTATTGATATTCCTAAAAGGCTCAAGAAACTCTGGTGTGTAGTGTTTAATCTCAAATTACAAACTCTGAGAAGTCCGAGAAATTTTAGAAACAAGTTGACAGTAGTGAGATTTGCTTTTGATCTCACTTCATTAAACTATACCGAAATACCGAAATATCAATAATCCAATACCATATACTGTACTGAATTACCGAAATACCGTAATTTATGTACCGAAATAAACCGAAATACTGAAAAATCGAAATACCAAATTAATTCGGTTCGATTCGGAATTCGATTTTTCGGATTTTATGCCCACCCCTAGGCAAAATGGCCTAAATGGCACCTATACTTGTGACACTTTGTCATGCAGGTCCTCAAACTTAACAATTTGCCAATTGAACACTTACACTCCTTCAAACCGTATATAATAACCGTTTATAACCATTGACCAAGCTTATGTGGCATTAAATCAGCTGAGTTGGACAAAATGTATGAAATACACGCGTATAAAGCGAGTGTAAACAATGAATTTGATTTAACACTGATATGAGATTTAAATCAAATTCCTTAGGGCAAATCATTGATGTAATTCCCACAACTAACATCCAACAGGACCAACATATCACTTTGATCACTAACAATAACTTATAAGAAACCACTTAGGAAGCCTAGTTCTTGCCATGACCCATTTGATCTTTTTTTTTTTTCATTGTTTTGTTTTTCTCAGAGCAATTATGAGCAGAAAATTAGAAAGAGGAAGAAGAATTTTGTATGCAAAGAAACAAAGAAAGAGGAAAAGGGAAGAAGAAGAAGAGATGCGGCAGAAAATGAAGAAAAGAGGGGAAGGTGAGAGAAAGGCTAAGGTATGGAATGGTATAGCCCCCTTCTCTGAGTAATATTAGGTCAAAATTCGATTTTATTTCTCTATGTATATATATAACACAGATTTGGATAATCACTCCTTAAATTTCACTCCGCGAATTCCCCAAACCCAAATTTCTAGTTTTTGTTCCCTATGTAATTGTAATCAAAATTCTATTTTGTTTCTCTCTTTGTAATCAATTTTTAGATGGGGGCATACACAGGTGAGAGAAGGCACAGGGTAATTGGAGATAAGAAAGAACTCACCGGCGAGAATTCCCGGTGGTCGGAGGAAACCGGAAAAGCATGATGATTTTTATGTTTGAATTTTATTTTTATTTTTGATTTTAATTATTTTTAATCTATCATGTGATATGACATCTACAAATTGTTATTTTCTGACGTGGCAGCCAACGTGGAGGAGATTGTATTACACGCACTGACAGCCTCCTGTCATAAGCGTTTATTATATATGGTTTGAAGGAGTGTAAGTATTCAATTAGCAAATTGTTAAGTTTGGGGACCGGCATGACAAAGTGGCACAAGTATAGGTGTCATTTAGGCCATTCTGCCTTGTAGATACTAGTGTTTTAAAAGGCGATTTCGAGGCAAACCCTGGGGCGAGGTGCACCAAAAAGAGTACGAAACCTAAATGCCAACTTTTTGGACTCAAAATACCTTTCTACTGCCCAGAAAAAAGGTTACTTTTCTATATCTAACGCGGTATTATACCGTGTTATACTTTAATGTTGTTTCTGCCGTTAAAGTATAACGTGGTATAATAACGCGTTATATATAGCGTTGTATAATACCGCGCTATATATAACGCGTTATTATACCGCACTATGCCTGTTAAATAAAAAAACCCTTCTTCTTCCCACGACAGAAACAAAAGCTTCTCCAACCCCCCCCCCCCACCCACCCACCCCACCCTCTCTTTCTCCCACAAAAAACGAGTGGACTCCACCCGTTACACAAAAAGATAAGATTGTAGGTCCCGCATCCAACCTAAGCCTTCTATTGTTGTGGTTTCTTCGTTTCGGGCTTAAAATTTCAATTTTTTGACTTTTCTAAACAAAGTAAACCAATGTATTCAGATAGTATTTCGTGTCTTTACAAATGATCCATTCTCTTCCTTTTATAGCTATCTCCAAGTTATACGTTATGCCTTTGTCATAATAAGGCTATTATAGACAATTATAGGTGTTAAACGGGTGGGTCGGGCCGGGCCGGCTTGCTATTTTTTGGACCCGTACGGGTTACGGTCCAGGCCGGTTACGGGTTGGGGCTTAACGGGTTCGGGTTCATCCGGGTAAAAATTGAACCGTAAGGGTTACGGGTTAAGGGGATCGGGCCGGGTTTAGTGTATTTTTTAATTTTTTTGTATTTTGTATAACTATTGTAAGTTATATTAATAATTTGTATTAATTTAAAGATTACAAGTTATATTAATACAAAAGTATTAATATAAATTGCAAGTGCTACATTTATTTCAAAATTCAAAATTAAAGTTTGCATTTAAAAAGTAAATTAACAAAAAATAGTAAAACTAAATTTTCATGCATAATAAATTAACAATACTTTAAATTAATCTAACAAACTAAAACATTAAGCGTAAATACGTCCAATAATTTTAAAATAACACAAATTGTCTTAAAATCTTAAATACGAATTTCCGGAGGACGCTCAAGACAATACTTTATATGCCTCCTTAAACTGCTTGTGCCAGACTCTGAACGAAAATTTAAAACTTGACCATAGTTCTTGCACTTTACTTTCTGACCTTCTTCATTTTCTTCTACCACCTCAAAGTGTTAGCCAAACATATGAGCGCACTCTAGAAGTACGAGGCATGATTTAAATTGAATTGAGATTTGAGAATTTGAGATTGAGACTTGAAATCTTGAAAATTGGAGAATGAGAGAATGAGAGAAACTGAGATTGAGAAATGAGAGTTGAGTGAAGAAATGAAGAAGAGGGGGGTGTATTTATAGTTTTAGAGAAGGTTAATTTTGTAAGTTGAAAAAAGGTTAAATTTTAAAGAAAAAAGAGGCTATTAATGCAATTAACCTGTTGGGCAACGGATCCCTGCCAGGTCTGACCATTGCCAACGGTTAGTGGGCCCCACTTAATTCAAAAAAATAAAAAATAAAACAGAAAAAAAGGTTGTACCGGGCCGGGCCGGTTTAACCGGTACACGATACTGTTCACGTGGACCGGGTTTGACCGGTCCGGTTAACCGTTACCAAAATTTAAACGGACCAACCCCTCTACCCCTCCTACCCAGCCCCACCCAGCCCCCTATGTACCGGGCCGGTCCGGTTATGGGTCAACCCGATCCGTTAGACACCTTTATAGACAATTAAAGGCATTAAATGCTACGTTACATAATCATTAGGATTTAATACAGATTCCCTAACGTTTTTAGTATTTAATGCTTATTAAATCTGTATTTGTACTCTCTTGTGCTATCAGATTCATTCTCCTTGATTTTTGGATTAAATAGGTACGAGCGTTGAGTCTTCTGAATAACTGCTCGTGCCTCTTCATGTGCCTCTGCTCGTATCTGTTGCAACTCGTGCCTCTTTGCCAATCATAACTCATTGACCAGTCTACGTGTCATGACACGTCATCTTCCAATCACTGTAATATGTAAACTCAATTTTTCCCAATACTATCCCAATAGACAACTACTTGAAAAAATTTCGCCTGAACTAGAGAGAACACCGGAAAATTTTAATTAGTGTTTTGCCGAACCTTCACTTCGCCTTATCATTGACTATTTTTTCAGCTTTTAATTGAATTTTTGTAATTACTCCAGTTTGAGATCTTGTGAACGTATATTGTAGAGATAAAAGGTTTGTTCAAATTTGCAGAATAAATATTGGGAATTGCCGAAGGACTTTGGCCGGAAAACTAGGGATTCTAGGGTGGGAGATGGCATGATAATGGTTTAGTGGTAAGAGAAAAATAGAGTGTGTAAAACATGCGCGCCAGCTGTAAAAAATTATGTGTTGTCGTAGATACACTCTGAAAATGTCGAGTGTGTAAGATAATATTAGTCTATAAAAAATGTGTAATATGGATTTGTTCCATAATTCTACTGCTATTGAAATGCACATGCACTGTGTCATCCTTCCACAAGACACAAGTTGTCATTTAATTTCCTGACTTTAGAGAGTAGTCGTATAATAAGAAGTCTTTCTTTGTTAGATTAAAGAAAGAAGACGTAGCAAGTAATTCTTTTCTTAATTAAGTGATATAAAAAAGAATGAGTTGAAATATATTTTTTTCTCGAAGAAAGACTTGAAATAACAGTACTCAACTGCTCTCCCAAGTCAAGAGAAGAGATTAATTAGAAAGTAATCATGATTACTTCTCGGTGGGAAATTATTTAAGAAGAATAACTTGTAATCATTGGAAAGTAATCATGATACTTATCAATGGGAAATACGTGAAAAAGAATTACTTCTAATTACACCCCAAACTTTGGTAACAGTCAAGAAATGAGATTAAGAAGTAATCATAATTTATTTTGTGGAAAATTTGATCAAGTGAGATCCCCAAAAACCAAACTTGGCAAATAAAAGTTGAATAAAAACTTCAAATGCTTTTGACATTTTTTTCCGTAAAAGAAAAAACATAGAGGTGCCTTCAGCGTGCAAGATTCTTGAAAAAGTCTTGACATTAATAAAAAAAATTAAGTAAAAGTTAATTAATCATTTAAATATTGACATGATTTAACGACTTATTGGATGCTTACTAGAGATATAACCGTTTATTAGGGTGACATGTTCATGAATCATGATAATAGATAGCTAAATTATTTAAAAAATCGAAATGAGCTCCAAATTAATATCTTAAGAGAGGGTATTAGATCTTAGTTTTACTCAAATAACTATATATACACTCTTTCATTCTCTATCAGTAATCCAAAGTTTTGTTAATATGGCTAGTGGAAAAGAAATGCTCAAAATTTGGCATAATTTTCACCATTCTCTTTATAGCAATTTCTGGTATGTTACTATATCACTCTTTATCAAGTCTTATAATTTTACTCCTAATGATTTGATTTTGTCTAAAATTATAGTATATGATATGCAGTTGAAAATTCTTGGTCTCCAAGAATATTACAAGTGATGGCTTTCAAAAAGGTGATGATACCATGGTTTTCTATACATTAGTTATGCATAGGATAATACCAAATAGGATATATAAGTAATGCTTGCATAACTAATGTATATGTTCAAAATATCTACCAAACATGATATTATTAATACATAAAACTAATGCATGCATTATTTTATCTAATGCATCTTACCAAACGACCCCATATAGTAACTTGTGGAAAGAATTGCAAGATTGATAGTGATTGCGATGATGGTTGGATTTGTAACGCATGTAAATTAACTCAAATGCATCCTCCCTTTGGAGAGTGGGCATTGGCTTGTGTAATTTAATTCCTTAAAGGATCATTCGGGTGGTGAAATAAGAGATTATAATCTCGGGATTATTTGATCATATGTATGGTACAATTTTTTAATTTCGGGTTTGATGTCTGGTACGACAAGAGGGGTTGCTCTGATGGTAAGCAACCTCCACTTCCAACCGAGAGGTTGTGAGTTCGAGTCTCCCCAAGAGCAAGGTGAGAAGTTCTTGGAGGGAAGGATGCCGAGAGTCTATTTGGAAACAGTCTCTCTACCTCACGGTAGAAAGTTCAGCAGTTTGGGTTGTATTCATCGCTAATTTCTCTCAATGTGGTTTTCGGATTTAAGTATTTCTCTTGGTACTGCACCTCTCCTTTAATTTGTTTGTTATCAGAACAATAATGTTCAATTCAATGACCAATCACTTAGTTGAACTGAATTAAAAATTAAAGAACTATTAGAAATTAAACCATATGTATTAATCTTTAACTGGGCTAAAAATATGAATTTGGTTCGAAGATATACCGTGTACGTAATCAACATACCCACTTCTTCGAAATTCGATAAATAATAATTAGAGTGGAGCACTAATTGTACAAACCTATATATGGAAAATCACCAAAAAGAACCTATAAGCAATGTTCTAACTATGTTAAGCACGTTGGTCTCTAAATCAGAAATTGACTTACGAGACATTCACTATTTGAGAGCTAGGCACCAAAGTAAATATTCTCCGGTCCACAATAAGTGACAAATTTGATTTGGGGACACTTATTAAGAAAATATTAAATTCTATTCGAAAATAGTTGGTGTGACTAAACTACCCTTCATTACATGTTGCACCATAGTTACAATAGCACTTACTTGTCTTCTCAAATGTGATGAGTAAATGACTTTTTAGGAAAGCGAAATACATAAACAACCCCTTTAAGTTGTCATCAACGATCAGACAGATACCTTAACTGACCTATTTACCATTTTAACACTTCTTCTCCACTAAAGTGCGACCTCGTAAACGTTTCACGCTGACATGGCAAAGTGTGTGCTTTATATTTAATTCTAAGCACGTGAAACTCTAAAAATTAAGTTTTTTTCCTTTTTTTTAAATTTAAAATTCAGCTTTATTTTATGTGGAGCACCATATTTTTATGTGGGTCCCACTACATTTTTTAGTTTTTCACACATTTAATTTTACTTTCTTCCCAAAATATTTCATCTTCGCCAAATCACTAGCTCCTCCACCTTCCGCCATTAATCCACCTCCTCTTCTTCAATCTTGAAAATAATGTAACAATTAATAACAACCACTCCACCATAACAATTTTACTGACCACCCACAAAAGTTCCATCCCATTTTACTCATGGTTAGAGCTGCTGGGTCTTCGCAGCTTTAGTTCGTCGGAGAAAAATAGATGCTAGGATGACTGTTTTTAGTGATCTCTTCCATGGTATTAAGGTGGAGTTTCAGTTGGTTAAAAATGGAAGAAAAGAGAAAGAGAGAGATGGTGAAATGGGTGCTCTACATGCTGTGACCTCTTTATTTTGGGAGGGGGATTGGGGGGTGGGGGGAGGTAAAGGAAGAAGATGAAATAAGAGGGGCGGCAGTGTATGTTTATTGGTAAAAAAAAAAAGGTTTTTTGCTTTAATTTTTTTTGTTAATTATATTTGTCAATTTTTTTTATTGCAATATACATTTGTCATTCTTTAAATTGGTTCATTTTACATGTCATTAGTGAGTGTAATTCACGCATATAATTTGCCGGACTCAGATGTTCACGTGGTACACTTAATAGCCACTTGAAGTGTTAAAATGATAAAGGGGTCAGTGGAGATGTCTGTTTGATTGTTGGGGACAACTTAAAGGGGTCGTTTATATTTTTCGCCTTTTAGGAATACGTACATAAGGGTAATTTTGAAAAAACAAATTGAATTTTTCCTTGATTATATAAATAAACACTTATTTTGGAACAAAATAAAAAAATAAATTGATCACTTATTATGGACCGAAGGGAGTAATACTTAATTAAAGAGCCAGACATCAAAGTAAAAAGTATTGTTTATTATCTCTATATATATAACATTTTAGCCGTAGATATTTCTTTTTTTTTTTAATCCAATTGAAGCTTGTATATGTAATATGATAGGACCAAACTTATTGTTGTATATGAAAGTAAACAAAATAAAAAAAAAATCAAAAAGAGATGAAAATATGATGTAAGCGCTTACATCGACATTCTTGTGATGTAAGCGCTTACCTCGACATTCTTATGACGTAAGCGCTTACCTCGGCATTCTTATGATGTAAGCGCTTACCTCGGCAGGGCATTCAAATGCTTATAAATAGGGGTCTATATTTTCATTTATAGATCATACCAAAACTTCTTCTTTCTCTCTTCAATTAATAAAGAGTTATTTTTTGTGTGACCGTGGAGTAGACAAAAATTACCGAACCACGTAAATCTTGTCTTGTCTTGTGCAATTTATTATTTTTTTCTCTTAAATACGTTTTCTTTTTATTATCTTGACACGCTTCCCAACATAATATATATGTACCTCTCTCTCTGCGTGATTTGAGAGAGGGATCCTGAGGGTTAGGGGATATGAGTATTGAAGCTTTGCGCATTTGAACTAACACATTCTGCATTTAATTAATTCAAAAGCAATTAGTATCTCCTAAGTAATTCTTTTATTGAAATTATCAAGCTAACATTATATAGCTGAACTAGAGACAAAGTGACCACAGGTGAAAGAACCCCACTTTAATTTCCCAGCGTTTTTTTCTCCACGAACAAAACACCAACTTATTTCCTAACATTTTCTAAAAATTGCTGAAATTTCTCAACTTAATTAGAACATTGAGAGCATGGATGTCCCAAACTTGTCCTTGGCTTCCTTGTCAAAAGGATCCTCACCTAAATACATGTAAATGTATGCCCTGCACAGTAGTTCACTTTCCACCTTGCTCACTATCTCACCCATCACTGCATTTATTTAAGGTTTATAAAGTTAAATTGGCTTGAGTATTCGATAGCATGAAATGGATGATGAGAACTAGGAGCAGCGGCGGAGTCGGGATTGAACCAAAACTACTGGATTCAACCGAATCGGCAATCAACACTCTAGCTCCGTCCCTAATTAGGGGTGTACATTTAGTATCACAGAATTTTTTCAGAAAAAGGTTATCCATAAAAAAATTATTTTCTGATGTTTCGTTACCAAATATTATTTTTCAAGAAAAAGTCTATCTAGAGGGGGAAAAATGACTTTTTTCACTTATTTGCAAAAGTCATTTTCCTTGTAACTTAGACATGATATTTAGTAATTTTCTCATAAAATACTCTCCAATTTGCTATTACAGTTGATCTTTAATGTATATTTTTTTCAAAATACATTTTTTTTCGAAAATATGAAAAATCACTTTTGTTGTCCAAACATCAGAGTTTTACCTTTAGTCTGAAGAACATATCCAGGAAGCCTAGAAATCTCAATCACTGATCCAGAAGTGAGCTTTATGTCATCAGATGCTTCACCCATGATCCTAATATAACAACACAATATTAGAGTTTTGAAAATATATATGGTTAATTACAATTAATTAGCTAAGTATTTAAAGTTGTTATAATTAAGTAGTACTAGTACTTTTTGGTTAGATCTTCATTCTTGCCACCAGTGAGTTTTTTTATGGCTGCACCAAGGCCTTCATCAAAATTCTTTCTGACCATACTCATTGATAGCCCAGAAAACACTATCACCAATCGCACCATCATCCCAAAATCACTATCAATCACCATTTGATACATTTCCTTTGTTGGTTTTGATGGTGCTTTGTTCCCAATTTTTGACTGCATTAATTCCTTCATTTTCTCATTGTCTGCATATATTCCTGGATTTTCAAAGAAGAAGAAATGGTTAATTTGGATGAATACAGCAGTATTTGTTTCTAATATCCCTATCAGAATGTGTTTAAAACCGGTAATGCATGACCAATAAGGGTTAGGTCTCGGTTCGAGCTATGGGTATGAAGTTGCCTTTGTTAGGAAGCGCTTTACCCCCACCCAACGTAGGACTTTCTGGCACGAATACAGATTTAGTCGAGCCATAATACGAGTACCAGACACCGAATGAAAAATTAAAAAACGAACTGATAATGCATGCAAAATAGAGGGTTAATTTCATGTATACTGAATTTTAGTTACTGTAAAAGTAAAGTCAGAAAACTACTTTTTATTTCATTGTAATAATTATCGAAAATATCACCAAAATACTTTTGCCAACTTAAAGTAACTAAACTTAATTTAACCACTATATATAACAGAAAGTTATAAAAAATTTATCCACTATAGCAGTAAAGTCAACTTGATGAATATATTTTGTCGTTATACATATATATATAGTGGATAAAGTTTAGTGATATTGCCGTTATATATATATATATATATATATATTGGATAAAGTTTAAAGTTCAACTATATTAATGTGACGAAAAAATAATTTTGTAGCTTTACTCTTATAGTTTATGAGTTTAGTTACTTTAATATGACCAAAATTTATTCTAGACTTTAGAGGATACAGTTTAGTGATCATACCTAAATAAAACTAATAGAAATTAAGACAGAACCAAAAGTGAAGTTATGCTGCTAACATTATGAAAGATATAGATTTAATTAGAAGATAATTAATTACCAAAGCCATATATCTTGAGGCCTATGCCAAGCATGCTTTTCTTCCTTAAACCAACAGCTTTCAATAACTTCCCATCTTGTAGTTTGACAGGAAAAGTAACTCCAGTTTTTGGTTCAGTTTCAACTGGAATTTCCTCCTCTTTTATGAGTTCAACTTGGTCACATTTCTCCTTCTTTTCCTTTTCAGATTTTTCACAAACAGAACTCTCCTTTTCTGTTTCAGTGTTAGCACTCTTTGGTTCAACTTCAGTCTTTGTAGTGACATCTTCCATTGTGCTTGGCATTTTTAAGCTGCTTGTTAAATTAAAGGCAAAAAGAGGATTGTCCGATATATTGGTTTTTGTTGTGGTTTGAAGTTTTAGGGTTAAATGGGGTTTATTTATAGGGTGAAATTGCATGAGGGTTTGCTGTGAAATATCATTTTACTTGATTTTCCCATGCAACGCAAGTACCTCGGTATGAGCATTTGAGATAAAGGGAGGAGAAATTTTCTTATACGTGTCATTTCATTTCACGTAGAATCATTAACTGATCACCTTGAATTGAAGAAGGCAGTAAATTTCAATGTATGTGATACACATTTCAAGGACCTGAGATGTTGGCTTTCATTAATGATCTCATTTAATTTCTTCATTGTGAGTGTCATTCCAACAATTTCGAGGTGATGGATGTACTAATCGAACTGGATATGATGGATAGTAAGACTGACCATAAAATGAAACTTGACACTTGCACAACTAGGAAAATAAATTTTATTTTGAGCTCAACTTTTGACCTTAAAAGATGGCTTATACAGTAACAACATGTCCAGTATAATCAGGGGTGGATGCACCATATAACTATCGGATTCAACTGAACTTGGCACTTTTGACGCGAAGTATAAATTTATGTGTAAAAAATCACTAAAATTGTAGTAATAAATAATAGATATGAACCCATAACTTTAAATGTTGAACCCATAGAATTAAAATCCTAGATTCACTTTTGAGTATAATCTTACAAGTAGAGTCTGAAGAGGACTATATGTATGCAGACCTAGCCCTTATCCTGAGGAGATAGAGAGTCGATTCCAATCAGGGGCGGATCTATTCAGTAGGTTTGGGGTGGTACGCCACCCACAAATCTTGGTCGAAACTTTGTATCTTGTTGGACCACGGATTTCGACTTTCTCAGATGATAATGGTGATTTGCAGAAGAGAAAGTTGGGTAAAAAAAGATGACCTAAGGACACTAAGGTTCAAAGACAAGGCACAAGCTTTGTCGGATTCTTCGAGGATATGTCTGAACAAGGATACAATATAATGGTCTAAGATGGGCATTTGTTTTTGGGCCTATAACGAAGTGGACTGGCTTTGGATTATCACTTGGGCCCAGAATTTCACTTGGCCCTTTCTGAGTTATACTAGAAGATTCTTTTATATTTAATTGTAAGTAGATTTTCCTTATTCTTATATTTATATCAAAGTTGGTTATTCCTTTACCAATAGTATAGGGACAGTTGTCATAGGTTGTAATACATAGATTCCTTTCTAAATTGTATAAAGAAACGTTCTGTACAGAAGAGATTTCATTCAATACACAGAAAATTTTCTAAATTTTGTTCTTTACATTATCTTTTCCCATATGGTATCAGAGCGATAAGTAACTCAGGTTGCAGATCCTACTGCTGCCTCAGTCATGCTTGATTCATCTCAATTCCAAACAGAGTGTTAGGTAGAAAACGACGGGAACACTGATCCAAACAGAGTGTTAGGTAGAAAATACAAATGTTAATAGTTGTCAGCAATGTTTTAAAAGGCGGGGTCGTGAGGCGAGGCGTTTTACCTCTAACGAGGCTAGGCGTAAGCCCTGAGACATGGGGCGTAAGTCCAAGGATCTTTAATTTTTACTAATTTCAAAAATTTTAAGATAGTATAAAATAAAAAATAATTATAAAAAATACATTAAAATCACAAAATTATAACAAATAATCTATTGAAATATTTATAAAATATAATTCAACTATGAATAATACGAAAAGTATGACCTATATCATAATATACAAATTAGTTGCAACGTGATTACAACTCAAAAATCAAAAGTAATGTATTCTATGCGAAATGTTATATGTATATCTTAAGGAATAATATAATCAAAAGTAATTTGATATTCTTTTTAAATACTCCTTTTATTTAATATGCTTTCTATTTGAGAGAGAATTTATTAAAAAAACATAATTCACAATTTAAATATGATTATCAAGCATCATTTATTTTTAAGTTTCAATAAGTTAATAAAATGACACATAATTCACTTTACTATACCGTGATAACTAATTATTTGTAAATAGTTACTAGCTAGTACTGGGCTATTAAATTAATAAGTATGGTATCTCGTAAACGTGAAAAAATAATATTTTGAAAAATAGTTATAAAAAAATTATGGACTATTATATAATAAATACATAGCAAAAGTTAATGAATAAATATTTTTAAATGAAAGATTTATTTAAAATTTACTATCATATCAGTTTTAGTGGATAATATGCAATATTTTTTAATTTAATAATGACATAAAATACTATTAACGTAATGATTATTGATTAAGAAAAAAATAATTTTGATTAGTCAACTATTTATTAAAAAAATTTAAGAATTTACTAGGTTAGTTATATACAATTGCATAAAGTTATATTAGGCGAGCCATGCATCAACGTGTCGGGGGCCTAAGCCGCGACGGTTGAGGCCTAACTCTCACGCAACTAAGCGGTGCTCCGCCCCACGCGAGCCCGGAGAGTCTCAATTATTATGCATTTTAAAAAACACAGGTTGCCAGTACCCAATTCCCAATTGGAGAGCGAGCGAAGATGAAGATGATGAGAGGTGCAGTGCGTTACTCCTTCAATGGCAATCCCTTTGTCTCATTATTTGCTATTTCTCGTTTCAATGCTGTGATTACTCATTCTGCTTCGGCAATTACACCCAGAGATTATTCTTCCTCCATTTCGACAAAGGGGAAACCTTGGATTCCTAAAGGATTTGAGAACGTCAAGTGTTTAGATGATGCTCTGAGTCTGTTCCGTCAAATGGTCGAAACAAAGCCTCTTCCCTCTCTCGTCGCCTTCTCGAGATTGTTGAAGACTGTTGTAAATATGAAGCATTACTCTGCTGTTGTTTCTCTTTTTGGAGAAATGCAGAAATTAGGTATTCCAGCTGATGTATTCATATTAGGTACTGTGATTAACAGTTGTTGCCTGATGCATCGTACTGATCTCGGGTTTTCTATATTAGCCATTCACTTGAAGAACGGCATTCCATTTAATGTTGTCATCTTTAATACCTTACTAAAGGGACTCTTTGCTGAAAATAAGTTAAAAGATGGAGTTAATTTGTTCAAAAAGTTGGTGAGAGAGAATATTTGTGAGCCTAACAGATTCACGTATGAAACAATCATGAATGGGCTTTGCAAAAGGGCAAATACTGATGAGATCACCTATAATGCGATAATGGATGGATATTGTTTATGTGGTCAAATGGATAGAGCAAGGAATTTTTTTGATTTCATGGTAGATAAGGGCATTGAGCCTAGTATTATTAGCTATGCATTCTAATAAATGGATATTGTAGGAACAAAAAAGTGGACGAGGCCATGCAATTATTTCTTGAAATTTCTCAAAAGGGATTGAAACCTAATATCTTTACTTGCAATATTGTCTTGCATGGTCTTTTTGAACTTGGAAGAACTATCTCTGCACAAAAGTTCTTTGTTGACATGCTATCCGCGGGGCACATACCGGATTCGTACACTCATTGCACTTTACTTATTGGTTATTTTAAGAATGGACTTGTTGAAGAAGCTATGTCACATTTTCATACGTTGGAAAGAAGGAGACAAGATACAAATATTCAAATATGCAACGTTGTCATGGATGGTTTGTGCAAAAATCGTAAGCTCGACAAAGCTCTGGCTATTTTGAGAAGCTTTCCTTAATAGGTCTACATCCTAACATGATAACATACACTACAATGATTAATGGATTTTGCCGAGAAGGATTGTTAGATGAAGCTAAAGATATGCTAAGAAAAATGGAGGACAATGGTTGTTTGCCAAACAACGCAACTTATAATGTAATTATGCACGGATTTCTCCGAATTAAAAAAATTAGTGAAATGAAGGCATTTTTAAGGGAAATGACGGGGAAGAGCTTCTCATTTGATGCGGAGGATCCTTCTTTGCTTGACATGATACCTGAGTTTCCCTCGGAAAATAAGAAGTGAATTTATTTTCACTTGGTTTATTCGTCTATGCTCTCATGTTATGCAATTTCCTTTCACCTTTGAAAACGAAATCACATCCAATGGAATTGCAGAAACTGAGAAAATGACAATTAGAACATTGGTTGAGCTCTCCGGGCAAGCTCATTGAGGGAGGTACATTAGTTTGATTGTTTTCCCGCTTTTCTTTATCTTGGAAATCAGATGTTGTTGCACACTATATCAGAAATAATTTGAGTTTCCTTATTTGCACGCGTTATAAGTCTAGGAATATCAGTTTAAGTGGTATTAAGTTATCTCGAGATACTATCACTTTCTATCTTTTTAGAATCAATAATTACTCTCTGTAACTTAGAAATTGCTGTAGAAACAATGTTTTCTACAATATATTAGGTCTTGGTAACATCAACCATAAATGGAACACCAGAGCTAACAAGATCAAAACCAAACTTGTATCCCTGAACCATATGGTATGTATATTTGTGATTTTCCTGCAATTGACACATAACTTGTTAAAACCTGACAGAGCATATTATTACGGAACTGTATCTAAATTATTAAGTTATGTTTTCGGAGGTTTTTCTCTGATCTAAAATAATAGAACAATAATTATGTGAAGAGTAATTAACTTTATTAGTCATTGGACTAATAATCATCAGATTTCAAAATGGTTGTAGTTCATATTGTTATTGTCAACTAAAATATATAGAAGATGGAGGAAAGGGATGCCCTTTGAAGACGTACAAATCTGTTTGCAATTCTCTCCTGTAATTGTTTGTTTCTTGATTTTAGATTATGGATTTTAACTTTTAAGTATAAACTCTGCTTGTTTATTTTAAGAATTTTGGGAAATGGGGTTCTATGTTTCATCTCATATTTCAGCACTGTGTAATCTAAAGAAGTTTCATTACTTGTTATCAAATGGTGTTAAAACTATCAATCTACTTCTCAAAATGACATTTTGCTCTCTGGTTACCTGGTTATGTCTACAAGAAAAGTATTGATTCATGTTTGTCTTTTTACTTATCCAGCACACAAATAGTCAACCCTAGTCATGGCACATACCATTATCTGAGCCCCTGCTCCAACTGGGGTAACTTACACATTGCTTGCAGCTCGCTTCTTTGTGAAACTTCTGAAGACCCTATTGCTCTTAGAAGTGTAAAGTTGTATGATGTAACTAGTGTTACTCTTTGCAATAACAACTGGACTATGGTACGAGACTGAAATTTTTGAAGTTGGAAAACCGTTTCATTTGGAATATAAGCTCCTGCCCAGGCTACAGTAATTGCATGTTTAGAAGGCTAGAAGCTACAAGTGATAGCTCATTATGTACGTACATAGCACATGTTTGATAGCCTAGAGACTAGGAAAATCTGATTTATATTGTTATGAATATTTCTCTTCTATTGCAGTGATAGACCTTCTGATGGTACTGTTAACTTAGTGACTAAGTACAAAGCAAGATATTCTTATTAGCCAATGTGCTACTAACCGCATTTGACTAGATTTTTTTGTTGTTTTTGTGTTTTGAATGTCATTTTCACCTCCCTTGCTCTATCCATCAGGTTCCAGGTGAAAAAGAAGAAAGCCTGTTGTAATTTCATGAGCTTTATGCTTTCTGGGTGCAAGATCAAGAGACATTTGCAATCTCTCTCTTCACTCTTCAGTGGTGCATACCTGTTACAAGAGGTACTTTTCTCTCTAAGAACTGCTTGGTTTTTAAAGTGTTCTAGATTCTAATTTCAGTACTTTTATGATTAAACTGCTTCATAAGGACTCTTTAAGGTTGTTTTGTTGGTTTGGCTAAGCAAATAGCCTACCACATCTGTTATTAGTAAAATCCATGTGTCACCTGGAAAAACAAAATGATCGTAGTTTCTGGTGAGACCACAGTCTAAGAAAATGATTGGTGAGAACTGTGAACCAGTTTGATAATCTATTTTGGTTTTGGAACTATTGCAAAAGCTTCTCGGACAAAGTAGTGCGACTTAGTTATTGTTAGAGCTTATTTTGTTCATATAGCACAATAGAGAATTTAATAATGTATTCGTGTCTTTCTACAGGAGATTTGAACTTTAAGATTGGCTACAGCATATCACTTTCTATGCTTATAGGTTTGTGCTTATGTTTTAGTTAGCTTCCAGCTTTCACTTCGGTTTTCTCAATTTGTTTATGCGTTTAGGAAGGAATCTGCACTATTTCTAGCATTTCTGTTTCATTTAGAAGATCACTGCATTTGGACATTTTTATTTGATTGAGAAAGTAGTATTCTTTAATTAATTTCTCAAAACAGTTTTCTGGTAAGCGAAATACCCTGCAACTATACCTCCGTCCAGGCACCAGGACACCACATTTCTTTCCAGCTTCAGTGCCATTGTGTTTAACCTTCATTCAAATTTAGAACCCACAAATAATGCCCAAAATACACCTGATTAAACTTCACTTTGCTTAATATATACAGGGTGAGTAACGAACTAATTGTAGATCCATCCAAGACAATCCCATGCTAGATCCCGCATTTGAGACGAGGTAAACTATTGAGACTTGAAACTGATACTGTCAAAATCTGCTTAAGAACTATGCCAATTCAAACGAGTTGCTGTCATTTTCTAATATTGGTTTCTAAAGTGTTCTATATAGAGTAGAATAGTGATTCAGAGATCCCATATTAACTTTGAATGGTATGTTAGATGTATTCATCATAAAGGGAATTGCTCTTATTATATAACTGTTAAGGTAAAGCTTGTGATTCTCAAGTAACGTTACAAAGAATACATGTATGTTGCCCCTGAGATTTATCGGTCTTAAAAAAAATAGTACATGTATGTTATTTTCTTATTCCATTAGAGTTTGGTATATACGGCAAATTGAAAATGTTTAAAACTGTTTGTGTGGTCATAGATTTGACTGTTTTCTGCTGTTAACGGATTGGGTATTTTCTATTCACATAACTCTGGTTCGGGTATCGTGCTGGAACTTTTGACTTTCGCGCTTTTAAAACCTGGTATACACATGCTATTAGCACCTGGTTAACATGTGGTCTGTATCATCACCTTTCATTACTGAAGTCTCTCTGTCAAGGTGTGAGTTTACTTGTTAAGACATGATCATTCCGACTTCTGTAAATATGATTATCCAATTTATTACTTCACAGATGTCTCATGATGCTTATTTCACTCAGAAGAATCTCCAGAATAGGCGTGTATCTTAGTGCAACAAGTAACACATTTGTTTGAGTTGGATTGATGCGTAGATCTACAAAGGACGTGTTCTGCTTCTAGGAGGGCTGCAAGTGCACAAAGAGCTAGGGATTTGGAAGACTATAGCCACCTTACATTTGATCAGATTGTCGAATGAAAGAAACCAAATATGTGAAGGAAAGTCTACGGTTGTACAATTTTTGAAGTTCGAAGTGTTAACCTAGCCTCTGGTGTATATTAAAATTTTATGTACATGATCAGCGTTGAGTTGAGAGTCTTTCGGAAACAGCGTCGCTACTCTCTGGATTAGGGTAAAGTATGTGTACATTCTACCCTCCCGATACCCCACTCGTAGGAACTCACTGGATGGTTGTTGTTGATGATGTACATAATTATAAATTTTTATGCTAATCTTCTCAACCCATCTTCCCCAAAATTCTCACGTTTCCTGCGCTCTCCCCCTCCCCCCCCCCCCTCGAGACTCTATTTTCTTTAAAAATTTAATTATTTTTTTTCAAAATTCACATAAATCCAAAAGAACTAATGTGTTACTTTACTTTTTTCAACAAGTATAACGCTCTGATTTGAGCTCGTTAACTAAAAAATACTTTTTTTTGTTGAAAAGAAAGTATCTTTTACAACATGAAAATAACTTACTCATTTAATTAAATGAAAGAAAATATTTTTCCTACATCATGAAAATAAAATACCCTGTTTGTCGAAATGAGAAAAAATATTTTTCCTACGTCATGAAAGTAAAGTATACGTTTTGTTCAAATGTAAGAAAATACTTTTGCTACATCATGTAAAGAATGTAAAGAAAGTGTTCGTTTTGTTAAAATGAAAGAAAATACTTTTTTTTATGTCATGGAAAGAAAATGTTTGTTTTGTTGAAAATAAAAGAAAATGGTTTTTCTACAATATGAAAAGAGAATACTCGTTTTTTTAAAAATTTAAAAAAAAGCTTTTTCTGCATTAGGAAAAAGAAAATATTAAGTTTATTGAAATAAAAGAAAATATTTTTTCTACATCACGAAAAGAAAGTACTCCTTTTGTTGGAATGAGTTGGTGGGGTTGATGGGATGTGGAATAGGCAAATAAGGTTGAAAAAGAGTTTTGAAAATTGTTTTCCTTTTTTGATAAGGAAAACATTTTCCTCCAATTGATGGAAAATAAATTTATGAAGAAAATATTTTAAGCCAATCAAACATGAAAATATAAAAAAATATTTTCCGAAAAATATTTTCATTCGTACCAAAGAATAAAATAAGCACCAGAAAATGCAAAGAAAAGCAAAATGCAAATACGAGTGGTTACGTAAATAAAGACACAAAATAATTCGACTATAGAAATCAAGAATTATTGCATCTTCAAGTGCACATGGATTCTTCGGATCTTTTTACCTTAAAAATAGCACGGTATAGCCAGTTTTCAGACTAGTCATTCAAAAATAGTCAGCGTTTACGAAGTCAATGAAAAATAACCACTATTTTGCTGCAACAGAGACCGGTCCAACATAATATACTGGAGTTCGGTGCACTTGTGTATGAACACCAGCATATTATGCTGGACCAGTATACTTTGCTAACTCCAGTATAATATACTGGAAACTGGAGCACCGGTGCTCCAAACTCCAGTGTATTATACTGGACAATTATACTTGTTGGAACTCCAGTATATTATGTTGGAGTTCGAGTGTACTTATCCTGGAACTCCAGTATAATATGCTGGAACTCCGGTATAATATACTGACGTATTTTTCGGGGTTTGAACAGTATTTTCGTTCAGATTTATTTTTACATGAAAAGTGGCTAAATTTCGATCACTTTTGAAATTGGGCTATTTAACGACCAGTTGTAAATCTGGTTATTTTTGAATTTCTCCCCTTTTTACCTTTTCATTTTATTTGCGTTAGGAACTTTAGAAATGTTTCCTTTTTTGACTTTGAACAAAATTAATTTCTTCTTGAAAATGAGGTAGAAATTTAAAAAGAGCCAGATTTACAAGTGGTCATTCAAAATAGCTCAATTTTAAAAGTAATCGAAACTTAGGCATTTTTCATGTAATAATAAATATGAACGAAATTATTGTTCAAAATCCGTAAAATACTCTAGCATAATATACGGGAATTCTAGTATAATATACTGGAGTTCTAGTATAATATACCGGTCCAGCATAATATGCCGGAAGTTCATATGCAGGTGCTCCAATCTACAATATATTATGCTGAAACTTTTCGCGTGTTGGAGTTCCAACATAATATGCTGGAAGTTCTTAGAAGGTGCACCGATCTCCATTATATTATGCTGAAACTTTCCGTGTTGCAGCAAAATAGTGGTTATTTTTCAATAACTTTGCAAACGATGTCTATTTTTGAATGATCAGTTTGAAACTAACTAGCTCGTGCTATTTTTACTCAACTATCTATATGGGTTTGGCCTGCTGGGGCAGTCCAACCCAATCCGTGATTAAATAGACTTGGGCTAAAAAAATTTGAGCTCATTTAAAAACGAAGCTATTAATCCCGGCCCAAGTAAGCCCGTGACTCATAGGTTTGGCTCATGCTGGATTGGGCCGGCCCGTAGGCTTGATAATATAGTTAATTAAAATATAAAAAATAGAGAAAGAAATAGTAGTCTAACCTCAATTTGGTAATATTTTTTATGTGAGTATAAATAACTTTTTGTTCTTAAAATTTTAGTTATGTTTAATGTTTAAGTTAGGGATAGGCATTCAGTATTTCTGTTCGATATTAAGAATTTCGGTTCGATATTTCTATATTCGATTTATCAATTGTATATACCAAATACCGTACCAATCCAATACTTCAGAATCCAAATGCACCATTCTACGTCTTGTAACTTGTGACGATGACTCATCGTGTTTCCTTGTCATTGTTTTCAAAATACATTACTGCGAAGAAGTAGTTTCCATGTAAAATGCTTTCAAGAGACAAACTTAACCATTATCATCTCTCAATTTCAACTTTATACACCAGAAAAGTGCACCAAAAAGGCAAAAATTATTAAGGTATGTTTAGGCCAACTTCAGCCTTAGCCGACTTAATAAATCAATAATCTGTAAATCACGAGGTACAACCATTTAAGATACACACTTGTTTATCACATATCTTAGCTTTTAGGCTTATCTAAAAGGATCAACACAAGAAAATAAGCTATTTGTTAAAAAATACAGAGTTACACACTGAAGATTGAAGAATGAAGGTAAATAATGAGGAAACAAGAAGTCACGTTTGAGAGTCTCTATCGCAGTCGCAGTCGCAGCCACAAGCTCACACAGCCGATCTGTATTCTGTTCTTCACTTAATGGAGAGAAACCTAATTATAATTTCAATCCTTAGAAACAAGGGAAAGAGATGGACTTGGGCTTAGTCTTGAGTTACTGGGCCAGAAATAAACCTAAAATATTGGGTTGGGCTAGAGGCAGTGTAGGACTACTGGACTAGGGAACTATTTTATAACTTCGGTATTTCGGTATACCGAAGTATCAAACTCTTAATACCGAGGACCATACCGTTATACCGAAATACCAAAAAATTCATACCGAATTATACCAAATTAATTTGGGTCGATTCAAAATTCGATTTTTCGAATTTTATGTCCACCCTTATGTTTAAGTAATTAACATTGCTTAACCCGTATGGGTTGGTTAGGGTGGGCTGGACAGCCCATATTAACAGTTGTAATCATCGATCATTTTAGGAATTTTTACATACCTATACCATATACCAAACTTTATTACCTTCATTGTTTAAGGATTGTGTTAATTACATTTAAGCATACCAAATTACCATTTATATACCATAATTCAAATTAAGGGTATAATTATTTCTTCATTTATTTTAGGCGTGATTTTAGGACCGTATTTTCACTTTATTTCGTTTACCCGCCTCTCTCTCCTCCCACCCCCTACGATTTACCTTCAGTTAATTCCCCCCACCCCCACGATTTACCTTCAGTTTTTCCCCCATTCTCGTACAATCTCTTCTCACCCACAGTTACCATCACTTTCTTCTCCACTTAATTACCTACAGTTGTATCCCCCACGATTTGAATTCATTTCCATCTTTGACCTCTTTTTTTTTTTTGGGCAGTGGTTGAAGGTTACTGGTTAACACAGTCGATTGAAACTCGGAGAAGAAGAAGAAGAAGAAGAAGAAGAAGAAGAAGAAGACATATTTCCAGAATTTGTAGATATTTTGTAGTCAAATTGTAGTCAAATTAGAAAAATTGTAGATAAATTGTAGACTATTTTTTGCAGAAGATTTTGTAGAAGCTTTAGCCGTTTTGGATTTGTGAAAACAGAAAATAATGCATCTACAATCAGAATACAAATAATCTACAATTTATCTACAAGATATCTACAAAATAGATACATTGAATTTTAATATCCAAATTCTCATTTCAATTGTAGCATAATTGGCATTTTCGACATAATTGTAGAAGATTTGTAGAAGTTTTAGTCTTCCCAATCTACAATTCATCTACAATTTATCTACAATATATCTACAATTCTACAATTTAACTACAATTTATCTACAATTTCTGGAAATACGTCTTCTTCTTCTTCTTCGAGTTTCAATCTAAAATTCAGTCAAAACCAAGTCTAATCTTCACCAAAACCCCTCAAAATTGAGATATAAACTCCTAAACATATTCCGAATTATTTACAACAACACCCAATCCAAACAAATAATGATTTTTGAAAACCCAAATTTGAATTCAAAGCTTTCAAGCTTTTTAATGGCTATCAATGGTGGAAAATATATGGAAGAACAGATGAAGATGAAGATGAAGATGAAGAACAGAAATCTCCTTTCCGTTTGATTACTGGAGCTTCAGTAGCTTGCGTTTTTTGAGAATTGTAGTTGAGTGAGAGAAGAGAGATCTCTTTCCGTTGAGGAAGGAGAGAATTACGCAACAATGAGATCTCCTTCCGTTTCAAAATTCGAATTTAATGTTGACAGAATCACACGCAGATCTGGTGCCTTCATTTTAGCGCGTTTTTTATGGCAAAATCTACCTATTTTTGGATTGGTATATAATTTGTAGTAAAAGTGTGGACTACACGGGTAAATAACAAATTATGAACATTTCTGGTAATAAGGTTTGATATATGGTATATATAGGTAAAAATCCCATCATTTTAGTTCCGGATAGCAAATAAGCCATCTTTACTTTTATATAGAAAACTTCTCTTGTGAATTTGCGTCAACATCCAAAACTAATCTATCTTTTTTTTATATATATAATTCACCCTTACTTACACTCCAATACTACAAGATAATTGCTTTATTAAAAATAAATAATTCTTTTTCCAATGTGACATATTTGTCATAATATTATATCTTTTTTGATTTGTAATAATTACATGAGTCATACATACAATGATTGTGCATAATCACTCGTAATATTAACAAGGAAAAGCTGTAGTATGACTTCTTAAATTAATTTTATGTAATAAACTTTTATTAAAATAATTACAAAAATCATTCATTTCATTAATGGGAACGTACCACTTTTGTTTGCTTGTTTCTCCAAATTTAGGGTACGAATTGTATTTCCTTTAGGGCATTGGAAAGCCACCCTATAATTGAATTTGAGTGTAATTAGTTGTAATTATACATTTTTAATGTGTTTGTCTGATCAAGTAATTACTAGATCATCATATAATTAGTTGTATTTGGGGGGGGGGGGGGTAATTACACTCTCTATTTTTCAGGAGGGAGGGGCGGGAGAAGGGGGAGTTGAAAATTGCTGATAATTACCTGGTGTACTTACAAGGTTATTTTTTTGAATCTCTTTTCTTTTGTTTTTGATTTATTTTTATTATTTATTCTTTTTAATATGTTTTTTCTTATAACTTTTTGAATTTATCCAAATATTATTCTTTTTACATTATTTATCTTTTATTTTCTTATTTCTTAGTTTCCAACATTTACTTCAGAGTGTTTTTATGCATAATTTCTCATGCTTTGTTTCTTTATTAATTATTTTTATTGCTCTTAACTATTTTATTTTTCCAAAAAATTATACAACGTAGGGTGTTTTTGGTATAATGAAAAATATTTTCTTGGAAAATAAGTAGTAATTTAATTTATTTTTCTGTGTTTGGTACGCAAATTAAGGAAAATATTTTCTCAAGTGTATTCATAAATAATTTTGATACAATAAACATGAAGCCACAAACTTTCGAACCAACAACCTTCCGAACCCACAAATTTCATAAGCTTATGAACCGCAAAACTTTCGAAACCGCGAAATTTTGAACCCGTAAACTTCGAAACACTAACCTCTGAACTCATAACTTTGGAACTTGTACACGTACGGTTCTGTAATAGCGATGGGCACAGTGATGTTATCATCGACTATGATTATCTAACAGTTTAAGTACAGTTGATATAGTGGAAGCGCAGTCAAAATATGGCTTTTGGGGGTGGAATTTGTGGCGTCAACCCATCGGGTTTATCGTTTTTCTAATTTCTTCTCTAGCCGAGTGTGAAAGATTACCTTTTGATTTACCAGAAGCAGAAGAAGAATTAGTAGTAAGGTATCAAACCAAATATTCAGGTATCAAATTTGGTTTATTTTACATTGCTTCATATCTGAATCTACTAGTTTCTTCATTATTTGTAACAATTCTTTACTTAGGAGGTTGGAACACTAATTGGTATCTTTATCACATTAGCCAAAACTTATTTGTTTTTGTTCATTCATATTGCAACAAGATAGACTTTACCGAGGCTGAGAATGGACCAACTATTTAATCTTGGGTGGAAATTTCTTTTACCTATTTCTCTAGGTAATCTATTATTGACAACTTCGACCCAACTGTTAGGGATATAGTAGATATGCCTTAGATTCACTATCATATTTGATGATTTGAACATATTTTTGTGAACGCTATTTGATATAAAAATATATGGTATTTGATATTCTTTTATCATAGTTATTGTTAATTGTTTGATTAACTTGATAAGGTCCTTGATTAAATTTTGAGACTTGACATTGTGATGGAGATCATGATAATGAGAGTAAAGTTTCTTATAGTTTAATCTAAATTTGTTCTTGATCATATGATTATTAATTTGGACATTAGTAATCTAGTTAGATCAATATTTATGTGATCGGCTTTATGGGATAAAGATTAGTTGATCTCATTAACTAAATCACATAGATAGATGATGCATATAAAGATATGATCATTGAACCGACTCATTGGATAATTCCTAATGGTTAGAATTACCATAAACTGTCAATAGAATATTCTCTTGAAGAATGTAATGTAAGAATTTCCTTTGACCTGAAAATAAAATTTGAAAAGCCAGCAGCAAGTAGTTTTAGGTTCATATAATTTCCAAGAAGTATTCCCTCAAAGAAGCCAAACTTTTGAAGTCGATATAAAAAAATAATGTCAAATTTTAATAGCGATTGTCGATATATTTAATGTTAGTGACAATACAATTGAAAGAACTAACTAGTAACACCACAGATGCTAGCATACTTAGACTACACAGCTTTGAGATTCTTAGTACAACTAGAGCACTGTTAGAGAAAACATAAAATGCCAAAGAGATAAGTAACTGCATTGTCTTTGCCATGTGCTAGCAAGAGTATGTCATACGGTAAAATAAAATTTCTATTGCATTCGCTAACAGAAAGCATATGTTAATACATGCATGATCAATAGATGCAACTTTAGGATGGTTCCTTAAGGTTCTACTTATTCTTGCTAGACCCTCAGTAAATAAGTAGCAAATGCAGCACTGTCTTTGGACAGTTTAACTTAACCACCATAATCATTTCAAAAAGGTACAAGGAACATGATTTTACAGAAAATGAATAATCAATATAGTCTACAAAGCTCCCTAAAAGCTCCAAAAGGGACAAAAATACCCAAACTTTGAAAAGGAATAAGTAGTACTCCCTTACGACGCACTTTCTTTATTAGTCTGTTTCAAAAAGAATAATACATTTCCATATTTAGAAACAATTTAACTTTAAACTTTTCATTTTACCCACTTTACCTTAATGAGAAGCTCTCTTATAGCCACACTCGCAATTGTGCCCCGTAAAGGTTTTAGAATTACATGTTTCAAAAGTCTTTCTCTTTTTTTCTTAAACTTTGTGACAAGTGAAACTACATAGTCTAAATTGAAACGGAGGGAGTAGGATTTAGTAGAAGGAAGATGAGAGATAGAAAATAGATACATGCATGAGGTTGCGGTTGGCCAAGCCCCATCTCTCTCTCTTCTTCTCTCCTTAAACCCTGAAGCTTTCACTGTGGAAATGGCATAGCCCCTCTTCCCTTTTTCCATGTTAAGGTGCGTTCCCTTTCTTATTCTTGGGCCTTTTCTCAATGACCCATAATACTGCGATGAAGTCCACTGGGCTTCCAGCAGATTAGACCCTTTAAGAAAGTAAAAATAGCACGGATTAATCAGTTTTTGGATTGGTCATTATTTTGCTGCAACACGATCGGTGCACTTGTGTATGAACTTTCAACATATTATGCTGGAACTTCAATACGCTGAAAGTTCCAGCATAATATACTGGAGATTGGAGCACCCATATATGAATTTTAAGCATATTATGTTGGACCGGTGTATTATGTTGGAAGTCCAGTATATTATACTGGAAGTCCAGTATATTATACTAGAGTTCCAGTATATTATACTGGAATTCCAGTATATTATGCTGAAGTATTTTCTGGATTTTGAATGTTGTTTTCGTTCAGATTTATCTTTACATGAAAAGTGGACAAATCTTGATTACTTTTGAAACTGTAGCTATTTTTGAATGATCACGTGTAAATCTGGCATTTTTTGAATTTCTCCCTTTAAGAAATAGGGAAGATATCAGATAGCCTAATTTACAGCTGGCAATTGAAAAATAGCCACAGTTTCAAAAGTAATCGAAATTTAGCCACATTAAAATCTGAACAAAAGCACCTTAAAAATTCGGAAAAATTTCAGCATAATATTCTAGAGTTCGAATTCTTTACATATGAGATTCCAAAATAATGTTCTGGAATTTCATAATGTGCTGGAGTTCCAACATAATGTGTTAGAAGTTTATACGCAAGAGCTCCATAATGTATCATATTATGCTAGACTTTTCGTGTTTCAGCTACGGTATATTTGTCCATAATTTATCTTATCATAAAATAGCGGCTATTTTTAAATGACTTTGCAAACGTTGGCTATTTTCGATTATCAGTTCAAAAATTGGCTAGCCCATGCTATTTTCACTAAGAAATAAGATCTTATACAAATATCTAGCCGGATTCACTGTTTACTTTTTTTTAGCCGATATGCATATATTATGCATTTTTCATACAAGAATATACATGTATTATACATCCTTCGAGTATTTTTATTTTTAGTCTAAGAGATTGAGTAAAAAGTTATTTAGGTTAATTCTTCTAAAAAATTGATTGGAATTTGCAAAACTTGGCCTGGTACTTGTGTGAGTATGATATAATTAAAGGGTAAATTTCACATATGGTCTTAACTTTACTTTTTTTCTCCAAAGTCATATAACTTTGTTTTCTCACACAAAAATCATATAACTATGATTATTTTTTTCACCAAAGTCGTATAACTTTGCTTTAAGACTCTCTTATTTTCTCAAGGCTTGTCACCTCTTGTATTTTCCTTCACTTGACTATGGACTCTGTCATCTTGTCATATTTTGATTTACCTTTATCACCTATTTATCGTACCTTACTCGTAATGCTTCATTTACGCTCTTCTTATTTTTCTGCTAATATTGATGTATATCACATTATTCTGAAAACTTCAATAAAACCTTGTTTCACTTTAGCTCTCTTGGCTCATTCCATCATTTTGGGTTACTCTAACACCACCTGGATCCTGATATTCCATCATTCTCTTAAACAATATTTGCTAACTCCCACGGGGCATTGATAGTAGCCTATATTATATAATTTAGATGCTATTTACACTCTAATTTAACCGCGCTTTATTGATGTTTGAATATTAAAAGATAACAAAATGCTCTAATTGAGAAATTTATGTTTTGCAAGAGCCACTCCGAGCTAGGAGGGATATAAAGAACATTTGGGAGTCATTTATGAATGTACAAGGCCACTCAAAGGTTAGCCTGGGCAAAACGAAGCGAGGAAAGCAAGAAAAAATGCAAAAGGCAGGTCCGCGGTGCGAACCACTCGCGGAGTGAAGGCAATGTAGAGGCTAAAGTCTGCGGCCGGATCCGTGGTTGAATCAGCGGTCGCGAATGGGTTTTTAAACGCGAAAGAACGCATGGGCTTTTGTGTAATTTCTTGGGCAACTAACCTAAACCTATAAGAGCCCAAACTCGCCCAGAAGTCAGATTAGGCTTGTTTTAGACAATATTGGAGGCAAGAACTTGGAAGAGAAGATCAAGCAATTCTTTAGAGTTTCTATCTTCTTCTTACTTCTGATTATGAATTATGAATCATATTAGTGTTATGTTTTGCATTAGTGTGAGTAGCTAAACTTCTAATCTACGGTTATGATGGAACCTATTGAAGGATGAATTTCTTGTTATGTTAGTATAATTTTGCCATAGTTTTATCTCTATTTATTCAACTATATGCTTGTTGTTGTTTATTAAAGGGCCCTCAATTAGCTGTTCCTTTTTAGTGTGTATTACTCGGGAGAGAGTGCATATTTAGGTAGTTGTTGAACAACATCACTCCTAATGTATATGAGGGATGCTCGCGAAAGCAGACCTACCGAGACACTTGTGCCTGTGCCCATTGAGGTAGATGATTCAGCAGGGGTTGACTGAGGTGACGGTACAACAAGATCAAAAAGATTCTAACAAAAAAAATAGAGGTTGTGAAAGAGACTAAGAGAGCACAGGAACCGATAGTGGAGGCAGTGCTTGAACAAGAAAAAATTCAGATCACATGGAAGAAACGACCTCCAGCACCATTCCCACATAGACTGGGCAAATATCAGAAAGATGAGCAATACAAGAAATTCTTGGAGATGTTGAAGCAAATTCAGGTAAACATTGCATCTATTGATGTTTTAAAGAAGATGCCTGGATATGCGAAAATGATGAAGGACTTGATGTCCCATAAGTTCGACTTCCAAGACTTGGCCACAGTTACACTAACTCAGACTTGTAGTGTTGTTGTAACGAGACCCATTATTGAAAAGCTGTCTGACCCAGGGAGTTTCACAATTCCTTGCACTATAGGTAACTTTGTATTTGCTAAGGCACTGTGTGATTTGGGGGCAAACATAAATCTTATGCCCCTAGCTATCTATAAAAGACTCAGGATTGGAAGAGCTAGACCCACGTCCATGTTAATGCAGCTGGTTGACAGGACAGTAAAGAGACCCTCTGATATTCTAGATGATGTGTTGGTGCAGGTTGGGAAGTTTGTGTTCCCAGTAGATTTTGTCATTTTTGATTGTCGGGTTGATGAGGAAATTCCCATAATTTTGGGAAGACCATTCTTGGCCACTGGGAGAGCTCTAATTGACTGTGAAACTGGAGAGCTCAAGATGAGATTATTGATGAAGAGATAACATTCAACGTGCAGAAATCTATGAGGCGGCCAAGTGAATTCGCCAATTGCTCTCTAATAGATATCGTGGATGTAATTTTGAAAGAGGATGATGAGACATTGAACATTCAAGATCCTCTAGCAGCTTGTCTCATGAACCTAGATAAAGCTAATGGAGAAGAATTGGCAGAGTGGGTACTTGCTCTTGAAGGCAAAGTTTTTTGGAATAATGAGCTCGAATTTGAGCCTTTGCACTTCGAGGAAAGAAAAACTCCTCTTGTTAATCCATCCATAGAGACCCCCAAAGTTGGAGCTGAAGCCACTGCCCACCCATCTCAGGTATTTTAGGACCTAACTCAATATTACTGGTTATTATCTTATCTATTTTGTTAGATGTGCAGGCAGAACAACTTTTGCAGGTACTGATAGAGTGCAAGACTGCAATTGGGTAGACCATTGTAGACATCTAGGGGATTAGCCCGGCCTTTTGTATGCATAAGATTCTACTGGAAGATGGGCACAAACCTTCTAGAGTACACCAAAGAAGGTTGAACCCCAACATGAAGGAAGTGGTGAAGAAAGAAGTTATTAAGTGGTTAGATGCGGGAATCATATTCCCTATCTTTGACAGCAACTAGGTTAGACTAATTCAGTGTGTATCAAAGAAAGATGGAATGACGGTAGTGAAAAATGAGAAAAATGAATTAATCTCTACACAAACCGTCATAGGTTGGAAAATATGTATAGATTATAGGAAGTTGAACTTGGTACTCGGAAAGTCCACTTCCCACTTCCATTCATTGATCATATGTTAGATAGACTGGCAGGGAGGTCCCATTTTTGTTTTCTGGATGGGTACTCAGGGTACAATCAGATCTCTATTGCACCAGAGGACAGAGAAAAGACCCCGTTCATCTGTACTTACGGGATTTATGCTTTTCGGAGAATACCGTTTGGCCTATGCAATGCACCTGCCACATTCCAAAGGTGCATGATGGTCATCTTCACGAACATGGTAGAGGAAATAATGGAGGTTTTCATGGATTATCTCTCAGTGGTGGGGAATTCATTCGATGATTGCCTTAAGAACTTGAAAAGAGTATTGAAGAGGTGTATAAAGACTAATATGGTACTAAACTGGAAGAAGTGCCATTTTATGGTACAAGAAAGTATAGTCTTGGGACACTTGGTGTCAAGTAAGGGCATTGAGGTGGATCGTGCAAAGGTCGACGTGATAGCAAAGCTTCCACCACCAACTTCCGTAAAAGCAATCAAAAGTTTCCTTGGGCATACCGATTTCTATAGGAGATTTATAAAAGACTTTTCCAAAATTGCTAATCCTTTGTGTAAATTGCTTGAAAAAGATCACTCTTTTGTGTTTTTAATGATTGTAGGGTAGCATTTGAGGAATTGAAGAAGAGACTGGTCACAACACCTATCATTGTTGCCCCCACTAGGAGCAACCCTTTGAGCTAATGTGTGATGCAAGTGACTATGTTGTGGGAGCAGTGCTTGGGCAGCGGAAAGATAAAATCATGCACCCAATATACTACGCAAGTATAACATTGAGTGGAGCCCACCTGAACTACACTGTGACTGAGAAGGAGATGCTGGCAGTAATGTTTGCATTTGACAAGTTCAAATCGTACCTGATAGGCTCGAAGGTAATTGTCTATACTAATCGTGCTGCTATCAGGTACATAACCGAGAAGAAAGAGTCAAAACCGCGCCTGATTCGTTGGCTGCTACTGCTACAAGAGTTTGACTTGGAAATTCGTGATCGATAGGGAACAGAAAACCAAATAGCTGACCATTTGTCGAGACTGGAAGGAGCTGAAAAAGCGGTTGAGGTAGAAGAGATTCTGGAAACCTTTCCAGATGAGCAACTACTAGCCACAAGTCTTGAGGAAGTGCCATGGTATGCAGACATTGGAAACTACCTAGCGACCGGTATAATTTCTTATGACATTTCCCCTGTGCAAAAGAAAAAGTTCTTCCGTGATTGTTTCATGTATTATTGGGATGAACCTTATCTGTTTAGGATTTGTGTTGACAACATGATCCAGAGATGTATCCCTGAGATAGACCAGTCTTCTATTTTACAGGCATGTCACACATCAGCATATGGTGGACATTTCGGAGGAGTCAGGACAACCGCGAAAGTTCTGGAAGCAGGATTCTTACTGGTCAACAGTGTTCAAGATGCACAGTTATGGGTAAAAGGCTGTGATGAATGCCAGTGAATTGAGAATATTTCCCGTCTCCATGAGATGCCTATGAACCCAATTCAGGAGGTCGAAGTGTTCGATGTATGGGGAATCGACTTCATGGGGCCCTTCGTCAGTTCATATGGCAACAAGTACATACTTGTCGCTATAGACTACATGTACAACTAGGTGGAAGCTGTAACACTCCCCACCAATGATGCAAATGTGGTGATTGGGTTTTTGAAAAAGAACATATTTACTCGGTTTGGCACCCCAAGGGCCATAATCAATGACGGAGGCAATCATTTATATAATCGAGCCTTCGAGAAGTTGCTAGAGAAGTATGATGTATGCCACAAGGTGGCCACTCCATATCATCCGCAGACAAGTGAGCAATTGTAAGTGTCAAATAGAGAAATAAAGAGTGTGTTAACTAAGAACGTGAATGCCATAAGAACGAACTGGGCAAGAAAGTTAGATGATGCACTCTGGGCTTATAGAACCGCTTTCAAAACATCAATTGGCATGTCTCCATACAAGTTGGTATTTGGGAAGGTGTGCCACTTGCTGGTGGAGTTGGAGCATAGAGCTTGGTGGGCACTGAAACAGTTGAATCTCGACATGGATGCTGCGGGAATAAGTAGAGTTACGGAGTTGCATGAACTTGATAAGTTCTGCTATCTTGCTTTTGAGAGCACAAGATTGTACAAAGAGAGAATGAATATATTACATGATAAGAACATTATTGAGTGGAATTTTAAACCCGGAGATACGGTATTGCTTTAAAACTCAAGACTAAGGCTATTTTCGGGTAAACTAAATTTATAATGGCCAGGGCCATTTTGTGTGGTTGAAGTACACCCTACTAGTGCCGTAGAGATTGCCGCTGAGAATGACTCTTGCATGTTTAGAGTCAATGGGCATAGGTTAAAACATTATGTGGGCATGGATGAAGCAAAGGAAGTGTCAGTAACCTATTTGACCGAGCCTCAAAGGTTGAGCGAACCTTAAATGCGCTTATCTGTATCGTGCTGCAACGTTAAATCAGGCGCTGCATGGAGGCAACCCATTGAATTGTTGTAACGTTGTGCCGCGATATTAACTCAGGCGTTTCTTGGGAGGAAACCCATGATCTTTTTCTTTTGTTTTTATTTTGTTGTTGTATTTGATGTGAACGATACTAACCAAACTACTAGTGTGCATGGAAAGATTTGTGCACATTGGAAGGAGGCAGTGTCAAAAGTTAACCCCAGAAGAGGTAAAATTGAATAAAAGGTAAAAATTATTCGGAACGGTGATCCGCGGCCGCGCACTAGACCGCGTGTCTGAACGCGGAGATTGGACGAAACACTATTGTGGATCCGCAGCCGTGGACTGGACCGCAGACTTGACCGTGGACTTTGGCACGTCTTCTACCTTAGGTCCACGACCACGGACCCGGTGGCACCTGGAGCTGATCACAATGATGCCTCGGATGAGTCATAGGATGATGATGATGGTTAGGAGGAGGCTATGCATGCCTCACCCCCACAGGTGTAGGTCCCAGATGAGGCAGGTCTATCTTAGTCCCGCCGAAGTACTCGCCTGACATCTCTGGAGTAGGAAATGGCAGGGTTGCGCACTTCAGTCACAGACCTGGGTACTAGAGTTGATGCTTTGGCTACTCAAAGTGCAAAGTCCAAAAAGAAGATCATGGGTTGGCTGCGGGCGCTAGGATGAGCTTACCACCTTGACCTTTGCACTGTCTCCAACCAGGACTGAGTCACCAGGGAAGTCCCCTTACCTTACCTTGCTTTAATTTATTTGATATGGGGACATGCCAATTTTTTAAGTGTGGGGTGGGGGATGTTGTTGTATGTTGTTGTATATTTATATAGTTGGTTTTGTAGTTTCTTTTGATAAATCAACTTCGTCTTGGCCCAACGATGGATACCACTCGAGTGGTTTCTTGAGGGACTAAAGTCGAACAAGAAAAAACCAAAAAGATTTTTATTTTGTAGTAGTGTATCAAATCCACCTTGGTTTTTCTTTAAACCGCGGTTCTTTTTTAACGGTCTTATTTAAACTAGGTGTAGTTAGTTTTTTCATTTTTTAGTAAGGAACTTATGGGCGAGGGGCAGAGTTGAAATAGAATCCCTTAACTCCATGATGCCTTGAATATAGACTACTTTAGTGTGACGTTTAGGCTCATTGGTTGACTCTTGAGAAGGCCTTAAAATGTGTGTTCTTAATTTGGCTTAAGTACCTTGAGCGGAGTATCTGATGATCTAATCTGGATTGAGTCATGTGCCATGTGTGTGTGAGGCTTGTGTATTCTATGCTGACATTTAACGCCTAGAACTAGCCTCGCGTGTTTACAAAGCGAAATGGTAGTCTTATTTGGTCTAGGAAGTGATATAGGCATTTCTTTGTTGAACTATATATATACATATTCCACCCACCTAATTGCTATATACCATAGTTAACCCCTTTGAGCCTGTAATCCTGTTTCTTTGGCAACCACATTATAAGTCGTACCCAATTTTGAATTATTCATCTATTTGAACCTTGTCACCTCTCATGAGCACTTGAATTGTGATGACGTATGTAAAAGTTAAAGTGTGGGGTGGTTATCTTGGCTTTTGAGTGGAACTGATGAAATAAGGAGAAAGGTGCACTGTGTTGAAAAGTAATACTAAAAGCCACCTGAATTTAAAAAAAAAGTTGTATTGTGTGAAGAATAGTCTTTGATGGTGGTGGCTTTTGATATAATTGTGCTTAAAGAAGTATGGGGTAATACATATTGATGTGAAGGCGGAGTTGTGGTTTGACATAAGTATGGGTTTGAACGTTAAAATATATGTGTTAAAGTGCTTAGGGAGGTGTAGTCACTATTATATCAAAATGTATCCTACCCGGCCTGCAGCCTACATTACATCCAAATCAAGTCTTAATTGATCCTAGACTAAACAAGCTCAATTAGTAGAGTAGTACATTACGGGCAAGCTTATGGTGCATTTTTTGTGGCACAAGAATGTTCTTTCTGAGGGTGAGCAAATTTTATCTGTTTGAAGTCCTCAATGTGCGTGAATTGTATTGGTTACGAAATAAGTCTCTTTTTTAGTGAGTGGGCACTTGATTCATGAAAGGAAGGTAAGTTTAGACCTCTGACTTAGAGTAAGTAAGCTGGTTAAGAACATTGCATGGCTAGGGAGAGTCCACTTTTGAGGTGTGGATGTTACGCTAATGTAGTTGACCATTGTAAAATATTCTTGGTATGATGAGTAGGGAAGTTGCTTAGTAAATTTGGGCCTGCAAAGTGTGGTTTTATTGCTCGAGAACGACCAATGGTTTAAGTGTAGGGTGTTGATAGTAGCCTATATTATGTAATTTAGATGCTATTTACACTCTAATTTAACTGCACTTTATTGATGATTGAATGTTAAAAGATAAAAAAATGCTCTAATAGAGAAATTTATGTTTTGCAGGAGCCACTTCGATCTATGAGGGAGATAAAGAGCATTTTGGAGTCATTTATGAATGTGCAAGGCCAATCAAAGGTTAGCTCGGGCAAAACGGAGCGAGGAAAGCAAGAAAAAATGCAAAAGGCAGGTCCGCGACCGCGGACCTGGGCGCGAACCACTCGCGGAGTGAAGTTAGTGCAGAGGCTAAAGTCCGCAGCCGGATCCGTGATTGAATCCGTGACCGCGGACGGGTTTTTAAACTCGAAAGAACGCATGGGCTTTTGTGTAATTTCTTGGGCAACTAATCTAAACCTATAAGAGCCCAAAATCGCCCAGAAGTCAAATTAGGCTTGTTTTAGACAATATTGGAGGCAAGAACTTGGGAGAGAAGATCAAGCAATTCTTAGAGTTTCTATCTTCTTCTTACTTCTAATTGTGAATTATGAATCATATTAGTGCTATGTTTTGCATTAGTATGAGTAGTTAAATTTCTAATCTAGGGTTTTAATGGAACCTATTGAAGGATGAATTTCTTGTTTATGTTAATATAATTTTACCATAGTTTTATCTCTATTTGTTCAACTATATGCTTGTTGTTGTTGATTTAAGCACCCTCAATTAGTTGTTCCTTTTTAGTGTGTATTACTCGGGAGAGAGTGCATATTTAGGTAGTTGTTGAATAACATCACTCCTGATGTATATGAAGGATCAATACGAAGGGTTTAAATATGGGATTAGGGATAACGAAACCTTGGGTGCAATCTAAGTGAGCCGTAATTAAAGCTATCTAGCGTAATTTAGGAGAATATGTCTAGTATATTGTTATAATTATCCGGGAAAGAGTTACGACAGTTAGAGTGCTCATGATCGATAGAGAAGACTTAGGCAAATTTATAACAAACATAGCGGAAAGGATTTCGACAATAGGGAAAATCATAACCTTAGATCATTCCCATTATTGTTTACAACTCGTTCTTAATTAGTTCTTATTTACAGCATTCACGTTAAGTAATAGTTAGTTAGAAAACAACCATTCTGTTATCTAAATATCTTGGGAAGTTGATTACATGGAATTGTGTGGGTCTGATAGCTGTAATTGATAGGTTAATTCCATATGGGACTCGACTCTGAACCTGTTAACTGGAATATATTTGCAGCGACCACTTTATCCTTTTTATAAGGCATAGTTGGGCATGATCAGACATAACTAAGATGGGTGTGGCCAATTGTACATGCCTCTATTATTGTTGACGGTAACTCAAATACTTATATTTCTCTGCTTGAATTTTAGATACTGATAACCTTCACTAACTGGTACCTCGTACCCTTCTCCACCTTGCTTCTTTTACTTATTGAAACTTGTATCTACTTTCTGATTCTCTAGTTTCTTTTACCATATGGGTGGATAAATATTCACGCCTTAGGGCTCCTTACCAAACACTCCCAGATTTACATGAGTCAGAGGGTCTTCCCTAAGTTCTACAACGAAAGACTAGCTGAGGAAATAAGGAAGAAGGCTTTAACATAATCATAGTGACCTAAAAAGGAAATGATCTTGTAACAACAGTCTCACTACAATATTGTATGCACTCTAAAACAAAGTGGTGATCGCAGCCTACTCCGCACTACTAAAAAGTAGGAAGAGAGGGCTGCAATAGCTTTTACTCGATTTGTGGGTCGGGATCGATTTCCACAGGGAGATAGGAATGGAGTCGAGTATCTATTTAGATTGGGATTGTGTAATTGTTCCAAATATCACTTCCAATCAATTTTGGATTTTTCTTTAATAATCTACTATTATCAACTACTAATTATAATTGCAACTAGATTATGCTAAGCGAGAATTGCTATAAGTTGTATTTAATAGATAAAAAGGCACTAGGGTAGTGGCATCCTCCTAGGTGGCCAATTGACGGGTAATTGAACCTAAGGCACGATTGACATGATTGGGGAATATTCTATAAATGTTGCACAATTTTACCCACTCTCACACCTCTCGGTAGAGAGAGTGATTTTGCCCAATTGGCTTTCTCAAGACCAATAGGGTAGGCAAATTTGCTCAAGCAACTGGGGTTCAAGTCGGGTATTACTCTCTCGAGGTTTAACCCTTTAATTGGGACTATTAATTCTCTTGAGTCCATCCCAAGTCCTTGTTGGGTCCATTTCGGAGACTTAGGCTCTCTTTCTCAAGAAGAACCCAAGTCAACTTAGCACAAACCAGTGTTTGCAACCACCAATTCATCAACTAAACCATAAAGTTGACCCAAATAACAAACACCCATAGTCAATCTAGCCCTAAATCACAATACTCATCAATCACCCACACTAGAGTTGAGTCACAACTCTAACTAATGGGTCTAGCTACTCATGCTTGATGAGAAAAATAGAGAAATAGATGAAGATAAAGACATATTAATTAATTGCTAAGGTAAATACAAAAATGGCTAAGAAAAGTCTTCTCACGAGCACAGCTAACGTCTGATAATATCTGATACCCTAAAAATGGAAAAAGGTTCAATTTATACTAAGCTGGAAAAACTGGACAAAAATGCCCCTACGGGGTCAGTGCGGACCGCACAAAATGGTGTGCGGCCGCACTAGGCTCTTGACTCTACAATTTCAACTCTCTGAACCTAGGCTCCGCGGACCGCGCAGAATTGACCGCGGTCGCGGAGGCTTCCAATGCGGTCCACGCAGAATGGGCTGCGGACCGCATAGGCTTGAACCCTGGCACTTGACATCTCTCTGAACATTGCTTCTGCGGACCGCATGAAATGGTGGTGCGGTCGCGGTGTCTTCAGTGCAGGTCGCACAATATATACTGCGGTCGCACTGCTTTGTTGCCTTCAAATCCAGGTCTCTGAATCTCCCTAGTGCGGACCGCATAAAGTGTACTGCGGCCGCACTAGGCCTGTTTGTCCTGAGTTTGTCTTGTCTTTGGTACTTGTGCAGTTTTCACTCCTTTTGAGCCGATCTTTGACATCTCGTCACTTTGTTGATCAACCCTGCAATCAAGCACAACTTATGAGCCTTTTGGGACTATTTTATATGAATTTATAATCAAAGCGTAAGCAAGAAGGAGCATGAAATGCGGCAAAATCCCTAGTTATCAACTCCCCCAAACTTAAGCTTTTGCTTGTCCTCAAGCAAACAAAATAGGACCCACCCCTAAAGGGAAAATCAAGAATTTTCAGCTGTCCTAAAATAACCTCAACTAGCATCAATTGTGACTAACAATTGCCCTCGATATAAATGAATCATTAACAACGTTTAACCTTTGAAAAACCATGGATCAAGTGCGACACGAAAGTATCAAGAGTTGACTCAACACATCAAAGAACTCTCTCAATTACTTTGGTTATTGTGGAACCCAAACTCACACATCTTCAACTCTCCTTAAGCAAACCTCACCTTTTTGAATATTGGCATACAAACTGAGGTTAATGGAAATCCACTCATCTCTATCAAGAAAAAGTCATAAGTCCGGCTCTAAGTACCATATGTTTGCTCCTCATGTGAGTATCCACTAATGTAAGCATCGTTCAACTCAAGATCATATAGGGCTTTTGTGGAGTCATTGTGAAGGCTTTTGGTTCATCGCAGGGAATGTTTTGATCTAAGTGGGTTCTATCTTCCCTTAAACACTTCTTTTAATTCATTCGGCATACATTCTTTTGACTCTTTGAGTCATCTCACCTCTTTCTAAGGGGTTAGAGGGACACGTTGTCACTCTTTCTTATGCAATTCAAGCCATTTCTCTTTTTCAACTTTCCTTACCTTTCATTCTTTTGCTTTTCTTGAATCCCTTTTTATTATTTTTCACATTGAGCATTCTTTTTTGTCTTTTGCTTTTCTTTCTTTTTCATTGCCTTTCCTTTTCTTCATTTTTGTGCCTTTTACCACTTTGTTGCCACCCTCGTCTCTCCCCCCAAACTTATACTTTTGCCATGTACTCAAGGAAAGATCGAGTGCCAAGAGAGGGTATCTTTTAGAATGGATATAGGCTTGTCTCATGGTTCTTGAAAGAAAAAGGTCTAAGGCTCAAAAGAGTTAACTATGGATCATATCATTGGTAGGGTATGGAATTTTTTAAGCTATTATTTGGATCAAGGAGGGCCTATAATCACGTCTCAAGTCAAAATTTATCTAGGATTTTGCCTCAACAAACATTCAGGGCAAGTTCTAGACCAGTGGCTCGGGACTTGGACTCGTAATTTGATTTCTCACCACACAAGCTAAAGGATCTCTAAAGACATAGAGTCGAGGGCCCACAACGACCTTAGATACGATTTGAGCACACAATGGTCCCGAAAAACCACTTAATGATTATCGGTCAACACAAAAGTCTCAAGGTCACGACTTTCACCATCATAAACACAACATTTTGTCTTTGACCATCAAAGGCAAATGAGCTAGGCCCGAGTGAAGCTTTGCTTGAGGTATCCTTAACTATAAACTACTAAAAACAAAAACAAAAACGGACTCAAACCCTTAAGAAGGTATCCTAAGCTTCTTATGCTCCCGAGCAAGCTCCTTGAGAGCCTTGTTGTGTGAATCGACTGCCTTGGTCAATGTCTCTTGAGTAGTGAGGATTTTCTTCTGGTTCTCAAGTATCTCTTTCAAAGCATCCTCTATCGACTGGGGCACTTGTGGGGCTGGAGGAGCCGACTGAGCCTCTACTGTGGTAGTCAATATGGAAAACTTGGATGAGGCAGTCTGCATCCAGTTGTTTATACTCAGAAGGGCCTGGCTCAGCCGATGGGCAGTGATGGGATGGGCCCAGGTAGATGGGATCTCCGGGCCTGCTGATGTGGAAGGTCCGGGAGGCATCTCAGCATGAGTAGAGGCAGGCTCAGCGGGGGTCTCTACCACAACTAGCTCTTCAGACTGGCCAGTTGGGGCAGAAGCAGGGGCTTTGTAGTTCTTGTCCTTGGGGTTGTCATTCCCCTTAAGTTGTACTAGGAGAACGGGGTTGTCGCATTAACCTTGATGTCATATGGCCTCTTGTCCACCCCCAAGTCCCGGAAGTGCATAGTGAGGGTATTGGGGAAAGGATAGTTCCGGTCATGCTCGGCACCCACTATAGAAATGATTCGGGACATCACATTCCCCACATTGATGGGGTACCCTGCCATAATGGAAGCAGCCAAAATAGCCCGATGGAGAGGAAGAGTCTGGTCATGGGTAGTAGGATCTAACCGGCTGCACACAAATGTCTCACAACCCCTCGCCTTAAAGTTTAGGGTCCTCCGTAGTATTTTGACCTCAGCTGTCAACCAATCAGGAACGGTACCCGAGATTGCCAGGTACTGAGCTAACCATGGACGTACCTCCTCGCCCATCTCCATCTTTGCCATATAAAGAGACTCATCCTCCTCGTTGAAACCCAAATATTCGTTGAGCGACTTCCCGTCAAACAACACCTTGAGGTTCCGAACCTTGGTCACTTTGGATCCCTTTAAGATGTGGGCTACATTACAATAGAACTTTTTGACCAAGTGTTTGTTGGCGTCCACACAAGCATCTAAGAAGTGTTCCCAACCTATTCTAGTTCTGAACTACCTCTGCATGTCAGGGTTATGGGGTAAAAGGTCTTTGTCAATGAAACTCCGCTCCGGTATCAATTTTCTCACCGGCCACCACTCCCTAAACTTGTGGTACGCCACCTGGCTCACAAACCTATCCTCAAAAACATCGGGCTTTCTAATTCGGGCAATGCCTCCAACCTGAGGCTCTCCACCCTCAGCTACCTCCTCATCCCCTTGCACTTCTTCCTCACCTCTGTCTGCACCCTCCCCAGATAATGATGTTGTGGGGTAGGTGGGGTATTTACCATTGCCGATTGCTGAGCCCTCAAACGACTTAGTAGAAACATGCCCTGGTGCTTGGGTAGTGGGTGATGAGGTAGGGGTGTCTCTATGTCTGGCCCTCTCCAGATACATGATGTATTCTAGGACTGAGTTCGAAGAGATCTCCCGAGAGGGCTCGTACTCACTCCCCGATGTGTCAATGGCTCTGTCAACCGCTTTTATGGCCTTCCTCATGTTCTTTATGTTTTGACGAGCCTGGAGAATTAGTTTAACCATTTTCTGTTTTTTACCCCGGGAAGATTCACCTCTGTCGGGTTGTTTGGAGCCTTTCCTCTTTGTTTAACCATTGCCGGCAAACATCATTCAATGTATTTGTTAGTATCTATACATCAGTTGAAAACAACATTACAAAATGAGTTGCAGAACGAGCCAACAGAATTGCAGACAATTGCAGAAACAGTCTAGTACGGACCGCACAAAATGGAGTGCGACTGCACAGGAACCAGCACGGACCGCACAAAAACGACCGCGGTCCGTACAGGTATGGGGTTTAGACTACCCATCCTCTAAATCTTACTAGTGCGACCCACACAAAATGGTACCGAGATCGTACTGGGACAGTGCGACCGCACAAAATGTAGTGCAGCCGCACTAGGCAAGGGTCACTTTGACACAAGATCACCAGTGCGGTCTGCACAAAGTGGTACTGCGGACTGCACTAGGGCACCGTAGACCGCATAAAAATGACCGCGGTCCGTACAACGTGCCCAAAAGTGGCACTGAGTTAGGGTTCTTAGATTTTGCTTTTAAGTTCAACTTTTGCAAATTTATGTCCCTACATATTTACCCAGTCCATAAAACTCATTAAGTCCTCATGAATCAACATTACAACCAATCTAACCTAGCTAGCGAACAAATTACGAGAGGAACAAGAATTATAAGCTAAGAAAAATTGAAAATAAAATGAAATTGACAGAATTGAAATAACAAAACGGAAAATTATGTTACCGATTGTTAGATGAAGTGAGGACTGATCGATGTAAGTAGTTAATTACAAGAAGAAAGGAAGATGAACAGTGCTCTATTCTACTGAGAGTTAAAATTGCGAAAAGGGTAAAAAGGGGGTCCCCAGGGTCTATTTATAGAAAAGCCCCTAGGGCCCAGTCTCACCTACCAGTGCGGACCGCGCAAAATGGACCGCGGTCCGCACTGGGCTGTTATGATCAAGCTTGGCCTAGTATCCCACTACGGTCTGCACAAAATAGACCACGGTAGCAGTGGTCCACCGCGGACTGCACAAAGTGTAATGCGACCGCAGTGGCAAACTTCAGAGAGGTATCATTTTGGCCTTCACCAGTGTGGACCGCACAGATTGTAGTGCGGCCGCACTAGCAACTTCAGAGACTGAATATTTTCTTCACTATGTCTTGCACTGCATCACACAATCCCTGCAATATCTCACAACCAGTCAGCCTAAAAATCAATCTTATACTATAATGAAAATCAAAGAAAACAAGAAGAAAAACACATGGGTTGCTCCCAAGAAGCGCCTGATTTAATGCCGCGGCACGACGCATGTTACCATCACATCATTTGAGATGAAAGAGCACCACCATTCCTTTGAGCCTCATTCATGGTCTTGCTTGTGTAGTACACCGGATGAAACATCTTCTTAATCCTTTGACCTAAAACAGCCCCAACTGCAACGTCACTTGCGTCACACATGAGCTCGAAAGGCAAGCTCCAATTTGGTACGGTAATGATAGGGGTAGAAGTCAACTTAAGCTTGAGAAGCTCGAATTCTTGCATACATCCCTCATCGAACACAAACTTTGCATTCTTTTCTAGCAACTTGCACAAGGGGTTTACCACTTTTGAAAAATCCTTTATAAACCTCCAGTAAAAACCCGCGTGCCCAAGAAAACTCCTCACCCCTTTGACAGAAATGAGGGAGGAAGCCTTGAAATCACCTCTATCTTGGCTTTGTCAACTTCAATTCCATGCTTTGAAATTTTGTGACCCAACACTATACCCTCTTCAACCATGAAATGACATTTTTTCCAATTGAGTACGAGGTTTGTGTCTTCACATCGGGCCAATACTCTATCCAAATTTCTCAAACATTCTTCAAAGGAATCACCAACCACACTAAAATCATCCATGAAGACCTCCAATATATCTTCCACCATGTCGGTGAAAATAACCATCATGCATCTTTGGAATGTCGCCGGAGCATTACACAATCCGAACGACATCCGAGAGAAAGCAAGGTTCCATACGGACAAGTAAAGGTGGTCTTCTCTTGGTCCTCTAGGGCAATTAAGATTTGATTATACCCCGGGTACCCATCCAAAAAGCAATAAAAAACATGCCCCGCGAGACGATCAAGCATTTGGTCAAGGAATGGCAATGAAAAATGGTCCTTTCGGGTCACCTTGTTTAGCTTCCATGAACGGAACAATGGCATCACTGTGGGCACACAAATTGTCCTCGCCGTGCACAACAATTTCCTGTCTATCCCATTCAAACTTGACCATTTGATACAGAGTAGATGGGACCGCTTTTGTAGCATGAATCTAGGGCCGACCCAACAGTAGATTGTAAGAAACAGCCATATCGAGCACATGGAACTCCATGGTAAATTCAACAGGCCCTATTGTAAGCTCAAGCACTATGTCCCCGACTGAATCTTTCCCTCCATCGTCGAATCCCTAATGCAGATACTGTTCTTGTGAATTCTTTCATCATCCACCTTCAATTTGTTTAAAGTGGAGAGAGGGCAAATATTCGCACTTGAACCATTGTCGACCAGTACTCGGGTAACCACGGAAGCTTCGCATTTCACCATGAGATAGAGGGCTATATTGTGCTTAGTGCCCTCCACGGGCAACTCATCATCAGAAAAAGTGACTCTATTTACCTCAAATATCTTGTTAGCTATCTTTTCTAGGTGGTTTACTAAGATTTTGTCAGGAACGTGGGCCTCATTCAGGATTTTCATCAAAGCCCGACGATGCTCGTCTGAATGGATCAATAATGACAATAGTGAGATCTGAGCCGGTGTCTTCCTCAACTGCTCCACAATGGAATAGTCCTGCACTTTCATCTTTCTCAAGAATTACTCTGCTTCTTCTTCGGTCACAACTTTCTTCACTAAAACTGGCTTGTCTTTGGAGCTTTTAGCCTTCCTCAATTCTTCGGGGGCAAAGCATCTCCCCGATCGAGTCAAATCATAGGTCTCACAAACTTCTTCTTTAACTTCTTTCCCATTGTAAGTCACTGTCACTCGTTCATAATTCCACGGGACCTCCATACTGTTGACTATCGGTAATTGAGTTACTGTCTGGATAATAACAGGGTATATGCGGGCACCTTCCACAATTACAATAGGCTTGTTCGCCACTCCTGGTACAACCACTTTGGCTAATTCTTGTTTTATTGACACATCACTTGGGGTCCCCTTTTTGGCTACTCCAGATAGTTCATTGTTTGCCTCGCTCAACCGGATCACTGATTTCTCACTTGATGGCTTTACAACTGGCCTAACTTCACTGGCCCGGATCATCATGACGGTCTATGAAGGCTTATTGGGTTCCCCTTCCCTATGCACTATCTCAATCATATTTGTCTCAGGATAGGCTGGCAACGGATTATGGTTGACATTGGGTGCCTTTGGAGCTTGGACCTCAATCTGATTAGTATCAATAAGCTCTTGAATAGCTTTTTTCAATTGCCAGCACTTCTTTGTATCGTTCCCTAGAGCGCCAGAATAATATTCGTAACTTACAGAATGATCAAGGTTCCTCGGGGGAGGATTTGGCAGTTTTGGCTCGATCGGACTCAGCATACCCAATTGTCGCAACCTGTGGAACAAACTAGTATAGGATTATCCCAATGGAGTGAAAGTTCTCTTCTTTTGCAACCTTTCGTTCTTAAACACTTGGTTGGGCCAGAAACCTGATCCAAGAGGGTTCCAGTGGGTTCTTGGGGGTGGATAGGCATTTTGTGGAGCTGGGTATGTATTTTGTGGGACTGGCGCATGCCATTGTGCGTGGGCCGGAGGTTTTTTATATGTTTGGGCATGGTGGATAGAAAAATAGGGGACTGGTGGTGGGTAGTAGTGTTGTGGTGGACTATATGAGGTATAAGGGTAGGTTTGGTGGTGGGGTCGAGGTTGGTTATAGTAATGTGATGGACCTCTGGGTCCGAACCAAGCTCCTGGATCAATTGTTGCTACATCCTCTTTCTTCTTCTTTCCAATTACTCCCCCAGTTCCGCTTTGAATGGCGTGAGTGGTCGCCTTGATAGTCGAGTAACTCATGATTTTGTTTGTCTTGAGCCCTTCTTCTACCATACTGCCCATCTTTACCACTTCATTGAAGGACTTGCCTACAGCTGATACCAGATGATCGTAATAAGTAGGTTCTAAGGCTTGCAGAAAATAATCCACCATTTCACTTTCTTTCATTTGAGGGTCAACCCTTGCTGCCTGCTCTCTCCACCAAAACCATATTCCCTGAAATTTTCATTGTGCTTTTTCTCAAGTTTTGTCAAATACAGACGGTCTAGAATAATCTCGAGATTGTATTGGAAGTGCCAAGCAAATTCCTGGTCTAGATCATCCCATGTGTACCATCTTCCGTGATCCTGCCGAGTATACCATTCTAGCGTTGATCCGCTCAGACTTTGACTGAAATATGCCATTAGCAGCTCATCTTTTCTGCCATCTCCCCTCATTTTGCTACAAAAACCTCTCAAATGCGCCACTGGATCATCGTGCCCATCATACAAATCAAACTTGGGCATCTTAAACCCTGCCGGCAATTGCACATCTGGAAATAGACATAGATCTTTGTAAGCCACACTTAATTGGCCTCCTAACCCCCGTATGTCCCTGAATGACAGTTCCAGGCTTTTAACTTTCCTGAACATCTCCTTTTGTTCGGGATTTTTAGATGGTTTTTCAGTTTCTGCAGGGAAGTCAAAATGAGGAGTGTAGGAATAGGGTTCGGGAACCTTGAAAGTGGGCTTCGGGGGGTAATACTAGTTGTCGAGAGTCTAGAACAGAGGCTCACTGGAGGATCGATGTAATGCAGCAGGTGGAGGTGCCACAAAAACAGGAGTGATTGGTGGAGGAGGGTGCGAGACTTGTTTGGGTGGTGGAGCTTGTGATGTATGGGAAGTGGTGCCATAACACTGTTGGTAGAGGGGAAAGGTCGGAGATGAGTTCACAGTTGGAGGTTCCTGGGTTTGAGCCAATGGAGGGATAAAAGTAGGATTGACGGGGTAAATTGGCGGTGGGTGCTCTTTTGTCCATGCTTGGTACATTTCAGCCATCTGCTGCTTTAGCTTATACAACTCATCTTTCAGATTAACCTCTGATTCTTCCACCTCTTTTGACGGATCGACAATACTTGCCTCAAGTTCCTGGTTGGCCATGTTCAGCTTGTTTTTGGACCGGGTGTTGGAGGAGTGAGTTGCCAGAATGCCAATCAAACTAACCACTTGCCTGACTGAGATCTCATCAATAATAAACTTGTTAGCAATTAGGGCTTTAACAGATAACCACACATTTGGGAAGTGAATGCACCTAAGCAGTTAACCGTTTCTATTATGCATTTGATTGGTTGCTTGCATCATTCCGGCTTTTCCTTATTTCCATTTGCAACTTCTCTTTTCTCTCTATTTTTCTCTTCTCTTTTTCTTTTCTCTCTTTTATCTTTTTCTTTCTTTTCCTTCCTTTGCTTGATTTCCTTTTTACTCTCTCATTTCCCTCTCTTGTTTTGTCATTTTTCCTTCTCACGGTTTCTTTTTCTCTCTTCTTTTTCTTTTCGCACTTATTATTCTCTCTTTTTCTTTTCTTCATCTTTTTACTTATAACTCTTTTCTTTCTTTTGGGTTATCGTTGAATCCTATGGAGATGCCTACGTATCATGACCCCGCATGAATTAGACCGAGCGTAGTTCTGGAGAAATAAATAACAAAATATTTTGGAATTTTCAATTTTCACAAAAAGCAAATGCTTTGATTACAAAGATTTAAAACTAGCATACTCCAAAAGAAACTAACAGACTCTGATGCAAAGACAAAATACAGACTCCAAAATAAACTATCATGCTCCAACAAAAGAAAATACAGCCTCGAAAACAACTGACAAACTCCAGCAGAAAGAAAATACAGACTCAAGACAACTAACAAACTCTAACGGAAAAGGAAATACAGACTCAAATGAAAAATCATGAATACATCAATGCTCCTGGCGCCCGCAGGACATCATTCGGTCTCGCCGCGGGCCTATATGCAAGATCCCTTTGAAGTCTATCTAAGTCACTCATTATCTGTTTAACAAATGCCATCACTGTCGCGAAGAAGGTGGTGTGAGTCATATCCTCACAGGCTTGGCACTTCACAACAACGTAATCGGCCTCTCTTATGACACCTTTTTCTTACAATAAACGCCCGATCTACTAGGCCCTGGCTTCCAAAGTTTACTCGGCCACATGATTCTGCTCCTGAAGTTGTTGCAAATCTATTTCTAATTGTGCCAGTGCTGTATAACAATGCTCTCTTTCAACCTTGAAGTCTTTCGCCTGTTTGATCATTTTGTTTTCCGTGGTGACGACCCTTTTCTTTAATCCCGCGACCTCATTGTCGTACTTTTCTTTCAACTACTTAACCAGGTGTGGTCGTTCATCCGCATTTTTAGCCAATTGCTTTCGAGCCCTGGCTAGTTCACTTTCTGCTTTGTTCAAATCAAAACTATAGTCCTTCACTTTCTGCCTCAGGTTATCTATGAGTTTTTCATCTTTGGCACTTCTGGCAGGATCTTTTGCTGCTATTTTCATTTTCTGAATTTGGGCTTGAAGGGCCTCATTTTCTTTGGTCAGCTTTTTCTTTTCCCCTTCATCTGCCGCGGCTTGCAAGCTATTCTCGAATTGAAGTTCTTTGACTTGTTTTTCCAACTTTCCTATTGTGGCCCTATACTCATTCTCCTTGGCCAACCAAGCCCATTGTTCTTGTGACGCCTCGACGAATTCCTGAAGGTGGGGTCTTTTAGCTGGCCTCCTAAACTCAATTTCCCTTATATACCAAGCAAGGTATCCTGGTGAAACCTCACCTTTGGATCGATCACGTACACAGGTGTTTGCTGTTAAGTATTGACACTCACTCCAAATTTGGCGGACTGCTGCTTCATGAAATTGGCTATTGGGACCGATCTCGACTACTTGGGCGCTAAGATCTTCATCTCTCGGAACTATTTGGCATCTCCCCAGCTGCCTCAAAACCCGATATGGGGCATAAGGCTGGATACTCCTTAGTCCCATCAAGAGGAAATGATGCCCGATGGCTGGCATGTATATGATATCATCCACAGGCAGCCATCCAAATGTCCACTCTTTTTGGTTTGTAGTGATGGAACGGAGATGTGCTACCCACTATGTGACCCCTTCTGGCAAGTTGATCCCATCAACCCTCGTATAAAATTACTCTATGCATGTTTTCTTTGTTAACCCATAACTCATAAATTGAGGACAATGGCATAGGTGTTTAATCATCCACATCTGTAGCAACACGTTGCACCCCTCGAAAAAGTCTCCTCCGACTTTGCAGGCTGTGAGAGCGCGGAAGATTTCAGCTACTATCATGGGTGCGAGAGTGTTGTTGGCCTGAGTAAGCAAAGTGTTGACAACCTCGGCTACTCGTATGTCAATATTCTCATCTTTTCTAGGAAACACCAAAAGTACCAAAAAGACCACCATAAAAGCAAAACACTTGTGTTCCTCCCACTTAAGACGGTTTCCTTTGCTGCAGATTTTATTTTCCGGCTTGTTGAACCCCCCTATATGACCATATCTGTTGTATATAAACTGCAAAGTACAAAAACCAGATGCCAAGTCTGGGTTGTGGACCCCCTGCTTATTTTCAAAGAGTCTAGGAACCTGTGTACGGCTACGGCCCTTGGAGCAATCAGGTACTGGTATCTCAGAGGAATTTTGGGACCCCCAATATATTCGGTTATTTCTTCCAATGTTGGGGTAATTTCAAAATCTGAGAAATGAAATACGTTGTGGGTCGGGTCCCAGAATGTAACCAACGCCTTTATGATGTCTCCCCTAGGATTAATCTTCAGCAACCCAGTGAGGCCTCCCAGGTATAGATTGACCGTGTCTTGTCCTGATTTACTCAGATCATCCCACCACATATGCAACTCCAAAGGGATGTTGTTCACGATTGTTATTGGCAAATTCTGACTTGTGCTCATTCTGCACATTTATTAGGGTGATTAAGCAAAAATCATGATTCAATTGACTCAAAAACAAAGCTGACACTTTTTCGGATTTTCATTTCAGAAGTAAAAACCCAGCTTTGCAAATACGGCCTTTTAGTATTTTCGGGGAAAGATTTTAAGGCTGTGCTCACTAACCGGCTAAAATTTTGAAAAAGAGACCGAAAGCGGCTGTTCTTGCAAAAACAACCTTTCAGCGTCCTTTTGGGGACAAACGGCTATTTTTGACAAAAATGGCATCACCTTAACCATTATAATAAAAATAAAATTTTGTTTTTGGATTATTTTTGCAAAAGGGAAGTTGGACCCGATGGGGGTTGCCTACGTATCTCACACCCTGTGAGAATCAAACTGGCGTAGTTCGGGCAATTTTGACAAAAATAAATCAACTTCTTCTTTTTTTCTTTTCTAAAAACACAAAGATTTTCCTTTTTTTCTTTTCTTTAAAAACCACAAAATTTCTTCTTTTTTTTTTCAAAATTTCGGCAAAGTTTCGGTATTTTCGGGACATCGGTTTTTCAAAACAGGCACTTATCCCTCTCAGTCACCTCATTAACTTTTCTAAATTTTCCCTATAAGCCGGTCAAAATGCAAATTCGAAACAAATGAATGCACAAGTAGCAAGTAAGATGCATCATAATGGTCTTTATATTTCGGGTACACTTGTCCTAGACAGACTCAACCCCTGTGTTGAGTCTCCAAAGTCAAATGCACATGATTCAAACAAACGTTCCTACTAGGGATCCGGCATGAGGCTGAGTTATTCTAGGTTCAAAACCTGGGTATTTGTTCTAGACTTGTGTACCCGAGTGGACAACTCGAGCCGATGAGAGGGCTACGTACCGGGAACCAAAAGGCCATCCGGCTTAATAACTTGTCCGAGCCTCTTTCTTATTTCAAGGTATGACACTAAAAGAATAGGGAGTCTCGACCATCGAGCACATCCCTGAAGATGAGAAGGGAAGGGTTTCGTAGCAGTTTATGTACAGTTCAGATAATATCAAAGGGTAAAAGCAACATTTAACACATTAGGCCAAAACATGTAATAATATCAGATAACATATAAAACCAAATATAAAAATTCGTCTAAGCTCGAATTCTATACCCTGAACCAAAGATTCTGGGTTCGATCCCCAGCAGAGTCGCCAGAGCTATCACACATCCTTTTTACCTACACCCCCGGAAAAGGAGTATATAAGGGAGTTTTTTCCAACTTAAAGTGACAATCGAAATGAGATTTATTTATTTATTAACTTCAGAGTCGCCACTTGGGATAATTTTATGGTGTCCCAAATCACCGGTTCAAATCCCGAATCGAGGAAAAATTTGACTCTGTATTACAGTTCCCGAACCAGAAATCTGGGTAAGGAATTCTGTTAACCCGGGAGAAGGTGTTAGGCATTCCCGAGTTCCGTGGTTCTAGCACGGTCGCTCAACTGCTATATTTGGCTTAATTACCCGATTTTAAAAATATTTTAAATCTATGTGCAAATTTTAACTTTTAACCGCTTTTATTCACTTTTAGGAATATTGCAACGCTGTCAAAATACGTCTTGAACCACGTCACATAAATGCACCCGCGGTCTTCGGCATATTTCGACATCGTTGAGATTTGGATTTGGGTCACATAAATGCGCACCCGAATTTAGGAAGGTAAATTATTAAAATAACGCGCCTAAAACAACTACGCGTTTGCAGCTTTGCGAGGGCCATATAAATTTTACTAAATGGCATGCCTCAAATCCTAAGGATTAAAACAAAGTTAATTAAACGAGGGCCATGTAATTGTCATCTTTGTTTGGCACGGCGCACCTCATTTCTAATCTTAAGGAAATTCAAACTAAATGCTTGAGGGCCATAAACTTTTTTATAAAACATGGCACACCTCAATCAATTTAAAGGACTAGCCAAATAATTATACGACGAGAGGAATTTCTAAGCATTAATGAGAAAGTTTTAGACTAGATATGAGTAATGTCCACTTGTTAAGAAAAACTCGAAGAAATTTCTGACCCACTGCCCTCGCGCCCATTGCACTAATCATTGAAAGACCATGAATGGTCTCTAATGCGAAATACCGAATTGGAAGCGTCCGTCAAGGGAATTCTGCTCAACTGGGCCCGAATTTATGGCCCAAGCCAGTGAATTCTACATCAGCGTTGCAAGAAAACATATTATCAAAAGGATTCAAGCTTGGACTACTATCTACTGACATCTTGTTCAAATGACTCAACCTCTTAAACCATCCACTCAGATTTCCAAAACAACAACTTGAAGTTTTCAAACAGACTTTAATCATACAATAAATTTTGATCTCATGTCAACATATTTATACAATCACGTAATTTAATCTTATTAACAAAACATGTAAAGGATTATACTAATTTTGAGGCCTTCTCATAGCCCAAATCAAACTGGCCCTCACTTGAGATTCTTATGCAGAAACAGAACACACCATCTATTGCTAGTTAAGTAATTAATCTGAAACAGCTAACACATACAGCAATACTATATTCACCAATATGCTCAACAAATTTTTTCCAAGATCTTACATCTATAATGTTGAACTAGTTGCAAATCCCAACGATCATAAGAAACAGTAGCTTTACTTCTATTACAAGACCTTCATGGCATGCATACTTCAATCTTAGGCTTATGCCCTTACAGAATCAAGTTAAGGAAGCTAACATGTATAATTTAATGTTTGCATGCATCATAACACAAAAGGAAAGCAGGAAAAACAGAAGATATCAACTGAAATCGCAACTTGTATCCAAAGTATTCTCTATTTGGAGTGCAGATTCACATTCTTTACATATTGTTTGTGGTTATAGAAGATACCTGGAAATGGAAAGAAAAGAAGAAACGAGAGTCAGCATTAACACAATAGCAGAAATCAGCAGAAATCAGCACCAGCCACACTCAATAAACTACTTTCAAACCCAGAAAATAGAGTATGGCAACCCAGAAATCAATTTCAATCGCACAACCACCCATCAGAAATTAAACCATACTGTTAAAGACTTGATTTCAATCCATCTATACCCCAGACAAGGCAGAAACTATTTCAGGAATTTGGAAACTTAAGAAATCCCAGAAAGGTTCAACAAAATAGTAATTTTCAGTGAAAATTCTTTTAGCCATCTTTGTTTTTCTGTATTTTTAGCTCTTAAACTCTGACTTGAGCTTGAAGAAAATGATTCTTTTAAAGGCAAGGTACTAGGGCAGCCTAAAGAAATCAGATTTTGCATTTAAATCCTTTTTGAATTTTGGTTTTTGCTTAGAAATCCTTAGTGAAAAGATTAGTATTTCAGATAAGTCCCTACCCCAGCTTCTAGGAAGCTTCCTATTTCAGTTATTCAGAGATTTCCTTAACCTAAATTCCCAAATTAACCCTCAATACCCCTGTTTTTACTACAGAGATCTCATGGGTCAAGTTGACCTGATGGTTTAGCCACACATGGGCTCAAATCCAGCCACGAACCCAAACAATCCCTCTGAAGTGAAATCTAAACTGGCCTCAAAGTTCGAGCAGCAAAGACCAACAAACAGAAGGAGAACACTTGAATGATTTCGAAAACTAACCCACACTAATTGACTGTTTAATACGGACTTAACTAAGCTAACCAATTGAAATAAACATAATTAAACTAAACTACGAGACTGGAATAACAAGGCAACATCAAAAGTTAAAACCTAACATTAAACGAGTGAACAAATGAAATCAAGCACAACTTTTTAAAAAAAAAATTGAAAGGAAAGACTAAAAATGAACGGAGATAAATACGACCAAACAAATTAGCCTACAGGGCAGAACTGGGCTCGAAAATAATCGCAATTTCAGTTAGAGGACAGACCAACCAGAATACACGGAGAAGAAAAGAAGAAGAATAGCAGATGAAACAACAAGAATGGACAAAAGGATGAAAAAAACTCACCGATCAAACTTGAAGTCACCAGGCAGTTCTGATTTCATCCCAAAATGGTGTAAATCGCCTGTTCTTTGTTAAGAACCCACAAATAACACCATTCTGAGACGAACCAAGCTTTGAACACTGGAGGGATGACTTTGCATGAATGAACTTGACTTTGACCTTTAGAACTCGAACCCGAGATTTAAGATTCGAGAGGTTTTGGAGGTATTTGAAAGAAACTAAGTGGGGATTCGGAAGGGGGGGGGGGGTCTTGGAGATTGTGTGGTGTTGATTTGGGGGTGAGAGAAGATGGCACCGCCAGGTTAAGGCGGTGGGAATTAGGGGCGGTGGGTTAGGGAGGGTAGGTCTCTGAAGAGATTAGGGTGAGAGAGATGAGAGACGGGGTTTGGGGGTAGTAAGATTAGGACAGTTATATATCAAGCCCTCCCCCCTTCTGAGCCGTTGGATCAAAGATCCTCGACGACCCAGATTAAATGGCTTAGCAAAATGGGGTCGTTTAATTAAGTGGGGGAAAGGGGTCTGGACCGAGTCTTTTACTGGGTTTTGGGCCGGGTTGGGTGATTTGGATGGGAATGAGAGGGGGAACGACTTGGGCCTGGGTAATCTACTTAAATTTGGCCCAAATCTGTCTTTACACTCCTTTTATTTTTTCAATTTGCAAATCAATTTTTTTTCAACAATTCTTTTCTTTCTTCTTTTTTCAAAATTCAAATTAAATCCTAAAACCTAATTACCCTATCAAAACACTAATTAAACCCAAATAATAGTTATCACAATCAATTAAGAAAGCAAATTAAAAGAAAACTACTCGAAATTTAAAAACTAAAACTTAAAGTGCAAATTAAACTATATATATATATATATATATATTGATTTTTCCATTTTTATAAACAACTAATGTGCTAATTAGTCTTAAACATGCAAAGTTAAATCCTAAATGCAAATGCAACATATTTTTGTATTTTTCATTAATTAAACAAAAAATGCATAGACAAAATGCAAACAAATATCAGAAAACGCCACAAAATCCACAAAAATTGCAAATAATAAAAAGAAGTTATTTTGTTTTGAATTTATGGGAGTAATTCATATAGGGCAAAAATCACGTGCTCACAGGCAGGACCAGCTACGCCTGAATCTGCACACAGGGTGCAGGGAGTAAAGTGAGTACTCCAACTCAACGAGTAATAATCATAAATAAAGACTGAAAGCAAGAAAATCACGTAAGGCACAAAGCATTCTATAATGAAGCAGTAAAACCATTTAAAAACAGTAAATCAGTGAAAATCCTTTAACTCAAATGTAATTTCATGAAAAGTCATTTTCATAATTTAAGCAGATAAATGACAGGCAATATGAAAGATAAACACATAAAGGTTCGCCCATCGGGCATAGTATCAACAAATCCGCCCCTCGGGTAAAATCTCAGAACAATACCAGCCCCTTGGGCTCAATCTCACATCACAATGGGTACCCGCGCTCACTGGGGGTGTGCAGACTCCTGGAGGGTCCCCTTACGGCCCAAGCGCAATATCAAGCCATCCCGTGGCGTACATCACTAGGCTCTCGGCATCATATCAATCAAGCCACCTCGTGACATACATATCTCAGGCCCTCGGCCTCAAATCATGATCAATGTTTCCTCACAACATAGGCCCTCGGCCTTACTCAAGCAAAAATCCTCACAAACCACTCGAGCAATAGTAAAACAGTGAACCTCAACCCCATTATCATTTAAAAGATCATTTAAGTATTTAAAACAGAGAAAACATGGTTTAGTATGAAAACAATGGAAAATAACATGACTGAGTTCAAGTAATAAGTCAAAGCAGTGAGGAAATATCAATAAAAATCCCCGAAGGATTCAAATAGTTGGCACAAGGCCTAAATATGGCTTTCAGCCCAAATCATGATGATAGCAAATAGATTTCAATCAAATACGCGGTAAAATAGTCATTCGGGACGGACTAAGTCACAATCTCCAATAGTGCACGATCCCACGCTCGTCATCAAGCGTGTGTGTCACCTCAATATAGCACGACGATGTGCAATCCGGGGTTTCAAACCCTCAGAACATCATTTACAATCATTACTCACCTCAATCCGCTCAAATCTCTAGCCCGCAACGCCTTTGCCACTCAAATTGGCCTCCACTCTCGTCGGAGATATCCAAAATCAGAACGAGGACGTCAAAATATGCTAGATAACGAAGCCCAAGCAAAAAACATCAAAATACGACACAAATCCCGAAATTGACCAAAACCCGACCCCCGGGCCCACGTCTCGGAATTCGGTAATTTTTACATCAATAGACTCCTTGTCTCCCCATGAGTTTATACATATCAAAAGTTCTGAAATCCGACCTCAAATGGTCCTTCAAATCCTCAAGCAAAGGTCTAAGTTTCCAAGCCCTAGTTTCTCCAATTTTAGCCATAAATTCCCAAAATTTCTAGCTTTAATCCGTGAAATAATAGCATACGAATGAGTTTTAAGTCCAAATTCCTTACTTCAATGAAGTTCCCTTGAAATCCCCCTTTCAAATCGCCCAAAAAGCTCCAAAGTCAAGATAAAAATGGTGAAATTAGCTAAAATTTGCGAAGGACACAATATATACTTTCTGCCCAGACATTTTCGCATCTGTGGCCCAATATCTGCTTCTGCGGTACCGCATATGCGGTCAACTAACCGCTTATGCGGTTCTTCACTTAACGACCAAAACTGCATCTGCGTCCAACATTCCACACCTGCGCCTTCGCAGGTGTGGTCCCACAACCGTATCTGTGGTTCCTGCCTTCCCAGGACCTTTCCGCTTCTGCGACCTCCTTTCTCGCATCTGCGGTCCCCAATCCGTATGTGCCGAAATACCAGAAGTAGAAGAAAATTTGTAGTTTCAAACATTCCTGAAACTCCCTGTCAACCATCCGAAATCACCCCGAGGACCCGGTGACCTCAGCCAAAAGTACAAACATATCCCAATACCTTATTCAAACTTGTCCCAATCTTCAAAACACCACAAACAATACCGAACAACCAAAACACATCGGATTCAAGCCAAATTTTCTATAATCTTCCGAATTCCGTTTTGTTCAAAACCCCAACCAAACCATGTCCGAATAACCTGATATTTTGCACACACATCCCAAATAACCCAACGGAACTACTGCAACTCTCGTAATTTTCTGACCCCTATATCAAAATCTCGCCTACCAACCGGAAATCGCCAAAATATTAACTTCGCCAATTCAAGCCTAAATCTACTCCGAACCTCCAAAACTCATTCCGATCAGACTCTTAAGTCCCAAATCACCTATCGAAGCTAACTGAACCATCGGAACTCACATCCGATCCCTCTATCACAAAAGTCAACATCCGATTGACTTTTCCAACCTAAGCTCACTCCAAAGAGACGAAGTGTCTCAAACCTTACCAAAATTATTCTGGATTCGATCTGACCAACCCGATACCATATAACACAGATAAACAAAGCATAAAGAAGCAGAAATGGAGAAAACAGAGCGGTAACTCATGAGACGACTGGTCGGGTTGTCACAAGCATGATCTAGTGACTGCATATGTTTGATAACGAGACTTAAAGAAAAGTTCATATTCCTGAATTTATGTACATTTTTCTAGTCTAATAAGTTACAACATTCTTCCTTATATGGACTTCATATTCAGTTTAGTTGTCTTCTTTCAGCCAAGAGAGTAAAGAGTCTATATATAGTCGAGTGCCTATGAGCGAGCCTACTATGGCAGAGCAGTTACACATACCGAGCCTTCTAGGGTCGGGCAGCTATTTTGCTTACTATATTGAGAGAGATGAGTTAGTATCAGCAGGTAAGCATATTTTTTAAATTATATTATCAGTTCAGATTCAGCTTTTAGTTATTTTATTTCCTTACGTACTTAGTACATTATTTCGTATTGATGTCCCTTTTGCTGGGGACGCTGCATTTCATGCCTACAAGTCCTGATAGACAACTGGATAGACCTTCCTAGTAGACAAAGTCAAACATAAGCTTGGTTGGTAAACTCCACTTCCTCAGAGTTGCCAGGCCTATACCTTGGAGTTCATTGTATATATACAGGTTTAATGGGTAGGTCGAGGCCCTGCCCGACCATGATACATTTCAGTTATCCCTAGAGGCTTGTAGACGAGTCCTGTATATTTTTTATATCAGTATTGTGGCTTTACGAGCCATATGTAGATGATTCGTTTGGTATTGCTGGTTGTAGACGTTATTTTCAGATGATTAAGATTATGACCTCATCGGCCTAAGTTGAGGGTTACCTCTCCAGAGTTCACAGTTACAGAGTGGTACGCTCGGGCCAAGTATGGCATGAGGTGCCGACCACGCCTCTTCTGATTTTTTTTCACCAAAGTCATTTAACTTTGTTTTCTCACATAGGAATCATAAAATTCTTTCACCAACTCACATAAAAATCATAATGGACGAAAAATAAATTTTTCGGTAGTATTTTCTTATTATATATATTTTTTATTTTTTATTTTCTGTTTAATAAATAATTACCCAATACTTCAAAAGGTTTTATGATTTTTGTGTGAGAAAATAAAGTTATATGACTTTAATGAAAAAAAGTCATAGATATATAATTTTTGTGTGAGAAAACAAAGTTGTATGACTTTGGTGAAAAAAATTATTTATATGGCCAATTGTGAAATTTACTCTACAATTATACATTGTGTTAGTCAAACATATGGTCGCTCAATTAATAAGGATAATCTACGTGGTCTACCCATTAAAAACGCCACTTAACTCCATACAACAACAACAACAACAACCCAGTATAATCCCACAAGTGGGGTCTGGGGAGGGTAATATGTACGCAGACATTACCCCTACCCCGAAGGGTAGGGAGGCTGTTTCCAGGAGACCCTCGGCTCAAAAAAGCAATAGGAGATGATATATTAGTACCATAAAAATGCGTAAGAAAAATAACAACAATATATAAGAGATATGAAATATGAAATACAGGATACGAAATACGAAATAGATGGCTGGTATAGTACAACTAGAAGGTAAAACTAGAAGGTAAAGCCCTGCATCAATAGACGACCAATGGCATTCCTAGTCTAACTCCTGACTGGATAGTCTCCCTCTATTGTGCTGTAGAAATATTCACACTCTCCCCTAACCTACAACCTTAATACTCGACCTCCATAATTCTCTATCAAGGGCCATGTCCTCAGTAATCCTAAGTCGCTCCATGTCATGTCTGATCACCTCTCCCCAATACTTCTTAGGTCTCCCTCTACCTCTCCGCGTGCCCACTACAGCCAGTCGCTCACACCTCCTCACCGGTGCATCAGTGCTCCTCCTCTGAATGTGCCCGAACCATCTGAGTCTTACTTCCCGCATCTTGTCCTCCATGGGGGCCACACCCACCTTCTCTCGAATATCTTCATTCCTAATCTTATCCATCCTTGTATGCCCGCACATCCACCTCAACATCCTCATCTCTGCTACTTTCATCTTCTGGGTGTGTGAGTTCTTTACCGGCCAACATTCAGTTCCATACAACATGGCAGGCCTAACCACTGCTCTATAAAACTTACCTTTTAGTAACGGTGGCACTTTCTTGTCACACAAGACTCCCGACGCTAACCTCCACTTCATCCACCCCACCCCTATACGGTGTGTGACATCCTCGTCAATCTCCCCGATCCCCTGAATAACCGATCCAAGGTACTTGAAACTACCTTTCTTGGGAATGACTTGAGAGTCAAGCCTCACTTCAACTCCCGCTTCCGTCGGCTCAACTCCAAATTTGCACTCGAGGTATTCCGTCTTCGTCCTACTCAACTTGAAACCTTTAGACTCAAGAGCATGTCTCCAAATCTCTAGCCTCTCGTTGACGCCGCCTCTTGTCTCGTCAATTAGAATAATGTCATCAGCAAATAGCATGCACCATGGCACCTCCCCTTGAATATGATGAGTCAGTGCATCCATCACCAGGGCAAATAGGAATGGGCTGAGCGCAGACCCTTGGTGCAACCCCGTAATAACTGGAAAGTGTTCAGAGTCGCCTCCTACTGTCCTAACCCGAGTCTTAGCTCCATCATACATGTCTTTAATCACCCTAATATAGTTACTCGGGACCCCTTTATCCTCTAAGCAGCTCCATAAGACCTTCCTAGGAACCTTATCGTACGCTTTCTCCAGATCAATAAACACCATGTGGAGATCCTTCTTCTTATCTCTGTACTGTTCCACCATCCTCCTAATAAGGTGGATAGCTTCTGTGGTAGATCGTCCCGGCATGAACCCGAACTGGTTGTCTGAAATAGACACCGTCCTTCGCACTCTCATTTCTACCACTCTCTCCCAAATTTTCATGGTATGACTTAGTAATTTGATGCCCCTATAGTTGTTACAGCTCTGGACATCACCTTTGTTCTTATACAACAGGACCATTGTACTCCACCTCCACTCTTCAGGCATTCTATTAGTCTTGAATATAACACTAAACAATGCAGTAAGCCATTCCAAGCCTGCTCTACCCACACACCTCCACAGTTCAACCGGAATTTCGTCTGGCCCGGTAGCTCTGCCCCTTCTCATCTTACGCATTGCCTCCATGACTTCATCGATCTCAATGTCCCTACAATTACTTACTTCATGGTGACTGTCGGCATTCCTCGATTCCCCAAGTATAATATCCTGATCCCCTTCTTCACTTAGAAGTTTATGAAAGTAGGTCTGCCACCTCCTCTTAATCTGGTCATCTCCCATCAAAACTTTGCCGTCATCATCTTTTATGCACCTCACTTGGTCCAGATCCCGAGTTGTCCTCTCTCTCGCCTTAGCGAGTCGGAATAACTTCTTCTCCCCACCTTTGTTCCTTAGCTCCTCATACAAACGAGCAAAAGCTGTCGTCTTAGCCTCCGTCACTGTCATCTTCGCCTCCTTCCTAGCTATCTTATACCTTTGACTGTTCTCTCTCTTCTCCTCCTCGTCAGTGCTCCCTACTAACTTTAGGTAAGCCGCCTTCTTTGCTTCCACTTTACCTTGGACAACTGCATTCCACCACCTTGGCCACTTAACTCCATATACTTTTAAAATATTTATTTTACATTCTATACATGTTTTATAAAACTTTATTTACTTCTTAAATCTTTAATATCATTATATGCCATTAAACATATCCCACCTTTTAAGGATTAGACTATCTCCCCCAGATTTGTTTAGGATATCTTCAATCAACATTTAATTGGCATAAAACACCGTATCTTTCTCAATATTCTATTAAGCATACCCAAAAAATGGGGGAAAGAGCAGTATACCCACACAATCACTTCTTTCAAGGCTTTCCTCAAGCATTGTATTCCTTCTTACTGAATTTTTCACTAATCACGCAATTTCTTCTTTCATGATTTTCTCTCAAGCAATTAGCAATCACAAAGCGGAGAAGAGAAATTGGTTTTTCATAGCACTGAAAAAATACTCGAAAAAGGCGATAATGTTTCTTTTCCCATTGAAATTCAATCGGGAGAAGCGAAATTATTGGAAGAAACTCCACGTGCAATCTATGAATCGGCTTTCAAAAGGGATGATAATGTTAGATTTGTGATATTATCATCTCAAAATTCTAAAGTTCGATCATCCAAGTAGGACGATGGCATTAATGTTAGTAGGAAAAAACTTGAAAATGGAGTATTTGTTTTGTACAAGACAATACATCTTTACCATTTATTTGTTAGATGAAGTGTTTGTCCTTTTTTCTCTCTTACATCTATGTAATCAAAAAAGAAAAGTTCAAATATTTTAATTTGGGGTACAATATGTAAACTATAGAAATATATTATTCAAACCAATAAACCATAATATTCTAATTTAACATGTCACATTATTCTAATTTGGAATACAATATTCAAACCAAACATACCAATTTTAGTGTGCGATACAATATCCAAATCAAACATACCAAATTACAATTGATTAATGAAGAATATCGTATTCAAACCAATACACTATAATATTCTAATGAAAATTACAATATTCAAAACCAAACATAGCGCAATATTCTAATTGGGAATATAGTATTCAAATAAAATACACCATAATATTCTAATTTGGAATATAGTATTCAAATCAAACATACCACAATATTCTAATTTTAAATACAATATTCAAATCAAACACTTTTATTTATATTTATTGTGTATACATTATTTTACGTGGAATATTAACATTCTTTAATGGTACACAATGATGAGCTTACTGTATTGTTTTTTATTGTATAGAGGAAGATAAACTTCTATAATGACAAAGGTTCCCAAAGTTAAAAACATTATTTAATGGATAATCTTTTTTTATTCTTTAATTTTGGTCCAAGTTTGAAACTGATGGAATAAGATTTTGAGTAGATTTGCTTTGTGTATATAGTTTCCTTTAATTTAGGGGACATATTTATTAGGTAATTATTGTCCTTTAACTAAATAGGTATGTGGGGTAATTAATTGATGTGTACTATATGCAATTTTATAATTGAAGTATAGTGTGTTAAAGGATTCTTTAAAGGGGGTATACTGTGTAACTTCCCCTACTTTGAACCTACTACAAGTATTCAATCGGACCAAGACCAAACTATAATATCTAAACGAAAAATCATCACAACTTTAAATATTTGCATACTAAAAGTGACTTATATTTCAACCATTCTATTGATGAGCGCCACATAAACATGAAACTATAAGTTTGGCATGGAGAGGGGGAGGCTCTAGTGTATATTCAATCTTCTCAGTTTCATATTTTTTTTAAAAAAAATAATTCTCTTTTTCTAATTTTCATTTTTTTTCACATGTAATGTCAAACCTATCTATTAGAGTTATTGATAACGATTTCCAACAAGTCGGTACATGCTTAGCAAGAATTGCACAAAGTGAGGTTAAATCTACGTATAATCTACTAGTTGTATTAACATAAAACTTATCTTGGTAATACACAATAATTATTTTAATTAATTAATCCGACAACAAGTGTAACCAATTTTGATAATAAAAATATATATATTTAAATAACGCATAAAAGACTTTGAGAATGCAAGATAGAACTCAATGTGAAACCTACACAATGATATGCTCCATTTATCTTTAAAATTGTCGATATTCAAAATGGGGAAAGGAATATGAACTTAGTATGTCTTGGCTCTGCCACCCTCCCCCCCCCCCCCCACAATAATCAAATGCAGTTAATCATCTGGAATTATCGTGGTGCACAGTCTCCTGATTTCAAGCGAAACTTTCGATCCTTACTCAATTATCACAAGCCATCACTAGTGGCTCTTTTAGAAAATCATCTACACTGTCATGCTCACTTGAAGGATGACTTTGGCTTCACATCAATGGCACAAGCACCAGCACAAGGTCGTTCAGGGGGCATTGCATTACTCTGGTAGGACGACATCCTCAAGCTAGACCAAATTGAAGTCACTTCAGAATCTATTCATTTTATCGTCCAGGTACATCCAAACACTACTCCTTGGTTGCTCTATGTCCTTTACGCTAAAAACAACATGCATGCACGTAATTCTTTATGGAATAAGTTAATTCACATGCACGATAATATTAAAATGCCTTGGCTCGTGGGGGAGACTTCAATTAAGTCACTCGTGCCAATGAAAAGTATGGCAGTAACTCTATTAATAATACTCGCTGTGACAAATTCCTGTACGCATTAAACTATTGTAATTTACTTGACCTAGGATTTAGAGGAAGTAGGTACACCTGGACAAACAAACGTTGTCTTGCTCATAGAATTTTAGAACGGTTAGATCATTTTGTTTGTAATCCAGAATGGCTAACAATATTCCCTGAAGCCACTGTCCAACACCTACCACGAACTCATTCGAACCATTGTCCGTTACTTCTCCAATTGCATCAATTATTTCCCCGTAAATCACTGTTTCGATTAGAATCCATTTGGATCTCCCACACATCATTCCCCTCCCTTGTTAATACCCACTAGACCCATTGGACCCCCTATAAACAGCTATTACACTCAATTGATGATTTCACTGATGATGTTCAAAAATGGAACCATCAGACCTTTGGTAATATTTAAAAAAAAAAACGAAACATTTTAGCCCGTCTAACTGGCATCCAATCATCCCCTAATTACTAAACTAGTCACTTCCTACACACACTGGAACAAGGCCTCATTAAAGAATATAATCACTTGCTAATATTAGAAGAGGAATTTTGGAAATTAAAATCCTGAGTCACTTGGTTACAACAAGGTGACGCCAATACAAAATTCTTTCATACCACTACTCTCCAAAGACGTAGGAAAAATAGAATCACAGCTCTTAAAGACATGGGAGGCAACTGGATTACAGACCAATCCCAAGTTAATTCCATGATCATCAATTATTATAACTCCCTATTCCCCACTTCTCACAATACCTCTACCGAGAAACATATCAACCCTGATTTCTATACACTCACCTCCCTAGACCATAAATCACTAACTAGACCTTTAACCCCCAGAAAATTCATAATGTCATTCGCTACTTTCAACCTTATAAATCCCTAGGACGGGAAGGGCTACACCCTTTTTTCTACCAACACTACTAGCATCAAGTAACCCCCTCAGTCATCTCCTTTTGTAAGGAAGCTTTAAACAATTGCCAAATTCCCCCCTCATTAATAAAACCTACATATGTCTCATTCCTAAAGTTAAAAATCCCTCCCTTATTTCACACTATAGACCCATAAAACTTTGTAATACTATTTATAAAATCATCACCAAACTAATAGTTCACCGACTTAAACCCTTCCTTCCTAAAATTATTAGCCTTGAACAATTTGCCTTTTTAAAAGGGCGTCGAACCTCAGACAACGCCATAATTGTTCAAGAAATACTAAATTCCTTCCGTAAAAAGAAAGGTCAAGTAGCACATTTTCTCCTCAAATTTGATCTCGAAAAGACTTTTGATAAAATGGAGTGGGGGTTCATTAAAGAAACCTCACATTTCTTTAATCTCCCACCCACATTAATTTCTCTAATCATGTCCTGTATTACCTCGTCCACTATCTCACTTTTGATAAATGGCAATTGTGATGACCCAAAAGGTCATCCCGTATTATGCAAGCCAAATCTGAGTTCCGAGGTCTTGAAAACCTCCTTTTATCTTAACTCGATTTGTGTGCACAGCCCGGGCGTATAGCTATGAAGCCTTTATGTGAAAACGGAGAAAAATGATAGTTTTGTTTTTGAAATTTGATTTAGGTTAACCTTGGTCAACATTTTTGGTAAACGGACCCGAACCCATAATTTGATGGTCCCGGAGGGTCCGTAGGAAAATATGGTACTTTGGTATATACCCAAAATCGAATTCCGAGGTCCGAAGCCCGAGAAATAAATTTTTGAAAGAAATTATTTTTCTGAAAATATAAAGGATTTTAGAAATTTGATTATGTTTGAAATCTATGGTATCGGGCTCGTATTTTGGTTCCGGAGTCCGGTACAGGTTCAATATGATATTTATGACATGTCTATAAAATTTGGTAAGAAACGGAAGTCGTTTGACGTGATTCAGACCCGTAGTTGCAAAGTTTGATATTTTGGAATTTTTCTTTGATTTTGATACTAAATTTGTTGTTTAAGGTGTTATTTTGGCAATTTTATCACACGAGTGAGTATGTAGGATGTTTTTAATGTTATGTGCATATTTGATTTGGAGCCTCGAGGGCTCGGGTGAGTTTCGGATGGGCGTCGGAGTGTTTTTGAACTTAAAAATTTGGTGTTTATAGTTGTTGCTGGTGTCCAGTAAATTAACACTGTGTGAATGCATGGCACAGGGTGCGAAGGCGGAGCATAGGAATATTACTCTACACGAACACCCATGTAGACACGAACGCGTAGAAAATTGTGGGGTCTAGGGGCTGGGTAGTTTTAATTCAATGCGAACGCATCCATGGGAATGCGAACGCGAAGGTTAGGAAAAGAGAATCTATGTGAACGCACCTAGGTGGTCGCGAGCACATAGCTTTAGAGAGGGGCTGGTGGCTGGGCAGAGTTAAGCTTATGCGAACGCATCCCTTTGGATGCGATCGCGAAAGGTTAAGGGAGGGGAGCCTGTGCGAACGCACCACTCAGGTCGCGAACGCATAGGCTATTTTTGTCAAGTCATTTTAAAAACAGTAGCCATTACGGGTTTTTTACCAAAACTCATAACTTCTTCATCTAAACTCCAATTTGGGCAATTTTTTAAAGGGAACTTCACTACAAAACCATAGGTATGTAGTCTTAGACTTGTTTTCTTCAATTTTTATTAACCTCCATTAGATTTCTAGGCCTAAATCATGTTTTTAAGGGTAGAAAATTAGGAAATTGGGTAGAGTTAGGGCTTTTTGAATAATTGGAATTTAAACCTCGTTTTGGAGTTGGATTTCGACCCTAATTGCATATTCGGGCTCGTGCGTGAATGGGTGATCGGGTTTTGATCCGAACCTCGTATTTTGACCAAGCGGGCCCGGAGTCGATTTTTGACTTTTTGGGAAGAATGATAGGAAATCTATAATTAAGCATTGGAATTGCATTATTTAGCATTTATTGATGTTATTGAGTCAATTATGTCTAGATACAATCAATTTGGAGTCAAGTTCAAAAGGAAAAGCGGTGATTGAGGCTTGATTTTGGTCGTGGATATCAAGGTAAGTGTTTGACCTAACTTTAGCTTGAGGGAATAGGTGTTGAGTCTTGTTTGCTATGTGTTAATATCATGTTCAACGGATATGTGAGATAACGAGTACCTATACGTTGGTGTCAAGCATGTCTGTGAGTCAGATATTATGAATTATGTGGTTTTCATTGATATTTACTGTGTTATAATTTGAATTTCACTTTGTGGTTGATCATTTTGGTGAAAATTCTTAGTAATGAATACTGTTGAGCATTAGTTTCGTTTGAGAAATCTTATGTAAAGATATGTAGTTGAGCGAGATTGGTTATAGTTGTGTTCCTTGCCGGGATGGTGATATTTCTACTGTTGGTCCCTTGCCGGGATGTTATGATTTATTATTATGGTTCATATTATTGATTTTTCCTTGCCAAACTTTTGCTATTGATATTGTTTGGATGAGGAAGAGTGTAAAGCACGAAGGGCGATATCGTGTATTGATTATTGTGAGGAAGAGTGTAAAAGCACGAAGGGTAATGTCGTACCGTATTATGACATTAAAAACACGAAGGGTGATGCCGTGCATTATTTTCTCTGTGTTGTTATTTCCTGTTGTTACTTTGATATTTGAACTGTTGTCTTATTTCGTTACTTCTGTTATCTGATATTTCTTTCCCCCCAGCATGTTCCTCTTTTTCCTTGTACTTAACTTGTTATTCTTGTTGTTATTATTTCTTCCGAATATTAGTAAATTGCACAGGTTGTCTTGGTTGTCATGTCCTAGCCTCGTCACTACTTCGTCGAGGTTAGGCTCGATACTTACTCAGTACATGGAGTCGGTTGTACTGATGCTACACTATGCACATCTTTGTTGTGCAGATCCCAGTACTGGACCCTTTGGACATTAGAGCGAGGAGGCTACCTTCAGTCCACGCGGAGACACCGAGGTAGTCATGTTGGCGTTCGCAGGCCTTGGCGTCCTCCTATTTACTTTGTATTCTATTCTAGTTGTTTCAGAAACAGATGTACTTATTTCATTCAGACTTTTATGTGTATTACTCATAGATAGTTCGTGAGTTGTGACTCCAATATTCTGGGATTTGGTTAGTTTTGTGAAATTTCGTAAAGGTACTATATGGAATTATATATATCTTGCTTCATCTTATATTGTTATTCATGTTAATGTAGTAATTCACCTGTTTACGACTATTGATAAAGGAATAAGGTAAATTAACCATTCGCGTTGGCTTGCCTAGCGGGTTCAACTTTAGGTGCCATCACGATCTCGACGGTGGGAAATTTAGATCGTGACAGCAATCCATCACCCTTCTTTGAACCCTCGAGAGGCATTCGACAAGGCGATCCCCTCTCCTCCTATCTTTTCATTTTGTGCATGGAACGACTCTCCAGACAGGTTCACCAACTTGTAGATTACCAGAAGTGGAAAGCTATTAAACTCTCCAACCGGGGATCACAAATTTTCCACCTCCTTTTTGCTGACGATATCATTCTCACCTCCAAAATCACCACTACTGGTGTTCATAATATCATTGATACACTTACTCAATTTGCTCAAAAATCCGGTCACAAAATGCCACCCTGCTGGATAAACGATTTGTCTTAAATTCTTTCAATATGCGGGAAGGCAACCTTTTTGGAAAATACCTGGGATACCCTCTATTTGTTTTGGAAAATACCTGGGATACCCTCTATTTGTCAATAAAGCATCACCCTAGGATTTCCAATTCATCTTAGATAACTTTAAAGCTAAATTATCAAGGTGGAAGACAAAAAATCTTTCAATGGCAGGGCGTGCCACCCTTATTCAATCCACTCTAAACACCCTCCCTAATTATGTTATGCAACTTATTAAACTACCAGTCCAAGTCATTTCAAAAATGAACTGCTATCAACAAGACTTTCTTTGGGGCACTACACCACACAAAAAAATAATTCACCTAATAAATTGGTTTACAGTCCAAAAATCAAAACACCTTGGAGGGATAGTATCACGACCTGGATTTTCCAACCTCAGGGGTCGTGATGGCGCCTACTAATGGGAGCTAGGAAATCCAAACTTTAACTACTTGCTACGCTTCCGTATTGCTTCATTTTAACAAACACAAGGCGATAACATGATAACAACGGAACTTTAAATAATTAAGCGGAAGTCAACAATTAAATATCTTAAGTCTACGTCTATTACAACTTTTAAAACTTCAAATACCCAAAACCTGGTGTCACAGTGTCACAAACTATCTATGATTTCTACATACAAGGTCTGAAGAAATAATAGTATGATGTTTTTGAATAAAAGAAAATGAAACAGGAAGTAGAGATAGAGGGAGACGCCAGGGCCTGCGGACGCCTGCAGTCTACCTTGGGTCTCCAGGTGGACTGAAGGAAGCACTCCAACTACTGTCCGAAAGCTGCTCCTGGATCTGCATACAGTACAGAGTGTAGTATCAGCACAACCGACACCATGTGTTGGTAAGTGTCTAGCCTAACCTCGATGAAGTAGTGATGAGGCTAGGACCAGACTACTAAATAAACCTGTGCAGTTCAAATGTATATACAGCGGAAAAAGAAATACAGAAAATAACCAGTCAATTTGGGAGGGGGAAACATGTTGTGGGGAGATAACAGTTCTGAATAGAAAGCATCAAGTAAGGAAAGAAACAACATAACTCGAATATCAACAAAGAATCAGAAATCAACAATTTGCACGGCATCACTCTTCGTGCTTTTACTCTCGTCCTCTCCAAAGCAATTTTATAATAAAAGTGTGCATGGCATCACCCCTCGTGCTTTTACTTTCGTCCTCACTAAATCAATCATATAATAAAGATGTGCACGACACCACCCTTCGTGCTTTTACTCTCTTTCCTTATCATATAATCAATGAAAATCGGTACGGAATGGTACATCGTACGACACGGCATCACCCTTCGTGCTTTACACTTTTTCCCCACAATAGCAAACAATGCACGGTATCACCCTTCGTGCTTTAACACTCTTCCTCACCCAAACAACAATCACAAGTAAAGGGGAAAGGGAATAAACAAAATAGTAATAGAGATCCAGGCAAGGGAACAACAGTTAAGCATTAAATCCCGGCAAAGGAACAACATCAATAATCTCAATATCCCGGCAAGGGAGATAATCAACAAAGCAACAATATCCCGGCAAGGGGACAATTTAATAACTCTTTATCTTTCTTTCACTTTTATTTCATAACTCACTTTACCACTTGAGCCAATGCTCCAAAGGGTTCAATCATCTCATATACTTTCACAATTCATAATATAACTTGAGCCAATGCTCTAAAGGGTTCAATCATCTCATATACTTTCACAATTCATTATATAACTTGAGATAATGCTCCTAAATGTTCAAAGGTTACAATTCCTTCCACAAACTTTCAACAACAATTAGAAATCATCACCAAGGCATGAAAGGTACAACGAAATCAAGATCTTCAAAATATAAAGACTCACAGTCATGCTAGACATCAACATATAGATACTTGTCACTATACCTATACGTCGCTCCACAATTATCACGTAGCAAATAAGACTCAACTCCTAATCCCTCAAGCTAAGGTTAGACCAAACACTTACCTCGATGTCTCGAACAAAACTCAAGTTTCAATTATAGCTTTACCCCTTGATTCCTCCGCCAATTCGCTCGTATCTAGCCATAAGTTACTTAATTATATCAATAAACGCTAAATGAATCGATTTGAATGCATGACAATGAGTTTTCCAAAATTTTACCCAAAAAGTCAAAAATCGCCCCCGGGCCCACGTGGTCAAAACCCGAGGTTCGAACCAAAACTCGATTACGCATTCCTCCACGAGTTCAAATATGTAATTTGTTTTTAAATCGGACCTCAAATCGAGGTCCAAATCCCTAATTTTTGAAAAAACTAGGTTCTACCCAAAACACCCAATTTCTTCCATGAAAATAATTTATTTGAAGTTGAAATCATGTTAAAAAGATGTTAATGATTGAAGAAAACTAGTTAAAAATGACTAACAATTGATTTGGAGAAGAAAGGTTATTTGAAAAACCGCTTCTTATGTTTTTGGGGTCTAAAAAAAATGAAAAATAACTGAAAATCCCGTTTAAATATACTACCCTCAGATGCCCTGTGCCGCACAAAATCAAGCGCGGGCAGAGGCCTTCCTGTGTTCTGCAGTGACAGGTCTTAGTATTTTAGCCATAACTTTCTCTACAGATGTCCAAATTTTGATTTCTTTACTTTCTAGAAACAAGACACGAAGGGCTACAACTTTCGTTTTTGAATCATCTCAAAATTCCCTATGGATCAAAAGATATAGGCTTCCGAAGTCGGACCAGTGAAGTGTTCTTTACCGCGGACCGCACCAAAACTAGTGCGGTCGCATATGACCTCACCGCGGTCCGCACAAAATCCAGTACGGACGCACAAGCCCCTCCGTGGCAGCATTCCTTTTTGTGCGGACCGCACTGGTTGGTTCAGAGGCCTTCTACCTCTCTGAACCTGCAACACCTATGTTTTTAAGCCTAAAAACATCCCGGTACCTACCCGAAACTCACACGAGCCCTCGGAACTCCAAACCAAGTGTGCATACTAACTCAAAAATATCATATGGACCTACTCGTGTAATCAAATCATCAAAATAACATCATGAACATCACATTAAATCTCGAGATCAATAAAATTTTCTCAAAGCTTCTTTAAACATAAATTTTGCAATTTAAGTCTGAATCACGTCATATGACATCCATTTTTCACCAAATTCCACATAAATATCTTAAATCATATATAAGACCCGTACCGGGTGTTGGAACCAAAATACGGGCCCGATACCATCATGTTCTAATCAAATTTCATTTCAAATTTTTTTAAACAATTTCCTTTGAAAATTCATTCCTCGGGCTTGGGACCTCGGAATTCGATTTCGGGCATACGCCTAAGTCCCATATTTTCCTACGGACCCTTTGGGACCATCAAATTACAGGTCCGGGTCCGTTTACCCAAAACGTTGACCGAAGTCAAATTAGCTCATTTCATAATAAAAACTTATCATTTTTACAGATTATCATATTTAAGCTTTCCATCTACGCGCTCGGACTGCGCACGCAAATCGAGGTGACTTTAAATGAGGTTTCAAGGCCTTAGAACATGGAATTTCATTTTAAAACAAGTGTTCTCCACCTCTAAAACAATCGTTCGTCCTCGAACGGATAGAAGAAAGAAGTACCTGAGTCAGGGAAAAGATAGGGATAACGGCTCCACATATCGGACTCAAACTCCCAGGTCGATGCCTCAGGAGGCTGACTTCTCCACTGAACACGAGCAGAAGGAAAACTCTTCGACCTCAACTGACAAACTTGCCAGTCTAGAATAGCTACCGGCTCCTCCTCATAAGACAAGTCCTTATCCAACTGGACAGTGCTGAAATCTAACATCTGGGATGGATCGCCGTGATATTTCCGAAGCATGGACATATGAAACATTAGATGCACGACTGATAAGCTCAGCGGCAATGCAAGTCTATAAGCCACTTCTCCCACTCGATCAATAATCTCAAACAGACCGATAAACCTAGGGCTAAGCTTGCCCTTCTTCCCAAATCTCACCACGCCCTTCACAGGCGACACTCGGAGAAATACCCGCTCTCCAACCATAAAATCCACATCTCGCACCTTGCGATCTGCATAACTCTTTTGCCTGGACTGAGCTGTACAAAGCCTATCCTGAATAATCCTGACCTTGTCCAAATCCTCCTGAACCAGATCTGTACCCAACAATCGAGCCTCTTCCAGCTCAAACCATCCAACTGGAGATCGATACCGCCTACCATATAAAGCCTTATAAGGAGCCATTTGGATACTCGACTGGTAACTGTTGTTGTAGGCAAAACTGATCCCACGAGCCTCCAAAGTCAATGACACAAGCTCGGAGCATATCCTCCAAAATCTGAATAGTCGCTCGGACTACTCGTCCGTCTGAGGATGAAATGTTGTATTCAACTCAACTTGGGGGCCTAACTCTCGTTGAACTGCTCTCAGCTTATCACGACCCGGATATTCCAACCTCAGGGGTCGTGATGGCGCCTACTAATGGGAGATAGGCAAGCCAAACCTTAACTACTTGCTACGTTTCCATATTGCTTCATTTAACAAACACAAGGTGATAACATGATAACAACGAAACTTTAAATAATTAAGCGAAAGTCAACAATTAAATATCTTAAGTCTACATCTATTACAACTTTTAAAACCTCAAATACCCAAAACCTGGTGTTACAGTGTCACAGACTAACTATGATTTCTACATACAAGGTCTGGAGAAATAACAGTACGCTGTTTCTGAATAAAAGAAAATGAAACGGGAAGTAGAGATAGAGGGAGACGCTAGGGCCTGCGAACGCCTGCAGTTTACCTTGGGTCTCCGGGTGGACTGAAGGAAGTACCCCAACTACTGTCCAAAAGCTGCTCCTAGATCTGCACATAGTGCAGAGTGTAGTATCAGCACAACCGACCCCATGTGCTGGTAAGTGTCTAGCCTAACCTCGGCGAAGTAGTGACGAGGATAGGACCAGACTACCAAATAAACTTGTGCAGTTCAAATGTATATACAGCGGAAAAAGAAATACAGAAAATAACCAGTCAATATGGGAGGGGGAAATATGATTTGGGGAGATAACACTTCCGAATAGAAAGCATCAAGTAAGAAAAGAAACAACATAACTCGAATATCAACAAAGAATCAGAAATCAACAATTTGCACGGCATCACCCTTCGTGCTTTTACTCTCGTCCTCTCCAAAGCAATTTTATAATAAAAGTGTGCACGACATCACCCTTCATGCTTTTACTTTCATCCTCACCAAATCAATCATATAATAAAGATGTGCATGACACCACCCTTCGTGCTTTTACTCTCTTTCCTCACCATATAATCAATGAAAATCGGTACGGAATGGTACATCGTACGGCACGACATCACCCTTTGTGCTTTACACGCTTTCCTCACAATAGCAAACAATGCACGACATCACCCTTCGTGCTTTAACACTCTTCCTCACCCAAACAACAATCACAAGCAAAAGGGAAAGGGAATAAATAAAATAGTAATAGAGATCCCGGCAAGGGAACAACAGTTAAATAATTAAATCCTGGCAATGGAACAACATTAATAATCTCAACATCCCGGCAAGGGAGATAAATCAACAAAGCAACAATATCCCGGCAAGGGGAACCCTTTCTCTTTCTTTCACTTTTATTTCATAACTCACTTTACCACTTGAGCCAATGCTCTAACGGGTTCAATCATCTCATATACTTTCACAATTCATAATATAACTTGAGCCAATGCTCCAAAGGGTTCAATCATCTCATATACTTTCACAATTCATAATATAACTTGAGCTAATGCTCCTCGATGTTCAAAGGTTACAATTCCTTCCACAAACTTTCCACAATAATTAGAAATCATCACCAAGGCATGAAAGGTACAACGAAATCAAGATCTTCAAAATTTAAAGACTCACGATCATGCTAGACACCAACATATAGATACTCGTCACCATACCTATACGTCGTACTCAACAATTATCACATAGCAAATAAGACTCAACTCCTAATCCCTCAAGATAAAGTTAGACCAAACACTTACCTCGATGCCTCGAACACAACTCAAGTTTCAATTATAGCTTTACCCCTTGATTCCTCCGCCAATTCGCTCGTATCTAGCCACAAGTTACTTAATTACATCAATAAACGCTAAATGAATCGATTTGAATGCATGAAAATGAGTTTTCCAAAGTTTTACCCAAAAAGTCAAAATCACCCCCGGGTCCACGTGGTCAATAGTCGAGGTTCAAACCAAAACCCGATTACCCATTCCCCCACGAGCTCAAATATGTAATTTGTTTTGAAATCATACCTCAAATCGAGGTCCAAATCCCTAATTTTTGAAAAACCTAGGTTCTACTCAAAACACTCAATTTCCCCCATGAAAATAATTGATTTGAAGTTGAAATCATGTTAAAAGATGTTAATGATTGAAGAAAAGTAGTTAAAAACGACTTACAATTGATTTGTAGAAGAAAGGTTGTTTGAAAAATCGCCTCTTATGTTTTTGGGGTCTAAAAAAATGAAACATAACTGAAAATCCCATCTAAATATACTGCCCTTAGATGCCCTGTGCCGCACAAAATCAACCGCGGCCGCACAGGCCTTCTTGTGTTCTGCAGTGATAGGTCTTAGTATTTTGGCCATAACTTTCTCTACAGATATCTAAATTGTAAGTTCTTTACTTTTCTGGAAACTAGACACAAAGTGCTACAACTTTCATTTTTGAATTATCTCAAAATTACTTATGGATCAAAAGATGTAGGCTTCCGAAGTTGGACCAGTGAAGTGTTCTTCACCACGGACCGCACCAAAACTAGTGCGGCCGCACATGCCCTCACCGCGGTCCGCACAAAATCCAGTGCGGCCACATAAGCCCCCCCCCCCCGCTTCAGCATTCCTCTTTTGTGTGGACCGCATTGGTCGGTTCAGAGGCCTTCCACCTCTCTGAACCTGCAACACCTATGTTTTTAAGCCTAAGGCATCTCGGTACCTACTGGAAACTCACCCGAGCCCTCGGAACTCCAAACCAAGTGTGCATACTAACTCAAAAATATCATATGGACCTACTCGTGTAATCAAATCATCAAAGTAACATCATGAATATCAAATTAAATCTCGAGATCAATGAAATTTTCTCAAAACTTCTTTAAAAATAAATTTTGCAATTTAAGTCCGAATCACGTCATATGACATCCGTTTTTCACCAAATTCCACAGAAATGTCTTAAATCATATATAAGACCTGTACCGGGCAACAGAACTAAAATACGGGCCTGATACCATCATGTTCTAATCAAATTTTATTTCAAATTTCTTTAAACAATTCTAGAAAACAATTTCCTTTGAAAATTCATTCCTCGGGCTTGGGACCTCGGAATTCGATTCCGGGCATACGCCCAAGTCCCATATTTTCCTACACGGGTCTGGGTCCGTTTACTCAAAATATTGACCGAAGTCAAATTAGCTCATTTCATAATCAAAATTTATCATTTTTCACAGATTATCATATTTAAGATTTCCGGCTACGCGCTCGGACTACGCACGCAAATCGAGGTGACTCTAAATGAGGTTTTCAAGGCTTCAGAACATGGAATTTCATAAGTGATGACCCAAAAGGTCATCACAGATAGGTATTCAAAACTTAACACTAAAAAATAATGATCTGCTTAGTAATCTGGCCTGGCGCTTGTTCACCAACCCCTATACCCTCTGAGCTTCTATCTTACTAGCTAAATACTCACACATTACTAGCAGCCAAAATGCTTCACTCGTTTGGAAAGCTATTCAGTTAGGCTGGCATCTTTGCCAGCATGACTTAGTCTGGAATATAGCCAAAGGCACCCATGTTCGCTTCTTGCAAGACCCTTGGGTGGGGCCTAACATTGTCCTCCGTAACACTATAGAAGGTCCCCCCCCCCATCTTACGAAATAAAGGCAATTGTCCACCAACACACTATTCATAATCACATTGACCTAACTAATCTACCCTTCGACATGCCTGAACCTGTTTGTACCCTACTAAAACAAATTCATATACCCACCCTAATTAACCCCCATTACTATGATCAACTCATCTGGGGTTTGACTGCCAATGGCAAATTCTCCGTTAAATCCTTATATCATGATTTAACACCACCCACTACCACTTATCCCCGTAAATGGCTTTGGAAGCTCCATTTACCCCCAAAAATTATCTATTTTCTCTGGCTCCTATCACACCAAAGATTAGCTACATCCTCCCACTTACACCACATCAATGTCACCCAATCCAATTTGTGCACTCTTTGCCTCTAAAGAGAGGAAACAATCACCCACCTACTCTTCCAATGCCCTATGACCTCTACTGTATGGTCTCAATTGGGGGTTGAGGCCTTATTACAAGCTTGCAACCTCCTCCTCTCCCCATCTATTCAAATCATATACCACCTAATCACCAACTCTCCCACCCCCATTCCAACTGCCCCCCTCCCTGCCTACTGATTCCCTATACTGTATGGCATGTTTGGAAACTACGCAATCACTATATTTTCAAAAGGCACTCCTCACCACCACCAGTTCCTTGCTATTAGAAGCCATAGAATATCACTACCTTATTCAACAACACTCCCCATCCACTGCACCCACACAAATGCTTGTTAAATGGCACCCTTCTCCAATAGGCATAATTAAACTAAATACGGATGGGGCTGCAAACACACACCTTAATAATCGTGGTATAGGGGGAATGTTTCAAAATGCCACTGGACACTGCTTATTTGGTTTCATGGGCAACAAAACAATAGGGAACTCCACATCCATGGAATTACATGCATTATTACAGGGTTTGCAATTAGCTTGGCATCACCAATTCATACCGCTAGAAGTGAACGTGGATTCCACAGAGGTAATTTCGATGCTTAATGATCATAACTTCCATTACTCATCCGTATTAATGGAATGCAGGTACTTGCTACAACAGCTGGCTAATCCTCCTATTACTCACACTTACAGGGAGCAAAACTATGTTGCACATGCACTTGCCCAAAATGGTGCTACTACATTTTTGCCGAATCAAGCCACTGTTTTTTGCCAGCCACCCGACTTTTTGACCCCACAACTGGAGGTTGATCGCCAAGGCACAACTTATTCAAGACTTGTAAAACTAGCGGGCACCCCAGTCTTTTGAACTACTCGCCCCATGCACAAGCCCCAGGTTCTCAAATGGAAACTCATGAGCATAGAATCCCCTTTGCACCACTGCAAGCTAGGGAACCCCTTAGTGTTCATCCTTTTGATTACTCCTTTTGTACTGTAATGCAACGAGCTCCTTGTAATATTCTTGCTTAATTAATATAAGTTCGTCTTGTTGACCAAAAAAAGAAATACTCGTATTTGGTCTAAGAATAAATCATAATGAGGTTACAGTATGATAGGGAGATTAAATAATGATAGAATTATTTTTAAAATGACATGTATAAAGTATAAATATAAAATATAGGTTTGATTTTACAATAAATAAACTTGGATAAAAATTTATTCCAATTTTAATATCAGGCTTCTTACGAGACACTTGAAAAGGGTGGATGTATATCATTTTATTATTTTATACCAAAATTCAAAAGTATTGTCCCCCATTGCCTCATTGAAGGTAGAACAAAAACTACTACTACTATAATTATAGTAGAAATAATCTCAAAATTAATTATCAATAAAAAATTATCAAATTTCTTATGTCCAAATGGGTAGCATCAATGTCGCATTTATGATAAGTACAAATATATTCCTTACTATAGTTTTAAGTTGCAAAATAGCCAACTACCCCCAACCATATCTCATATATATATATATATATATATATATATATATATATATATATATATATATATATATATATATACTTTGGATTTTCCAAAGTTGGTTTCTATCAGAATAGATTCATTTTTGAAGTCCATGATTTTGCACATAGGATTCAAAGTATATAAAGGTTTGTAATAAATCCTATAACAGATGCATATTACTTCTATACCAGGTAAATAATCATAACCATGTAATTTAATGCTCAGTATTAAAGCATTCAAAGAATTCTCATCATTAAGAGAAATCTGCAAATTAGGATAAGCATTAAAATAAACAGGGTCATAGGCCAAACTGGTTTGCACATTCCCTATAAGAGACTTTTTCCAGTTCTGGTTTCTGCCATCTCTGAGAGCTGCTATAAAGCTTTTAGGTAAGCCTCTTAACGTAAGTGGCTTAAAGGCGACTTGTATTAAGCCTATATGTATAAATCTATGTGAATCCCTATAAGGGGCTAAATCACTTTCAGATAATAATCTGAATGTAACATGGTCACTATCTACAGTGATAGTCTCCTCAGTCGTTTTAACTACTTGTTTTAAACCTATCCTTTCAAAGGTACCTAACTGGTATATTACCTTAGGCTTGACTAGAGGTATTGTCCACTTATTAAGCAGATCTAATTGTTGAGGCAATTCATATTCTTCTTTTCTACTATTTTTAACAGTAGTTTTCTTCCTAATGATATTCATTAAGAAAATAGTGTTAAACTTAGCTTCTAAGGTTTTCTACAAGCATGGCTCTGATACCATATTATTCCCTCTACCTTCGGCAGATGCCCGTCTTCTTTCTCTTCCTCGAGGAGGTCTATATGTATGTCTCATAATCTGTAGAACAAAATAAAGAACTATTAGTTCAAATATTCTCAGGTGAGAAATTCATGAAGGGTATTATCAGACCTTTTTTTATATATTATCTCAAGATCAAAAGGGACTAATAAAGCTTGCCACCTTGCAAACATTTGTTTAGAAACATCATGTTTAAAATCTTTATTAAAGATAAACTTTGCTGCTTGACAATCAGTCTTTATTAAAAAAAATATTATATAAATCAGTCTGAAATTTCGTAACACATTTGACAATAGCAAGAATTTCTTTAGCTACAGTCGCATAATTTTTCTGGGAGTTATTCCATTTACCAGAATAAAACTGAACAAGGTATTCTTATTTGTCTACTGGAGAACATTGTTTTAGTATCCCTCCATAACCAATATCAGAGGCATCAGTTTCCACAACCTTTGCCCAGGTGGGATTGACGAGAGTTAAACATGGAAGGTTATTAACCTTTTGTTTAATTCTCTTGACTGCTTCAGTATGATTGTCAGTCCAAGCTTTAGGGTTCTTCTTTAATCTTTCATAAAGAAGAGCAGTATCTTTAGCAAGGTCTTTTATAAAAGGAGAAATATAATTTAAGCTTCCAAGAAATCTCTGAAGCTGGGTTTTATCAGTAATTATATCAGGGAACTTAGAAGCAAATTCAATACTTCTATTAATAGGAATAATCCTACCCTTTTCAATATTATGACCCAAAAATCTAACAAAAGTTTGGAAAATCATCATTTTTGGTTTTGATATAACTAAACCATTTTGAATAATAATCTTTTTAAACAAGTCTAAATGTTTGAAATGAGGTTCTAGATTTTTTGAAAATACTAGAATATCATCAATATAAACAATTATAAAATTCGTATAAGGAAGGAAAATACCATTCATATTTTTTTGAAATTCAGATGGAGCATTTTTCAAACCAAAGGGCATAACATTCCATTCATATTGACCCATTGGCACATTAAAAGTACTTTTATATCTATCTGATTCAGATATCTGAATCTGCCAATAACCTGATTTTAAATCAAAATTTGAAAATATAATGGCATCATGAAGTCTATCTAATAAATCCTTTTTATTAGGAATAGGATATCTAATCCATTTTAATACCTTATTAAGAGGTTTGTAATTAATGACTAATCTAGGAACTCCTCGTTCCTGCTCAACATGCTTATTCACATAGAAAGCAGTGCAAGACCATTTGGACTTTGAGGGTCTAATTAAACCCTTTTTGCTGTAAGGAATCAATTTCCTTTTTGCATAATTCTAAATATTCAGAATTCATTTGACAAGGTCGAGCCTTAGTAGGGATATTGTCCTAAAAAAATCTTCTTCATAAGGAAGACTTATAATATGCTTCTTCTTACTCCAAAATTGATTCGGATGATCACCACAAATAGAAGCAGCAAATTGGGTTTTGAGAAAATTGATTTTTTCTGCTAACTTTGGATTTTTTAAATCCTGTTCAATCGTAATGGAACAAATTTCATTCTTCAAAAACTCAATTTGATTGACCTTTGAAGAAACATTATTAGAAATAATTTCATTCAAAAATCTTTGGACTAGCTCAGTTATAAACTCAAAAGTGATACTTTTACCATTGTAAGTACCAGTAAAACTTTTTGTATCCCAATATAAAAAAGGCATTAATTTTATAAAAAATGGGATACCAAGTATTACATCCTGTTGAATATCTTTTATCAAAACAAAACTTTCAGGGATGCATGTGTCCTGTTGGCAAATATAAGCTCTAGGTAATTTATATGAAATCCTCATTGCACCACCACTAGCATTTTTTAAACGGTGAGTGGTTTTATGAAAATATCTGGAGGGTATTACTCCTTCTTTTACACAATTTAAATCTGCTCCACTATCAAATAAAGCAACAAACTCTTTTTTGAAATTGTAGTCAATTAAAAGAGTTATTTTTATTAAAACTTTTGGGTGATAAAATATTGTAATTTTTCTAGAAATTCATCTTCAGGAAAATCCATTACTGCTAGTAAAGTATTAGTAGTTTGTTCTTCTAAAGAGCTAGCAATATTATCTATCTCAGTAATCTTAATACTGAAATCTTTATTAATCACCACAGAATTTTCTAATTTGAAAATTCTTTCATCTAAAGCTACATTTGAAGCTTTTAATTCCGAGATCTCTTTCTTGAGATTACTTATCTTAATACTTAGACCTTGGACAGTAGCAAGCCTTTCAGACTGAGACTTATTTTTCACCATTTTCCTGGTTTCAGACATGGTGTAAGGTCCTTTTTGAGATGAAATTTCTTCTATCTCTGTTCCTACTTCTGGGCTTGTAGGAATTTTATCTATAAGTTGGGACCTTAATTCAGGGTCTTTAATCACCCTTAGTAAATCAATCAAATTGTCATTTCACAGGACATTGATCTTCAAGTTCCTAAATTGAGAATAGATATTAAAAAGTTCATCGTCGGTATCACAACAATGATTTGAGCATTGTCCTTTATATATATATATATATATATATAAAGTGGGAAGCTTCTACCTTCAAAGTTAATTTACAATATCCTTTAAAATCTGAGTTGCTATTTTGTCCTTGAAGAAAAATGACAAACCTTCAATTAAATAATTTTTTTTCATTAGTAGTGGGGAATTAGAAGTTAATGGATAATACTTAAATGCTTTATACACTTAATTCAATGTATTCAAGTACGTTTGAGGACATTTATATTCTTCTTTGATTACTTCTCAAAAACTGAAGAATTCGAAAAGATACTATTATTTAAATAGAGGCCAAATTCATATGCATTAAAAATGGTATCTGAGTAGTTTTTTTTCACATCTATTTAAGAACCTAATATTAAGGCGGGAATAGAAATTGATCCAGTAAGTTTTATCATATCAAGTAAACAAGTTATCATCTTTCATGGATCCATAATTAATTATTCAATAGCCTACTATTAACGTTTTTAGTGGAATTGATAGGTTAATTAGCGAGAATATTCGTGCCCTTTATCACTTTGATTTTTTCCTTTGTCAGTATCTCATTGAATCATGGATTTACTAAATAACTTTCCTCTATTAGAGAGCTTCTCTTTGGTTAAATATTTACCCACACCGGGTGTTTACATCAAACTATATTAACTCATTATGATTAATTAATTTAATTAGATGAGAATGTATATAATTTACCATGGTTAAATGATTGAAGTCCATATACAAAACACATATCATGTATCTATTGGTTTAGTGTAAACACCCGGTGTGGTTACGTTTTTACCCTTCTCTTTCCTTCCACCACTACTTGATAAAAAGTACTTCCTCCGATATACCTTAATTTATTTTTTGGGATTTTCACACATATTATGAATCCATCTTTTAACATTAATTAACAATAAAATTGACCATATTAAACTTAATTTGTTTATTGAAAATATAACAAACTCTTCTAGAATCTTTACTCCAAATATAACTTTAGAAAAAGAAGTAATTTCTTCGTGATATTTAGAAAAAATCAAATATTATAGACCACAAAAAAAGACTAAAAAATTATTAAAGTGGGCCAGAGAAAGTACTTGATCAATTTCCATTGCAATGTTTTAAGTATTGACAGTTACTAAATCTTGGAAATGGAATATTGAATGTTTCATTAACAACTCATAAAAATGAGGTACTCTATTTGATTATCGGTTTATAATATTACGATATTCTTTTGTAACTACTTTCGTTTTTGAAATTGATTCAATGTTCAAAAAGTTATTTGGATTGTGCAGTGTGCAAAAAAGAGGATAATAAGGAGATATTTTATTTCATCTGGGCTCTCTTTGAATAATAGGAATTTTCGTTATGAAAAACTGGCATGTAACAATTCATAATAGGAATTGGCAATTTTTTAGTCTTATATTAGGTTTGGCAAAGATAGTCCTAAACAATTGGCATTATATAGCCAAATCCTAAAAAAAAAAACTATTTTCTTTTATATTCCCTCTAAAAAAAAAAACTGCACGCTTATTTTGGTTTTCCTCCCCCCTTTTCTCTTTGTATTTCTTCTTCTATCTCTTCTTTTTTGCACTCATAGTTTAGCATATACTTTCCGATTCAATAACATTAACAAATTGAACATAACAAACAAGTAGATTTAAATTTCTAAATTCAATAATCATTTGAACTTCAAACTAAATCCAACAACATTACAACCAAGATAAATATTCAAATTAAATCAAGAATTAAAACATAAACTCACATTAAATCACCGGATTAAGAACGAACTTCAAACAAAAGATGAACACGAATTAAATCTAAGCTAATCAACAAAGATGGATGATCCAAGCGATTAAACTAACATATTTCTATATTACAACTAAATTCTTTTAAACGAATAAAAACAAACAGAAGAAGAAATAATTAATTGAATTTCAACTTGAATCTAACAACATTAACAATTTCTAAAAAAATACATAAAAACACATGAAACAAACTGAAAAAATAATTAATTAAATTTCAATTTGAATCTAACAACATTAAAATTAAACTAACAATTTCTTTTAATAAATAAAAACACATGAACAAACTGAAAAAACTAATTAATTAAATTTCAATTTGAATCTAGTAACATTAAAAATACATTAAACTAACAATTAAACTAACAACATTAAACTAACAATCTAATAACATTAAACTAATAATTTCTTTTAATAAATAAAAACACATGAACAAACTGAAAAACTAATTAATTAAATTTCAATTTGAATCTAATAACATTAAACTAACAATTTCTTTTAATAAATAAAAACACATGAACAAACTGAAAAACTAATTAATTAAATTTCAATTTGAATCTAATAACATTAAAATTAAACTAACAATCTTTTTTTAAAAAATAAATAAAAACACATGAAACAAACTGAACCCAATTAACAAAACGATAAACACGAACAAAACAAGAATCAAACATTTACCGATTTTAGATCCGAGAATATCAAAACAAAATACGGACAAAATGAAACTCAAACCCACTAACCGGATCGAAACGACGAAGAACTTGAATGAAAACAAATCTGTCCGGAAACGATTATCGCACCAAAACAATTTGACGCCGAAGACGACCACGAACGGACGATCGAAGAACTGAAGAAGGAAGCAGCGGACAGCAGCAGTGACGGAGCAGCAGCAGCGATCGGGCAGCAGCAGCGACGAGGGCAACGACGAAGAAACAGCAGCAGGCGACGGGGTGGAGAAGAAGACGCAACAGCAGCCATGGGTGTTGAGCTCAAACTCGATGGCGATGGACGAGTGGCTGACGAAAAAAAAGACGCAGCAGCCATGGTGGATTGCTGGTGGTTGCTTGGCTGCGTTGCTGGTTTTCCGGCGACTGGAGGAGCTCGTGACGGAGGGCGGGGTCGTTGGGATATCATGAGGACAATGAAGAAGAAGAAGCAGCAGCCATGGACGGGCTGATGTATGTGTGTGTGTGTGTGTGTTTTGTTGTGTATGTGTGTGTGCGCGTGAGTGTATGCGTGAGTGTATGTGTGCTGCTGTGTGTCTGTGTGTGTTGTCGATGGGTAGGGGGAGGTCGTGTGAGGGAGAAGGGCAGCAGCCATGGCTGCTTGGGGAAGGTGATGGAGAAGAAGAGGGAAAGAGAGGGGGGGCGGGTGGTTTAGTCTTTTAGGGTTTGAGTTTTTTTTTTGTTTTTTGTTTTTGTTAGGAAAATGAAAATGAAAATGAAGAAAGGGGTTGGGTTTTTGGGGTTATGGACTAGGTCGACCCAGTTTTAAATGGACCGGGTCGTAGGGGAAGGTTAGATATATTTGGGCCTGTGGTTCAAAATTGAAGAAGAGGCCCAATTCCGATTTTCTTTGTATTTTTTGCTCTCTTTTCTTTTACTTACTAATTAATAAAACTAAAATTCTAAATTAAGTTATAAACTAAATTAACTTATCAAAATACTAATTAACTCCAAATAACAATTATCGCACATTTAAATAGCAATTAACTGTAAAATCGCACAATTTAGACGTTAAATGCTAAAAATGCAACGTACATTATTTTTTATGATTTTCTCATTTTGTAAAACAAACTTAATTAAATATTAAACGCAAATGCGACATATTTTTATATTTTTTTATTAATCTAACAAATAAACATGCGCAGACAAAAATACAAATAGTTATCTGAAAAATTCTAAGAAATTCAAAAATTGCACACAAAAGAAAATCATTTTATTTTGAATTTTTGGGAGTAATTCTTTCATAGGGCAAAAATCACGTGCTTACAGCTGCCCCTCTTTGCTCGAAGACACGAAGGGTTTTCGTGCAAAGATAAAGTGAGCGATTTTTGCCCATCCGAGTACTCCGTGTGAAGCATTTTTTGAAAAAGATTTAACCGAACCTTTGCTTCAAAGGTTTCCTACATATCCCTGGTTAGAAGGGAATCAGGTTAATGTAGTTCGGGAAGTTTTGGTAGCTGGGACTACCATGGGATTGCAATGTTACTGTTGTTGCATGCTGTTATCACTGCTTACCGATCTCTTTGTTACACCGTGCTTAAAAGAAAAATCAAGAAACTAGGCTAGACTACGGATTACAAGATCCCATCTATCTTCCATTTGTTCTTGATGCCCTGCTTTCTTGTTGGCTTGCGTCTATCCCAGTGCTTCTTTCTTTCGAGAACTGATGGGGATGACACCGACCTTTTGCTACTCTGAATACCAATTCTCACTGTCTAGTTCGGTCCGCTGGGGATATGACTTCCTTCATTAAGCTTTTCGGTGGTTCCTCTGGGGATACGGCTTTCTTCATCAGATTTGTTATGCTGGGCATAATTCAATGTTCACAGGCCGCTTCTTTTAAGATGCGTCTTTTCTTCCTTTTGACTCATGCGCTTGAATTTGCGCTGGGATCTCTTGTTGCAACCTTTTGCTTTCCGGTGCTGGGGATTTTTATTGTTTCCCGCTGGGGATTTCCTGTTGGATTCTTCTGTTTTACTGACTTGCAATGTATTCCTCTATTATATGGGCGGGCTCCCATCTTCAACCAACAACTTTGAAAATAAATCGTCATTCCTCTCTTCAGGCGGGCTATTGACCTCAACAACAACTTTGAAAATAAAATGTCATTCCTTTCTTTAGGCTGGCGAGATTTCAACAACTTTTTTTTAAAAAAAAAATAAAAATAAAAATAAAACGTCTTTCCTCTCTTCAGGCGGGCTCCTGACCTCAACAACAACTCTGAAAATAAATCGCCTTTCCTTTCTTCAGGCGGTCTCCTGACCTCAACAACAACTTTGAAAATAAAATGTCATTCCTTTCTTTAGGCTGGCGAGATTTCAACAACTTTTAAAAATAAAACGTCTTTCCTCTCTTCAGGCGGGCTCCTAACCTCAACAACAACTTTGAAAAATAAAACGCCTTTCCTCTCTTCAGGCGGGCTCCTGACTTCAACAACAACTTTGAAAATAAAATGTCATTCCTTTCTTTAGGCTGGCGAGATTTCAACAACTTTTAAAAATAAAACGCCTTTCCTCTCTTCAGGCGGGCTCCTGACCTCAACAACAACTTTGAAAAATAAAACGCCTTTCCTCTCTTAAGGCGGGCTTCTGACTTCAACAACAACTTTAAAAATAAAATGTCATTACTTTCTTTAGGCTGGCAAGATTTCAACAACTTTTAAAAATAAAACGCATTTCCTCTCTTCAGGCGGGCTCCTGACCTCAACAACAACTTTGAAAAATAAAACGCCTTTCCTCTCTTCAGGCGGGCTCCTGACTTCAACAACAACTTTGAAAATAAAATGCCATTCCTTTCTTTAGGCTGGCGAGATTTCAACAACTTTTAAAAATAAAATGTCTTTCCTCTCTTCAGGCGGGCTCCTGATCTCAACAACAACTTTGAAAAATAAAACGCTTTTCCTCTCTTCAGGCGGGCTCCTGACTTCAACAACAACTTTGAAAATAAAATGTCATTCCTTTCTTTAGGTTGGCGAGATTTAAACAACTTTAAAAATAAAACGCCTTTCCTCTCTTCAGGCGGGCTCCTGACTTCAACAACAACTTTGAAAATAAAACGTCTTTCCTCTCTTCAGGCGGGCTCCTGACTTCAACAACAACTTTGAAAATAAAATGTCATTCCTTTCTTTAGGTTGGCGAGATTTAAACAACTTTAAAAATAAAACGCCTTTCCTCTCTTCAAGCGGGCTCCTGACCTCAACAACAACTTTTAAAAATAAAAACCTTTCCTCTCTTCAGGCGGGCTCCTGACCTCAACAAAAACTTTGAAAAATAAAACGCCTTTCCTCTCTTCAGGCGGGCTCCTGACTTCAACAACAACTTTGAAAATAAAATGCCATTCATTTCTTTAGGTTGGCGAGATTTAAATAACTTTAAAAATAAAACGCCTTTCCTCTCTTCAAGCGGGCTCCTGACTTCAACAACAACTTTGAAAATAAAATGCCATTGGCAATGATTTATGAAACATATATTTTGGCAATGTTCATACAATCAAGACCACTCGGGTCGAAATAAATCAAAACGTCCTTTGGAGAAAGGATTAAATTCAATATCCTGTTTGAGGGCGGATGAACCCAAAATATCCTATTCGAGGGCGGATGAATCCAAAATATCCTATTCGAGGGCGGATGAACCTAAAATATCCTATTTGAGGGCGGATGAACCCAAAATATCTTATTCGAGGGCGGATGAACCCAAAACATCCTCAAAACTTGAAAATGTCTTACCTCAAAACTTGCTGGGGATTATTTTGGGGGGGATGAATTTTCCTTTTCTTCCTTCCCCACTCTGGGTTGTCCGACCCTCTTGAAACTTGGTCGAAAATCTGTCGAGGATGCTTCTACATCTCGATGATCTGCTGGGGATAACACTGCGAACCGCTGAGTAACACTGCTGGGGATAACACTGCTGAGGATAACTCTGCTGAGTAAAATATGTTATCTTACTCCTTCCAAAACTACTTCCTTTTAAGTAGGATGTTTCATTCCTCTGCAAACTGTTTCCTTTTGCAAAATTGTTTTTTTTTATTATTTATTTATTTTTTATTTTACTTTTATTTTTCTTTGTTTTGCTAGTTTCTTCCTTCGAAGACTACCTCCCTTAAAACTCGTTTTGCCTTTCCCCGAAAAAACTGCTGAGGATACCGATTTTTACCAAGTTTGTGTTAGACTTCTCGAAAATTTTCGAAATGAACGAAAATTCTCTGCCCCAGTTTGACAATCTTTCTTGCGGCGCATCTTTCTGTCATCGGTAGTATTCCCTGTCCCTGCTTCAAATCAAAGAAAATTTGGTCAGTTTAAATGTGGTGGTTGGCGTGATACTCCTTCTGGGGACGCCATCAACCATTCTCCATCTATGCGTTGTCTGTCTATCCTGAAACTTGGGCTGATAGACCTTCTTGACGATTCGTTATTCCCCAAACCTCTTGACCATTTCCCCAGTCTCCTTATCTGACCTCGCGCGTTTTCGTGACAGCTAATGTAACTTGAAGATCGTGCATGTTCATTGAGATGATCTGCTGGGGATACCACTCCAAATCCCTATTTATTCGTGTTGCTGAAAGCAACCTTTTCTGTTGGGGATATCCCTCTTCTTTTGCGGCATAGCAAGTGAAACTGGCATTTCCCCCGACCTTTTAGTCTCATATGAATTTCCCAAATCATGCTCATTGCTCTCCGCGTTGTTCTTTCTTGATTTAGACCATTTGGATGTTCTAATCGGATCTGGTCTTGCATAATTGGAAAGTTGATGGCAGATTTTGAAGTCATTTCTCACTTTTCTGACCAAACAGACTCTACTGGGGAATTTTTCTACGAAAGGAGAAAGATAAACAAAAAGGGAACCGAATAAAAGACAAAGGAAAAAGATGACTCTTTAACAAGAGAAACAATAAATAAAAGCCTATTAAACGCAGATACCGACTCTAATAATCATGACATGCACATGTGGCTTATCCTCTGCCGTCAATCGTCTTTCAAGACTTCATTTGGCGATTCCCCATCTGATTCTTAATCTTATTCGACCTATAGTGCCCGAAGGGTTTTCACTATCAAGCCTCTCTCATTTTGACTTTTTTCTCGGTTTCCATCGCCTTATGGTATCCGTGAAGATTTTCACCGATAAGACTCTCTCATTTGTATCACTTTCCAGCTGGGGATTTGGAGTGTTGCCGATATGACTCTTTCTGCTGGGGATTTTTTCGGCTATCAATTCATTTCCAATCCATGATCTTTTTTTCTCTGTTGGGAATCGGGGTGCTATCCCCGACTTTCGTTTGTATGACTTGGCATCTTTCGAAGACTGGTCAAAATGTCTTTCCTTGGACCGTAATGTGGGATTTTGGATAGGCTAGAAAGAAAGGGTAATAAAGGCTCAAAAACAAATAAATTTGGGGTTCAAAATTACAACCTTCGGAACCATATTTGCTTACAACAAGCGCAACTCTTGCCCCAGTTTCTTGCTTGGGGATTTTTATTTTTTGTTATACTATGTTACACTATGCACACTATGACCATTATGGCCATTATGACCGAGCCGTGAGGCGCCTACGTATCCTCTTTGAGGAATCAGGTCAAACGTAGTTCCCAATTCCTCTTTTCATTTACCTATTATTTTCCTTTCTTTTCTTTCTTTTTCTCATTTCTCCTTTCTCTTTTGTCGTTTTTTTTTCTTTTCTTTCTCTTTTTTTTCCTTTCTTTTTCTTTACCTTCCATGCTAGTATTTTACTAGTCGTTGCTACTGATTCCGAACGAGGGGTACGAAAGAAAAACAAATAAGGCTAAAATGGGTTAACGAAGGATAAAGTGTTTAGATAGCAAAATAAAATGCCTTCGTCATTCCAGTCTTCAAAACATGCCAAGTGTAAACAACACAAAGATTTGTAGCCTCTTCTGAGGGTGCTGGACTTGACAATTACATTCACACATTTGATTTTTCATTTGTTACCTCTAAAGCACCGTTGAGCGACATTCTCACTCTCATTATCATGAACGACCCTCATGTCCATTTGGCGAATCATGATTTTAACGGTTTTCTTTGTGTTTTACTTGCCCTAGTTCCACATGACTCGAGCTCCGAATAATCTCAAACCATCCTTATTCCCTTTAAATGTTCTGATCACTTTTCCGGGGTTTTATGATTAACTTGTTAGATTAGGCCCAAACCGTGTGCGCATGTCATGTCACTAGAATTGGCGCTGAACCAAAATGATAAAGGACTAAACAAAAGGATGACTGGAAATAATAAAGGACCCGATTTTGCATTAGACTAGCGGTGAAATGGTTTGAATAACAAAACAAACAAAACAAACCAGAATAAAATCCTAAAACAACCCGGACAAAACTAAACAAACCGCTATGACAAGATAAGAGAGTTTGACACAAGACAATATCCGAATTACAACCCTAATAATCCGGAGAACAGAAATTACAACAAAATAAACCACCAAAAGCTTCTCTCTTGCTAACCAAGGAACGAAGCGCCCTCCCAATTATCAAACCTGGCATCTTAGCCGCTGAGCTTCGCATCAATATTGCCAAGACTATTACCAACTTCAATATCATCAACCTCAGTCAACAAGTTCTCGATAGGGTTCGAGTGCTCCATGTCACTATAATCGATCACAATCCGCCCTTTTTGGATCATTCTTTCTACTTCCCATTTCAGATTATGACAGCTCTCAATGCTGTGCCCTCTGACATTGGAATGGTATGCGCATCGTGCAGCAGGATCAAAGCTTCTTGCACGTGGATCTGGAGTATATGCGGGGAGCGGCTCAATCAGGCTAGCATGTTTTAGCCTTTCAAAAAGACTTGCATAAGATACTCTGATAAGGGTGAGAGCTTTTTCTCGTTTCAGCAACCTCTCGTTCCTAAATGCTTGATTGGGTCGGAAACCTGATCCAGGGGGCTTCCGGCAGGCTTGTGAGGGTGGATAGGCCTTTTGTGGAGCTGGATATTTGGAAAGTGAAGCATGTCTTTGGGAGTCTCGTGGAGAGAAGTAGTGTTGGGGAGGGGAGTAGCATTGAGAAAACATAGCTGGGGGCGAGGGATGGAGCTACTCGGGTGGCTGGGAAAGCTGTGATAGGCGGTTATATATGGAGAGTGTGGGGGATCATCCGTTATGGTGTTGGGCGCTTGGGTAAGGACAGAGTTCAAGAAGCTAGGCGGTGGCGGGGGTGGTGCTCTCCCGGTCATCCACTCCCGATGCATGTCTGCCATATGCTGTCTCAGCATTTTCACTTCTTCTACCAACTTGTTGTTCCGTTCGACCAGTTGTTGCCGGTCATCGCTACCGACCCACTCGGTTCTGAGGTTCTGTGTCATTGTCCTTTTTTGCTTTGCAGGGAGGAGTTACCACAACCAACCACTTTTCTATATATGAACACATCAAAGTGAAGCCATTACGTTAGTGTTAGGGCATTTGACAGATAATCATATATCAGAGATGCAATGCACCTAAGCAGTTAAACCGTTCTATCAGAGATGCGATGCACCCGCGCTTTCCTTTATTTTTATTTTTTTTATTTTTTTATTATCATTCCTTTTTCAGTGGTTTTCGAATCTTATGGAGATTGCCTACGTATCATGACCCTGCATGAATCAGACCTTGCGTAGTTCGGCCCAATAAAAGATAAATAATAATAAACTTTTTTTTTTGGAATTTTCAATTTTCATATTAAAACAAATTGGGTTTCAAAGGTTTAAAGATGACCTACAAACTCGAAAATCAAACAACCCACCTATTCTAATAAAAAAGATTTACAAACTCAAAAACAAACGGCCAGCTTCCTTTCCCCGTTTGACAAATGCAACCAAACGGTTATTTTTGCAAATGTGGCCCCTTCCAAATTTCACATGAATTTTGAGGCCGGGGAGGATTATTTTATGACACTTTACAAACTCGTCCGTTCTTTTACGAAAATAGCCTTTCGACAACTGAAAGATACTCTAAGGCTATTTCGGCAAGAACGGTTTAAGACACTGCCGAAGTTGGCTCGGCTTATTTTGACTAAAAATCCAAACTGTATTCACCTGGCCGCTGACTCTTTGTTTTTTTAAAAATAAAATAAAAAAAAAGACCTGGTGTTGCAAACACAGCCTTTCAACGTCTCGGGGACAAAGATTTTAAGGCCGCGTTAGCTAACCGGCCAAAATCCTAAAAAAAATGACCCAAGGTGGCTGTTTATACAAAGTCAGCCTTCCGGCGTCCCTTTCGGGAACATTCGTCTATTTTTGACAAAAACAACATCACTCGAATTATTTATGACTCTTTTTATTATTTTTCAAAATAGAAGACCAGATATTGCAAATACGGCCTTTCAACGCCTCGGGGACGTAAATGTTTAAAGCTGTGAGGGTCAATCGGTCAAAATCTAAAAAATGACCCCAAAAGTGGCTGTTTATGCAAAGTCAGCCTTCCGGCGTCCCTTTCGGGAACATTCGGCTATGTTTTGACAAAACAGCGTCAACCGACATATTTATGACCTTTTCTTGTTTTTCAAAATAGAAAACTCAATATTGCAAACACGGCCTTTCAACGCCTCGGGGACGAAGATTTTTAAGGTTGTGTGGGTCAACTGGACCAAATCTAAAACAATGACCCAAAGGTGGCTATTTATGCAAAGTCAGCCTTCCGGTGTCCCTTTCAGGAACATTCGGCTATGTTCTCACAAAACAGCGTCACCCGACTTCTTTATCATGAAATTAAAACTTGACATATATATATATATATATATATTTATTTATTTATTTTTATTTTATTATTATTATTATTTTTGCTATTTTTTGCAAAAGAGGAGGTTGGACCCGATGAGGGCTGCCTACGTATCTCACATCCGGTGAGAATTAAACCAGCGTAGTTCGCCCATCAGAAATAAAGGAAATAAACTAACTCTTTTTTTTCGAATAAAAATACTTACAAAGAAGAGAGAAAATATTTTTGAATTTCGATTTAATTTTTTTTTTTAAAAAAAAGAAGCGACGACTAAAGAAATATTTATTTTTTTGGATTTTAACTTCTTTTTTTTTTTGGAAAGTTCGAAAAATCTTCTAAAGAAAAAGGAAATATTTTTGGACTATTACTCTGAATTTTTGAAAGAAATACTACAAAAGAAAAGAAAAAATATTTTTGAATTTTAAATTTTCTTTTGAATTTTTAAACAAATATTTTGGATTTTGAGAGAGATTAAAAGGAAATATTTTTGCATTATTTTTTTTAATTGAGGTCTAAAAGACTGAGTAATGGACAATATTTTTGGATTTTTTTGGAATGTGGTGGGTCGGAACCGAAGAGGTTTGCCTACGTATCTCTCATTCGGTGAGAATCAGACCCGCGTAATTCGGGTAATTAACTGAACTATTTTACAACAGGATTTTTTTTTATTTTTTTTTCATTTTTGGAAGCAAATAACAAAACCACTTTCAAAGCACGACTCTTTTCATTTTCATTTTTGGCATTTTCAGAAACAAATAAAAAACTATTTTAAAAATAAGACTCGTTTTCATTTTCATTTCCCATGGGAAGACAAACTATTTTCCTTTTCTATTTTTGAAAACAAGACAGAATAACGACTCTTTTTTTCTCTATTTTTCCTTTGCTTTTAGTAAAACAAACTAATAAATTTTTTTTTTCATTTTCTCAAAATTTCGGCAGAGTTTCGACAGTATTTGAGCATTGTTTTTTTTTTCAAAAATAAACAATTAACTCCCTAACTGATATTTCTCTTTTTTTCTTTTCCTCAATTTCAGAATATTATTCAAAAGTCAGTCAACACACAAGTCCGAATCAAATAAATACACCAGTAGCAGCAAGCAAGATGCCTCAGGATGGTCATTTTCATTTTTGGGTACACCTGTCCTAGACAGACCCAACCCATGTGTTGAGCCTCCAAAGTCAAATGCACGTGATGCAAACAAACGTTCCTACTAGGGATCTGGCATGAAGCTGAGTTAATCTAGGTTCATAACCTGGGTATTTGTTCTAGACTGTGTACCCGAGCGGACAACTCGAGTCGAGGAGGGGGCTACGTACCGGGGACCCGCGGGATCGTCCGGCTTTGTAACTTGTCCGGCCTCTTTCTTATTTCAGGTATTGACACTAACAGAATAGGGAGTCTCGACCAGCGAGCTTCTCCCCGGAGGTAAGAAGAGAAGGGTTTCGGCACAGTTTATATACAGTTCAGATAATATCAAAGCGGTAAAAGACAACATTTAGCACGTTATGCAAAAACATGTAATAAAGATCAGATAATAAAGCCAAATATAACAATTATTCTAAGCTCGAATTCTTGAACCCTGAACCAGTGGTTCTGGGTTAACAGCATCCCCAGCAGAGTCGCCAGAGCTGTCACACCTCCTTTTCCGCCCCCGCGAGGGGTGAAGGAGTTTTTTCAATTAAAGGACAATCGAAACGGGATTTGTTTATTTATTTCAGAATCGCCACTTGGGAGATTTAGGGTGTCCCAAGTCACCAATTTAATCTCGAATCGAGGAAAAGAATGACTCTGTATTACAGTCCGCGAACCAGAAATTCGGATAAGGAATTCTGTTAACCCGGGAGAAGGTGTTAGGCATTCCCGAGTTCCGTGGTTCTAGCACGGTCGCTCAACTGTCATATTCGGCTTGTTTATCTGATTTTACACAATTATGAGCTCATGTGCAAGTTTTAACTTTTAACCGTTTTTGTCATTATTATTATTATTTTTTTATCAAGAATTGCAACATCATGGAAATACATCTCGAACCACATCACATCAATGCACCCGTGGTTGTTGGCACATTTCTACTCCATTGAGATTTGGATTTGGGTCACATAAATGTGCACCCGAGTTTAAGAAAATTAAATTATTAAAGACGCGCCTAAAGCGACTAGCGTGTCATTTACTTTGGGTAGAGCCGTGAAATTTTACTAAACGGTCCATCCCGAAGTCTAAGCAATTTTAAAGCAAATATTTATTGAGGGCCCCGCAATTTGTATTTTTATTCGGCGAGGCTCATCTCATTCTTATTTTTTAAAAGAATTTGCAACGTCATGGACACGCATCTCGAACCACGTCACAATTAATGTACCCGTGATTAGAGACACATTTCGACTCTGCTGAGATTTGGATTTGGGTCACATAAATGTGCACCCGAGTTTAAGAAAGTAAGATTAATTAAGAAGCGTCCTAAAGAAACTAACGTATTGTTATTTTGGGTAAGGCCGTGGAGTTCGCTAAGCGGCCTATCCCGAGTTCTAAGTAATTAACACATACATTTTTGTGAGGGCCCCGCAATCTGTACGTTTTATTTGGCGAGGCTCGTCTCATTTTTATTTAAAAGGATAAACCTACAGTGACTACATTCTTTCTATTAAGTTCGTCTCTAAAATAAAAGAAAACTTCCTAAATAATTACATGCTAAAAAAAGACGTAACTTATTAGTTATTAGTTTACGGCTAATGCGAATGGAAAATTGCAACCGAGTTTGTACAAAGAAAGATTGCTTTTGCTCTATATTCTATTATTTAATAATACTAGAACATGAGATTGACACACCATAATATCAAAACAAATTAACTAGTCTTTGATTAATTCAAACTAATATTATTAGATGAAGAAATTATACATATGCAACCCCATTACTCATTAATCAGTTAATTACATTTGTATACAAAGAAAGGAAAATTCTATTCAAGCACAAATCTAAATAGGAAGAATTCAACAGGAACAAAGCCTGGTTAATACTTCATTTCGCCTCAAGACAAGAGTGTACAAAGGTGTACCTGGGAATGGTAATACAATGAGAAAAGAAGAGAGAGTCAACAGCAGTAGTAACACAACAATGCAACAGCAACCCCACAACAGCAATTCGAACCAGATTCAAGACCCAGAAAAATTTGAAGAAAATCAAGCAAGCTCGATAGAACAAACCCAAAAGTTTGTAAAAGACTTAAACAACAACAAACCACATCACCACAAACATACTCAACCCCACGTGTATTAAACCCGAAACTAAACTCGTCTCTCCCTTTGTTTTTGTTTTCTCTTTTTAAAACTCTCCAACACTCTCTTAGGATTTTTAGAATGTCTTCCTCTCTCCAAAAATAATCCTCTCTAAAACTGTCTTTGTAAAAATGTCTTCCTAAAATGTTCTCCTCCAAAATCCCATAATATGTTCTCTCCTCCAAATCTTCCTCTCAAAAAATCTTCCTCTCCAAAAATCTTCCCTTTAAATGTGTAAAAATGAGTCCCCTTATATCCAAAGCAAGACCCCCTTTTTTCTTTTTACCTTTTTTACTTTTATCCCAAATATTCTTCTACTATGTATAACTTTTAACCTTTTTATTATTACCTACACTATTTCTAATTTTTACTTTAGTAAAAGTAGTCAACATGGGCCCCCACTGTTCCCTCTTTTTGAATGGTCAAAAGAAGACATCATCATTAACCTTTTCTTTTTACTTTTATCATTATGTCTTGTCCCCCACCATAATTAAATAATATGCAATTGTTTAATTCCCGTATTGCCCCTAAAACTACTATTACTGTCCTGATTCAAAATATGTTCAAACTTCAAAATTATCTAAGAACTAAAATTAAATTACCAGCTATAACCAATTCACATAATCAATTAACCAAAATATAGCAGCTATAACCAATTCTTAATCCAGTTCAATCAACAAATTCAAACTAAACGATGAACAACAAAGCAACAACCGGAATTGTTTTGACCGAACGATATTTTTAACAACACATATACTTTCAGATTCAATAACATTAACAAATTGAACATAACAAACAAGTAGATTTAAATTTCTAAATTCAATAATCATTTGAACTTCAAACTATATCCGACAACATTACAACCAAGATAAATATTCAAATTAAATCAAGAATTAAAACATAAACTCACATTAAATCACCGGATTAAGAACGAACTTCAAACAAAAGATGAACACGAATTAAATCTAAGCTAATCAACAAAGATGGATGATCCAAGCGATTAAACTAACATATTTCTATATTACAACTAAATTCTTTTAAACGAATAAAAACAACTGAAGAAGAAATAATTAATTGAATTTCAACTTGAATCTAACAACATTAACAATTTCTAAAAAATACATAAAAACACATGAAACAAACTGAAAAAATAATTAATTAAATTTCAATTTGAATCTAACAACATTAAAATTAAACTAACAATTTCTTTTAATAAATAAAAACACATGAACAAACTGAAAAAACTAATTAATTAAATTTCAATTTGAATCTAATAACATTAAACTAACAATTTCTTTTAATAAATAAATACACATGAACAAACTGAAAAACTAATTAATTAAATTTCAATTTGAATCTAATAACATTAAAATTAAACTAACAATTTTTTTTAAAAAAAAATAAATAAAAACACATGAAACAAACTAAAACCAATTAACAAAACGATAAACACGAACAAAACAAGAATCAAACATTTACCGATTTTAGATCCGAGAATATCAAAACAAAATACGGACAAAATGAAACTCAAACCCACTAACCGGATCGAAACGACGAAGAACTTGAATGAAAACAAATCTGTCCGGAAACGATTATCGCACCAAAACAATTTGACGCCGAACACGACCACGAACGGACGATCGAAGAACTGAAGAAGGAAGCAGCGGACAACAGCAGTGACGGAGCAGCAGCAGCGACGGGCAGCAGCAGCGACGAGGGTTGTTTGGCCGCGACGACGAAGAAACAGCAGCAGACGACGGGGTGGAGAAGAAGACGCAGCAGCGGCCATGGGTGTCGAGCTCAAGCTCGATGGCGATGGACGAGTGGCTGACGAAAAAAAAGACGCAGCAGCCATGGTGGATTGCTAGTGGTTGCTTGGCTGCGTTGCTGGTTTTTCAGCGACTGGAGGAGCTCGCGACGGAGGGCGGGGTCGTTGGGATGTCGTGAGGACAATGAAGAAGAAGAAGAAGAAGCAGCCATGGACGGGCTGCTGCGTGTGTGTGTGTGTGTTTTGTTGTGTATGTGTGTGTGTGTGTGTGCGTGAGTGTATGCGTGAGTGTGTGTGTGTTACTGTGTATTGCTGTGTGTGTGTGTGTTGTCGATGGGTAGGGGGAGGTCGTGTGAGGGAGAAGGGCAGCAACCATGGCTGCTTGGGGAAGGTGATGGAGAAGAAGAGGGAAAGAGAGGGGGGCGGGTGGTTTAGTCTTTTAGGGTTTGAGTTTTTTTTTTTGTTAGGAAAATGAAAATGAAGAAAGGGGTTGGGTCTTTCGGGTTATGGACTAGGTCGACCCAGTTTTAAATGGACCGGGTCGTAGGGGAAGGTTGGATATATTTGGGCCTGTGGTTCAAAATTGAAGAAGAGGCCCAATTCCGATTTTCTTTGTATTTTTTGCTCTCTTTTCTTTTACTTACTAATTAATAAAACTAAAATTATAAATTAAGTTATAAACTAAATTAACTTATCAAAATACTAATTAACTCCAAATAACAATTATCGCACATTTAAATAGCAATTAACGATAAAATCGCACAATTTAGACGTTAAATGCTAAAAATGCAACGTACATTATTTTTTATGATTTTCTCATTTTGTAAAACAAACTTAATTAAATATTAAACGCAAATGCGACATATTTTTATATTTTTTTATTAATCTAACAAATAAATATGCGCGGACAAAAATACAAATAGTTATCCGAAAAATGCTAAGAAATTCAAAAATTGCACACAAAAGAAAATCATTTTATTTTGAATTTTTGGAAGTAATTCTTTCATAGGGAAAAAATCACGTGCTTACATATCACATTGTATATCGTGTATATTAATGTATATCACACACAAGTTTTTAAAGGCGACTGTGTATATCACTTTGTATATCTGTTTACAACATTTGGACTCCCGTGTATATCACATTGTATCTCGTATATATAATACAAATTTTCATGGATATACACATATACATATAATATACATGAGATATCACTATATACATAAAGCAAAAATTTTGTTGTTGCAGTCTAATGCCTAAATTAAAGCAAAAATGTAAAGATAAAAATAGACTGAAAATTGTCCCACCCTCCCCTACCCACCCCCTAACTTTGAACACCGCTTCTTTTTTTCCCCTTTCTCTCTCTGTTTCAGAAAGAGATGTAAGAATTAAAAGAATTCGAAGAATCTCTCGATCACGCACACATTTATTAATGTTGTTTACTCCCTCCGGTCCAACATAAATAATTTTTTAATTTTTTTTTGTGGTCCAAAATAAGTAATTTTTTCAGATTTCAAGAATGTATTAATTATTTTTTTATTGCATTGTCCTTAGAGTAAATAGTGTTGGAATATGTATTAGGGTATTTATGTAAGATAGTAAATATTAATATGGTCAATTTCATTGTTAATTAATGATAAAAGATGAATTTCTTAATATGTGCGAAAATATCCAAAAAATTACTTATTTTGAACCTCTTGAGTATTTGTTTATTTCTCTTTCCGAATTGAGTCAACTCACATTCGCCTCCAGGGGTTGACACCTCAAATAAGAAAGTAGTAGTAAAATACACCATTTATGAATAATGAATTTATAACAAGGGATTTTTTGTCTTTAAAAGAAACGTTATCGTTTACCACGAGTCCACCTTCTCCGTCGGTTAATTTACTACTCTTATTTTTCTCATATTATTGCCATCTGTTAAGAATTGTAGCTCAAAAATAACAATATAGAACAAGGAAAAACAAGTTAAGAGATATAGAGAGAAAGAGAAAAGGAAAAGATTTTCTTCTTCAATTGTGTGTATTTTTCTATTTATTACAAGGCCTTTATATAGGCATAAAAAGTGAAGAAAATATGTCATGGAATATGTCATTGAACATACAAAATATGCCATTAAATATGTCATTAAGCATTTGAGATGAATATCATGGAAGAAGAATAGACATCCATCAAAATATGATATTTATCATAATACTCCCCCTTGGATGTCCATAGATAATGTGTCTCGTTAAAACCTTACTAAGAAAAAAAACATATAAAAAAAATCCTAGGGAAGGAAAAAGAGTACACATGTTTAGAAATACGCCTTTTGGTTGCTTCATTAAAAAACTTGCAAGGAAAACCTAGTGGGACAAAACCTTGTAAGGGAAAAAGAGTACAACTCGTATTAACTCCCCCTAATGAGAGCATCAACTCACATCCTTGAGCCTTCACATCCCAATCTTGTACACCAGTTTCTTGAAGGTTGATGTCGGTAGAGATTTGGTGAACAAATCAGTCATATTATCACTTGAACGAATCTGTTGCACATTGATATCACCATTCTTTTGAAGATCATGTGTAAAAAATAACTTTGGTGAAATGTGCTTTGTCCTATCTCCTTTTATGAATCCTCCCTTCAATTGGGTTATGCATGCTGCATTGTCTTCATACAAAATTGTGGGTAGTTTGTCACACTTCAAACCACATTTGTCTTGGATAAGATGTATTATAGACCTCAACCAAATACATTCTCGACTTGCTTCATGAATAGCAATTATCTCAGCATGATTAAAAGAAGTAGCCACGATTGATTGCTTAGTCGATCGTCAAGATATGGCAGTGCCACCACATGTAAACACATAACCTGTTTGAGATCGAGTCTTATGCGGGTCAGATAAATACCCAACATCGGCATAACCAACAAGATCGGGATTGCAATCATTGCCATAAAATAAGCTCATATCGGTAGTCCATTTTATATATCGCAATATGTGTTTGATCCCATTCCAGTGTCTCCTTGTAGGAGCAGAGCTATATCTTGCTAAGACATTAACCGAAAAAGATATGTCAGGCCTTGTAGTGTTAGCAAGATATATTAGTGCACCAATTGCACTAAAATATGGTACTTCAAGACCAAGAAGCTTTTCATTCTTTTCTTGAGGTCGGAACGGATCCTTATTCATATCAAGTGATCGAACAACCATCGGAGTACTTAATGGATGTGCTCCATCCATGTAAAACCGTTTCAATACCTTTTCTATGTAGGCAGATTGATGAACAAAAATTCCGTTTGCCAAATGTTCAATTTGCAAACCGAGACATAATTTTGTCTTTCCGAGATCTTTCATCTCGAATTCCTTCTTTAAATATTCTACGGCTTTGGGAAGCTCTTTAGAAGTGCCAATGATATTCAAGTCATCAACATATACAGCTATGATGACAAATTCAGATCCAGACCTCTTAATAAAGACACAAGGGCAAATAGGGTCATTTTTGTACCCTTGGTTTAGCAAATACTCGCTAGGGCGATTGTACCACATCCTCCCTGATTGCTTCAATCCGTATAAGGATTTCTAAAGTTTTATTGAACAAGTTTCTCTTGAACTTTTATGTGCTTCAGGAACTTTAAATCCTTCAGGGATTTTCATAAAAATCTCATTGTCTAGTGAGCCATATAAGTAGGTTGTGACAACGTCCATCAACCTCATATCAAGTTTTTCATGGACTGCCAAATTTATTAAATACCTGAAGGTAATTACATCTACCACATGAGAATATGTCTCCATATAATCAATGTCAGGCCTTTGCGAAAACCCTTGTGCCACAAGTCGTGATTTATGCCTTATGATTTCACCTTTTTCATTTTGTTTTCACATAAAAAACCATTTGTACCCCACTGACTTGACACCTTCAGGTGTTTGGACTATTGGTCCAAAAACTTCATGTTTTTTGAGTGAAGCCAATTCCACTTGAATTGCATCTTTTCATTTTGGCCAGTCATTTCTCCATCTACATTCATCGATAGATTTTGGCTCAAGATCCCCATCTTGTTGTATTACTTCAACTGCAACATTATATGAAAAATTGTTGTCAACAATAACGTTATTTCGGTTCCACCTTTTTCCCGTAGAGACATAAATTATTGAGATCTCTTCATTTTCATCATTTCCAGGTACTAGAACCTCCTGTGAGGTCTTATCAATTATTATGTTTTTATGCTCATCTTGAGCAATTGCTCTATGTTATGATCAACTTGATCATTCTCTCCTTTCCTCTTTCGGGGGTTCTTATCCTTAGAACCGATTGGTCTACCACGTTTAAGGCGTGACCTAGACTCTTTTTCATTATCATACTGTCCAGCTGAGACATCAATTCGAATTGGAGCATTTACAGCTGGAATATGCGATTTAGTAACCCGTGGAAGGTTAGTAAATGCATCTGACAATTGATTTGCAACATTTTGCATATAAATAATCTTTTGAACTTCTCGTTCACATTGATTTGTACAAGGATCCAAATGAGATAAAGATAATACGTTCCAATCTATCCCTTTTTTCACCTGTTTATTTTCTCCCCCTAATGTTGGAAAAACAGATTCATCAAAATGATAATCAACAAATCTGGTTGTAAACAAATCTCCTGTCATAGGCTCCCAATATTTAATAATAGAAGGAGATTCATAACCTACATATACTCCCAACCTTATTTGGGGGCCCATTTTTGTGCGTTGTGGTGGAGCAATTGGAACATATACCGCACATCCAAAAATTCTTAGATGGGAAATATTTGGCTCCTGACCAAAAACCAACTGTAATGGGAAGACTTCATGATAACTGGTTGGCCTTATGCGCACAAGTGTTGCTGCATGCAAAATAGCATGTTCCCACACTGAAAGGGGAAGTTTTGTCCTCATTAGTAATGGTCTAGCTATTAATTGGAGGCGTTTAATCAATGATTCTGCTAGACCATTTTGAGTATGAACATGAGCAACCGGATGCTCAACTTTTATTCCAGTGGCCATACAATAATCAGTAAAGACTTGAGATGTAAATTCACCAGCATTATCAAGACGAATTGTCTTAATTGCATAATCTGGAAATTGTGCTCTTAATCTTATTATTTGGGCCAACAATCTCGCAAATGCTATGTTACGAGTTGACAAGAAGCACACATGTGACCATCTTGTAGATGCGTCTATCAAGACTATAAAATACTTGAATTGTCCACATGGAGGGTGTATAGGCCCACATATATCACCCTGTATACGTTCCAAAGTGCAGGGGATTCAATCCCAACTTCAACTGTTGATGGTTTAATAACCAATTTTCCTTGAGAGCAAGCAGCACGGGAGAATTCCTTAAATTGAAGAATCTTCTTGTTCTTCAATGTGTGTCCATTTGAATTCTCTATTATTCTCCGCATCATGTTAGAACTGGGATGACCCAACCGGCCATGCCAAATGATAAAATCATTAGAAGTAGTAAACTTTTTGTTTACTATGACATGTGATTCAAGCACACCAATGTTTGTGTGGTACAACTCAGAAGAAAATGCGGGTAATTTTTCATGCACATATCTTTTACCCGCTTTTATTGTAGTAATATAAAGCTATTCAACCTTTCCTTCGTTTGATGTCTCAACATGGTAGCCATTTTGGCGAATAGCTTTGAAACTCAACAAGTTTCTTTGAGACTTACTACAATATAATGCGTTATCAATAATTAATATCGTTCCTTCGGGAAATAATAAGGCCGCTCTTCCGGAGCCCTCAATCAACTTTGTACTACCGGATATTGTATTAATATAGGCCTTTTTCATAATCAAATAAGAGAAAAATTTCTTTTCTCTTAATATTGTGTGAGTTGTAGCACTATCCAAAAGACATAAATTTTCATTACTCATCTTGGATCCAATTGAAGACTGGGGAATTTTAATTTATTCATAAATAAAAGAATAAAAGTACATCATGAGAAATACAGAAAACAAACATCTCCAACAACGACATAAAACAACTTAAGTACTACTTAAAAATAAAAACAACTTTAGATGAAATAAAAACACTGAAAATAACAACATAATTGCATTCCCCAATAGAATGATCAAACTTTAGTTTTGATCTCCAAAGAAATCTTCAACTTCCAAATGAGTAAGATCATCGAGTCCTTGAAAATCATCATCTTTCAAAGCAAGATCTGTCTCGGCATTGTCATCATTTTTATTTGAAGGCCCTGCCTCAAAATTATTTTTAAAGGTCAAGTGTGACTCCACCGGGGCATTAGCAGAAGAAGCTCCAACATTATTTGCCTTTCTTTTGATGGAGTTTTGATAAAGCCTGACAAAATGCTCAGGTGCACGACATTCAATTTTCCAATGACCTTTCATGCCACAGCGGTGGCAGTTACCGCTTTTGCCTCTTGAAGGATTGTTTTAAGAACCCATATTGTTCTCTCGTTTGCCATGACCACCACGATGATGACTATCATATCGTCTCTTACCATTGCCATACCCACGTACATTAATATGGCCATGATTATTATTCTGTTTTTTTCCGGACTTATCACGTCTAGCTGCCATATTTGCTTCAGGAAGCGGAGCTGACCCTGTGGGACGAGCTTCATGATTTTTCAGTAAAAGGGTGTTATGTTGCTCAGCCACCAGAAGGCATGAGATCAATTCAGAATACTTTTTAAAACCCCTTTCACGGTATTGCTGTTGTAATACCATATTTGAGGCATGGAAAGTTGTAAGAGTCTTTTCCAGCAAATCCTTATCATTCATAACTTCCCCACATAATTTCAATTGGGAAGTTATTCAAAATACAACAGAGTTATACTCACTTACGGTTTTAAAATCTTTCAATCGTAAGGGTATCCACTCATATCGAGCCATTGGCAATACCGTATCCTTAAGGTGATCATACCTTTTTTTCAGGCCAGTCCACAATTCAAGTGGATCTTTCACTGTTAAATATTCAACCTTCAAACCTTCATCCAAATGATGATGAAGGAAAATCATGGCCTTCGCCTTGTCTTGGCTTGATGCCTCATTCCCCTGAGTAATGGTGCTACCAAGGCCTTTAGCGGCTAAGTGAGTCTCAGCATTGAGAACCCATGATAGGTAATTCTTTCCAGAAATGTCAAGTGCCACAAACTCAAGCTTTGACAAATTTGACATAGTAAAAACTATCAAAGAAAATAAATGAATTAGAAATGATTAAGATGACAGTGAAAATAAATAAATGGATATAAACATTACGAATGTTTAAATTGTGTTACCATATAAAACATACAGTGATAATGATAACATTAATCTATTTATTAGTACTTATGCAGATTTGAGAATGAAAGGTTACGTATTATATCAAACAACAATTTCTATAAATGAAGACAAAAAATACATAATAATATAGGTTTTAGGTGATGGATTTTAACGTCAATAACTAGCAATTTATCATGTTTGCCACAGTGTAGTGTGATTCATATTGATTCGTAATGATCACTTATCATGATAACAATTTGACTTAATTCATACAATACAATACCACTAGAATGACAAGAAAAGAAGAAGAAATGTAGAAGATAACTTGTTATACCTTTCGGATGAAGAATTGCACTTAACTTACGACAAGGCTAGAGTCGTGCTGATAACGTGTTAAGAATTGTAACTCAAAAATAACAATATAGAACAAGGAAAAACAAGTTAAGAGATATAGAGAGAAAGAGAGAAGGAAAAGATTTTCTCCTTCAATTGTGTGTATTTTTCTATTTATTACAAGGCCTTTATATAGGCATAAAAAGTGAAGAAAATATGCCATGGAATATGTCATTGAACATACAAAATATGTCATTGAATATGTCATTAAGCATTTGAGATGAAGATCATGGAAGAAGAGTAGACATCCACCAAAATATGATATTTATCATAATACCATCCATATTTTAAAGGGGAATGCACCTAGTTTTCTGGATTTTTTTTTAATCGCCTGTCAGTAAGAAATTATATACAAAACAACTTCATTAAATTTATCTTATCTACGACTCATATTGTTTCAGTTCTTTTTTTAAATAACGGATTTATCCTTGAACATACTGCAGAATCGAGTTAACAAACTAAATTATTAAAAGAAATAATTAAGTTTTGACTAATATAATTGAGGAATTTGTACCATCTAATCCAGAGAAAAAGAATAAAGGAATATTGGGGTACACAAAAAGAAGATAAATTGGAAAGGAAACAAATGACACCGACACATTCTCTCTATCGTTGCGAGACTGGATATATTCATTCATAAAGCTTATATAGTAATCACTTTCTTACAACTATTCTGCAACTTTATATATCCTCTGACAAATTTAATTTAATACTCCTGCTGCTGCATTTGATACGACAAAATTCTTTTTCGCAAAGAAATAAAAAAATTTATGCGTCTGTGAATCCATTGCTATAAGAAGTCGAGTCTAAGTGATTCTCCCGTTGCTACCTAGACATCGACTGTGAACTCTGTGAAAGGCCACAAGGCTAGAGCAAATACCCAAATCTGTTCTTACAAATTCAATTTTGCCCTAATAATAATGAAAGCTAATTCTTGGCCTAAATCCATACTTTAATAAGGGCCTTGATTTTTTCTTTTTTATCTATAGTATAGTTATCTTGCAAAATATAGTATTAATATTACATTGCTTTTATTTTTCCTTCTTTCTTTCTTTTTGTTTATAGTATAGTTATCTTATAAAATATAATATTAATATCCACATTGGTAAGAAAATTCAAGTTAATAATATGTTAGCCACGTATTTACAATTCGTTACCTTGCAACTTACAGCTTGTTTGGATGGTTGTTACCCATTGTATCGTATCGTATTGTTACTTAAATTTTATTGTATCGTATCGTTAAATCCGTCGTTACATAACGACAAAATGTGCCACTTTATGTAACGACCGATTTTGGTGTGGTCGCGTCGTTACCTTGTCTTTTTCTCTCAATCTCATCCTCTATTATTATTAAGTTATTTTATTTTATCATTTATCCAACCTTTTTATATAGTAATTTTACGTGGTATCATAATTTTTCTTTATAATATTGCAAGTGTATTCTTCATATTGCTGGTGCGTGATATCATGAAACGATGACTGTCACACCTCCTTTTCACCTACACCCCCGCAAGGGCGTAAAAGAGTTTTTCCAATTAAAGGACAATCGGAACGGGATTTAATTATTAATTATTCAGAGTCGCCACTTGGGAGATTAATGGTGTCCCAAGTCAACGGTTGAATCCCGAACCGAGGAAATTTATGACTCTGTTAACAGTCCGCGAACCAGAAATCCGAGTAAGGAATTCTGTTAACCCGGGAGAATGTGTTAGGCATTCCCGAGTTCCGTGGTTCTAGCACGGTCGCTTAACTGTTGTATTTGATTTTATCTGATTTTAATACATGCTAACTTATGTGCCTTTTATTCGAAAACCGCTTTTATCATTATTTTTAACGAGAGTTACAACGTCGTGAAAAATGTGTCTCGAACCACGTCACATCAATGCACCCGTGGTTACTGACACATTCCAACTCCGTTGAGATTTGGACATGGGTCACATCAATGCGCACCCGATTTTTAAGAAGGTTATTTAATTAAATCGTGCCTCAAGATACTAACGTAGTGTCACTTTGGGGAAAAGCCGTGAAGTTCGCTAAATGGCTATCCCAAATTCTAATTATTTCGATAATTATTTACTAAAGGACCCACTTTTATTCAATTCGTGCGACAAGGCCCATCTCAAGTTGCAAAGCTCTTTTCTATCATTATTTATTTTATAAGAATTACGATGTTGCGAAAACATGCTTTGAACCACATTGCAATCAATGCACCCGCGATTATCGACATATTTCGGCTTCATCGAGATTTGGATTTGGGTCGCATCAATGCGCACCCGAGTTTAAGAAAGTGATTTAATTAAGGGTGTACTTAAAGATTCTAACGTATTGTTATTTTGAAAATACGGTGAAATTCGCTAAACACCATTTCCTAGCCTATACAATAGAATAATTGTGTCATTAACTACTTAAGGACTTTAATTAATTGGGCCCATAATTTGCTGAATTTGAAGTAGAAAATACGGACGAAATACCA